>NC_082657.1:38065326-38725683 GCF_028023285.1 Balaenoptera ricei | reverse complement strand
ATTATTAGAGAAATGCAAATCAAAACTGCAATGAGATATCACTTCATATTGGTCAGAATGGCCATCATCAACAAGTCTAAAAATAATAAATGCTGGAGAGGGTGTGGAGAAAAGGGAACCCTCCTACACTGCTGGTGGGAATGTAAATTGGTACAACCACTATGGAGAACAGTATGGAGGTTCCTTAAGAAACTAAAAATTGAGCTACCATATGTTCCTGCAATCCCACTCCCAGGCATATATCCAGAGAAAACCATAATTTGAAATGATACACCCCAATGTTCATTGCAGCACTATTTACAATAGCCAGGACATGGAAGCAACCTAAATGTCCACTGACAGATGAATGGATAAAGAAGATGTGGTACATGTATACAATGGAATATTACTCAGCAATAAAAAAGAACGAAATAATGCATTTGCAGCAACATGGATGGACCTAGAGATTGTCATACTGAGTGAAGTAAGTCAGACAAAGACAAATATCATATGATATCTCTTATATGTGGAATCTAAAAAAAAAATGGTACAAATGAACTTATTTACAAAACAGAAATAGACTTCCCTGGTGGCGCAGTGGTTAAGACTCTGTGCTCCCAATGCAGGAGGCCCAGGTTTGATCCCTGGTCAGGGAGGTAGATCCCACATACATGCCACAACTAAAAGTTTGCATGCCACAACTAAGGAGCCCATGTGCCACAACTAAGGAGCCCGTGAGACACAACTAAGGAGCCCACCTGCCAAAACTAAGACTGAGCACAAATAAATAAATAAGAAAAGCAGATGTTCACCAAGATGCAGTCAAACCAGAACAAATATTAAAAAAAAAAAAAACAAAACAAAACCAGAAATAGAGTCACAGACATAGAAAACAAACTTATGGTTACCAGGGCGGGGAAGCAGGGCCGGTGGGGGGTGCTGAGGGATAAACTGGAAGATTGGGATTGACATATACACACTACTATATATAAAATAAATAACTAATAAGGACTGTATAGCACAGGGAACACTTCTCAGTACTCTGTAATGACCTAGATGAGAAAAGAATCTACAAAAGAGTGGATATATGTATAGGTATAACTGATTCACTTTGCTCTACACCAGAAACTAACACAACATTGTAAATCAACTATACCCCAATAAAAATTTTTTAAAAATAAAAAATAAAAATAGAACAACCCTATGATCCAGGAATCCCACTCCTGGACATATATCTGGAAAAGACAAAATCTCTAATTCAAAATGATACATGCCCACCAATGTTCATGTTCATGGCAGCACTATTTACAAGAGCCAAGACATGGAAACAACCTAAATGTCCATCGACAGAAAAATGGATAAAGATGTGATGTGTGTGTGTGTGTGTGTGTGTGTGTGTGTGTGTGTATACACACACACACATACATATATATGCATCTATCTACCTATACACACACACACACAATGGAATATCACTCAGCCATATAAAAGAATGAAATAATGCCATTTGCAGCAACATGGATGGACCTAGAGATTATCATACTAAGTGCAGTCGGACAAATACTGTATGATATCACTTATATGTGGAATCTAAAATATAATACAAATGAACTTATTTGCAAAACAGAAACAGACTCACAGACATAGAAACCAAACTTATGGTTATCAAAGGGGCAAGTGGGGGTAATAAATTAGGAGTTTGTAATTAGAAGATACAAACTACTATATAAAATAAACAACAGGGTCCTATTGTATAGCACAGGGAACTATATTTAATATCTTGTAATAAACTATAATGAAAAAGAATATTAAAAATATATATATATACACATTATAACTGAATCACTTTGCTGTACACCAGAAACTAACACAACATTATAAATTGACTATGCTTCAATTTAAAGAAATAAAAAAATATATACCAATATATGCTTTGAAGGTAAAAGCAACAAAACTGCTGATGCCTTGGGTATGAGGAGTGGGAAAAAATGGAAAACTAGAATGATAGAAGGTTTGGTCTATACATCTATGTGAATATCAGTGTCAATAATAAAGATGAGAACTGGTGGGGGGATGATCAGTTTTGGGGAATCAGGAGTTGTTTGCCACTCATAAGTTTGAGATGTCAATGAGATATTCAAGTGGAGATGCACAATAGTTAACCGGAGAGTTAGTCTGCAGGGGATGGGAGAAGTTAAAGGTAGAGCTATGTATTTGAATGTTGTCAACACACGGTTCTTATTTACAGTAATGTGTCTGGATGAGAACAGTTTTAACTGAAAATTTATTTAGAGAAGAGTGACAAAGATTGATCCCTAATTTATTTCACCACTTAAACATTAGAAGTAAGCTAGAAGTAGCCAACAAAAGAACTTGAGAAGCAGTATCAGGAGAAGTGGGAGGAACATCAGGAGACAGGATCCTCAGAAGCCGAAGAAGAAAGTGATTCATAAAGAAGAGGTAATTGTGTCAAATGCTGCTTTGTTCAAGTGAGATGAAGCTGATAATTACCACCGGACATATCTAGATGTAAATCTTTGGAGAGTCAGTCAATGACATAGTGGAGGCCAAACTACTAATAGGAGTGTACTGAGTACACAATGGGGATGAAGAATAGAAACCTGTAGGTTTAGGCGGTTTTGAGTCATTTGCCCATAAAAGATCACAGAGTATTGGGGTGGTAGCTGGAGGAACACTGAGTCAAGGGATTTTTAAAAAATATGAGTTATGGGCTTCCCTGGTGGCGCAGTGGTTAAGAATCCACCTGCCAATGCAGGGGACATGGGTTCGAGCCCTGGTCCGGGAAGATCCCACAGGCTGTGGAGCAACTAAGCCTGTGCACCACAACTACTGACTGAGCCTGCGCGCTAGAGCCCGAGAGCCACAACTGCTGGGCCCACGTGCCACAACTGCTGAAGCCCGTGTGCCTGAAGCCTGTGCTCTGCAACATGAGAAGCCACCTCAATGAGAAGCCCGTGCACCGCAACAAAGAGTAGTCCCCGCTTGCCGCAACTAGAGAAAGCCCGCGCACAGCAACGAAGACCCAACACAGCCAAAAATAAAACTAATTAATTAATTAACTTTAAAAAATGAGTTATAATAATATATGTTTTACTGTGATGGCATTGATCCAGCTTATCAAGGTCTACATCTCCATTAATAATCATTCCTTTCAAATGTTTAGAAAAAAGCTTAATTATAGCCATTTATATAGCTCAGAATTTCACAGCATAGGCTAAAATTTCAAAGATGTAAAGGGGCTTGTAGTTGCCCAGTCTGCTCCAATCTATTTGTTCCTTGACTCATTTCTACATAATAAACTACAATGTCTCTCCTGAACAACTGACCACCACCCAGGATAGAAGTGATAATTGCTACAATTTAACAATTTTTTTTGTTATCTCCAGATATCAACAACAGAAAGAAATCTTGGAGTATTTTTGTTCAACAACTAAAATTCCAGATGATAAGACTGATTCTGATATTGTGCAAATCTTTGTTTTATAGCTTTGATTATGTCCTGACTATGGGAAGACATAGGAAGTAGGTGTTTCAGTTGCCGCCAGTGTCAGCTGACTAAAAATTAAAATAAAAATATTAGGTTGCATTAAGAGAAGAATAGGGTGAAAATCAAAGAAGGTGACCATCTTTTACTTTCCTCTTCTAATTATACCAGACTTGATAAATGGTAGTGATGTTATATTTATCTAATATTTTTGGTAGGTTTTTATGTGCCTGGTTCTGGGAATAGAGGAAAAAGATACAATCCCAACACTGAAGAGGCTCAGAATCAAATAGGAATGGTACAGACAAGAAATTGCAACAACGTGTAAAATGCTCTTACTCTATGATGTACGGGGGCTGTGAACAGAGCGTCCAGACGGTTGATACCCAATTCAATTCTTGCCCTTTCTTCCCAGAATACATGGTACTACCTGATCAAGATGGTACTAAAAAGAACAAAGAGAACATTGTAAGATGAGAAGGGCTGCCACACTTTCAAAGGTTGCATGCTATATGTTGGCTTTTGACAATCAAGAAAATGTGTAGGGGCTATTAAAAATAAAAACAATTAACATATTAACAACATGCTGAGCACTTACTATGTACTAGGTGAATTAATTTCACCATATTAACAAACTCTATAAAGTAGGTTGCATAGTTTAATCTCCCTTTTACAATGAAGCAAAGGAAAGGCATGGAGGTGAGTTGTTTTTCCAAGGTCACAGAGCTGTATTGGCAGGGACTAGTTCATACCAGTCAGTTCAACTTCAGAGCCTAACTAATGCTCAACTCTGACAACTAAACCAGAGGGCGAGGATGTAGAAACTGTGACTGATGAGGAATCAATAAAATAACTCCTCTCTCTTCATCTCCAGGTTAAACATCCTGAGAGCATCTGAGACGGTGAGGGTCATGGTTAGAACATCTAAATACTTAAAATAAAGCAAAGTATTTTTCCCACGCGAGACATTTATGTGACTCCTGATAATAGAGCTAGGAGTGAAATATCAAAGTTATAAGAGACAGAATTGATCTAATAAAAGGGATCCATTGATTTAAAAAAGTCTCCTCTGTCATTAGGCAGTAAGCCAAAACCAGATGACTAGAATTGTTCAATTATATGTCATCTACCACAATCATATGATTAACCAAAATTAACACATCTCAGTGTAAAAGTGCTTAAGGAATAGAAAAAAATTACATTCCAACTAAGCTTTAGAAAGCTTCACCTGAAGTGAAAACAAACTTTAATGTACCTGGTCATGCTATGGTTTAGAGCTATTGACTGAAGAATACATCTGTAGAGAATGCTTTTGGGAATCTTCCAAGAGAAAACAGAATGTTAAAAATGATCTGATATAAATTTTAATAGATCTAGTGGAACTGCTGCTTACAAGTTACATCAAGTCTCTGAATTTCTTGTTTCTTCACCAGTAATACAGGAATAATAATGTCTTCCAGAAATACCATACAGAATTGAGTTTACTCATAACGCAACACTTTCCACAGTTTCTGATATGTAATACATAGTAAATATTTTCATGTTATATATGTAAATGAATAGCATGGCCTATACTTACTGACAGTTTTTAAGTTGAGCAGTCAAAGAAAGGTACACTTATTGGCATAGAGCTGTCTAATTTTGTTAGCTTGCTTTCAATTAACTCTATTGTTTTTGTAAATTTGTAGTAGAAAATTACATTAAAAATGTATCAAATTCAGGGCTTCCCTGGTGGCGCAGTGGTTGGGAGTCTGCCTGCTAATGCGGGGGACGTGGGTTCGAGCCCTGGTCTGGGAAGATCCCACATGCCGCGGAGCAACTAGGCCCGTGAGCCACAACTACTGAGCCTGCGCGTCTGGAGCCTGTGCTCCGCAACAAGAGAGGCCACGATAGTGAGAGGTCTGCGCACCGCGATGAAGAGTGGCCCCCGCTTGCTGCAACTAGAGAAAGCCCTTGCACAGAAACGAAGACCCAACACAGCCAAAAATAAATAAATAAATTAATTAATTAAAAAAAAAAAGAAAAACTCATAGCTAACATCTTAAAAAAAAAAATTTAAAAATGTATCAAATTCAGTAATATGAAAAAAAAGAAACATTGATTGCACAGAAGTAACCACAGTTAACACAGCAGAGCATTTTATGATGTAATGAACTCTTTTCACAACACAAGGGAGTTTTGGTTATTCCTGGTCTGTTTAGTGCTGTAATTGTGTCCTTGCTTTAATGATTCAAGTGTCTTCACATTGGTCCAAACTGAAATTGACTGATGCTGGAAATGGACTGTGTTCTTCTTAAGCGAAAAATTATAGGTATGCATTTGATTTAGTTTTATAAATTCAAGGAATCTCAGGAGCATACATAAATAACTTAGTTCATGGTATATGAAGAGTTTTGTTTTTTATATAGAGTATACAGAGCTGAGGAACACTGGCAAAGTGGGGGAAAATGAAGGAATCCCTTTTTTAAGCCTGGAGGTCCAGGCTTTCTCTTTTGAGATCCTGATCCTTTGTCTTCAGGTGGGAGGTGTCTAGGCACCTATTATTAACTAACTTGAGGATTTTCTTTAGTAAATTATACAAGTCCTTTTCTTTCCACTTTCTGCATCTCTTAACATTCCTGAATAGGTTCTTCAAAATTAGAATCCCATGTGCTACTTATTTGCATTCATGTCAAATGTTTCAAGGGCAAGTAGGACAATCTGTCCACACTACTTTACATCACATATTACAGAGGTACTAATTTCTCCATCATCATAAAAGATCATAATTATCTTTGGATTTTTTCACTGCTATTTGATTCATAGATACATGTCTGGATGCTGATGTCATGTATATTTTATTAAAACCTCACCAAGCATTAGCAAAGATAACTGTTCATACCTCCAGAATTTTTTATTCATGTTTATCCACAATGGGTGAAAGCAGCATGCAAAATAAATGAAGAATGATACCACAAATGTCTTTAGAGAGATATTAGAAAAGAATCAGCAGAGAGGGCTTATGAAAGTTGTATGACCTATATATTATCTATGCATACACTACAACAGTCAGAACATTTAGTATGTCATGCTCCATACCAGCCCCAAATAATATATTTGACACATAATGAAGTTTTCACTTGGGGTGGGGAAGTAAATTTTGCCTTTATTGTTATTTTTAAAGATGTATTTATCTTTAAATGTGTTGTTTGCTTGAAAAGTCTCTACATATTTTCACAATCATTTGAAACAAGCATTTTGTAATGGAAGCATCAAACATCTATACTATATTGCAATGTGTAAGCACTAGCATCATTTTCTTAGCTTGAGTAAGGCTCAGTATCCTAATGTCATTCATATTCCTTTTTGTCACAGTGTTACTAATGAATATTGAAGCTGAAGACAGAAAATAAAGTGCCCAAGACATGGTCAATAGGTTAAAACAGTAGCATATTTTTAAATGCCCATAAATTGTTTCTTTGAACCCAGGAGTCATATGGTGAAGTGGAAGATGAAGAGGACCCCTTCACTTAGAAAGGCATTTTTCTTCTAATTAGCATGTGTCAACCAGGGCTCAGGGGAAAAATACATGATGATATTTCAGACAATGCAATAGAGTAGCTATTCATGGAGTGCAAGGTTAGCAAAATCTATAAGGGTATTTACACACATTTATTATTATTTTTTTTATGTCTTTGTCCCTCGGTGAATGTAAAGGATACGGTTTTCTAGAAACAGAAGGTCAGAGATGGGAAGGAATTAGACATAATTTAGTCTGGTCTCTTCATTTTTAAAAATGAGGATACTGCAGTCCAAAGAAGTCATAGGAATTGCTTAAGTTCACATAACTAGTAAGAGTAGGAATGAGGAAAGAGATTGCCTGCCCCCCAGTATTAGCCCTTCCATTTTGTTCTATTCTGTGACCTGAATGACACAAATCAAGTGTATATTCAAAGAAAACTTCAAATACAATATTTTGAAATTTTTATTGACCCCACTACTGATGATGAATGGTTTCAAATATCTTAACTATTTTCAGACTGAATTCTAATATTCTATGTGGGCTGTGTAGCAAAGTGACATAACATGATATCAGTTTACATGCTTGACCACCACACTGCTGTTAAACATCTCTAATTTCACATAAAAAGATGCTCAACATAGTTAATCATCAGAGAAATGCAAATTAAAAACACAATGAGATATCACTTAACACCTGTCAGAACGGCTATCATCAAAAAGACCACAAATAACAAATGTTGGCGAGGATGTTGGAGAAAAGGGAACCCTCATACAGTGTTGGTAGGAATGTAAATTCGTGCAGCCACTATGGAAAACAGTATGGAAGTTTCTCCAAAAACTAAAACTAGAACTACCATATGACCCAGCAATTCCACTCCTGAGTATCTATCCAAAATTTTAAAAAAGAAAACACTAATTTGAAAAGATACATGCATCCCAATGTTCACAGCAGCATTATTTACAATTGCCAAGATATGGAAGCAACCTAAATGTCCATCAACAGATGAAAGGATAAATAACATGTGGTGTGTATACACACACATACACACACACAAACACACACACACACAATGGAATACTACTCAGCCATAAAAAAAAGAATGAAATTTTGCCATTTGCAACAACATGGATGGACTTGGGGGGTGTTAGGCTAAATAAAACAAGTCAGACAGAGAAAGACAAATACTGTATAATATCACTTATATGTGGAATCTAAAAAATAAACTAGTGAATTTAACAAAAAAGAAACAGATTCACAGAAAACAAACTAGCAGTTACCAGTGGGGAGAGGGAAGAAGAGAGGGGCAAGTAGGGAATTAAGAGGTGTAAACTACTACATATAAAATAAATAAGCTACAAAGATATGCTGTACAACACAGGGAATATAGCTAATATTTTATAATAACTATAAATGGAATATAACTTTTAAAAATTGTGAATCACTATGTTGTACACCTGAAACTTATACAATATTGTACCTCAACTATACCTCAATTTTAAAAAGTCCCTAATTTTAAATCCAAGATCTATAATTTTTATTTATGTCACCTTGGACAAATTACTTGATTTCTCTATGCTTGAGTTGTCTCATTTGAAAAATTTGAATTATGAGTCCCAAACTCATACAGTTGTGATGATTAAATGTGTTGTGTGCACACAAAGTGTCTATCCAACTTTCTAGTCCAAAGTTAGTCCTCAATATATTTTAGCAACTATTACTGTTATTTATTATTGTTAATGATAATAAAGAGACATTGCCTTGCCTTGCGCTTGGATGCAGCCCATTAGATTGATGAATTCATCTACCTTCTATAAGAGTGTGGTTTCCATCTTCAGACAATGAAGAGGCATAAGAAGAGATTGGTTAATGCTCATGTAATAATAAATGAACATAAACCAAAAGATTCACTGTCTCCTTGGCTTCAAACACATAGGCAGATGGTCTGTTTTGACATATTGAATTCCAAATCCTTTGCAGTCTTGTAAAGTTCAATCAAATGAAAACCACATTGTAAGTCATGGTACAGGGAGGCAAATATTTGGCCATAGATGAAATGCATGTGTTAGTTCAAACTAAATAACCTTTGGAAGACAACCACTACTAGACCAAAGATTTCTTTTGCACAAGATTACTAAGCAACATATTCTGGCTAGATGCTCTGCAGTACAATATATTGTTAATAAAGTTGGCATCTGGCCTATAGGAACATCCCTTTACCCATCCAAAATAAATAATTTAACTTCAGGGGATGTCCACTTACTTTGTAATCATCCTATATGTGTAACCTACTGAACTGTATTCTGGGAAGAGCTGCTCAAAGCCCCTTTGAGCCACTTTCTTGATACATATAGAGTAGTCAGTAGACTCCAAAAGTAGAAATCTTGGAAAAATTGTCCTTAAGACAATTAGTATGAATGCTGCATTGATAAATGTAACCAGATGTTAATTTCATGTTTTCTCAAGTGCCACATAAAGTCACATGTTCCTTATCAGGTTTCCATTAAGTAACTCATGACACTAATGAAATAATGTTTTAGTAAGAATGATCCAATCACAGGCATCATGACAATGTCTTCTTTGTTTCCCTCCCTAATGTTCAAATCTAATGGCAACACACCATTCAGAATAGCCAGGGGCCCTAATTACCAAATAGAACACTGTAGCTCAAAGAAGATTTTAAGCTAAGAAACAAACAACTAATTGATTTACAAATGACTTGAGGTCCAAAACTTAATTTGTAAGTAACTCAGGGAATTAAATATCTCATGAGGACTATTGACTGGTAGAATCATGAAATAATCATAATCATAGCCATTCATAATGAAGATAGGCCAATAGTTTTCTTTCTCAATGGAGACTCTGCCATGGTAAGCTTTTAATGACATTCTCTTTGATTTATGTTTACATAAATCAAAGTTTATGTAAACATACAGTTTATTGGTCGCTTGCTCAGCAGAATCTTTCCAGAAAAAAAAAAAAAATTACACACAATAATGTTTCACCAGTTATATCTCCATGAAACATATCTAGGTTACAAATTGTACAATAGAAGACTAATTAACACTGATCAGCAGATGTGCCTGCCAAGGCAGTACACTGAGACAAACAAATTTACAACTCACTTCCTGGAAAATAAATTCACTTGTGACTCTTCACAGGATACCTGGATAGGTATTTAAGGTCTATCCCCAAGGCCCTCTTCCCATATTACAACATCAACACATCAGCCTTCAGAGTTAGATAAAAGGAATCTGATGAGGACCACGTTAACATTTATGTTGAGCTTAAATAAAACATGAAACTAACATCTTGAAAGACTCTGAGCTGAGCAAGGAAGCATTCACACCACGTTATTCAAGAATTATTCATGAAGCTTCAGTGCTTCTCAAGATTTTAGTTGCTTGTATCTGATTTTACTTAAAGTTCTTCCCTGCAATGATTGTTTTCAGATATAGGAAGTATGCAATAAAGGAAGAAACTATTTGAGCACCTAATGATATC
Source organism: Balaenoptera ricei (assembly GCF_028023285.1). Lineage (NCBI taxonomy): Eukaryota > Metazoa > Chordata > Mammalia > Artiodactyla > Balaenopteridae > Balaenoptera > Balaenoptera ricei. Next base: position 38,715,196 of record NC_082657.1, on the reverse strand, counting down.
TAAAAGCCTTAATTGCCGGATCGTCTTCCTTCCTGTTAAATACTTCTGTGTGTTGGGATGGGGAGGGTGTTGGTGGGAGGAAAGGGAAAGGTTTACATTCAGGAAAAGCAGATTAAACAGAAGGATCTTACCTCAAAAAATGAAGCCTCATAGTCTCCTAGGTTCAGGGTTCTGTAAAGTCTGAGCTATTTTCTAATGATTTTGTCACACAAATCTTAGCTTTATCTTTAAGCAAAGACCCCACTGAACAAGGTTTGTGAGTATCTATCCTCAAAACCTCCTGCCTGTAACTAGAAGAGAAAGCCATCTTTTTCCTTGAGTTTTTCTTGTCTATATTCCAGACTTCCTCAGTCTCCAGGGAGAAAGTGAATGGTACAAATTGACCCACCCTGGCACCCTTCAGCCTCTGAAATGGCTCAGTCCCACCTGGTCTCTGATAATTACTTATGAAGCAAGCTTTTATCTCTCAATAAACAACATTCCCCTTCCTCCAGGAATTCCCTGTGGCCTTAATTTGCTAAGTCAGAAACCAAGGACCCCTTAGTGACAACAGAAGGTTATATCTATTTCTTTAGTGGTTTATAGTTTCCAAAGCACTTCCACGTACATTTTCTCATTTGATAATGATGAACATTTAGCTCCATTGAAAGCATATGTTAGACTGAGAAACGGACTGTGGCAGATGTGACATTTATGGGATTTCACACAGGGCAGAAATTAGCATGAAGAAGCGAAGGCTGTTCAAGTGTGTAAGACTCATGGTCCATAATCAGAGATAGGGTGTCATTTGTATTTACATGCAAGCAGAACTGGAAAGGCTGATCATGAAACATTCAGCAACATTATTTCTCTCCCTCTCTCTCTCTTTTTAATGTTGGCATGCATTTTTAACTCTAGTGATATCCAAAATAATTTGTGCAAATTTAAAAGATAGAAACGGTTTTGACCCAAACTATGCATTAGTTGATAAAAAGAGGAGAAAAAAGAACACCAAGCATACAAATGCAAAATAATTCTCTCAGTTGGACTTTTTTATTCAGTTTGAAATTAAGATGTTTAATGGAGGGAAGGTAGACTGAAGTAGTTTTTGTGATTAAGTGTATATTATGGTATTTATATTTCGCAATGACATGTAACTTTCCCCCTATGACACTAAATTATTTTTATCATTTTTTCATATACAATTTCTATATCACAGTGCTAATGCTTTTTATAAAGAAAATAACCATTGTGTTTTAAAACCACAGAAACTACACTTTAAAGATTTTATCTTTTCAGGAACAAAATGGCAAATATGTCTTTCTGTCTTAAATTTATATACCCTTCACAGTTTTTTATATGAAAATGTTCAAGGACATTTTTCTTATAAAATCTGATTCTGAATATGGTTTAGATCACTTTTAAACAATATACATTTTGGTGGAATAAAAGGTATATTCAGAAAATGTGCACAACTCATAATTAAATCAAGTCAATTAATCTTTGAAAAGTGAATGTACTTATTTAATCACAATATAGATAAAATTTGAACATTACTAGCAACCCAAAAGCTTTATGCTCCGTCCCAATCAAGCCCCTAAAGGAAACTGCACCTATGACCTCTCAACACAGATTAATTTTGCCTGTTTTTAGAAAATTTACCAATGGAGTCATACATTATGTATACATTTGAATATTTTTCCTGAATGTCATGTTTGTGATATTCATCAATGCTGTGACATATAGAATATAGGCAGTGGTTTGATCACTTCTTTGCTATGGGATGTTTCTAGTTCAAGTTACTATGAATGATCTCATATGAATATGTATTATACATATATTTGATTATATTTCTGTTGGGTATAATCTTTATTTCAATTTTAGCCATTCTGGGTAGGTGTATAATGCATCTGAGTATGGCTTTAATTCACATTTCCCTACTGACTGGTAATGTTAGATATCCTTTTGAGTAAGGTGCCTGATGAAGACTTTTGCCTTTTTTATTGGATTGCCTAGCTTCTTCTAACTGAATTAAGTGAGTAAATTAATAGAAACATTTATAGGTTGATTGCTAGGTAGGTAGACAGATGACTAGAAAGATAAATACATACAAATAGACAGATAATAAAATAACCTTATTTATTCCTGGTAAAATTCTTTATTTTGAAATATATTTTCTCCAATATTCTCCAATATTTTCTCCAATGTTAATATAACCACTTTAGCTTTCCTTTAATTAATGCTAGCATGGTATCTCTTTTATCATTCTGTCACTTTTAATCTGCTTGTGTCTTTATATTTAAAGTGGATTTTTTTGTTTTTAATCTAGGCGGCATATACTTAGGTCTTGCTTTTCCTCTTTTAAATCAAATCTGAAAATCTCTGCTTTTAAAATGAGATTTTAGAACCACTTCATTTGAAGTACTTATTAAGATAGTTGGGTTTAAATCTACTGTCTTTCTATTTATTTTCTATTTGTCAGATTCGTTATTGTTCTCTTTTAATTTTGGATCAATGACTTCATTTTATCACTGATTCTCCATTTTAAAAAAAATTTTGTTTTCATTTTTAACAGTTTTCTTTGGTCTTCATTTTGCACTCTTTAGAGTCAGTTCACTACAATTTTCCAGTGATTTGAGGGTGGAATCTCAAGCCTCCTTCAGGAGGTTCTGAGTGTCTGAATGATTTGTCCCAGCCATTGCCATCACCAAAGTGTCTGTTGATCAGCAATGATAGAGCAAGAGAAGTGAGAGGAACACACAGCCTTACCTATTAAAGAGGCAGGGGGTTCGTGGAATGAGAACTTAAAAAAACACCTGCTAAAGCACAGATGTTAGGGTAAAAGTATGAGGGCCGAGCGGTCTGCAAGAAACCCTCCAGGCACTCTGGGCCGATACTGAGTCCCTTTCCTACTCCCATTCTTTTCTTCAAAGCACCTGGTGAAAAGGAATTGTTAGGTGAGTTCAGATTTTCTTTTCTGTCTGTGGCTCCCAGGGATTCTAAATTGCCATTTCAGCTCACCCTTGAACTTTGAAAATTCATTAAAAGTTAAGCTGCTTTTTTTTCCCCCCACCTCTGTAGTGATTCTTTTCTTTCCCCACTGCTCCACCAACAGTGATAAGAGCCATGAGTTTGTTTTCTCCCAGAATGGGCTCAGCACTCTCAATTTTAGTTCATTAGATTTCTTCACATTCTCAGGTCACTACTGGGATTTATAAACATGATTTTGTAGGTTATCCAGCATATTCTCATCACTAAGGTAGGAGCACTGTCTCCTGCAACTTTCTATAGCCTAAGAGGAAGCATAAGTCTCTGCCTGGTGATTTTTTGATCAAATGTCTTAATGTACCTGGAAAAGCACAGACAGTATAAATGGCACTGTCTTCCTTCAGAGATCATTTAGCTTTTGTCTGGAAGACTATTAGAATGAAGCTTGATTGCCTTATCCAGTTAATATATGAATTGATTCAAGGCTGAGTTTTAGGCTCTTCCACTTCCTGTTTGACCTACTCTTAGAATAGAGTTGTTCTAGGATTTAAATTAAAAGCCTGAAAGCCATATGTGCTTACTAGGGCAGGCCCTGGAGTTCAGTTGTTTTTCTTCCTCAGCATGGCAAGATTGCTAAAGCTCTGCTGGGCTTTTTTAACTTCCAAGTATGAGTTTTTAATAAAATTTTTCACCTCCTATTCCTTGAAGTTTATAGGTTGGCAAGTGCCCTGTGATCAAACTAAACAAAATAACAGGTTGACTTTTTTACAGTTCTTCCCCCCCCCCCCCCCCCCAGGGCTCTCTTTTCCTCAAGCCTTGGAATCCCCTGATTCCTGGTGTGTACGTGTGTGTGTGTGTGTGTGTGTGTGTGTGTGTGTGTGTGTATTCTCAGCCCTGGAATGCTTCTACAAGCTCTGGGCTACAACTTTCTATGTCTATGCCTCACCCTGAGAAGCAGGAGATGTCCTGAGAAAAAGAATATATGAAAATAATGGCAAATATTGGGTTTGCCTCAATATACTCTCCTTTTCTCCTGTGTCTTGATTTGCTTTCTGATGCCTTCAAACTGCTTCATGGTCATTCTGAATGAGAGATTCAGTGTGATACTAGCCTGAAGTGGAGATTTTAGTGATAATTCATAATTTTAAATTGTTTTTACAGCTGCCCCACATCATAAAAAGTTCTGTGGGAGCCAAAGCAATCTATATGAATTTCAGTTTATTTTAAATCCTTTCATAAGAATTACACTAATATGAAAAGTTATAGCACAGATGTCTTATTGGTAAAGGTATAGCAGTTGTTGACTGATGCCATGCATGCTCTAAGTCAGAATACCTAAATTTACTATTGCGCAATTCCTATGAATTACCCAAGTTCATACCAGTTGGTGGAAAATGCTAATTCAAAACTCAGTATCTGCTCAATCCCAACTTAAATTTATTTCAGTTTTCCTGACATTCACAAATAGAATGTCTATCCAAACATTGATCCAAGCTGTAATTATCCTCAATTCTTCCTTCCCCTTATCTACCACATCAATTCATGTTTTCATTCCTAGTGCCACTCATTCCAATCTCTCTCAACTGTACTCTCTTCTCCTTCCCTCCCAATTGGTGCTATTGGGGCTCAGAGCCTCACCCTTTCTTGCCTTAATTATTATTCTCTCTCCTAATTTGACTCTCTGACTCCCTTCTCAGTACATCTATCTTTGAAGTTGCTACTCTGAGTTATCGTTTCAAAACACAAATACCATTTCAGTCTTATTTTAAAACTCATTACAAGCTCACTGCTCACATGCAAAGGAATGACATATTTTAGGGCAGCAGTCAGATTGTGCAGGAGTTTTATAAGTCAGGCTAACTTTTCTGTCTTAATATCTGACTCTAAACCTATAACCCTGTGTATTAGCTACAGTAAACTACTCCTAGGTTATTACATGATATTGGCACACATAATTATATGTCTTTGTCTGAAAAGTCTGTGAGTAAAATTCTTTTATTTTCTTAGGCCTCCAAGACCTTCTCTGTGAAGATTTTTCTTAATGGACTAGCTTTTACATTCCTTCCTCTGTTCTTCCATGACCCTTTAGACATGGATCTGCCATAATACATATGCATGGTCTATTCACGAATGGTTATATTCTCCAAAGATGTCTCTCGATCATTTTCTCTATTGTCTCTCATTCATTGATTATATCCATGTCCATGACTCTATTTTCTATGTATATAGCAATTAATCTGAATTGTCTCTCTAAATTTTCTTTCCTTTAGCTTCAGAACTTTATGCAAATCACCTTCTCCAACTCCCCTGCTGTATGCTTTATTTACTCCACATGTAAAATTAAACCCAATACTTATTGCTCCCCATGTTACAGTCTCTATGTTTACTTAATCAAATTACTGGAGCCCCAGTCTGTTTAACCAAGAAAACTTCCTCCAGTTTCTCAATTCATTTCTTTTCTTTGCTTCCTGTATCCATTCAATTATGAAAAACTGTTGAGTCTATATCACAAATGTTATTTAATCCTATCAAATTCTCTTCATTTTCACCAGCACTAATCTAGTTTCAATCATCACTATCTTCTCAAGGGTTATCATTCTAGTAATGTCCCAAAGGACATCACTTAAGATGGATCTAATACAACTTCTTCTGCTTAAAATCTTTAAAAATCCCTCAAGGTTAAAATTTAGTTCCCTAATTCGATGTATAATACATTGTATTAACTTTTGAATCTGATCTTGTTTTAACCACACCTCCCCTCCTGAAAATCTTTATATATATATATATATATATATATATATATATATATATATACACGTTAATATCTAACCAAAGACATCATATAGTCACGTTATTTTTTTCTACTTGAAAGCATTTCTTTTTTTAACTGGACAATAATCTTTTTCATTCATAAAAGCCACATCAATTTGAATCCTCTCTGTGAAGCTGTGCATAACTCCCACAATCAAAGTAGTTATTCCATTCATTCTACAAATATTAATTCAGTATCTACTTGGTACCAGGTACAACTATAAGTGCTTAGATGAACAAAACAAATGAAGACAAACCTTAATGAACAAAACAAAAATTCCTGTCTTCATGAGTTTTATAGCCTAATGGGGAAGAAAGAAAATAAGCATAAAAATAAGTGTATTTAAAAGTCTGTGAGAACACCAAAAGAAAGAGCAGAGGAGGGTAAGGGATAGGAAATGCTGAGGGGATTGGATGGGTAGAAGTTTTCAACAGGGTGATCAGAGTAGGACTCTTTGAGAAGGCAGCATTTGAGCAAAGACTTGAAGGAGCTGAGAAGATAAACCAAGTGAGTTGCTAAGGAAGAGTGGTCTAGGCAGAGAAGCGAGCTTGTACAATTAGGCTAAGATAGGAATACATGTGCCATGTTTGAGAAACAGCAAAAAAGTTCGATTGGAGTGATTAGAGGGAAAGAGTAGGAGATGGAAGTCATAAAGCTGTATGGAAAAGTCAATTGCATATGGCTTTGTAGGGTATGGTAAGGATTTTGGCTTTAATCCTGAGTTAACATGTGAGCAATGCAGACGTTTAAGAAATAACATGGTCTTAGGTTAAGGATATCCGACATTAGCCCCCAAAGAACTTTATACTTATCTTTATTGTAACACTTAACATGATGTATTTAATTGTCAAATTGAATCTCTCTTATCCCTGTCCGATATTCTGAAGTTCTTGAGAATATGAATCATGTTATATTTGTCTTTGTATCCACAGGTATAAGTCTATACTTATAAGCCAGGACATTGCATGTGGCCAATAAATTCAGATGTAGATTTAATTACAAAATACTGCCTGTCCAGGATGTGTCAGGCACAGAGGTAGATGCTGTTGCATTTTAATTCAAATCACAATAGACGTCAGAGGTAATTTATGCATGCACTGATAGCTGCACACATTCCATGTACATTGTTATTTCATTCACCTTTGGGTGACTTAAATAATCATCTTCTGCTGCAAAGTCCTGACTTGGATAAAGAAGCACTGTATCTCTTTCAACATATCACCTGAAACCCCTATATGATTTGAGTAAGACAGAAAAAAAAAACACCTTTAAGCCATAATAAGACCTGTCGTCATTGTGAGACTTTATCTATATTTTAATGACCTTATTTTTTCATAAGAACTCTAAGAGGTATGTAATACTGTTTCCATTTTCATAATGAAAATGCTAATTCTTACTAAGAATTAGGATTTGAACCCAAAGCTATCACTTTCAGATTGTCAATGTCTTTTTGCCTCATCACTCCATTCATCAGAGGGTCTCTACATTACAGGAAATTTATGCATCTGTATTACAGAGATATGTATCTTGACATATATTTATAGACCTAAGTACACTTATATAGAACTTATATGAAAAAAAAAAATTACTACTGCATTTAGGAAAACTGCCTTGTATTTAAAAAGAATGTTTTGTGTCAGTGGCGAAGAATGAGATTTTGTCATATCCAAAGAACTGAAGATAGGTTTAGGAGCTTATTTTCCTCATTCTGGAAATTCTGATTACTTCAGTGAGATCCCATATCAATTTCTCACTTTGGCTTAATGCATCTCTTAGAATGCTTCGAAAGATACATGGGACTTTAAATTGCAACCCTGGTTCTTTTTACCTCTTCACAGTAGAAATAAGCCTTAGCGATTTTTCTTTCTTCTGCCTCTCCCTATTACCTGAGTGCTCTCCTTGTCCAAGGCCACTCTATTCTCACCTGAAGAATAGCACTTATCACTTCCTCAAATGGCTCTGGTGAGGGACAATTCTAGAAGATACATAAGCACAATTCCGACCAACAGTATATGTATAGATAGAAAAAGATACATACATACATACATACATGCCTATCTACACATATACATACATATACAGGATAGGCTCTGTGTGTATATGTGTATTTGCATATAGTTGTTACAAATCTTAAACTCCAAAAGAAGACAAACTGAGATTAGAATCTCAATTCTGCTGTCATCTTAGCAGCATGAATGTCAGCCAGTAACAAGCTCCCTAAAATTCAGTCTTCGAACGTGTAGAAGTAATGTTGCCAGCTTTAGAAGTTATAGTAAGAATATAATGATGCAGTATAATTAAAAGCAATAGTACAGACTAATATTACTTATTTAATAATAGTAGCTTTCTTTTTATATATATTTAATTTATTTTTTGGCTGCATGGGGTCTTCGTTGCTGCGTGTGGGCTTTCTCTAGTTGGGGTGAGGGAGGGTTACTCTTCATTGTAGTGCACGGCTTCTCATTGCGGTGGCTTCTCTTGTTGTGGAGCACAGGCTCTAGGTGCGCGGGCTTCAGTAGTTGTGGCTCGTGGGCTCTAGAGTGCAGGCTAAGTAGTTGTGGCGCATGGGCTTAGTTGCTCCACAGCATGTGGAATCTTCTGGGACCAGGGCTCGAACCCATGTCCCCTGCACTGGCAGGCATATTCTCAACCACTGTGCCACTAAGGACGTCCCAATAATAGCAGCTTTCTAACAGTAAATGACTAACCTATGTGTTAATATCTAGTATTTCCATGTGCAGATTGCATTAACTTGAGTAGGTCTGAATGCAAAGTAATGGGTCAATACTAAATCAGTTTTCATAATGGAGCATTTGTAATACAACCATTTATGCAGGCAGGGCATTAAATTCCTTTGTTTTATAAACTCATTGCTATAAACTGAAAATCTTACAAAGAGTGGCAGTGTATTGCCATTTTAAAGGAACTTGTTTCTCAACATTTTCTCTTGGCAGCTGACTATTCTTTCCAATTTCCTGTGATTTACACATCTGTCCATTGTGATGGGAAGACATGCCGATAAGTGGGCAGAGGTGGGCCATGCATCAATCTCTGTGACACGCCATTAGCCATCTTCTTTCACTTTATATTATCTGACGAGTCTTGACCAGTTCAATTTTCCCTCTGAAGACACTGTGTTTAATAGAATTAGAATTCCCCGTGCTCTCATGTCACGCTTTATGCTTAGGCAGATTCAAAGTTCTCTCTTCTTAATTCTGTTTTAAGTCATTTTAGCTAATTCTCCATTCCTTTTTAATCTCTATACTAAATGAAAGGCAAAACATTTCCACTGGCTTGGATAAAATTTGTCAGTCAGTCTTTCGGAAATTTCAGAGTGCTAACTAAACTATTTTGTAGAATTGTTCAGAATTGTTTAGCAATTTGGAACTTTTATCTTTGTTGTTGTTTGCAACATAATTATGAATTCATATTTTAAAATATATCATTCTAGTTTTGTCAATGGGAAATAATTTCTGTTTATTTTGAAATTCCTTTTTTTTCTAAATCAACATATGGTAGGACTAAGAAAGTTGTAGTGACCCAAGATCAATTCTTTCCAACAGAAAAAAATCTGCAACTTTTTGTTCACAATTGATTTTTTTTTTTTTTTTTGCTTACTAAGATGAAGTTTCCACCATAAAATTAAATGTCCATTTGTAAACAGAAACCAACATTTTCCCTAATCAGCAATTCTCTCATTATTCAGGATTTCAGAGTAGACAGTTTATTAGGGAAATCAGAGGGTAAATTTTATCAAAAATATATTCTGTTGAGAAATAAACACAGTATAAGTCATAGCATTAATATACATCTAATAAATACTAGTATCTATTTCTTTCGCTTCTGCCCCCCAGGTGATATCAGTGAACTGTATCTTTTAACGTCTACAATGAGCGTCTGGGGCTTCCCTGGTGGCACAGTGGTTAAGAATCCACCTGCCAATGCAGGGGACACAGGTTCGAGCCCTGGTCCAGGAAGACCCCACATGCCATGGAGCGACTAAGCCCGTGTGCCACAACTACTGAGCCTGTGCTCTAGAGCCTGCGCGCCACAACTACTGTAGCCCATGCGCCACAACTACTGAAGCCCGTGCACCTAGAGCCCATGGTCCGCAACAAGAGAAGCCACCACGATGAGAAGCCAGCACACTGCAACAAACAGTAGCCACCACTCACTGCAACTGGAGAAAGCCCGTGCACAGCAACAAAGACCCAACACAGCCAAAAATAAATAAATACAATGAGCATCTGAGGTAGTATTTGTTGGTCTCATTCTACACATGAGAAAAATAAGGCAAAAAATAAAATAAAATTAACTTAGCAATGTTATACACATAAAATATTTTGACTTCTGCCTGTTTCCTTCCCAGATCACCCCAGGATATTGAAGGCAATTCTTAGAATTTGGCTGATCATTTTCAGGCACCTTTCATTGGCATTGCCTGAAAGGACTCATTTGTAAAATAATGAGAGAAATGATAATAACTACTCAAAAATAACCACAATTGCTGAATGACTTGTAATGATAGCAAGGGAGATCAGTGATCAAATGCCCACAATGACAGTAAGTAGGTCATGCAACAGTTTGCATATGTTTGCATATTTGCCTATGTGGGTGCAGGTGTGGGTGTGGGTGGGTGAGTGTACATCCCAGTCTTCAGTGGCTTTCCATTAAATAAGTGGAAATGAAAAAAATTTTAACACTGGACAGACTTTATCCTACAAATTCCCTTCAATCTCTACTATCATTCACACTGTATTATTGGGACTCATTAAAATATCCTCCTTCGATAGCGGTAATTATGGTTCTCTCCCCCCTTGTGGCAGGCCTTTCCCTCAATTCTACCTGTGGAAAACTTAACCTAAATACCAGGTTCTCTTTGAAGCTTTTCTTGAATAGTGTTTTTGTTTCTCCTTGCTACTGCAAGAAGTCAACACAAACTGGCTTAGAACAACATAAATTTATTATCTGAGAATTCTATAGGTCAGAAGTCTCACTGGGCTAAAATCAAGGTTTTAGTAGGGCTGCATTCCTTCTGGAAGTTCTAAGGGAGAATCCATTTCCTTGCCTTTCCATATTTGAGAGCCTGCCTGAATCCCTTGGCTCATGTTCCTTTCTTCCCCATTCATAGTCAGCAGTATGGCCTTTTCAACTACCTCTCTGACTCTGATCCTCTTAGAAAGTCCTTTGTAATTACCTTCGGCCCACCTGAATAATCATGGATAATCTTGCCATCTCAAGATCCTTGATTTATCACATCTGCAAAGTACAAAGTATCTTTTGTCATGCAAGGTAATATATATTCACAAGCTCTGAGGATTATAACTTGGGCATCTTTAGGGGAGACAATATTCTACCTGCTACAGAGGGAAATCAATCTTGTCTCTGTCATTACATTTCCATGGACCTAGAGTCTGTCATACAGAGTGAAGTAAGTCAGAAAGAGAAAAACAAATACCGTATGCTAATACATATACATGGAATCTAAGGGAAAAAAAAAAAAAAAAAAAGGTCATGAAGAACCTAGGGGCAAGACGGGAATAAAGACACAGACCTACTAGAGAATGGACTTGAGGATATGGGGAGGGGGAAGGGTAAGCTGTGACAAAGTGAGAGAGTGGCATGGACATATATACACTACCAAACGTAAAATAGATAGCTAGTGGGAAGCAGCCGCATAGCACAGGGAGATCAGCTCGGTGCTTTGTGACCACCTAGAGGGGTGGGATGGGGAGGGTGGGAGGTAGGGAGACGCAAGAGGGAAGAGATATGGGAACATATGTATAACTGATTCACTTTGTTGTAAAGCAGAAACTAACACACCATTGTAAAGCAATTATACTCCAATAAAGATGTTAAAAAAATAAATAAATAAATAAAAATTAAAAAAAAAAAAAGAGTTTATACCACTATTATATTTTAGATTTAACAGATTTATGGGCGTTGTTTTTAGTTGTGGTTTCACTTCATCTCCTCCCTTCAAAGTTAGAATCCCAGAGGGCATTGAAATCTTATCTCTTCAATTCAACTGGAGATACTTGAGGATATTCCTACCTCCTGGACACGTTTTGATTCCCAGAACATCTGACATGAGTTCAGTTTATTAAATTGAACTTAAAAGTTTTGAGAGAGACTAATTAAACTATGAGTCAGTCAAAGCAAAAGCAGCAACAGACAATGGAGTTACTTTGTTAAGTGATTTCTGTTACCAAGTAGGACAAGACTGGCAATATCATGAGCCTGAAGGGGTTCAGAATGAGCCTCCTTAAAATGTGGCACTTTGGTATGCAGACTATTTTGAGCTGAAGGCAATCAAAACCCAGCAGACTTAAGAAAAACTTTTACCTGTTCCTTAACTACCTAATATAATTGAGATGGTGGGCCTGGCCCAGAAAGAGAGTTATTTCCAAGAGATAACTTTTTCTCTGAATGACCTATTTGTATGGCAGAATAAACATCTAATTACCAAACATCTTCTCTCCTTATAGTCCTGTGAATCACCTTCCTCCCCTTTGAATCTCCAGGCCCCTATCCCATTCCTTAGCTCAAGATGCATATAAGCCTCAATTGCCCAGCTTGTCCTTAGGTCTCATTGTCTTTGTGGAGCCCCTGTATATATATGCTATTAAATTTTAATCTGTTAATCTGTCTATGTCAATTTTATTTTTAGACCAGCCAGAGAACCAAGAAGTGTAGAGGAAATTGTTCCTCTCTGAGAAGCCCAATCTGTGGTCTTTCAGGAAAACTAAATCTAGAAAGTGAGTTTTGGGGATTGGCATATTTTCTAGAATGGCTGTATTTTCTAGAATAGGATGCAGTCAAACTTTTAGAGGGCACTGCCTATCATAGCTGCTGAGAAAAAATTAGAAAGAAGTCATTTAATTCTCTTATCTTTAATCCTGATTACCTTCTAAGATCATTCTTGTGACCAGTTGGTGATAATTGCCCATGTGGAAGGATTTAACCTTCTTTACACTGTAGTCCAAACCACTGACAATCATAAATTTGCTTGATGCCTATCTTTAGAATTAAAGGAGGGATTAGTCATTAAGGTAATAATATCTTTGTTCTCAATTACTGGAAGGGTGGAGAGTTGTGTTCATTCAGGGACTATGGTTGGGAGAGAGAACAGAGAACAGGCTATAAATTCATTGTACAACAGTTTCTTCAAATTCAGAGAAAAATAAAATTGAATTTTTCCATTGATCATGATCATCTCCATGCCTACAACCCATGAACATTTCACAGACAGAGAATCTGAAAGAAAAAGCCAGAAAATAAGAAAAAAAATAAAGGAGTTCCTGCAAGGTAAAATATACTCTGTTTTGAGGAAATAACGACACAAGATTTTTTAGGTTCAAAGCATTATGCTATTTGTTTCAAAGACTAATCCCATGACCTCCTTAAGAGATATTCATTAATATTCTCAATTTTCAAATAGAGATTAAGAAAAAGAGATTAAATAACATGAAAAATATAAGAGCACAAATATGAATTAATAAATATTTAAGTGTCTAAAAATATAACATTAAGAAAATGCATTAACTTTTAGATGAATTGTTAAATTAGCCATCACAAAATACCTATCACATTGAAAACATGCTATAGGCTAATTTTTCTGACTTTGCAATAACTGTTAAGTGGGCACCATGTTTGCTGAGAAAGCATACTCAATTTTAAATTAAATAAGTTACTCATAGCCAAATTACTAGAAAAATAAACTATAAAAATTCTTTTAATTTTTTATAAAAACTAGTATTTTAGAGCTTTTTAATATATTTGATACAATGTAAATTTAGACCTCTAAAAATCAACATTTCTGACTAGAGCCCAGAAGGTATTAAAATAAAACCTACCTCTATCTTATTAAATGTATTTTATATTCATTTTAGTTTTAAAAAAGTGATTATTTTATAATTTGATGTACACCAGTTAACAAAATCTAGTAAGCTTGAAGCTCAGTTGCCCAGGAGTAGAATTCTGGACAAAGAAGAAGGATGTTTGATGAGGAGACACAATGATAGTTTTCTGCATAGAAAGGTGTGATAGTTAATTTTATGGGTCAACTAGGCTGGGCCACGGTGACCAGGTATGTAGTAAATCATTATTCTGAATGTTTCTGTGAGATGTTTTAAAATGAGATTAATGTTTAAATTGGTAGACTTTGAGTAAAGCAGATTGTCCTCCCTGATGTGGTGGGCCTCATCCAATCAGTTGAAAGCCTTAACTGAACAAGACTGGCCTCCTCAAACAAGTGGGAATTCTGACAGCAGATAAACTTTGGACTCAAACTACAGATTTTGGACTTACTTGTCTCCATAATCTTGTGTGCCAATTCCTTAGAATAAATCTCCTTAAATACATATATATACACATCCTATTGATTCCGTTTCTCTAGAGAACCCTAACACAAAGGGAGAAGGGAATGATTATCCATAAATAAATAAAATCAAAGAGAAACCAATGGGTCACAAATAAGGCACACTATCAAGAGTAGTATATGTCATAAAGGTAAAAAGTGACCTGCCCGGATGAGGCAAAGAAACGAACATGTCTTAGCTACCAAGGATTGTGCTACTTGCTTCAAAATTTAACCCCCCATAGTCTCCCTATGAGATATTCATTATCATCTTCAATTTTCAAATAATGATATTGAGGCCTGAGAAGTTAAGTAATATACAGTCTCAAGCAACCACAAAATTTGGGAGAAATGCATAAGTTAGACCTTCTTTAGTTTTGTTTTTCTGTCTACCTAGCACCTCAGGCCTAATTTGATTAAACTCCACTCACCCACCCAAGGTCACCACTACCAGTTAACCAGATATTTAGGTATCAATTTCATATATCATGGACAAACTGTTACATTAAACTCAAAGTGCATAACTCACATGTTTTACAGTTGAAGGTCCCTAATGGATTTGTACATCACCACTAGTTTATGTGATATAATTCATGTGAAGTGTCATAAATATAAGTGGCATATATGACATTCAGGTACAGTTTATATGTAGTTCTAAATCACTGCACATGTAGCAAAGTTAATTATTGGAAATTAACATTCTGGGGGTATATTATACCTACAGTCATCATGCTGGGCTCTTCCAGTGGAGAGAAACCTTCTCCAATGGCCCCTCTGTGACTCTGGTTTATTACCTCAATGATTTTGTTGCTTGTTGTAACCCAATATGTATGTTAGTATACCTTAAGGAATAGGTTGTCGTCCGATTTATTAGTTGGAGTACCTTACATCTTTCAATGGTAGGGAAAATTTTATATTGACAATATCCAGAGTTTTTATTGAAGTTATATTAGTCCTATCTATCAGAGAGATGCTAGAAAATCCATAACTCTCACCAAAATGATGCCCATGTGAGCAATTCAGTTTATGAAGTGCAATCTTCTAAGGCAGGCTTAGGGCCCTGTGATTCATTTTTCAACCTATGTGATGTTTAATGATTTTGTCAAAATAAAACTAATACACAGTTCTATGTCCATCATCAAATTATGCCATTCAATTTATAGCTTAAATCTATGAAACATGACTTCCAGATATGGAAGTCTGAGGACTGGGAAATAGCTCCAGTCTATGTAATTCTCCATCCTCTATTGACACAGATATTTGTAGTAGATGAGAAGTTATTTGGCTTATTATTACACTGGGAATTTTTCAGAACAGAGTAATGACATTGTTTCATTATGTCAAACATGTAGATATCTACCTAGGGTATACTGTTGGGCAAAAAAAATGATTATTAGAAAAATGAAACTATATAAAACAAGAGGGGAAAGTGCTGAAAGGTCCTTATCACCTTGTTTAAATCAATCTTAAATCCCATTTTCTAAACTGTTAAACCGTAATTCCCAAACACATTCATTTTTCTTAACCATCTTAGTCAGAATATCAAGGAACATTTTTGCAAGTTATTTGCCTGTGTGTGTGTTTGTGTATGTTTGGTGTGAGTGCATACACATGTGGTCATTTTAGAAGGCTGAATATAATTCATATTCTGTTTTCATCTTTTTGTTAGATGTTGTTTTATTAAGAATTAGATATCATTAAATAGGGTCAAGAAAGGTAAACCTTTAGTCATTAAAAAAAAGAAAAATAATATAGTTCCCTCTTTGGAGAATATGATTTCTACAAATGAAGTTTATGTTGGTTATTTAGACAGTGGAAAACAGTCCTTTTTAAAACAGCCCATTGTGTTTTCACATTTCAGAGGTGATGAATAGCAACCTTACTTTTCCTGGTTAATTTTCTGAGATTCCTTTATTTCCTCCGCCCACAGGGTGAAGTATTTAATATTTGCCAATTATCCTTCCAAGATCGTTTTATGTTGGTCTTTTTTGCGTACCACGCTGAGAAATGCAGGGGTTTAGACCTACTATGTAACCCCCTACAGGTATTAAACAAGGTTCAGTTGAAAGGGATTGGAACATATGTTGAGATGCCTCCTGACCACGCATGAAGACATTTTTATTTCAATATTCTGAGAAAGCAAATAAAGCACAGAATGATTCACCAACTAGCCCAGGGCCTCATAGTTAATTAGTTGGGAGTTTAAATTCATACTCAGCTTGCCAGATTCAAAAGCCTATGTTCATTATGTAATATCCCACAGCCCCTGGAAGTTGCAGAATTCCAACCGTAATGGGGTAAAATCACAGACACGTCAGATTTAGCATTTGTCATCAGAATGTTCAGCACAAAAAAATCAATCCCCCTCTGCATGCAAGACCCTGCCATTAATCATTTTGCCTTTTTCTCACACCTACAGCACATGACTCAAAAAAGAAGGCTAACGTAAGGATGAAATTTACACTTTCAATAATAGGTCTGGATTGTGTAGAACAGATTCACCTCTAATGCTATCCTAATCAAAACTTTTATTACCAGTAACTAGTCAGAGTTTATCTAGAGAAAGCAGATAAGTATTAAAAGTTGAATCTTAGGGGACTTCCTTGGCAGTCCAGTGGTTAAGACTCCGCGCTTCAACGGCAGGGGACAGTGTGGGGAAAAAAAAAAAAAAGAATCTTAGGATCTTTGTCATCAATAGTGTGGCTTAGATGGAATGAAATGTTGGGGACTCTGGGATATAAAAGCTGCAACACAAACAAATTAACAGGTCAGCGGCTTTCATAATGGAAGTGCTAATGGAAAGAAAAAAGTCATCAGTTCAAGTCAAAAACTACAATAAAGGACATGGAACAAATGGATGCCCAATGCAGGCCAAGGACAACACCAAAGGAGTTTGGTTTTTTTCTGCACTAGATCCCACTTCCAACGATTTCAGTTCCATGGGTATTAAAAACATACCGCCCTAGACTTAGACCATTTCACCAAAAGTATAAGTGATACTCAACATGATTTTAGATGGGGGCTGGATACTAGAACTAAATGCCATCAAATAGCTGAGAAAGTTACATCCTTTTTCTTTCTTTCTCACGTATTCTAATTACATTAATAAAGAAGTCTCCAGTTTTATATTAACATGTCTTTAACACTTTATTAACATTTGTTAATTTCTCTTCCATAGTTTTATAAAGTTTCCTTTTAAGATACATTTATTTACATTAAAAAGGGAGTCAGTTTAAAGGAAAATAAGTAGAAACTTTATGCAGGCATGGTGAAAATCATGGTGGTGTAATATAATTATTGAACTTGAGAAACAGTGTACCTCTAGATGAAATGTTAAAGTATCTGAATCCATTAGCAAAATCTAAGGACTAGTCTATCTCTGGTCATCTCTGAGATTTGTGGGAGGAACTGACACTGGAGGGTCAAACATAAGGGCCAGTTGCGGCAAGAAATAACAGGTTTGCATTTATACAATTCATACTCATCCACTGACTAAATAACAAGCCCTGGATATAAAAATGAATGAGGGGCTTCCCTGGTTGCACAGTGGTTAAGAATCTGCCTGCCAATGCAGGGGACGCGGGTTCGAGTCCTGGTCTGGGAAGATCCCACATGCCACGGAGAAGCTAAGCCTGTGCGCCACAACTACTGAGCCTGTGCTTTAGAGCCCACGAGCCACAACTACTGAAGCCTGCAAGCCTACAGCCTGTGCTTCGCAACAAGAGAAGCCACCACAATGAGAAGCCCGCACACCGCAAGGAAGAGTAGCCCCTGCTCGCCACAACTAGAGAAAGCCTGAGTGCAGCAATGGAGACCCAATGCAGCCAAAAATAAACAAATAAATAAATTTATTTAAAAAAAATGAATGAGATTAAATTCCTGACCATCCCTCTGTCCAGCATTGCAGTACGCTTCTTCTTATTTGTTTAGTCTCTCATTGAAATTTTCTGTAGCAAAAATTTTCTAGGGTAGTTCTAACTACTGCAGACAAATGTCTTTCAACCACAGACTGCCTTTCTGTACAGTGAGGTCACTCATAGGATCTCTAATCACTACATAGTATATGCCAGATAAGCATCTCTCTTAGAATCTTTCTTCTCCTTCTGAAATATTCTCAGTTCCTTCCATCATTTCTCAGTTTCACCTTCATCATCTTGATACCTCATCAATAAACGAATTCCAATTTGCCCATATTTTTAAAGTATTACAGCCAGAACTGAATTAACTATTTCAGGTCTAGCAATATTACTTTATGGACGTTATCAATTGAGCACTAATACAGAAAATGTTCTCTACTTTTGCTTCAGCCCAAGATCGCACTAGCTTTGTGTATTCTATTGATGACTCTGAATGAAATTATTGTTACTTGTTTTCTTAAAAGTGTGGATACTGAATGCATCTTAAGTAATTATTTTTTTACGCTTATGAGTTATGTAATTAGAAAACTAACAAAAGACTACCCCCACCAACAAACACACATTCTTTATCAATTTCCTCTAAATTTCTCAGGTAATATAAATAAAGATAACAAAAAAAGGGGCCACATAGATAGCAGAATATTAGATTTATTGGTTATATGGCTCTTTATTTTTCATGAGAATTTTCCTGAAGACCTCATACAGCCTGAGAGAGAGATTTCTTGTTTCTTGTTACACCAGTTCCTTCCTCTTCCAACATACCTAATCACTCACATGTATGTGAAAGTGCCCTTTTTGTTACTGGTTGGGCAGAGGAGAGGGAGTAAAACTGGCAGAGAAATCACTTGTTGATGCAGCGTTTACCCTTTGTCATGATATAGTTCTCCAATACTGTCAGTGGCAGGACTGCAGATTAGTTCCTAAACCTCGAAAAGAACAGACGTCTAATTTTCTACCCAACAGAGGAAGACAACACTCCTTCTTTTTCAGCTATATCTTTATTTACAAAGGACTGTGATGTGGGTGCTAGTCCTGGATAGCAGTGTCTTTATTCCAGAGAGTCTGCTCAATTAGCAGAAAGGAAAAAAAAAAAAAAAAAAAAAAAAAAAAAAAAATATATATATATATATATATATATATATATATATATATATATATATATATTTTAATGTAGATAAGGGGACATTCACAGACATTCTGCCTCCAGGTACTATGACCAAGATTAGGCCAGTCCTTCTCCAACTTTAATTTGCATACAAATCACCAGAGGATCTTGTTAAAATGCAGATGTGGATTTCCTGCTTCTGGGGTGAGACCCCAGAGTCTGCATTCCGAACAAACTTGTTTTAGGAAAAGCCATGATACTGGTCCAGAGACCACTTGATTGTTAAGGGATTAAGAGAAACCTGGCAGATTAAAAGCTTCCTACATTTGTTTCCAGCTCTATTTTTTATTAGACTACCTTAGATTTCATTTACCCAATAAATATGTATGGAGCATCTGCGATGTTCCAGGCCCTGCTTTACCTGATGGGCATTCAGTAGTAATATTTTTCCCAGTGCCCTTTAGGTGTAGGTTCAAAATGTAGGTCTCTCCTTTAAGACCTCATTGCAGTGGGGCAAGCATTTCTAATACAGTTTTGACATTAAGGTTAAGAACAAGGACCTTGAGAATTCGAAAGACTTAATTTGAAAGCTGGCTCTGTCACTTCATTCACTTGCCACCTTGGGTAGATTAACGAAATTCTGAGCCTCAGTTTTCTCATCTATGATGAATTAAAAGAGGAATTAAAAGATATAATATTTTAAAGCATTAGTAGTATCTGACATGAGTAATATATTTTTTAGAAATTCCAATTATTATTATTATTGTCCCAGTTCTGGTATTCACTGAGCCGTAGAGTAAAGCAGAACCTGCAGGCACAGACATACTTAGACGTAATCCTTGAGGGGCTAGGGCTGAGGGGGTGCTAACAAATAACAATGTTGGAGGATCCTGAAAATAGGTCCTTAGAGGTATTCACTTCCCCATTCCAGAGATCTTCGTGTGCACGAAAATTGTTTTCTCTGTAATGACAAAAATGCCTATATCTGAACTGGAGCCACTTGTGCAGACAAGTCTACATTCCGTACAAGCAAAGGAAAGAGACATATAGGAAGAAGTCGAGAAGGATACCAAATCATCCAAAGAGATTTCACAGAGTGTATAGCTCCAGGGATACAGGGGACTTTCTATACCGGGGGTAAAATACTGTGGGGAGTGGAAACCTCAAAGGGCAAAGGATAGTCCTACTAGCAAAAGGCAGAATTAGAAAGAGGGAGGGAGAGAGGTGGAAGGAACACTGTCACTAGAACTGGGGGAAAAGGGACTTGGATATCAACTTCTAGCAATACTCCAGTTGCTGACCTACCAAGTCACCAGTTTGAAGATCCTGAAAGTTTTCCTTAATTGAGGAAAATTGATGAAAGGAGAGTGATGAGAGTCATTCTGCGGTGGAATGAATGGTGAAAGAAATCTAAGCTGCAGTGCTCAACACTTATGCAAATTGACCACTTGAATAAGGAAGCACCTTGTTCTGTGCCAAGCTGCTTGTTTGCATGAAACACATTCATTTTAAGGGTTATTAAAATGCCACGGTGTTTAGACTGTAGGCTAGAGAAATATGTGGTTAGACCAGAGCACGGGGGAAAAAAAAATTAAGAACATGTGTCAAAAGAAATATCCATTTATTATTTCTGAGGGCAGTTAGAAATCACAGTCTGGGGACAAGAACTGTGATAATTTTATATAATTCTGAAATACTTGTCACTTCGTCATATTATAGTTTTGACAGTATCTATAATACTTTCCGCTTATTAATCAGAGAGAGAGGGAGGGAGGGAGGAAGGGGGGAAGGAAGGAAGGAAGGAAGGAAGGAAGGAAGGAAGGAAGGAAAGAGAAAAAGATACATAAGCTTGTCTGTCTAGATGACCACAGGAAAGAAGACGTAAGAGACTGTATTCTGATCTGATGCCAAGTTTGGAAGGGCAGGAAAAGATGATGCGAGAGTGAATGACCAAAGGACAGATAAGTAAGCTTGGAAAAAAATTAAGTCAGGTTAAACACTTGCGGCAGTAGGAAGAAAACTAGGAGCTGTATTAGACTTGATAAAGGTGCTTAGCTGGAGAGAGGCTCTGTTGTTTTGAAATCTCCTGCTTCCGCAGAGCTGAAAACCTTTCCTGAGGAGCTTGACGGACAAAAGATCAGCAAGAAGGCCAAGCATTATTGACAGCAGCAATTAGAGACCCATAAGCTAGACTAGGAAAAACCTGAATTCGTAAGGAGAATGAACTTCTGCTCTTGTCTTCATTTGCCTTTCTGATCTTACAGCGGAGTACGAGGGTATGAAGGACTTTAAGAGACTGTGGCCACATGGTGAAATGTCAGAGCGCTTGGCAACTGTCAGCCTCCTGGAAGGGTATTTCTCCCCTAGGCTCATTAATCTTACCACGACAATATCTTGTGTAAACTGGCATTTTGGAAACTTCCCCATTACTGCTTTCTGATAATCACCCAAAGTGAATTAGTGTTCCCTAGTGTGACTTTCCCGTGCCTTTTCTTGTAACCAGCTATGACTGCACCAACATTAAATGGGTGGAAAAATGGAAAAGGTGACTTTGCAATTTTTTTTTTTTTTTTGACTCTTCTGAAAATGTCATGTCCTCAGTTGGAAACTTTTAGAGGTCCTTTTACTTCCTGTCTCAGCATAATAAACCACGTCTATCTTTTTTCAAATCTGCCTTTTTTCATGGTTTCATTTGGGCTGGGTCCAAATTAAAGTGGAGGGAGAGGCATTGCTTTCACAGTAAATTGAGGTCCGGGGAAGACATATGAATTGAATAAATGAGGTGCAGTAAAGACGTGTAATGTGATTAATATAATGCACTTGAATGCACTGTTTTAAGAATTCCCATTCCTGTTTTTTGTTTTTTTTGGCTTTTATGGTCTACATTTTAAAAGCACCACCAAAGAAAATGTCATCCTCATTATAAAGAAGAAAGGGGTAATCTGGAGAAAATATCTGAAATGCAGTTACATTACTGTGTAAACAACTGTGTTGTACTTATTTTATTGCCTACTCTTTAAAATTTTATTTCTGAACTTCAGGAACATTCTGTCTTTGTGAAAGAAAAAATTACAGAAAAAGTGACCTGGTAGTTTACCTAGTCTCTATGGTCACATCCAATGGGAACGGAACATCCAAATCAGAAACAACTTGTGCCATCAGGAATTTAGTTTAGATTGACTGAACAAACTTCCTTTTCTTATCTCCTTGCCCTCCTCAATGATAGACACAGGCTCAAGATTTTTCAAGCATCTTATACTTGTAAATGTAATAGCCATATG
Organism: Balaenoptera ricei; assembly: GCF_028023285.1. Classification (NCBI taxonomy): domain Eukaryota; kingdom Metazoa; phylum Chordata; class Mammalia; order Artiodactyla; family Balaenopteridae; genus Balaenoptera; species Balaenoptera ricei. The sequence continues at coordinate 38,692,755 of NC_082657.1, read as the reverse complement.
TTCTATCAAATTAAAATATGGTAATAATTATGGTTTCTAGAGAAGACAGTGGGAAATATTAGTCACACACATTTTGCATTATGCTTTTGCCTCTTTTACCTTTGCTTTGCATTTTATCCTCTCCTCAGTGGAAATAAATACCGGAATCCCATTGTGCAGGTAAGAAAATGGAATTGCTTAAGGCCAAACAGTTACTATGTAAAGAAGCTGAAATTCAGAAATATGACTTGTCCAGTGAGCTAAAAGTTGTCTCCTGCATTATCTGGATCATTCTTCAAAAGAAGTGTCATAAAGAAGGTACTTGAAGATACTCATTCTACAGACGAGAAGCAAAAAAACCACAATGACAACAACAAAGTAATTGGTTCATTCAACTAATAATATTTAAAGGAGATTTAAATTTAATTTGGTTTCATTTTAAGTCTTAGGTTCTTCCCTCTATATCATGGGGAGAGATGAGTATATTCCCCTTCAATGCATTGAGGATTGGTAAAACAAACAAACAAACAAACCATAAAGGAGCACAATATAGTGGCTAAACATGCCAATATTGGAATCAGATCTCCACAGTAAAAATGCCAGTTCCCCCGCAGCTTGTCCTTGGGGCAGTTTACTTAATTTGTCTATGTCAGCATTCTTGCCTATACAATGGAACTGCAGATAGATATCCTCTTATAAACAACCAATAACATACTGCATGCAAGCACTTGACATAGTGTCTGGTGCATAGTGTACAGTCAATAAAAGTTTGCTATGAGATGCATGATAATAATTATTCTTTCTATTTTCCCTTCAGCATAGTCTAGAATCTAGTACTATTTAGGATTTAAGTCAGTACCATGATTCAACACACCCCTCCTCTGAAGGGCAACATACCAACCATACTGTAACCCTAGGATGTCTCCACTAATGTATTATCCAATGCCTTGGAGAGACATGACTGAATCATGTTTGCTGAGAGAAGTCCGTGTACTAAGCACAGACACATTTACCAAAAAGGGAATGAAGCTTATATTTTAGGGCTCTTCATCTGCATGAGCCCATTATCTACAGAGAGGGCAGTGCAGTAGTCACGTGGTCATATTTTTATAAAATTTACAAAGTAAGACATTTTAACCTCAATTAGTCACCTTTGCATTCATAATTTTATATTCTTTACCTTAAAGAAGGCTTCACTCATATGATGAAAATTTCAAGACCTACAAAACAGGAATACATCTCTTCTAGAATACCTCCCATATATATAGAAATTAGGCTAAGACCATTGTTTCTTTCCTTCCCAATCCCCACCATTGTCTCACTTCTCCCTTGGGTTAGAGTTGAGGTGCCCTGTGGATATTTTGGGGATCCAGCTAACTAGAAACTGTGCTGGGGGACTATGTAGATTTAGCAGAATATGCTGATGTGGTTCAGGTGCTCTGTGTGTGGTAGTTATTGCTAGCTGTCTCAGTAAAGGGATTTCCAAAGGTTTATACCACTGATAGGCGGTATCATGATGTAAATGCATGCTATACCCCCCAGCACCAGCATGTGATAAAGGAGGAAAAGAAAAGATGTGGAATTTAAAGCTTGGCGGAATAGTCCTCCAACCAACACACGTGCAACTTTTTAAAAAACGGATTTAGTTCTACTGAAGCCTAGTCAAACCATAGTTTTTACCCTATCAAGAATATACTTTGTAATTCAAGAAAAGTGAATAAAAATAAACAATCCTTGTTAGAAGACTGAAATTAACATTCTATTCACTCTATAAAATGTAATAATCTAAAACCACCATAAGATTGTAGCCAAATAATTTAGGGAACAAAAAGTATTATCGAAGTGTTTCAAGAAGTTAATTAATTAAAAATATGTTATTCTTCTGCATTATGTGGTACTTGTAATCTTTTTTTCAATTTATAATCTGTTGTGACTTCTTTACTCATTCTTAATAAATACTGTATTTCATACAAATTTGCGTAATTTTGTATTCTTTATCTTTTTAAAAATTAATTATTTTATTTTTATTTTTGGCTGTGTTGGGTCTTTGTTGCTGCGCACGGATTTTCTCTAGTTGCGGCAAGCAGGAGCTACTCTTCGTTGCGGTGCACGGATTTCTCATTGCGGTGGCTTCTCCTGTCTCAGAGCAAGGGCTCTAGGCGCAAGGGCTTCAGTAGTTGTGGCTCGTGGGCTCTAGAGCGCAGGCTCAGTAGTTGTGCCACACGGGCTTAGTTGCTCCGCAGCATGTGGGATCTTTCCGGAGCAGGGCTCGAACCCGTGTCCCCTGCATTGGCAGGTGGATTTTTAACCACTGTGCCACCAGGGAAGTCCCTGTATTATTTATCTTAAAGAAGGCTCCACTCATATTACACTCAAGACCTACAAAACATGAATACACCTATTCTAGAATATCTTCCAAATATGAATATAGAATTTAAGATAAGTCTTTTCAAGTTATTGAGGGTGAATTCTCACTCAAGCAACATAAAATGGAGTAGAAAGGCAGAAAAGGTAAACAAGGGGAAAGATGGCATCATGTTACATATTTGTTTGACTCTTTTTACTTTCCTTTTGGGCTCTTTGAGCAATGTTACCTGAGGCTATATTGCGGAGCTCTGAAAGCCCCAAGAAGGAATATCCTCTCTTGATTTGTCAAGGGGGCTTTTTGGAAGAAAGAAACTGCATAAAGCACAAACAAATAAATATACACAGAGACCTGAATAGGTATCATAAGAATTCAAAAAAGCGTTGAAAAAGAAGCAATAAAGAGAACCTACTGGGAATAAAGAGGCTGGAAATGTTTCCACTGATTAGAATAATGCTTATTTCTATTAATCCCCCACCATCTTCATTTGCAGCAGTCACCATTTTTTTTTTTTTTTACATCTTCAATTACAAATTTATGAAGTAAATGTGCGTTACATGGCAAATACATGCCAGGATCTGAGCTATGTGTTAAGATACCATGTTGGGCAAAAATTTAGGCCCTATGTGGAAAATATAGCTAATATGAGAGATGACCAAAACCATGCCCAAATCACATAGACATAAATCACAACACTGATATGTGCTACAAAGGAATGGTGTAATTACAGGATATACAGGAGGACGTGACCTAGTCACAGATATCCCGTTTCCTTTAGTATGTTATATTTGAACTACTTTCTGATGTATGAATATGAGTTAGTGAGGAAACAAAAGTTAGGAAATGGGTGTCGGATGAGAAAAAATGATGAACAACATTTCAATCAGAAGGAAAACATATGGGGCAAGGTCACAGATTATAAGAGAGAATGAGAGAACAAGCCATGACTAAAAATAACTCAATTAATTTGTATTTTTAGAAAAGTAATTTTGTAGAAAATATATTGTACTGGGTAGATGAGTCCCATCATCATCATCATTATCATCCTTTTACCACCATCACTACTACCATTTCCACAACCACCAATTTCAGCCCTATGTGCCAGCTACTATACCAATCATTTAAGATATATTTTCTCAATCCTTATGCAAACCTATGTTCATTAGTTTGGTCATTCACTCATTCATCCATTCATTCACTCAATATATATTAAATGCCTAATCTACAGCAGATACTCTGATGGTTAAGAGATATCTGGTATTTAACAAAACGGATATAGATGACTCTAATGGAACATTAATTTGTAATTAAATATTGACTTGATATATGTTACTTGTTATTTTATATACTTCATTTGACTCCGTGTTCTAAAATTACTCAATTCTTACTTAATGGCTCAGCCCTGGTTGGTGTCACAAACTGGTTAGAAAGGACAAACACAAGTCTGACTCAGGAAGGGAGAAGAGAGAATCATGAAAGAATGGAGCTGGCTGAGAAAGTCTCCTGGACACAGGGATGCTTGAGGGTGAGTGTAGACCCTCACAGGTGTCCATGGGCTTTACCACATGAAATTAATCACACATGTGCCTGCTTCCCCATCCACTAGCAGATGAACTGAAATGCTGTGCCCTGGACAGGGGTGGGGTGTTGGGAAGTAGAGTCAGGTATCTCCCTTTCCTGCAGGCTTACCCCTGCAACCAACATCAGATGACCAACCCCCAAAGATATTTAAACCTCCACACCAGGACATATGTGGTAACTGTGCTGGGGGAAGGCAAAAGGCTTTCTCCTGATGAGATACAGCCTTTGGTCAATGATCTGCCAGCCTAGAACAAGGACGACCACTATCATGCTCCACCCCAAGAAGTCATGGGACAGATGTGCCCAAACCTGACCCTAAGTGCTCATGCCCATGCTGCTATGGGTTTCAGTAGTCATGGGTGGAAGAGAGAAGAAGGATGGATGGGCCAGGGAACAGGGGGCACATATAAGTGAGATCATACAGTGTTTGTTTTTCTCTGTCTTGTTTCGCTTAGCATAATGTCCTCTGGCTCCATCCATGTTGTCAGGCAGGATTTCTTTCTTTTCTAAGACAGAATGATATATATCTACACACACACACACACACACATATATACATATATATATTTTTTATGTATTTCTCACATTTATGTATCCATTCATCCATTGAAGGACAATTAGGTTATTTCTATATCTTGGCTCTTGTGAATAATGCTGCCCTGAATGTGGGTGTGCAAATATCTCTTCACCATCCTGATTTCCGTTCCTCAGGAAAAATACCCAGAACTGGGATTGCAGGATCATATAATAATTCTATTTTTAATTTTTTGAGGAATCTACGTACTATTTTTCATAATGGCTGTACTAATTTGCATTCCCACAGCAGTATACAAGAGTTTCCTATTCCCTACATTCTTACCAACACTAGTTATCTTTTGTCTTTTTGATAATATTCATCCTAACAGATGTGATGTGATAACTCATTGTGGTTTTGATTTGTACTTCCCTCATGAGTAGAGATGTTGAGCACTTTTTCGTACATGATAGTCATTTGAATTTCTTCTTTTGAAAGCGTCTATTTAATTTCTTTGCCCATTTTTTAATCAGGTTATTTGTATTTTTGGTATTCAGTTGTATGAGTTCCTTATATATTTTGGATATGAACCCCTCATTGGATATATGGTTTGCAGAGATTTGTTCCCATTTCATAGGTTGCTTTTTCATTTTTTAAAATAAATTTACTTATTTATTTATTTATTTATGGCTGTTTTGGGTCTTTGTTGCTGTGCACGAGCTTTTCTCTAGTTGTGGTGAGTGGGGGCTACTCTTCGTTGTGGTGCATGGGCTTCTCATTGTGGTGGCTTCTCTTTTTGCAGAGCATGGGCTCTAGGTGCACGGGCTTCAGTAGTTGTGGCTCGCTGGCTCTAGAATGCAGGCTCAGTAGTTGTGGTGCACGGGCTTAGTTTCTCCGCAGCATGTGGGATCTTCCTGCACCAGGGATCGAATCCGTGTCCCTTGCATTGGCAGGTGGATTCTTAACCACTGCGCCACCAGGCAAGTCCCTGCCTTTTCATTTTTGTAGATTTGTTTTTTTTCTCTCAGCAGCTTTTTAGTTTGATATAATCCTACTTGTCCATTTTTACTTTTGTTGCCTGTGCTCTTGGTGTCATATCTAAAAAATTATTGCCAAGAATGACGTTAAGAAAAACTTCCCCTACGTTTTCTTCTAGGAGTTTTGTGCTTTCACATCTTATGTTTAATTATTTAATCCATTTTGCATTGATTTTTGTATATGGTGCTTGAAAGGTCCAATTTCATTCTTTTGCATATAGATATCTAGTTTTCCTAACACCATTTGTTGAAGAGACTATCCTTTCCCCATTGTGTGTTTTGGCACCCCTGTTGAAGATCAGTTGACTGATAAGGTGCTGGTTTATTTCTATGTTCTGTATTCTGTAACATTGGTCTATTTATCTGTTTTTATGCCAGTATCATACTTTTTTGAATTTTTATTTTTATTGAAGCACAGTTGATTTACAATGCTGTGTTAGTTTCAGGTGTACAGCAAAGTGATTCAGATATATATATATATATATATATATATATATATATATATATATATATATGTTTGTGTATATATATATGTGTGTGTGTATTATATATATGTGTGTACATATATATATATATATATGTACACACAGAAATATTCTTTCTCAGATTCTTCTCCCTTAGAGGTTATTACAAAATACTGAGTATAGTTCCCTGTGCTATACAGTATGTCCTTGTTGGTTATCTATTTTACACATAGAGTGTGTATATGTTAATCCCAAACTCCTAAATTATCCCACTCCCTCCTTGCCCTTTGGTAATCATAAGTTTGTTTTCTATATCTGTGGGTCTATTTCTGTTCTGTACATAAGTTCATTTGTATAATTTTTTTTTTTTTAGAATCCACATATAAGCAATATCATATGATATTTGTCTTTCTCTGTCTGGCTTACTTCACTTAGTTTGATAATCTCTAGGTCCATCCATGTTGCTGCAAATGGTAAAATTTCATCCTTCTTATGGCTGAGTAATATTCCATTGCATATATATACCACATCCTCTTTATCCACTCATCTGTCAGTGGACATTTAGGTTGCTTCCATGTCGTGGCTACTGTAAATAGTGCTGCAATGAACACTGGGTGCATGTATCTTTTCAAATTATGGTTTTCTATGGATATATCCCCAGGAGTGGGACTGCCGGATCATATGGTAGTTCTACTTTTAGTTTTTTAAGGAATCTCCATACTGTTCTTCATAGTGGCTGTACCTATTTACATTCCCACCAACAGTGTAGGAGGGTTCCTTTTTCTCATTGCACTCTCGAGCATTTATTGTTTGTAGATTTTTTGATGATGACCATTTTGACCGGTGTGAGGTGGTACCTCATTATAGTTTTGATGTGCATTTCTCTATTAATTAGCAATGCTGAGCATTTGTTCATGTGCCTCTTGGCCATCTGTATGTCTTCTTTGGAGAAATGTCTATTTCGGTGTTCTGCCATTTTTTGATTGGGTTGTTTGTTTGTTTTGATATTGAGCTGCATGAGCTGTTTGTATATTTTGGAGATTAATCCTTTGTCAGTCACATCATATGCAAATATTTTCTCCCATGCTGTAGGTTGTCTTTTTGTTTTGTTTTGTTCATGGTTCCTTTGCTGTGCAAAAGCTTTTAAGTTTAATTAGGTCCCATTTGTTTATTTTTGTTTTTATTTCCATTATTCTGGGAGACAGATCTAAAAATATATTGCTGAGATTTATGACAAAGTGTGTTCTGCCTGTGTTTTCCTCTAGGAGCTTTATAGTATCTGGTCTTACATTTAGGTCTTTAATCCATTTTGAGTTTAATTTTGCGTATGGTGTTAGAGAATGTTCTACTTTATTTTACATGTAGCTGTCCAGTTTTCCCAGCATCATTTATTCAACACTCATTTATGATTAAAAGAAAAAACAACTCTCCAGCAAGTGGGCATAGAGGGAACATACCTCAACATAATAAAGACCATGAATGACAAACTCATAGCTAACATCATATGCAACAGTGAAAAGCTGAAAGCATTTCCTCTAAGATCAGGAACAAGACACTCTCACCACTTTTATCCAACATAGTTTTGGAAGTTCTAGTCACAGCAATTGGAGAAAAGAAATAAAAGAAATCCAGGAAAAGAAGAAGTAAAACTGTCACTGTTTGCAGATGATGTGATACTACACATAGAAAATTCTAAAGGCACTACCAGAAAACTACTGGAGCTCATCAATGGATTCAGTAAAGTTGCAGGATACAAAATTAATACACAGAAATCTGTTGCATTCCTATACACAAACAACAAAATATCAGAAAGAGAAATTAAGGAAACAATTCCATTTACCATCACAACAAAAAGAATAAAATAACTAGGAATATACCTACCTAAGGAGGCAAAGCCCTGTACTATGAAAACAATAAGATGCTGATGAAAGAAATCAAAGATGACACAAACAAATGGAAAGATATACCATGTTCTTGGATTGGAAGAATCAATATTGTCAAAATGACTGTACTACTGAAGACAGTCTACAGATTCAGTGCAATCTCTATCAAATTACCAATGGAATTTTTCACAGAACTAGAACAAAAAAAATTAAATTTGTATGGAAACACAAAAGACCCTGAATAGCCAAAGCAATCTTGAGAAAGAAAAACGGAGCTGAAGGAGTCAAGCCCCCTGACTTCAGACTGTACAACAAAGCTGAAGTCATCAAAACAGTATGGTACTGGCACAAAAATAGAAATATAGATCAATAGAATAGGATAGATAGCCCAGAAATAAACCCATGCACCTATGCTCAATTAATCTATGACAAAGAAGGCAAGAATATACAGTGGAGTATCATACTATTTTGATTACTGTAGTTTGTAATATAGTTTGAAGTCAGTAAGTGTGATGCCTCTAGCTTTGTGCTTCTTAATCAAGGTTGCTTTGGCTATTTGGGGCCTTTCGTAGCTACATATCAGTTTTAGGGTTCTTTTTTCTATTTATGTAAAAATTCAATAAAGCTTTTTTTTTAAAAAAAGAGAAATGTAACTTTAAAATAAACTACAACAAAAACCTGTATGAATATGCTGTTTGCTTTGCTTAAACATTGTCCTTGACTTCTAGTCACCACAGCTTAAACAAAGATGCCTTTTGTTCAAGTGTCTGATTCTTGTTTTAGCCTTAATTCCTCCTATTTCTCTTCTTACTATAACACTCTAAGTTCAAGCAATTAGCAATGTTTATAGGTGCCTAAACTTACCTTGTCATTTCATGTTGGTTTCAAATCTTTATTCATGATGCTTCTCATCCATTCAATGTTCTTCTTCCCTTTTGCACACCTAAAAAACAAGGATATAGTCAAAGTCAATCTCAGTAGTCAACTGCTCTGGAAATAGACTTCCTACCCCCCAAGAAACATTATGTTCTTTTTACTCCATAATAACAGTATATTTATTTATTTTTTGAACTCATTGCTTTTATTGCCTCTATTTGACATACCAGTCTTTTCCACTATATTAAAATCTTCTTAGTGCATGAACCACATATACTTTGTGTTTATAGGGCTAACATTGAGCTCAATCCATTGTAGCTACTCATTTCGTCCTAAATTACTTATGCTCTGTCAATAGAATATTGTTTAGCAGTTAAATCCCTCTGTCTGAAGGGCCAGATAACTCACTGTAAAAAAGTTTTTTCAAACTCGATACAAATGCATCAGACAGGCCATATTTTTAACAGTTGAACAGAGAAACAAAAAAAGAAATGTCTCTGCCTGTAGGCCATTTTGATGTTGGAATCTTCTTGCCAGCAAAGTTCCCAATTAATGTTCAAGAAAAGCTATTTGTTTTGGACCATCATGTCAATGATATGTTTTCTTTCGGAAAAGAACAGCATTTGACTCTGCAGAGATAGAAGCAGACAGACAGAAGACAATAGAATAAAAATAAAAAAGTTTTTTTTTTCTGTTCAGTTTCTAATATGAAATATATATCAAGGTTAGTTTTTGAGATCTGCTTGTTTTCCTATGTAGTTATTATGCCCATTAAGCACCCATGAAAACAAACAAAATGAACAACCAAAATATTGCAGAGGAAAGGATAAACTCAAGAATCTAGCAAACATACATTATTTAAATAATATACTTTATATACAACATCTATACTATTATTAATCTGATATCTTATAAATATGAATATAAAAATTGATCAAAATTGATCAATATAAATATCTAAATGTGTGTGCTTCCACTGTGACAGGCACCAGGCCAATTAGTTTGTATACAAAAGCTCATTTATGTCTCACAACAATCTTGTAAGGTCAACATTATTATTTCACAAATGTGAAAATTCAAGCTCAGAGAGAGATTAAATGATTTAAATCTTGACTTTATTGATTTTAAAACCTGTGTTCTTGTTCTACTAAATAACAACAACCACAAAAATAATATAAGAAAACAATCATAAAGCACAACAGCAATCAGTACTGTAACTTGAAAAGCTTCTTATAGTTACTGAATTCTCATCATATACCCATTCTTAGTGCTACAGATATACAGTTTAAAGTTCTCACCTCTACCCTGTAAACTTGTTATCCCCCTTTGACAAAAGATAAGAGAACATCGGCACAATGACCAAGGGTTATACTGCTTTTACATTTTGGAACTAGGGTTGTAAGCTGGGCAGTCTCCCTGAAGAACTCTAGTTCCTAATATGTTATGTTTCAGAATCATTTGTATGTGTGGTCGTATGTATGTGATATCTATAAGCTTACATATACCCAGGTAAACATCAATTAACAGTTAAATTTAAACATGTTATAGACAATGTGCTAAAGAAATGTTAGCAGGACTGAACATCAATCCTAAGAAGTTTCACTACATCCCTCTAGCAATCTTCCACTGCCATAACTCCAATGCCATAGCTCTTTGAAAGTGAGAGACTCAACATATCTATAGCAAGTCTACTTGAGATGAGGTTACATGGATTCCCTTACCTTTTAAAATAAGACCTTCTTACTTGGCACACTGTCAGTACATACATGGATGTAGTTGAATGGATGTGTGGAGAGAGTAGGAGGGTAGCTGTTATAGCTGGGTTTCTGCTGGATTTAATGTACTAGGCACTCTATATGTAATGTGGTTTTATTTCTTGAATACTATACAATGAATTAGGAATTCATATTCCCATTTTAAAGATAAGGAGCCCAATTCTTGGTAAGGTTAATTAACTTCCAATATCAGTCAGCTATTGAGTTCTACAGATTAAAAAAACAACAGAAATACATAACTCTAATATTTTTGCTTATAACTGCTAGGTTGTATTATTCATCTTTCTTCCTATGTGTCTGACACATGAGGATCATTTGTTCACGTGAAGGCACCCAAGAATACTATTGGTCCAAAACACAAAGTTAGGAAGAGAGAGTTTATTATACCCACATCTTTTTTTTTTCTTTTTTTAAAATTATTTATTTATTATTTATTTTTGGCTGTGTTGGGTCTTCGTTTCTGCGCGAGGGCTTTCTCTAGTTGCAGAAAGCAGGGGCCACTCTTCATCGCGATGTGCGGGCCTCTCACTATCACGGCCTCTCTTGTTGCAGAGCACAGGCTCCAGACGCGCAGGCTCAGTAGTTGTGGCTCATGGGCCTAGTTGCTCCGCGGCATGTGGGATGCCCCCAGACCAGGGCTCGAACCCGTGTTCCCTGCATTGGCAGGCAGATTCTCAACCACTGCGCCACCAGGGAAGCCCCCACATCTTTTCTTCCAAGATGATTTTTATTTGTACCTTAGATAAGAGAAAACCACAGGAGAGTTTCCTGGTGTTGATTGTGCCTTTAGAATCAGAACTATTCATTTTGGGATTATTAACAACATTCTATTTTTATTTCTATATCTGTGTTTGTCAAGATGTGACTATAATTTTGATGCTAAGGTAAATGATGTCTCCCTTGAAAAAGATCCAACCTGGCATTTGATATACCAAGTTGGACATAATCATTTAATTGAAGATATATTGTCCTGTTGATAATTATCATTAGTCTCCTAACGGCAGGTCTCTGTAGAAAAAAAGATGATGCCAACTAGTAGTTGAGGAATAAAATTTAGAGAGAATAAGTCATTGAATTGGTTAAAGCAGTGGCATGGAACAAAAGCTATATATTTAGGAGAGATTTGGGGTTTTACGCAGAACCTTTTTCCCCCATGTTTGAAAGAGACATTATGTATAGTTATTGTCTATTCATTTGTTTTCCTTTTCCTGCTCAAAGTGGTTTAAAAAGTAAATCTCTTTTTTTCTCTCTCTTTGTGGGTGTATACACACACACACACATACACACAACACTGGAGCCATTATTAAAATGTAACTTTTATAAAAACTTCAATTGTTCTTCACATAGTTTGCTTTTCTTTCACAAATAGTGATCCACTGAAGGGAAGACTACAGAATCATACAATACTATTTACTCCTTTAACGAAATAGCTCAAGGCCATCAAACATTCCTGTTTGACTTTTATTTTTTGTTGTTTTGATTCTTATGTCATATTTTTATGTTTTTTTTTTTTTTTTTCTAGTTTGCTGGTCTGTTTCCTTCCCATCAGCCATCGTCCCTCATCATTAAATATATGACAGAGTCTACTAGTGTTCTCGCTAATAAGGTCTAGGCTTGGAAATCAGAAAATCAAATCTGTCCTTTTAACCTCCTGAAGGGATACTTATTGGATAGTTACTATGTGTCAATATACAGGAGACATAATGTGGAACTAAAAGCAAATGAAGTAGTATATACCTTTATAGAATGAGAGTCTCATCTGAGAGGCAATCCATAAGAGAGAGTTACATAAAGGAATGATAGTTATGATAAGTAGAAAGGAGAACGATGCTATAAATATATATGGTAGGAGAAATTACCCTAGCTATGGAATTGTTTCTGAAGAAATAGTTTTTATAATGTGTGGATTTATACACTGGTCATACATAATGATCATAATTTTGAAGGTCTATTTCCAATACTTGGTCCACAAAAGTGAGAAGTAGAGAACAGATTACCTCTTTTGTACCATCATTCTACTGCCTACTGCTCAGCACCATGACAGTGGCTCAGCTTCTTTTTGTTTCCTTATCTATTCCCAGCCTTTATACCATTACATATTGACAAAAATATATTCCATAATTTAAATTCTGTACTGGTTGATAAGAATTATTTTGCTTTCTTTGGATATATGTATAAAATGGCCTTATATGTGACAGCTAGACAGATAAACAAAGACCACACACTCAAGGTTACTTTTCTCCTTTCCTTTTTCTCTTGTTTTTCCCAGTGAAAAAGAATGTATAGACATTAAGAGAGCAGGTTCTATAGATATCATGGCTGGAGAGAAGGCTCTGCTCTGCTAGGTAGAATTTGTGTGAATCTGGGCACTTAGTTCATTTCTTTGGGCATGAGTTTCCTTACCTACAAGAAGAGATACAAGCTGCAACTTCCTTATCGGGCTGTTGTTGGCATACAATGAAAAGACTCCTGTTTTACACGTCAGTACCATCAGTGATTGGATTTTAGCATGGTAGTCTGACCATGTCAGGTTTTATTGTGCATATTATGGGCTTAACTAGCCTCCTCTAATTCTTCACTGGGTATTCTTGTGGCTTAGTTTCATTCTCAGATTTAGCATAGGCGTCTTGATACTAGAGCCATCATCTTATTTTTAGACCCACACACATCCCCCAGAGACTTAAGACTTTATGACAGACTCACTCCCTCTCTTTCACTTTTGTTAGTATTTCCTCACTTTATGAGTCAGCTCATATGATCTAGTGGTCAAGGAATTTAGTTCAGGTATAACATTCTCCTTCTTGAATAGCTTTGAATGATAAACACATAAAGTAGTCTCCAGGGAACAGGAATCACACCAATGTGGACTACTCTCCCACAGTGCCCTGCCTTCACACAATACAGATTCAGAACCACAGGCAAAAATCACCCCTTTGGTACAGAAAGTTGCAAAGGAAAAGATTTAATTGTGAAATATATTTACCTGGGAGACTTGAGCACGTGCTTTTGTTTTGGATTTTTCGCATTTTGTAATCTGCATTGTTTGTGCTGGCAATTCCTTCTGAGAGGGATTATAAGTGACTTCCAGTTGTAAGAGAGAGGGAAAAGCAAACAGCTTGCAAGCAGATACACGCAGAAATCTGGGTTGCTTCTAAACTGGCGTGCACATGCTGTGCCTATTTAAGTCTTGATGTCTCAACATGTAAGTCCTTCCCGCTATAAATAAGAAATATATATATAAAATCACAAAAACCTAGACTTTGCTTATGGGAATCTATGTGCTCTATTCTCTAGTATAAAAAACCTCAGGGGGCTTCCCTGGTGGCGCAGTGGTTGAGAATCTGCCTGCCAATGCAGGGGACACGGGTTCGAGCCCTGGTCTGGGAAGATTCCACATGCCGCGGAGCAGCTAGGCCCGTGAGCCACAATTACTGAGCCTGGGCGTCTGGAGCCTGTGCTCCGCAACATGAGAGGCCGCGATAGTGAGAGGCCCGCGCATCGCGATGAAGAGTGGCCCCCACTTGCCACAACTAGAGAAAGCCCTCGCACAGAAACGAAGACCCAACACAGCCATAAATGAATAAATAAATTAAATTAAATTAAATTAAAATTAAAAAAAAAAAAACAAAAAACTCAGGGATGGAATGGACCTGATAAGAGGGTGAGGTCTAAAATCTTTTTAGATACTTGTGCATTTTACCTATACCACGTACATCAATGAATTCAGGGAAGCAAAGACATTGGAATGGGTTGAAGCAATAAGAGCAAAGGTCCAAACTAGAAAGGGGTAGTAATGGTCTGGGTGCTATCAAGTATTCACTGGTCCATGATATGTGGCTCCTGTCTTGGGAGGATGAGCAGGGTTCCATTAGTATTGTTAAAAATTAAAATAATGACAAAGCCTTACTGAGTGCCTGTCATGCGAGAAGCACTGAATATGTGGGATAGCCACAAATTCTTCGTTAATTCTCAGTGATGCTATGAGATAAATATTAACACTATTATTATTTTATATATAGGTATACTAAAGCACAGAGGAATTATGTAACCTCACAGAGGTCAAGCAATCAGTATAGAGCTGTGATTAAACACCAGGCTTTCTTACTCCAGGCCCTTATCCTTATTCGCCATACCCCATCTTCATGGAGACATCTGAATTGCACCACTTTGGACACTGATTTTCATACCCTGTAAACAGATTCCCAGATTCCACAGGAATAAAACTCAGAGACAGAATTTACCACATTGCAAAAATGTCTTAAAAGATGCTAGAAGCTATAACAATATCCCACCACTTATATTTTGTGTTAAGTAACTTAGCTGATATCCCTGGAGAAAAGACTATGCTGGCAATTGTAACCAATATACATTATTTATCAAGGTAACAGATTTATAATCAGAAGTTCCCTAAATTATACAAAGTGTTATACCTGAACCAAGATACAGTTTGTGTAAAGAAGCTTCTTCAAATATAAAATCTCATCCAAAACTGTATGAGAATTTTCCAAACAAATAAAACAATATTATAAGTATTACCTTTTACCTGATCATCATTTCTATTCATATTTGTCAAACATGTTAAACACAGCTTTATCTTTGATAAACTTAATTGGGGTAATGGGTGAATAATTAGAAGATACATTATAAATGAATAACAGAGTATGTATTTGGTAATAATTAAAACATTTAATTATTTGTTTTAATAATTAAAACAAATAATTCAAACAATAATATAACATTTACCAGTATTTAGTATCTAGCAAGTATCAGTGCTATATCAATTGCTTTAAAACTATTACTTTATTTAATATTCTCAGTAACACTATGATGTCATTTGGTACTTTGGGATCTTCGGGAACGAAAGGCCTTAGTAAAATTCTAAGGTGTGGAAGTGTTCACAGAAGGTTACAAAAAAATGTTACTAGAGCTGAGCTGTAAAAGGTAATCAGAATTAAACATAAAAAGCAGAAAAGTCCTTCCAGGAGAAGAAAACAACACAGGCAAAGAAGGTTGGAGGTATAGGAAAATATGGGGCAATTGCAGAAATTGTGGCTGTAGCTTAGAGGTCGTATATGTCATGCAGAGGAGCTTAGTTGTTATACTGAAGGTAGTGAGAAGATAGGGAACCTCTGAAAGGGGCAATGATGTGGTGGTGTTTGTATTTTGGAAGATCTCCTTGGAGGATAGGATAAATCTACTGATTAAACAATTGATATGCAGGAACCAAATAATGCAACTCTGAGACAGAGTTATTTCTGTATCTCTGTATGTTATATCTACATTTGAGGTTATATTTCTCTTGTATAACAAGAAGCAGCACAGAATGAGGGCATTACACTCAGAGGTCTCCAAGTCACACTTTAAAAATATATACATGGCTAATATGCCTTTAAGAACAGACATTGGCCTCAATTAGTATTTATTTATCTTAGCTGAGCCTACTTTACATATAGTAAAATGTTTAAACCTTAAGTTTATAATTTATATTTCTATGTGTGCATTCAAGATGCCACCAGGAGAATGTATATCATAGTTTGTTCATCAGAAGAAGTGATGAATATATTAATTAATTAAAATTATCTTTCAATGATCTTTTTATCCCCTCCCATGTATAAACGTATGGAACGAGTTCTATGGGAAACAGAGAGCTTAATTACATGTGTTAAGGAAAGCTTGTTAATAAACGAAGTTGAAGCTAGAAAGTGCTAAGTGTTGTGAACAGGCATACTGAAAGTTCCATGGTTGTTCAGAGTAGAGTCCTAGATCATTTCCATCTTCAGGAATCAAAACTCGCTTCTGGGGGCAATGGGTACTGAACTGCAGCTTTAGTAATTAATAATATTTAAATAATCAGAACACCAAGAAAATACTAAAATTGCAAGCACAGAAAACAATGATCTGTTTCAGTTCTCTGTGCTTCAGAGAACCAAGACCTTGATGTAAATTCTTCCTCAAGGTCCCTGATGATCAACATAAGACTCCCTAATGGACAGGATAGAACTCTCTGTGAACATCTTTCTAAAAATGCAGTTATATAGAGAGAGCTTATAAAGATACAGAGGTCTTTAAATAATTAATTTAGAACTAAGGTTATTATTATTAAACAGATGTACTTTTATATGCGTTAACTATTCATGGTGTTTGTTTTGGAAATTCTAACCAAAAACATTGATCGCACAACTAATCTCTGTCAATGTCTGACCTGCTTGTGTCAGGAAAAAAAATAATGATTCTTGAGTGAAATAGTCATACCCCACTTTTCTATCCTTGAGCTCTGACAAGGAAGCCTTGAAAATATTATTAGTTTAATGTATGATTGTAAATTCTTGGCATTTTGGTTTCTGTGTGGTTTATAATCCCCATCTCCCACCTCCCCGCTGCCCCCCCTTCTTGATAGTTCAGTTTCCTTATTACTACTAGTAAATCTGATCTGGAGTACTCTTTTAGTGCAGAAATTATATTAATTTTGGGGAAAATACTCATAGTTTAAATCAATAAATAATTTATATTGCCTTAAAAAGAGATAAAAGTATCACTGAATATATTCATCCTTTACTTTTTTTAGAGTGGAAAGCTTTTGACAATATAATGGGTTCTAGTAGACTCCAGTTTCTGGAATATTTTGAAAGATATTTTATAAGCTATTCAAGTGCTAGCTATTCTGATCAATAACACTAAAATTCAATGAACACATCTTTATTTGGTATCTCAAATATTCAAATATTTCTAGAAATGTTTAATTTATTAAAGAGTATTGTTCTCTTTTTCCATGCCTCCTTTGCTAGAGCTACTAATAACTTCCATCTACTGATCTAGACACTCCAGCTCCAGAGCTCAGTTGTATTAGGTCAGAGATATAGTGTAATATGGCGACATTACCTTCACTGGGGACATAGGATCTTATTTCAATCTTGTTCTCTCAGATCTGGTATGTGCTGGTACAATCACACCCTCTGAACTCAATCCTTATGACTAAGCTTCTTCTGCCTCAGGTGTCCTGTCTAGCACTACACTTGCTTGAACTTGGACACCAGTTTTTAGGGTTTCCATCTTGAAACCATAAAGTGGCCTTGAGGTATCCCTTTCCTTGAGGACCATATTGTATTTTCCATACCCACTACATGTGAAAGAACTAGTCACCTGAATACCATCCCTGTGGCCATCAGTCAGTTTTCACCTATTCCTTATGGATGTTGATTTTTTAGCCCTTGTTCTTCTCACTTCCCTGTGTCCATGGTTTATGTCATAAGACTTTACAATCCCTTTCACTAGAAGAAGAGTGCATTTCCCTGAAACTTGAATTTGAACTCAGCTATGCATAATGGTTTGAAAGAGCCACAAATCTTTGACCTTCCTCCCATCAAGAGTTGGGGGCTAATTTCTTTCCCCTGGAATCTGAATCAGCTTTAGTGACTAGTCTGTAACTAATAGAAAATAACATAAAATATACTGGGTAACTTCTGAGTCTGGGTCAGTAGAAGTCATGCAGCTCCTGCCTGATTTTCTGAAATACTTGTTGGAAGAACCCTGAGTTACCAGGTAAGAAATCCAACTATGCTGAGGCTGTGAAGGTCAAGTTTAGACACTGTGTTCAACAGTCCCAGATGATTCTTTCCTCCAGCCACCCAACCCAGACCAGACATAGGAGTGAAGAAGTCATCTTGGAAGGCGATTCTCCAGCCCAGCTAATCAAGTGATCAATCATTTCAATCATCTCAAGTGAGGACCAGACATCATAGAACAGAAAAGAGCCATTCATACTGTGCCTTTTCCAAATACTTAGCCAACAGAATCTGAGAGAACACAATAGTTGTTTTACACCACTAAGTTTTTGTTCAACTTGTTTTATAGCAATAGATATCTAGAAAATCATGTGACTGCTTTGCTTGATGAGATCTGGATGGAAGGAACTGTGTGCCATTTATAAGCCTAAACCCCAAGAGATCTTACTCATTTCATCTCTTTGTTTTTCTGCTTCTGCCATTGCTAGAATAAGAGCACACTCTGGCTAACCCGATATTCCACGGGAGACAGAGTATGTGGTGTAGGTCTGTGTCCATCATGCAGGGAGGAACCAGTCCAAGCTTCCCCACAGTCTGAAGCACAGCTATCCAACCACATCCTGACTAGGTCAGCAAACCACCAGGCAACATACAGACTCACCAGCAAGAATCAATAATTGTTGTTTTAAACTACCTCTTTAGTCGATTACACAGCAAAATCTGACCAAAACACCCCAAAATTATTTCTGCCACTAACCACAATTGTCTGATTGTTTCTCATCAAAGAACAAGGCAAGTTAGCCATGTTCTTTTCCATTATGTACTTTGAATTTTTGGCAGTTTCCACTCAGGCACCAATTCCTGGCCTATGGTACCTATATGTGCTCTAGTCCTAGAAGGTCTTTCCCATAGCTGACTTAAGTTATGAAATAGATCAATGTCTCTGGAGTATAGATTTGGGGGTTACCAGAAAAACTAAAGAATGGCGTTCTTTCATATCTCCCATGGTAGTAATTCTACTCCTGCTCCTTCAGACCCTTACATTAAACAAGTTATCTGTCAATGACTTCCCAGTCTTCAAGCACTCTTTTATACACACTCACTGTGCTTTCCTCAAGAGGCAAAGGCTATCTTTCTCCCAGTGAAATCCTTTTTATTTTCAAGACAGTAACTGCACAAATGCATTGCACGGTTCTAAATCAACATCTCTCTTCCTCTCTCCCTCTCTCTCCCTCCCTCTTTCTCTCTCTCTCTCTCTCTCTCTCCTTTCCTCACAGCCTCATGATGGGAGCATTTTAGGATTATTTTCTTTGCCATCTGTTTCTCAGAAAATGATGGAGACTACGAAGTTCAGGGCGGTACAGACATGTGGGCTGATGGCATCAGTATTTCTTGCTCACATACAGCCCCCCAAATCTCAAAATCACATTTGCCACTAAATTCCAATTGCAAGAGCCAGATGGAGAATTGAAATGTGATGGGGCAAGATGTTTCATTTCATTTCAAATGTTTAATGACTTTCCATTCGTAGATAAAAGATCAGAAAATTAATGTAAGGTACAGAAGTCAGGAAACGTGAAAACATTAGGATAGAATCTGTAGAATAAAATTTTATAAGTGCCCAGTGTGTCTGAAAGAAAGATCATCAACATTGCAAAATGGAAGTTCTGGGAAGGATCTTTGAGAATACCTATTGAATTTTATAGATGAAGAAATAGACTCAAGGTTAAAATGCTGCGTAACTCTATTCAATTCAATTAAGCAGTGGGGCTAGGACTACATCTGAAGTAGACATTATCTGACTTTTTAAATAAATTCTGTTAATAAGAGGTGGAAAGAAAGAGAGAATGAGAAGGGATGGTAGTAGCAGAAGAGAAGAGTGAAGGATGAAGTAGAAACAATGCTGTTAATCAAGGAGAAAAGAAATGCATGAGGGGACTTCTTCCTGGAGGGAAGGGGGGTGGGAACCTAAGAACTGGACTTTTTGCCTGCCCACTGGGTGTCTCATTTTATTCTCCAAGAATTTTCTAAAAATTAGGATGATTGACAAATTTTAATGAGTGAGGGAGACTGTAAGACATAAATTACTTTTCCAGACCTGATTCTAACCTAGACCACCCTAATGCCAAAATTCATGGTATTTCACTACTATGCCACCCCAGCTCCAGAAAAGAGAAAAAGGGGATGAGCAAAGGAGATCTAGTGGGAGAGACCAGAACAGAATTTTATTAAAGGCATATGCTAGGTCAACAAGGTAGAATTCAATATTTTGCTCTATCATTTACCTGCTGTTTCTCCTTGAGCAACCTATTTCACCCCCTCTGTGCCTCTCTTTTCCCATCTCTCAAATGAGGATTACTGTAAGGATTGACTAGTGTAATTTTGCTAAAGCAATCATCATGTCTTAAACACTTTTTAGATGTGTAGATTCTTAGATGACTTTAAATGTTATACAGGAGTAGAATGTAAGGAGAGAAAACTTTGCTCAAAAAGAGACAAAATCAACCAACCAACCAACCAAAAAAAAAAAAAAAAAAAAAAAAAAGCAAGCAGGAAGAAACAACAACAACAAATTTTGAACAGCATTTGCAATAGTAGCCCTAGCATTTCCTAAAATCCCACCTGTGGTGCTGAAGCTAGCATTTGTGGCAGTTATAAAAAGCTTTGATTGTTCTATAATTCTATGATTGTTCTATAAATTCCAAAGCTTGTTATGCCACAGCTATGAAACTTTGGGCACAGAAATTAATGGAGGCTGTATTCTTGCCTGCATGATACCAGGCTTTTGTAGTCTTAGAGAATAAAATTTAAAAGGAAATGGGCTTCATGCAATAGTTTGTCATAAGTGAAATTTATATTTATGCAAAATGCAAAAGTGTTTAAGAAAATCCCAGTCATTTGAGGGTATGGTCAACTAGGATTCCATTACTTGGCATTTCATGTTAATTTTCTCATCTGTAATTTGTAAGTTTTGAAACTTCTCAGTGTCTAGAAGAGATCACAGCACATAACAGCATGGAAATAACTACTTTTTGAATGATTCTACTGCTTGTTATAGATCTTTATAATATAATACCTGAACAGGCTAAATAACAGAGGATAATGTAGGGAAGAGAACAATGATTTGAAGTTTGTTTTCTAGCTTACTCTCTCCCCCTAACAAGTTGGCACAAAAACCTAAATTCCCATCTCTTCTGACACTGATACCTCATGGGCTGCAGCGTAGGGACTGACATATTCCAGTCACTAAGTGAGGAAATCCATATATAAGGATCTCAGTGCTTATCTCTGGAACCAATCTCTTTAGTTTCCAATACCAGCTTTGTCACTTTATTGGCTGTGTGAATTTGAGAAGGTGATCGCATCTCTTTCTGTCTCAATTCTCTCATCTATATGATGTGTCAGGGGAGGTGATAATAATAACTATTTCTTAGATGTTTTGAGGATTAAAAGAGGTGATCTACGGAATCAAATGGAACCATATCTGACACAAAGTAAAGCACTCAATATATGTCGGGTGTTATTGGTCTTGTTCTAAGAAAAGTTGGAAGCCATATATAAGAATTTTAGATTGGAGTGAAGTGAGGGAGTCTGTAGTTTAAAAAAAAAATGCTGTCTGGAAAAATGTAAGTCAATAGTGCAATGTGTGGATAGCACAAGAGCATGAGGATGGTAGAGGTCAATTAACAGCAGGAAACTGACTTCCACCACATATATGTCCCACATCATTTCATGGAGGGGAGATCCAGAATTGAGATCCTACAGAGTATAAATGCAGAGAGACCAAAAAATTTCATGAGAATAAAGAATATCAAAATCCATCATTTTCAACAGAGTACCAAATCCAAAATTAGAAGGTAAAAGGGCATGAAGCAGATTTCTCTGTGTGAATGTTTTGCATTAAATATAAACGGAAATTTCCTGTAGATTGAAGGAGACATTGCAAAATTAGAGTAGGCATGGATGGAAGAACTGTGTGTGTATGGGGGTAGGGAGTCCTAAGGAGTCTACAGCAGCAGTGACCAATAAAACTTTCTGTGATTATGTAAGTGTTCTGCATCTGCACTCTGCAGTATGGTAGTCACTAGCCACGTGTGACTTTTGAACACTTGAAATGTGACTTGAGAACTTGAGGAACTAAATTTTAAATTAAGTTTAATTAATTAAAAATTTAATAGTCATAGGTGGCTAGTGGTTACCCTTATGGAAAATGCAAGTCCATAGAACTGGATGGATAGACAGATAAAGATATCTTCACAATTAGGAAAACAGGGTACTTCAATGCTTTCTAGTTTTATGACTTGGCCTGTTTTTAGCATTCCAACACATGATGCTAAGAGACTTAACATTTATATTTCCTATAAGAACAGAGGCAAACTAGGGATTCTAACTCTATCAGGCATCTTCTTTACCGGCACATAGGATAGAACTCCAGAGAATAAAGTTTTTTTTTGTAAAACCCCTTCCTAGAGTTACAAGCACTGACTGTTGCTCATTCCTTTTGGAGTCTCCCTTGCTTGTACACCAGGCCAAATAAAAAGCAGGGGTTGGCAAGCTACTGTTTTTCACAAAACTGTTTTTCACTGGGATGTCTTAAGTTGAGAAAGAACATGGCAAATACGGTAAAATAATGACAGTTGTCACTTGTTTTTCAGATGTACCACACGAGTTACTATAGTATCATCTTCCTGCTCTTGAAGAGTCTCAAACAGAAGATAACACAAGCCAAACTGTTTTTAGAGGTGAATGCACAATTTGGATTTCTGCCAACAGTGCTGTAATCAGGTATCCAAAACTTTAGAAAGCAGACATACATTTCTGCACTATTTTAAAATAATCAGTGAGGTAGTAAAACTTTTCCAAACAATTCTTACACTAAAAACGTGTTGTCAAGTCTCAATAGAGGTGTCATATGACAGTTGATTCTCTACTTCAAGCTTGAGAAACAGCATGTCCTTCTGTCTTCCCTTTGAGCTCTCTTCTTTCTGAAACTTCCTGGACTGTGCATCTTCAGAGGAAAAATAAAAAGCCTCCATTTTATTTAAGCCACTGTTATTCTTGGCACCAAATCCTAATGTATGCAGAAAAAGATCACGTTCTATTCCCAACTGATTGAGTTGAATGTCAGTTTGAAACTATAATATGTGCTGTGAGGATCCAGGCCATTTCTCCTCTTATAACTGGTGGGACTTTTTTTTTCCACCACTAATAATTGCTAAATTTTACTGAATACTTACTGTATGTCATGCACTATTCTGACTGCTTGCACAGTAAGTTCATGAAATCCTCTGAAGCAACCCTGTGGGATAACTATTATAATTGCTCCCAATTTACAATGCAAAGTCTTAATCACAGAGAATTTAAACAGTTTTCCCAAGGTCAAAGGGCAACTAAATGTTGAGACTGGTATGAACCATGTGGATTCATGAGGCAATACCCATCCTCTTAATAATTAATGGTTAGGATCTGACTAGCATAGTATTACTTACATGGGGCAGTGGATCTAGCTAAAACTCAAAGAGGCATTTATTGTGGCTCTACAAAGACCAAGTCTGCTGGGGGCTGCGCTTTGCAAAGACAAGTTTTCAATACCTGTGCATCTCAGAGTTCATTTTTAATATATTTCAATCTTTTATTTATATTTGTACATTCATGAACTTCCTGTTTTTCTTTTCTGAAAACTGCTCTTTGAATATCTACTGACTACTTATTTGGATTCTGTTGCCATTATTATTGTCAGCATCATAGCTGATCTGTATTAAGCACTTTCTGTATAGCAGATCCTAACTCAAAAATTTACAGTAATTATCTCATTTAAAATTACTAAAGCCTAAATTGATGTGTATAATTATTATCTATATTTTACAGATGAGGAAATTGAAGATCTGGGTTCCTTTCTCAAGTTGTCACAGTTGCCAATGAACAGCCAGGGAATTAACCTGGGTCTGCCTTACCCTACTAGCTTTACTGAAGAACTGTACACTTATAGGCATGTTTGTAATTTTGCCTGTGGACAAAGCTGATCGTTCTATCCGACTGTGGTTTTCAACCTGCAAATATGCAATTTCCTGTTTAAGTCATAATAAATATGCTAGTTTTTAAGAACACACAACTCTCTCTCCCCGACTCAGAATGCATTTACTGCGTTTTCCTCTAGGCAGGAAAGAAACATGCATTTAAGGCTCCCTGTGACAGATGATTCACAGAGCAGCACTGATGCCTTGCTTTATTTGTGCCCCTCACATAAAGTGCTGCAGTTAAAGTGGTGAGTGAGGGAAGTAGCAGCAGAATATGGGCTGGTACTGAATAAAGAGAAAAAAATGAGAGAGGAATAGTCGTTGCCAGTGAGGGAAACTGCCAAAGCTAAATAGGAATTTAAGCTCCCTTTTACCCCCCAGTGAACAAATGCACAACTTTTCACATTCTTCCTTTACATCTTAAATCTTAGAAGCTTGGTATCATTAAGCGACTTAGTGCAATAGTCCTTCAAGGGAAATTATACCCTATCTAAGAAACAGTGACAAATACGAGATATAGTACTCCCAGTTTAGTCAAACCACTGCCTTGGAAAGCAATAACATTGCCTGCTTTGATTCACACTGTGTTTCTCTGCGTCACACACTAGTAGACTATTTATCTTATTCAATGGCAGCTCAGTATAAGACTGAGAGCTATAAAGAATTTATTCTATACTCCCTCCCAAATTCTTTTCTGGTAAAAATGTTAGAGGCTTGTTTTATTTAACTCAGGACTCCTCTGTCTTATTGCTCATTCTTCTTGTCTGATGATTGTTTTATTTCCTCCACATTCTAAGGAAGGGAAGAATTTCCAAGACGAAACCATTGGGTAAAAAGTCTTCTATACTAATTTCCAAAATGGAAATGTCTTAATAATCATCTTTTAGATTCCTATAAAAATTTAATTTACTCACAGCAAGTATGTATTCCCTTCTAGTAGAAATTGCTTGCCTAACCACAGCCATTTTCCTTCACCTTTCTTCATTTCTGGCAGCTATTGATTGTGTCAGAGAGACTAAAATGTGGGATCCTTTATTTATTAATCTTTTCTGCAGTTAAGGTTCATCAGGCATCAAAATTCTGGCCGATAAGACATACAAAGTCTGCTGAGGGCTCATGTGGAAGATTTCCTTCCCTAATAAAGATATAGCTCCAAGAAATATTCCGCCTTCTTATTATATAGTATATTTGTATATGCAAAGTCAAGTAGGCACAGAGTCACATTTTACTATCTCATTGAAAGCAGTCTAAATATAACTCTGAATGTCCTTCCCTTGAGACTAGCAAAAATTTAATCTCAGTGACTTTTGTGCAGTGGCACTCACAAACATGCATACACAAATGCCCTCAACAAATGTGCAAAGATGGCTTGGTTTTACCCAATATCCAATCATAGGGTGAGACTTAAGTGCTTCTACTCAAAGTTACTACCATTAAAGTAGCTGTTGTTCTAGACTTGAAGTCAGAAACTGTGATAACGATACATTTAAAACACAGGAATCTGCTGAGGCTTGGTACTTAGGGCCTGGTTCCTTCCAACCCATTTGCAAAGCCTTGCTGCTCTCCAGGGAGCACTTCCGTAAGTCAAGAGATACCTCTCCACTTTTACCAGCAGCTGCCAGAGAAATGGTAATATCTGTCCTCTCCTCATCCCATTCTTTCCCACTGTTTTAAAGGCTTGACTCTATTTTGCACCTCCCCCCTCCCCCCACCCCTGAAAAAAAAAGATATCTGTCAAAACCTCAGTTAGTTTAGATTTCTGTAAAGGGAGAAAGACAGATTGTCTTCACAAAGTTTATGCCTCCCTCTTCCATTTTTAAGGATGCTTGTGATTATACTGGGCCCACATGAATACTCTAGGATCATCTCATTTTAAGGTCAACTGATTAGCAAGCTCAATCCCATCTGCAACCTTATTCCCCTTTGCTGTGTAAACTAACATGTTCATAGGTTTTGGAGATTAGAGTGCTGACATCTTTTGGGTCCATCGTTCTGTCTACTACAACTTTTTATGCCAAAGTAACAATAATAATAATAATGTTACTAAAATTATAAAGTAAATTATAAACAATAAATAATAATAATAACAATAATAAATAAAAGGCAGTTTTTCAATCATTTTTATTGAGAACTTTCTAACTATGATTTGCAAGTAGCTGGGCTTTAACTGAGAAGCAGAGAATGCAGTTTATGCCTTCCTTTCTCTATAGAATAAGATAAGAATTATTCAGGGACTTCCCTGGTGGCACAGCGGTTAAGAATCTGCCTGCCAATGCAGGGGACACGGGTTCAACCCCTGGTCTAGGAAGATCCCACATGCCTCAGAGCAACTAAGCCTGTGTGCCACAACTACTGAGCCTGTGCTCTAGGGCCTGCAAGCCACAACTATTGAGCCTGCGTGTCACAACTACTGAAGCCCACGTGCCCTAGAGCCTGTGCTCCACAACAAGAGAAGCCACCGCAATGAGAAGCCCGCACACCGCAACGAAGAGTAGCCCCCGCTCGCCGCAACTAGAGAAAGCCTGTGTGCAGCAATGAAGACCCAACACAGCCCCCCAAATTAATTAATTAATTAATTTAAAAAAGAATCATCAAATGTCAATATAAAACAGATATAAATAAAAGGAGTCAGAGGTCATGGACCCTCCAAGTAATTATCTGCGGGACTCAGCTATACGGTTGTATTTTTTCCCTCCTGTGCATCTCTGTCGCAGTACTTGGTTTGTTCCTGTCCTGAGGCTTAGCTCACCATCCCGGTTTTATCTGTTATTATTCTAACACTAAAGAGAATATCGATGAGGGCATTGGAAGACTAGAGTTTCAATCCCAGCTCTGCCACGGGATAACTGCAATTCCCTGGTCAGTTTACTTTCTGTCTTCAAGATTGTCGCTCTATATGTAAAAATCAATGAATTAGACTAGATCAATCACATATCCAATAAGAACCACAGTAACAGATATGGTACATGGCCCATGTATAAAACATATTTCAATCTTCAATAATTCTATAATCATCTCCATCTTAAAGATAAAGAAATTGAGGCTCAGAGAAGGTACAGAGCATTTCCTAAATGAGCCCAACTTGTACATAATAAAAAAAAACTAATTTATTATCTCATACAAAATACTCTCATGTAATATATAAGGTATAAAAGTCTCTCCTTTAATAATCACGGTGTCATTCTGCCATTCAAATGCAAATAGGTGTGAATGTTTATAAACACGTACTTACACATAATGCATAATTCATATCTAAGCAATCAAGTTATTCTAATACCACAAATTCCAAATGATGTATTCAAAAGTGAGGGTAGCAGAAGGCTCAATTTCCCAAGCTGCTGAGTCCTTGCTGCAGGCAGATTCCAGCTCTGATTAAATTAATGCCTGCCTAAATACAGGAACAGAGCCAACATAAGAATCAATGTCAGTTAAAGCTTTCAGCTCTTTGGGTATAACTTTTATTTTTCAACACAGAATACAGTCAAATTTTTTTCATCACTGTAGAAGTTAACAGGAACACTTGGATCAAACACATCCACGTTATAGACTAAAGTGTTCAGTAAATGTAGCTACAAGAATAAAAAAAAAAAAATCGAAGAAAACCATATCTGAACATCTATATCACAAGTTGCCAGTTAAAATTAAATTACTAGAGACATAACTGGGTATTAGTAGCTCTTGCAGGATTCCTGTTCATGCTTGTCACATTCACCACCCCCACTATCACTATACCTAGATTAGAGCCCATTCATCTGCCATTTAAACAATCATCAAAACTAATAATTAGGGCTTCCCTGGTGGCGCAGTGGTTGAGAATCTGCCTGCTAACGCAGGGGACACGGGTTCGAGCCCTGGTCTGGGAAGATCCCACATGCCGCAGAGCAACTGGGCCCGTGCGCCACAACTGCTGAGCCTGCGCGTCTGGAGCCTGTGCTCCGCAACAAGAGAGGCCACGACAGTGAGAGGCCCGCGCACCGCGATGAAGAGTGGCCCCCGCTTGCCACAACTAGAGAAAGCCCTCGCACAGAAACGAAGATCCAACACAGCTAAAAAAATAAATAATAAAATAAATAAATTTTAAAAAAAACAACAAAAAAGAATAATTACAGAGCCTTCCAGGTACTAGACATTATATTAAGTGTTTATATAGGTTATCTCTTTTTTCTTAACAATCTTATAAGGTGGGCATTATTATTAACCAAATTGTATAATAAAAAGGACAGAGGCTTAGAGGAGATACATAATTTGCCTGTGGTTGCACAGCTAACATGAAGTGGGGTAACCAATTTCCCTCCTTTGAAAGCTCGTGATATAAGCTTTGGTTTAGTAGAAAAAAATTTTCCCACTGAATGGAAATGTACTATTTTCCTTTTTTGTCTCTTTCTCCACTATCCTGAGCTCTGAGGAAATGACTCCATTCTTTACCTTTTTCTCCCCATTTCATCTTTCACTGACAGACACAGAAACTTTCCTATAGAAAGGGATCAATAAACTATTTTAAAATTAATAAATCATTCTGAATGGAAAAGGAAACTCCATCTGGATGAGCTCAAATCCTAAATCTGTTGCTTCCTGTCAGTTTGTACAAGTAGCATAGCTTCTCATAACCTCATTTCTTTTACTTGATAACACTGGGCTTAAGATATTTGTGAATTAAATATTATAATGCATGTAACAATGATCAGTAAGTACCAAACATAATAAATGCTAAATAAATAATAGTTCACTATTTCTTTACTTGCATATTCAGTAAAAATCCCTTCATTTGCACATCCATTCACCTGTACAAGCATCAAGTGTACACTGAAAACCTAATTTATGCCAAGCACTGGGCACATACTGATAACTAAAGCAGAAAAAGTCACTGCCCTGGAGAAAACTTTGATTTCATTAACAGATTAATATTACCTATAGCAAATTCTAATAAACTAGACAGACACAAAGGCAGGTGTTAAAGAAATTATCTCCTATTTATATATAGAATCAAGGACATTGAGGAAGAATAATAAAACAGAATTTTGGAATAATGAGGTTTAGGACACCCTGATATTTTATGAGCCTATCCACTCAGATTTTATTTCCATAATATCAAATAAATTTTTGCATGAGCTAGTGTAATTCAAAAGTTCCTCATATTTTTCATGCTTCTTTGCATTAACCCAACCTGTTGCAATTTAACCTTTGCATGTATCTCCATGACACCCACCCTTTCTTCCTAAAAAATAAATGAAACATTTTCAGGTTTGGTCAATGTGCTTTGTACTAAAAATACAAAATGGCCATTTTTGCTTTTTATCATCGAAATATTTTTCTGTTTTCTCTGCTTTAAAGTCAATGTCATAGGTATTTGGTTTTTTTCCAAATTGACCATTAGACATATGTCTTAATCATGATTACCCTGGCTTTGCTTTTATTTATTGGCATCCAGATTCCACTTAGTGATTATAGATTGTTTGTCCCCTTCCTGTTATTTACAAGCACCTATTTCTACACAGTAGATTTCTTAAGCTACAGTTTATTTCCATCAATTTTATTTAGCTCATTTTTAATTTCCTTCATTCCCAGTCTACGAAAAACTCCAATACAATATTTTGTGCTGTGTCACTTGAAAATGTGCAAACTGATTTAGCTATGACCACAGCCATCTGCAACATCTACACTTTCTTTCAAGTTTAGGATAGCAAGGGGACAAATTTCGTTGTTGATTCTAAAAGGGAGACAATATGATATACTAAAAAGAGAAAATAACAATGAGTCAAAAGACCTAGGTGCATTCTAATTATGCCATTTCACAACTTAAACCCTTCAGTGAATTCCCCCATGGACCACCAATTAAAGCCCAACCTCCTCAGTAATGCTTATAAGGCCATCATGATATTTATTTCAGGCCATCTTCTCCAGCTTTCAATCTTGACATTTACTCCAGCCATGCTGTAGGTCTTCATGTTCTCTCACCCTTGTTCTTTTTTATACCTCTTATTATTATCTCTCTCTAGAAATCTCATGCTAGGATAACTTCTACTCATTGTTCAAGATTTAGTTTAGACATCACTTCCCTCTTAGTGACCTATTTCCATCACAGCATTTCCCCAACTTGTGTAAGATAAGAAATAACTCTGGAAATGTTTATCTGCTAAATTAGTGTTTTAAGTGTATGTGGGATTTGCTTTAATCAGGTATGCTAAGACATGCAGACATAGAAATGACTGTCATGAAAGAAGAAGGTTTTATACTCACAGAATCCTTAGAAACAGAAGGCAAGGCATGCCACACAGGGCTACGTGGAGGATCCAGGGTCAGTCAGGAGGGAGAGGGAGTGAGGGGAAAATGTGAACAAGAGCCTTTATGCTAGTTTCATAACAAGGAAGGGAAGAGGCGGTTTCAGGTTTAGGATTAGCTAGTTTGAATAGTTTTAGTGAGTACTGGAGCGTAGGAGCTGTTTCTAGTTGTCTGGTACCTGGTCCAGGGTGATTAGGGCAATAAAAGAATGGCTCAGAGTAAGAACCCCACTGAGGAGGTGGTTGGCAGTGTGAGCTCTGGATTAGTTGTTTTACATTTGATAGATATCCTACCAGGTGAGTTGTTTATTATCTCTAGGAATTAGCTAAACTTGGGAAGGATAGTGCCTCCAGTACTGGCAAGGCTCTAAGATGTCAAAGCATCAGAAAATAAGGGGAAAAAACCATGATTAGTACAATGAGCTTCTTTAGAGAAAATCATTAACTTCTAAAGCACCCAGCTAGAGTTCCAGTTCTAGGAAGGGCAGTGGGGTACCTTATCTGGGAATAATCTTCCTGTAGATAACAATGATAGTTTATATGCACTGAAGACAAGAGCAGAGAAAAGCTGAAAGGAATCTGACTGATGATAGAAAGTACATCACTGGATAAAATCTGTGTTTAAAGAGCCTTTCCCATTAAGGTTCTCCTGGTTTGCAATGCATGGGGCAGCTATAACTCAAGCAGAAATAGCAGAAACTATCTTATTGGATTGAGGTGTCACAGAATGGACTTTAGGATACAAGGGTCTCTGGAAATGGAGGAGGAAACCATAGAAAGTGGAATACCTAAATATGCATATAAACCTCCCACAAAACTCTGTATGACCCTGAACTGTTTGTGCACATGTCAGCTCCAAGAAGCCTCTTAGAAAACAACAGTTAGATGATTGAAACTCTGACCAGAGGTCTCAGCTTCTGTTAACAGTAGGGGTAGCACACCTTGAAGTTTGAATCACACCTAGTTAAAGGGTATGATAAAAACTTTGTACTGAAACTCTGCAATGGGCATGGCTTAGAAATAAAGACTAGATTCTTGGACTAAGTAATATACCTATGACTAAAGGAAAAGTTGACACAGACACTCTGTAATAATGTATAAAATCAAGCCTCCTCAAAAATGAAGGAAATCAACTAGTAACATAAGTACTTGATTCATCTAAGTTGTTGCATGCATTTCTCTTCAATAGTGATTTCTTTTACTGCATAGTAGGATTCTAGAGTAAGGAAGCACCACCATTTGTTTTCATATGGGCTTACACAGAGCTAAGGTTTTTACTTTTGATAATGTCCAATTTACCATTTCTTTTCTTTTGTGGATTGTGCTGGTGATATTAAATCTAAGAACTCTTTGACCAGCCTTAGGTCATGAAGACTTACTCTCTCTTTTTTTTTTTTTAACTGAAGAAAAGGTGGGGCTATCCTTCATCTATGGAATTGGTTTTGTTACTCTGTCAAAAATCAGTTGGATATATTTTTATGGTTCCATTTCTGGGTTCTCTACTCTATTCCATTTATTTATGTGCCTATCTCTCTGCCAGTACCACAGTGTCTAGATTACGGTAGCCATATAGTAGACATTAATATTTGTAGAGTGATTGCTCCCACTTTATTATTCTTTGTCAATAGTTAGCTATTCTAGGGCCTATGCATTTCCAGAAAAAATGTTAGAAAAATCTAGTCTGTATTTCTAAAAAACCTACTGGGATTTTGATAGAATTTGATATACTAGGGGCTAGTATACTGTGTTAAAAAAAAGAGACCTGAGTGGACATCCTTGTTTCATTCCTGATTTTAGAGGAAAGTATTCAGTCTTTCACTGTCAAGAATGATGTTAGCTGTAAGTTTTTTTGTAGGTGCTCTTTATTAAGTTGAGGAAGCTCCCCTCTATTCCTAACTTCTAATTGCAGAAAGTTATTTTCTTTTAATCATAAATGAGTATAAGATTTTATTAAATGCTTTTTTGTGTTAATTGATACGATTTTTTTTTTCTCTAGGCTGTTGATATGGTGAATTACATTGACTGATTTTAGACTGTTGAACCAGCTGTGCATATCTGGAATAAATTCTACTTGGTCATGATATATAACTGTTTTTATACAGTTTTATACACTGTTTGCTGCTAATTTGCTGACAATTTTTGTATTTGTATTTATGAGAGATATTGGTCTGTATTGGTTTATAGTTTTCTGTATTTTTCTTCTTTTTTTTCTTTTATACACTATCTTAGGTTTTAGTATCAAGGTAATACTGACCTAATAAAATGATTTGAGAAGTGTTCTCATCTCTTCTACTTTCTGGAATATATTGTGAAAATTGGTGTTGATTCTTCCTTAAATGTTTTGTAGAATTCTCCAGTGAAATGATCTGGGCCTCAAAATATCTCTTTCAGAAGCTTTTTAATTTAGAATTTATTTATTTAATTGTATTAGTATGATTCATATCATCTATCTCAGCTTGGTTGAGTTATAGTAGCTAGTGGCTTTGAAGGAATAAGTCACTTCTACAAGGTTGAGTGTATAGTTGTTTGCAGTATTCCCTTATTACCATCTAACTGCTGCATGATCTGTAGTGCTATCTCCTATTTTATTCTTTTTTTTTCTTATTTCTTGCCATTTTTCTTTTTATAATTTTTTTAGAATTTTTAACTGAAATATATTTGATGTATAATGTTAGTTTAGTTTAAGGGGTATGTCCTACATAATGATTTCACATTTGCATACATTATGAAATGATTACCAGGATAAGTCTAGTAAACCATCTGTCCCCATACAAAGTTATTAAAATATTACTGACCATGTTCTTTATGCTATATATTACATCCCCATAATTTATTTATCATATAACTGGAGGTTTGTACCTCTTAATTCCCTTCAACTATTTCACCCACCCACCAACCCCCATCCCTTTTGGCAACCACCTGTTTGTTCTCTGTATCTTTGAGTCTGTTTTCATTTTGTTGTGTTCATTTGTTTTGTTTTTTATATTCCACATGTAAGTGGGATCACGTGACATTTGTCTTTTTCTGTCTGATTTATTTCACTTAGCATAATACCCTCAAGGTCCATCCATGTTGTCACAAATGATAAGATTTCATCTTTTTTTATGGCTGAGTAGTATTCCATGGTATATATGGATATATATCTTTTTATCCATTCATCCATTGATGGTCACGTAGGTGTTTCTATATCTTGACTATTGTAAATAATGTGACAATAAATATAGAGGATATCTTTATGAATTAGTGTTTTTTTCTCCTTTGGATAAATACCAAGAAGTGGTATAGCTGGATGATATGGTAGTTTTATTCTTAATTTTTTGAGGAATCTCCATACTTTTTTCCATAGTGGATGCACCAACTTAAATTCCCACCAACACCTAGAGAAAACCATAATTCAAAAAGACACATGCACCCCAATGTTCATTGCAGCACTATTTACAATAGCCAGGTCATGGAAGCAACCTAAATGCCCATCGACAGACAATGGATAAAAGAGATGTGGTACATATATACAATGGAATATTACTCAGCCATAAAAAGGAATGAAATTGGGTCATTTGTAGGGACATGGATGGACCTAGAGACTGTCATACAGAGTGAAGTAAGTCAGAAAGAGTAAAACAAATATCATATATTAACACATATATGTGGAATCTAGAAAAGTGGTACAGATGAACCTGTTTGCAAGGCAGAAATAGAGACACAGATGTAGAGAACAAATGTATGGACACCAAGGGAGGAAAGCAGGGGTGGGATGAATTGGGAGATTGGGATTGACATATATAGATACTAATATGTATAAAATAGATAACTAATGAGAACCTGCTGTATAGCACAGGGAACTCTACTCCACTTTGCTGTACAGTAGAAACTAACACAACATTGTAAAACAACTATACCCCAATTAAAAAAAAAAATTCCCACCAATAGTATATGAGTGTTCCCTTTTCTCCACATCCTCTCCAACACTTGTTTGTTGTCTTTTTGTTAATAGCCATTCTAACAGGCATGAGGTGATATCTCATTGTGATTTTGCAATTCCCTAATAATTAGTGACGTTGAACGTCTTTTCATGTGCTTATTGGCCATTTGTATGCCTTCTCTGGAAAAATTTCTATTAAGGTTCTCTGACATATTTTAATCATTTTTTTGATGTTGAGTTGTATGAGTTATTGGTATATTTTAGATATTAACCCCTTCTCAAATGTATAATTCACAAATATCTTCTCCCAGTAGGCTGCCATTTCAGTTTTTAGATAGTTTCTATTCCCGGCCCCCTCAAAAAAATATTGCTAAGGCTAGCACTCCAAGAGTGCACTGCCTGTGTTTTCCTCTAAGAGTTTTAGGTCTGTATTTAAGCCCTTGACCCATTTTGAGTTTATTTTTGTATATAGTGTGAGAAAGTAGTACAGTTTCATTCTTTTGCCTATAGCTGTCCAGTTTTCCCAACACCTTTTATTGAAGAAACTATCTTTTCAGCATTGTATATTCTTGCCTGCTTTTTCATAGATTAATTGACCTTGTGAAGGTTGGTTTATATCTGGGTTCTCTATTGTGTTCCATTGATCTATGAGACTTTTTTTGTGCCAGCACCATACTGTGTTGATTACTGTAGCTTTATAGTAAAGTTTGAAACCAGGGAGCATGTTACCTCCAGCTTTGTTCTTCTTCAAGACTGTTTTGGCTATTCAGTGCCTTCTTTGTTTCCATACAAATTTTCAAATTATTTCTTCTAGTTCTACAAAAAACGCCTTTGGTATCTTGATAGAGATTGCACTGAATCCATAGATTGCCTTGGACAATATGGTCATTTTAACAATATTAATTCTTCTAATCCATGAGAACAGTTGTCTTTCCATTTGTTTGTGTCATCTTCAATTTCTTTCATCAGTCTTATAGTTTTCTTAGGTCTTTTACCTCCTTGTTTAGATTTATTGCTAGGTATTTTATTATTTTTGATGCAATTATAAATGGGATTGGTTTCTTAACTTCTCCCTCTGATAGTTTGCTGTTAGTGTATAGAAATGAAACATATTTCTGTATATTAATTTTGTATCCTGCAACTTTACTGAATTCATTTATTAGTTCTAATAGTTTTTTGGTAGTGTCTTTAGAATTTTCTATATATAGTATTATGTCATCTGCTAACAGTGATGGTTTTACTTCTTCCTTTCTAATTTGGATTTTATTTCTTTTTCTTGTCTGATTGCTGTGGCTATAACTTTAAATACTCTGTTTAATAAAGTTACTAAGAGTGGGCATCCTTGTCTTGTTCCTGATCTTAAAGAAAATGCTTTCAGCAATTCACTGTTGAGTTTGATGTTGGCTGTAGGTTTGTTACATATTGTCTTTATTATGTTGAGGTATGTTCCTTCATACTCACTTTGTTAAAAGAGTTTTTATTATAAATGAATGTTGACTTTCATCAAAAGATTTTTGTGCATCTATAGAGATTATAAAGATTCTTTTCTTCAATTTGTTAATGTGGTGTATTACATTGGTTGATTTGGGGATATTGAACCATCCTTGCATCCCTGGGATTTAGCCCACTGTTCGTGGTATATGATCCTTTTAATGTATTGTTGAATTTGGTTTGCTAATATTTTGTCAAAGATTTTTGCATCTATGTTTATCAGTGATATTGGCCTGTAATTTTCTTTTTTTTTGTGTGGTGTCTTGATATAGTTGATGTATTTTCTATAGATTTACTTTGGTCAGTTTTGCTAGTGACTTGTTAATATTGATTTTTTTCAATGAAGCAATGTTTCATTTCCTTGATTTTTTCCATTGATCTAATGTTTTTAATTTCATTTACTTCTGTTTTATCTTTATTATTTCCTTCCTTTCAACTTATTTTGCTCTTATTTCTAGTTTCTTGATATGTCAACTTAGATGACTGATTTGACAACTTATCTCTTTTCCAATGTAATTATTTAGTTCTATAAATTACCCTCTCAGCATTGCTTTATCTGAATTTCACTTATTTTGGCATGTAATATTTCCATTTACATTCAGTTCTATGTACTTTTATTTCCTTTGAGACTTCTTTTGTGAACCACAGATTATCAGAAGGGTGTTGTTTAATTTTCACGTGTTTAGATCTTTTCCTGTTGCCTTTCTATTATTAATTTCCTGATTAAATCCATTATGGTTACAAAGAATTCTCTCTGTCATTTCAATTTCTTTTAAATGTGTTGAGGTTTGTTTAATGGGCTATGACATAGTCTATCTTCGAGAATATTCCATGGACACTTGAAAACTATATATGCTGTTAGAAGGAGTATTTATATATGTCAATTAAGTCCTGTGGTTGACTTTGTTGTTCTGATCTTTCATATCTTGCATTTCTGTCAGCTGATGAGAGAAGAATGTTGAATTCCCAATTAAAATTGTGAAGTTTTCTATTTCTTCTTTCATCGCTATTCATTATCTATCACGCATTTTGAGGCTTAATTGCTTTGTATATAAACATTTAGGATAATTATGTCTTCCTGGAGGATTGATTGGCTTATCATTATATAATGTTCCTCTTTGTCTTGAGTAATTTTCTTTCCTCTGAAGTCTACCTTATCTTAGATTAATATAGCCACCCTTGCTATTTTTATTAATGTCTGCTTGATATACAATTTTCCATTATTTTATTTTCAGCCTATGTCATTGAATTTGATGTTTCTTTTAAACAGCAGATATGAGTCATTTTTTTAAACCACACTGTGAATTTCTGCTTTTTAATTGATATATTTATACCATTTACATTGAAGGTATTTATTGATATGTTACTGCTTAAATTGGCCATTTTATTATTTTTTTCTGTTTATTTCCACTGCTTCCTGATTCTCATTTCTCTTTTCTTGCCTTCCTATGGATTATTTAAATACTTTCCAAGTTTCCATTTTGACTTATTTTAGTGGTTTTAAGAGTATCATTTTGCACTCTTTTCTTTATAGTTGCTCTGGGTATTAAAATATGTATATGTGACTTATCACAGTTTCTTGGTATCAGCATTTCACCACTTCAAGTGAAGTGTGGAAACCTTACTTCCTTCCATTTGTGTCCTTTTTACCATCATCATTTCAGAACTGATAAGCTATTTCATCATGCTGTGAACTAATGGTCACATATCCTCATATTTTTCTTCTTTCTCTTCATCACATGACCTGATTTCTCCAGTCACAACTTTGTCTACAACACTACATGTTCAAAAAGTCAGACTTTTAGGTATCGAAATAGAACCAAACTCTTAGATGGGCATTATAAAGAGTAGGATCAATTTCTAATAATGAAAACAGTATAGGGGCAGTCTCATCAGCATATCTGCCATTTTACTGTGCTAAATGATAATAAGAAACTTCAAGTGTGTGCAATTCTGTGTGCAAGTCTGAATTTTTACTTAAGGTACAATAATGCATGGCTTGCCCTTCACTCCACCCCAGGATATGTAGCATGTGTTGCTTTGGTAACTTGCCCAAATGTTCTCTTTGGAACAGCAAAAATTCCTGTCTTTTTAGGGTTCTTTGTAAATGATCGCATCCTCATTCTAGCAATTGCTACATCCAGATGCCTCCCTGTTGCAGACAGTTTTCTAGCTAAAGCATCTGGGCCAGCAGTGATCAGGCAGTTGTGTCTGAGTCAGTTATGTGGTTAAATGGATAATGGACTGTCTGGGCTGCCTAGGTCTTTTGAATGTCAATTTCCTCTGACTCAAATTTTCAAGTAATTTATTCATCTTTTGCTATTGTTGATAGCATTTCTGCTGCAATCCCCTCACATGACTCCGATTTAAGGTGATAGGGGGAAAGCTTCACATTCTGATTTATTTCTGCAGAAGAGTCTGAATTTATAAGGTGTTTGTGTTGGCAATTCACTTTTTAAAATATCAATAAAATATATGCTTCTCTGTTTTGTTTTCTTGTTTCCCTTTTTTGCATCACAAACATTTGTTATAACTATGGTCCTTACACATGTTTTTATGAACTAGTGAGGACTTCAGCTGCTAACTAAATTGTTCTAATATGCCAGGAAACACAACCCCTATTTTGGAAGCATTAAACAAATTTAAAAGTTATCTTTATTGGAAACCAAAACTCCAGCATTTAATAGCGTGCAACCCCCAGTCAGAGGTGCATTTTGTTTCAATGGTGGCCACAAATGTGGACAGAAATCACTCTGACTTATTGTGAGTAAGATAGAAATTTCTGATTACTATCCTGTCTCTGCATGAAACCAATCTCTTTAGAAAGACCATTTGAATCTGGGAGATAGAGGGCGAATGTAAATACGAGTAGAGGTTAAAACTGTCGCTATGAGTATGAAGTCATAAATTATGCAGCCTGAAAATTCATTATGTTGTTTTTGTCACCAATCTCCTGAGCTTTATTACCAAAAAAATCCAGAAAAATAAAAGAAAATGAGATTAAAAACAGTGAAAATTTTTCTACAAGAAAATTGGGTTTATTGTAGCATTTCCTGAGGAGATTGCCTCAATGTAAAATACACTGCTTGCACAATACCTTTTAGATGGTTATAGCTGAAAAACACTTTATTTTTATTTTTAGCTTATAACTTGTTTGACTTTCAAAGGACTTTACTCTATCCTTACTTATTGAAAATTATTATGATAGTTTAAGGGAAACAATCTATTATTGGAAGAACAGAGTATTATTTTTAAATATACAAAGATTTGAATTCCACTGGATGTGTTTTTAAGCTATTCAACTGATATAGTTACTTCAGGTATGTTTTAAATATTCTAGTTTACATTTAAACACATTTTAAATCAACACATGTATGCATTGATTGCTTTATTCACTCACTAACTCATGAAGCTTCATTTGAATGCCTTTGCAGACAATTTCAGCTGGAGTCATGTGACCCAGAGCAAGTTACTTTAGCTCTCAGAATTTCAGTTTTCTCAACTGAAAACTGGAAATTATGACTCCTGAACTTCCAAATCTGTAGAGTTTTGTGAAGACCAATTTTAACTATGAGTTTCAGCTTGCTTTTTAACTTTGAAAGCACTGTCAAAGAACAGTGATGATGAAAAGAAAGAGGAGGATAAAACTGTCAGGATGATGGAAGTTTATCAGATTTTATTTGCCTTCTATTTTCTAGATATGAATATCATTTTTACTCAGTTTATAGTTAGAATATTAGAAATTTCTATGTTTAAAGGACCCAAAGACCGTTGTAAATGAAAGATTTTTCAGTAGTGCTATAATCCAGCTTTATCTTCCTTTCATATTGTATAGAATCAGGAACATCCCCTACATAAAAAACCCAAAACAGTTTTGCTAATGTCAAAAGGAAGCAGAAGAGGTATAACTAAGTCAGAGGTTGGAATGAGAGTATTCAGTTGAATTTTCCTTGGGCATTATCCAGGCAAAATATTTTACTCATCTATTCATTTTTTTACTAAAGATGGAAAATACCCAATGAGTGTTGACTTCCTGGCTCAGACAATTAATACTTGTTCTGAATTTCTGAATAGGACTCTTAGGGCAAGCCAAGTGGATCTCTTCCTTGAGAGGGAGATTAAATGGAATAGTCCATTGGATCTTGTGTGAAACTTACTTGCTAACCATGATCTAGACTGGTGCTTCTCGAACTTCAAATTCATACAAACCATCTAGCTATCTCGTTTAACATCTAGCATTTCTTTTTGATTCCTTCTTAGAGTTTTCATCTTTCTGCTTACATTACCCATCCATTCTTGTGTGTTGTCTACTTTTTTTCATGAGTGCTATTAACATATTAGTCATAGTTATTTTATATCCTCTCTCTGATAATCACAAAATCTGTATCATATTGGAGTCTAGTTCTGATACTTGTTTTACCTCTTAAGAATGCATTTTTTCTCACCTAGTAACATTACTTGTAATTTTTTGTTGAAAGCTGAATATAACGTATTGGATAATAAGTATAGTAAGATTTGGTGGGAGTATTTATGTTAATGTAGGTAGGAGTTCGTCTGTGTTTAATGTTTGCTATAGCTGAATGTGCCTGAGGCTTCAAAATCCTCTAGTGTTATTTCCCTTGCTGTCTTTGGACTTCCCTAAGAGTCCTCCTCAGATATTGTCTGTATCTTGTAGATCTTTTAGCTGTAGCTTGCTATTATTAAACTGGAGTCTGTTGGTATGGAGATAAGGTAGGAGGAGGGGAGCATTTTTTATCTTACGATTAAATCTCAGGTTTCAGTGGCCTGGTGTTTCTGAGCTATAACCTTCACCAGTGTTTCTTAGCATTCCCCCAGTTCTGGTGAGACAGGAAGGTGAAGGAGAATGGTGTAACTGAGCAGGACTCTATGGGACCTTCCTGGGACAGACCCCACCCACCTACGTCTTCCACCTGCCTCGTTTGTAGAAAAGCTTTAGTTTGCCAGGCCTCCCATGAGTCACACAAGGCTAGCTCAAGAGTTAAGGATGGGAATAATGTGAACCTACAGTAATAAAAGATGGCGGTTGAGCCAGGAGAACTGGTAACAGTTGAAACATACAGCTATACAGCATTCACAGAAACTTTAGTTCTTTCCTGAAGGACACAGATAACAGTGCCGGATGCATGTTCCTGAGTTGTTTTGCAGATACTAAAACCACCACCAGACGGAAGAAGCTAATTGCATAATGACCAGGCTGTAGCCATAACATAAGCTGCTCCATCTCAAGCAGTACTGAATCAGTGGCTTACATAATTCCAGGAACTGGCCTCAAAGAAATGGGAACAGACCAACCCCAAAGTTGAAGATTAACCTTGCTTAAAACAATCAAGATGATGCTGACCAGACCATTGCATGACCAGTTTTGAGATGACTGTCAAAGCCGACTGTGCTGCTTTGCACGCAACCCCTGCCTGTTCACCCCTGGAACTTCCTGGTTTTCCCTATAAAGCCATTTTCCCTCTAACTGACAACTTGTAGATGGTTTTTGAGATGCTAGTCTGCCACCTTCCCAGGTTGCTGGCTTCCTGGATAAAGCATCTTTCTTTTGCACCAACCCTTGTCTCTAGAACACTGACTTTTGAGTGATGAGTGGCCAAATTCTGAGTTGGGTTCCAGTTCTGGCCAGTAACAACAGAATTAGAGAAATTCCTTTACCGCAGTATGGGGTAAGGCTGGAAATTCTTTGACCCCAGAGAGTAGGCTGCTGTTATGGAGGATGCTCTGGGCATATTTCACAAGTGTAACTATTTACCTCTTCTTGCCAGAGCCATAGGGGATTGCCCTTGGCATTATACCATGAACCTTGGTGAATTTCCTAGAGGCAAAACCTACAAAAGTGTGGGGTCATCCTAAGCCTGCAGCCACTACAGTTTCTCACACTCATGCTAGTCCTTACTCAGCTCATGATGGCTCCTGGGAATTTTATTTTTCCTGATGCTCTTGAGAGAAAGTGGGGTCTTTGGCCTCTCTGCACTGTTGCACATTTCTTGTGACTGGGTCTGTGTTAGGCAGAGTGGCAAGAGAAAACAGCCTGTGGGATCACTGTCACCACCTCCCTACCACACTGCAACACCACTTCCATCATCTGGGTCCAGTTTTATAACTGAGGCTTAACTGGGGTAGAGCCAGGAGAAACAAAAGAGCTCCATTATACAGGGAACCCCTTTCCCAGTCCTCTATTTTCTGTCTGAAAGGAACGTGATCTGTCTACACCCATCTGTGGTTTGGGCTGCCTGAGAGTCTAAGTCAGGAAATATGGGAGGAAAACAATAGCTAAATCATTGCCTGATGAGTCATTATTTGAGTTTTGATTCTCTTATCTTTTTTATCTGTTCTTATTTCGTTTTCATAATCCTCCAATAAGTTATATTTTCTTTTAGTTACACTCAGAGAAAAGGGTAGGGGGGAATGTCCTTCTTCCATTTTAACTGTATTCAGCCTCTTTTTGAAATGGCACTTACTTTTTTCACTCAAGAGTATCATATTGTTTCACTTGATTAGAAGGTAGAGAATCTCAGAATTACTTTAGTAATGAATTTGATTTCATTTTATCCTTATTTTGCCAGTTGGAATTAACATTGGAAAAAATAAAAAAGAGATGGCTTTCCTCCCCCCCACACACACATACATACAATATCTGGGGATAAATAAGACACCTTAGTTTTCCCTTATTTTATGCCATATGGAATTGGTCTCTGAAGGATATATGGAGTCCTTTTATCTCTTGAACATTTTCAATAACCTTCCCCTAACTTCCTAGATAAAAATCATAGTATTCTTCACATTATGAGGGTCTTTTCTAATCTCCCACATCTGACTGAAGCAAATCCTAACTGTTGGTCGGAGGAAATCATCATCACAGTGGACATCTATAATGTAAACACCTCTTGTTACTGAGAGTATCGCTAACCTCCTCTAAAAGAACTATGAAATAGACAACATACATAGAAGTGACTGATGCTTGTTATGTTAACAAAGGCATTCTTGTCTATTGGGATTGGAATAAGCATGAAAAAAGAAAATTCAATCCTGCAATAGAAATTAAATAATAATAACCACCACCATTTCAGTGCTTATTCTGCTGGATACTAAAATAGGTTCTGCATGCATGCCGTCTCCTTTGTCCTCTCCAGACTGAAGTGTTGAATAATTAAGTCCTGTGTCCGTCAGATATAGAATTAGTTTTAGAGAGATAAGTCAACTATATCTCTTATGGATTACATTCTAAGTTTGTATGCTTTCTATTTTTCTATACTGCTTTTAGGAATATCACACACACACACACACACACACACACACACACACACACACGTTAATTATCTGGCAATTTGCCAAAAGCTACTGGGATGAGAGAGATTCCAACTATGTATCTGTTTGTTTAAATATTTCTGTTGTTGTTGTTGTTATTGTTGTTGGGAGTGTTATAAACTAGATAGAGAACGTTTTCTTAGGTCAGTCTCCCAAGGCAATAGAAATAA
The DNA here is from genome assembly GCF_028023285.1 of Balaenoptera ricei. Lineage (NCBI taxonomy): Eukaryota > Metazoa > Chordata > Mammalia > Artiodactyla > Balaenopteridae > Balaenoptera > Balaenoptera ricei. The sequence continues at coordinate 38,649,572 of NC_082657.1, read as the reverse complement.
AAGAAAACATAAACAAATGGGACCTAATCAAATTTATAAGCTTCTGCACAGCAAAGAAAATCATAAACAAAATGAAAAGATGACCTATGGACTGGGAGAAAATAAGTAATGTGACTGATAAGGGCTTAATTTCCAAAATATACAAATAGCTCATACAACTCAATAACAAACAAGCAAACAAAAACAAAAAAAAACCCCCAAACAACCCAATTGAAAAATAAGCAGAAGACCTAAATAGACATTTCTCAAAAGAAGACATACAGATGGCCAATAGGCACATGAAAAGATGCTCATCATGGGTAATTATTAGAGAAATGCAAATCAGAACTACAATGAGGTACCATCTCACACCAGTTAAAATTGCGGTCATTATAAGGTCTACAAGGGACTTCCCTGGTGGTCCAGTGGGTAAGACTCTGAGCTCCCAAGGCATGGGGCCTGGGTTCGATCCCTGGTTGGTGAACTAGATCCCGTATGTATGCCACAACTAAAGATCCCGCATGCTGCAAGGAAGATGCCACATGCCACAGCTAAAACATGGTGCAGCCAAAATAAATAAATAAATAAATATTTCTTTAAAAAAGTCTACAAATAACAAATGTTGGAGGGGGTGGGGAAAAAAGAGAACCCTCCTACACTGTTGGTGGGAATGTAAATTGGTGTAGCCACTATGGAAACCAGGATGGAGTTTCTTCAAAAAACTAAAAATACAGTTACCATATGATCCAGCAATCCCACTCCTGCGCATATATCCAGACAAAACCATGATTTGAAAAGATACATGCACTCCTATGTTCATAGCAGCACTATTTATAATAGCCAAGACATGGACACAACCTAAATGTCCACTGGCAGATGAATGGATAAAGAAGATGTGGTACAGATATACAATGGAATATTACTCAGTCATAAAAAAGAATGAAATCATGCCATTGCAGCAACATGGATGGACCAGAGATTATCATACTAATTGAAGTAAGTCAGAAAGAGAAAGACAAATACCATATGATATCACTTATATGTGGAATCTAAAATATGACACAAATAAATATATCTACAAAACAGAAACAGACTTACAGACATAGAGAACAGACTTGTGGTTGCCAAGGGTGGGGGAGGGGTTGGGGAGGGAAGGATTGGGAGTTTGGGATTAGCAGATGCAAACTATTATATATAGGATGGATAAACAACAATGCCCTACTGTATAACACAGGGAACTATATTCAATATCCTGTGAGAAACCATAATGGAAAAGAATATGAAAAAGCATATATATTATATATGTATAACTGAATCACTTTGCTGTACAGCAGAAATTAACACAACAATGTAAATCAAATATACTTCAATAATTAAAAAAAAAAAAAAACATTGAGAAAATTTTCTTATTGTAGTTCCAACCAGCCTTCTGAGAAACTACTTCTCTGCAAAAAGTCCCCCACTGCAGGTGAGTGTCATAGTTGCCTAGAACACTGCTGCCAACGGCTCTGTTTGGGAGTGGGCCCTAGAAGCTGTATTTTTGAAAAAATAAAAATAAAACTAAAGCTCCCACGTCATTCACCTCCTGGCCCATCAATATGTAAGCCTCTGGCTTAGAGAAATTGATGATATCAATTGAATGATGAAGCAATATGGTTTCCGTACCTACAGCAATTGTTATTAATATGGGATCTAGGAATAGAATTGAGGTTATCTCTGACTTTAGATGGAAGATAAAACATGATTACATCTTTATTTTCTCTAGCTTTTAACTGAAAGTTTGCATTTTCTTCAAATAGGAATTTAGACAGAAAATGTAATCAAGCCACAGTATAATCAAGCAGTACATGTGATTTTGTCACTAATAAGAAACACAGATATTATCATATCTGTATTTTCTCCTATTAAATTACAGCTATGTAGGTATCTATAAATATCATTAATGTCATTGTTGAGGAAAAATAAAATTTCCCCTACCCTTCTAAGTTCTTCTGGCTGGCCTAAAAGTTAAATTGGCATAAGACAGATTAACAGGAAAAAAAAACAAACAAAAGTTTAGTAACATGTACACATGTGAGAGACTCAGGATAACTGAGTAACTCATCAAAATGGCTAAAATCTTCACCTTAAATACCATCTTCAGCTAAAGACAAAAGATGTTGGGAGTAGTGGTTTGGCCCTCAGATGGAGGGAAGGTGATTCACACAGAGATACGAAAGCAAATGTTTGATAAAAAACGTTTGCTGGGCCCTGCAGAGACAATGGGGCACAAAGAGGAATTTTAACAAACTGACTTTGCTGGGTTCCTCCCTGTTTGTCCACCTCATTCATACTATAGTTATCTATGGTGATAGCTCCCTTCCTGGAACAGGTCCTCTATCTACATCCTTTTAGGCAATTAGGGGGAAGGTCAAAGTTTCTTCCTGAGTCTTCTGGGCCTTGATTGTTTTCAGCTTGAAATAATCTGCAGGCCAAAGAGACATTGAGGGTGGCAAGTTTTGCTCCGCTACATCATCAGTATTTTAAAATTATAATTGCTATTATAACACAGCTAGACCAGATTACTAAATATTTCAATTTAAAACACCCACATATGATTAGATTACAAATTTGCATTTTTTAGTATTTTGATCAGTGTATTGGACATATTGGTTTCCTTTGTAACCCTATGTATTTTACTTTACTTATTTATAAAGTATTCTGAGAAGGGATCCTTAGACTTTAGCACACTCTTCATGGGGGCGCAGGGCACAAACTGTTTATGATAGCCAGTTTTAGAGGTTATTCTACTGAGCAAATAAAGTGGCCATTTTACAAAGTAGGACAGAAATGGCAGCATGACCATACTGTCACTGCTACTATTGTTTCATAGTAAATACTTCACACATTTACATCCCATCCCTATGCACTCCCACCAAGTCCCAAACAATACTCATTATGTACATATTGAAGGAATATTCCACTGTATTTTATACCCGGTTAATAGATTTTGGAAAAAGAGCTACCATCGAGGAAAAAAGTAAGAGATAAAAATAAATGAAGAGAAAAATCAGTCAAGAATATTTAAAAGAGGATAAAATGGGAGAGAAAGAAAAATGACTGAAACCAAAAAAGAGGTAGACATCTTCATTCTCCATTTCCTCAGTTCAATAGCTTCAGGTTTCCTATTTACCTGCTTCTCACAACCACCTGGAAAGTAATCACCTAGCGCCTCCTTTGCTCCTGAGCTCATCTTGTATTACCCTGAGATTTCTATCATCTTTTGTAGGTTTAATAAGTCATATTTTTTAATAATCGAAATATTTGCAAAAATTCTGTGATTTAAAATCAATTCATCACCCATGCACAGTGACTCGTTTAAATAACAAAGTCAACTTGGAATGGTCAATAAATAACTTGATATTTGTTTAGTATTTATGTATTACACTTATATAATGTTTAGATCTAATTCCCTTTTATAGTTGTTTTTGTGTTTGGAATTCTAAATATTTTAATTTTATTTTTTTGAACCCCTAAAGAATATAACATATCAATTTAGTATGATACTATTCTAATTTCCATGCATAAAACAAATAATTTCCCACCTTCTGCGATAGACATTCTGTTTATTCTACTCCCTTGTTTGAAAAAAAATCACTAACTGTGATGTCTAAAGCCCTCAAGGAAAATTTTTCGATATGAAATTATAATGGAATGAAAGAGACTTACTGCCAAAAGTAGCTTCATTTCAATTTATGAGAAATAATAAATCAATCATTAAAATGGAAACTATGCATGAATAAAATCAAGAGACAAGACTGTGACAGAATTTTAAGTAAACTTTGTATCAATCCTCAAAAGCCCAATACTGATTGTTTATGCAGTTGGTGTTTTTATACAACCTTGTATTAAATCTCCCTAATTATGCCATAGTTGAATTACAATTAATATGTAAATAGAAACATAAAACCAGGTTTATCTCATGTAGCGATCTGTACCAGCAAACATCCTTCACAATCCTCCAGTTAGAAAATCTCCTGGGTTGCTTAGGCATTCTATTTTTCTCTTCTTTTAGTTTTAGCAATCTGGTTGGCAAAGCTAATTCAGAGCAGGATATGCTACTCCTGTAACTGTTTACAAATCTTTAACATCTGGAAAAATGTAGCTTCTCTGTTGGTCTTCCTACCCCTCTAACTCAATAACATTAAGTGGGATCCCTACCTTGGGCAGAATTGAATTTTGATCATATTCATTTTATAGACATGCTATTTTTTGTTGTTTGTTTGCCTTAATTTCCAAAAATTATAATGATTAAATGAATTGTTTTACGTAGGGCATAATAGCAAGTTCTGGCCTAAAATTCCAAGGCTTAAAACACAACCTATATAGATTTTACATGAGTCACATGATAAAAATAGAATTTGAGGCTACGCTTAAGCATTGTAACCCTCTTAAACTCTCTGTTTCTTCTGATTGTTCTCTTATTTTAGGAATATTGAAGCCTGAAAAATGGTCTTTGTTACTTACCATTATGCCAATGTACCAGCTATTTGGAATCAGCTGGAAATTTATTTTATTTTTTAATTTTATTTTGAGTTTAGTGTAGCAAACTTATAACAAAATGAGCAATATTAGAAATCAACAACAAAAATAATTGATTGATTAAATTATACCACTCTGTCCTTGGCTGCCTGGCAAATCCATATCTTTTTTGGTTATAAATCCTGATTCCCTGACCACAGGGTTTGGCACATTTTCCTACACTGAACCAATTACAGTGTCCTTTGTCCTGTTTATGATGTTTGGAACAGGGGTAGAAATATGACTTAAGCATGGCAAGTTAGTATCTTTTAAAAATATTAGTTATAAATGTTAGTTATAAAGTGCCTTGGTAATCTTTTTATGATTGAATAAGGAGAATGTGCATATTGGAGATATATGGGATGAACTGAATGTATGGATGGCTTAAAGCTAATTTGTCTGTCACCACCATTAGCAGGTGTGTTCTTTTAATGACAACAGATCCATCATAAGCATCTTTGGGTATCAGACACACTGATACACAAGTTTTCCATCCACATAATTCTTCTTGGTTTCTAAGAAAGTAAAGAAAGAAAATTACTACCAACTGGAGCCTAAACCTACACTATAGTTTCATGTGATAGTTTAGCAAGAAAAATTGCAGCATTTGCAAGAGTTGGGAATGGCATTTGGAAATTAAGATTTCATGCATATAGCTCAAGAGCTGCTATTTAGTGGGGAATTCTCAGTTACTCTACTTAATATTTATGAATAGCCATAAATATTAAAATATCTTTGTTTAGACCCACAGTTTTTGAAAATAGCCATTAAGCTTTTTTGATATTCTTTAAGTACCTAATTCACAGTATAAACTATGGGGGATGCATTAGGCATACCAGCCACATTAATCCAGTGAAATTCTGTTTTGATTTTTAAATCTGCATTTATCTTTCTGCTTTTTTGCAATTACTTGTCAACTTCCCACTTTTTAGCAATAACATGTTAGAACACTTAAGTAAATTAATTGTAAAGAAAAATCACTAAGTTTTAGATTTATTCATATAGGGAGACTGTATGAGTGCAAGTATGAGTTAGTTGACCCCATAATTAAGAAAAATAGCTTTACTAAGCAATTATTCTTTGGAGTCAAAATTATCCACTGGGGTCATCATATTAAATAGACAGACCAACTATTGTCAAATATTCACATGGACATAACGATTTCAGCTGTGTATCTAAAAAGAAAAAAATTTCAGAAAACTAAGACTGTAAAGAAATATTTTTAGTCATTTTTTTTCTCTTGAAAAACTGTAGTGCAATCAATATGGAGAGAGGTTTTTAGTTTTTTTCTATTAAGAAATAGCAGGCAGATGAAAAATTTTTAATTTTTAAGCCAAGAAAACAATTGCGATTTTACATATTTTAATAAAATTCAAAGAACCAGCACACTAAAAAATTCAACTTAAATATTTAAACACAAAATAAAAACTATTGCTAGACAGTCTAATGCTTTTGGACAAATTCCTGCCATATTATTCATAAACATGGCCTTCAGTAAATAGTCTCTCTGTAATTGTTTATTTGGCTGGGCAATAAAAGCTCCATCTCTTGTACAATTGTTCTTCAACTCCCAGGCAATTAATATGTCTTGCTATGGAAACATAATATGCAATATATTATCTTATAAGAATTCATCCTACAACATAGAGCACATTTATACAATGTTAGAAATATAAACTCCTCATAGATCTCACTGAATTATCCTTATACTTTTGTTTTAAGGGCTTTGTATTTTATCTACGGAATCAACAGATTCTTTATCTTTGTATTTTATCTATGCAAAGTCTCTTTGATGGGTCTATAATACCTCTGATTATAAGGGGAGATCCAAAAAACGCTTAAATAAGGATGGAAAGAAGAGAAAAATTGGTTTTAAGAGCAATCATTTAGTTATTTTTCTTTATAAATGGCAGAATTATATGTTGCTCCCATAGACGTGAACAAATTTGTAGATTTCTATGTATCTACATAGTGGAGATGATTTCAGTTCTGAAGCTCTGGTTTTGACAACAGATTGGGCGATGTTTATTTAGGTACATGAGTCCTGAGCCCATGAAGGCTTTAGGGCTCAAAATGAAATTGAATCAACCTCACTATGTGAAGAGAAAGTTTATAACCGTTTGTCTGTGTGATGAGCATCCCCTCATCATTGTAGGACTTAAGCAAAAAGACAAATCATGGTCTATCACATGCCCTTCAGTCCTTACCATTCCCCAAAGTACAGAGAGACAAGTAGATCAGCTGTTATTACTGGCCAAGGCAACATTGAAGGAGCTTAATCCATAACTCAATGCCTTTCTTGATATGAAGGAAATTATATGTTTGCCAGGCTTGAAGAGATCATATATCAGTCTTTCATCATTGTATTTCTAGGAACTGCAGGACACATGGAATGTATTCAATTTATATATGTTAAAGAGGACATGGTAAAAAACTCTCAAGTTAAAAAAATTAACTGTTATGTACTTTATATGTATGTGTGTGTGTATATATATACATATATATATATATATATATATAAATTCTGCTTCTTTCTTCATTCATTTTTGAATTTTCCACCATTCATTTTTTAAAAATTTATTTATTTATATTTTTGGCTGCATTGGCTCATTGTTCCTGTGTGTGGGCTTTCTCTAGTTGCGGCGAGCAGGGACTACTCTTTGCTGCAGTGCACGGGCTTCTCATTGTGGTGGCTTCTCTTGCTGTGGAGCACAGGCTCTAGGGCGTGTGGGCTTCAGTAGTTGTGGCGCATGGGCTCAGTAGTTGTGGCTCGTGGGCTCTAGAGCACAGGCTCAGTATTTGTGGCACACAGGCTTAGTTGCTCTGCGGCATGTGGGATCTTCCCAGACCAGGGCTTGAACCTGTGTCCCCTGCAATGGCAGGTAAATTCTTAACTACTGCGCCACCAGGGAAGTCCCCACTGTTCATTATTAACTTCAATACATGAACATTTTCAGTCATGCAGGAATCACAAAGTTGGCATTCTCCATGACAATCTGCTTTACTTAGCACCTGACTGCATCTCTTCGGGAGGGCATATTTTTTCTTTTCAAAGACATTTATATAAGTCAGATAGGATCATCAAACCAAGTCACTTTTATTTAGTAATTTCAGGGCTAAGTAAAATGTGTCTCAAACTCCTTTTTAATGCCTTCATTTTTATGCAGTCATCTCCACGTGATTTAGTTATATGTCTTTTTAGAACAATATTCCAAGGGAATATTTTTTTTTAAAGTCTAAGTATACCTAAGAGAAAAGCATCCATGAATTCTTAAATTAGAGATTTGTGACGTATTTAATTTATGAAAACATTTTAGGTGGCATTGAAAAACCCCATACCATTAAAGAATCCCTATTGTTTCCAGTACAGAGTGTTACTTTAATAATGACTAATTACATTAATAGTATTCATTGTGTCATTGAACCATGAAATTATAAATCTCTTTCCTTCCCTTAGTCTCTTTGAACAAAACGGTTGAATAGCCTGATAAGTTTACAAATCCTATCAGCAACATTCAGAATTTATTGTATCTTGATGGAATCAGTTCAATAAATAAAATATAATTCTAGTCAATGACATTTTGTATCAGCATTTCAAACTCTTCAGTATACTTAAACAATTGATTTTTCAACAGGATGCAATCTGGTATTGATAGTCTGTACTGGTGTTGATGATCTATAGTTCTTAAGGAACTACTTATTTTGCTATGGAAGTGTTTCAAAGCTCCTTTAATTACTTTAGTATCTTTTATGACATATAATTATAATACGTAAAATTTCCCACCATTTCCTTCTCTCTAAGCTTTCTTCCTTAAGGCAGTTAACCAGTAATATAATTTCTTCTCCCATTATGGAGCTGACTTCTTATCCACATCTCCAGTCCTCCACTAAGTATTTCTACCTCCAATTCTCTTCTAGTTATTTCTAATCAGATCAAAGTCAAGTATCCAAAAAAGAACTTATTTTCCCACAAATCCTGTTCTTCCTCTTGGATTCCTAAGACTAATCATTCAAGTTTGAAATTTTGTTGTAGTCACTGATTCTTTTCTCTTTTGCTGTTCTCTCTATTATTTTATCTGGTACCATACACATTCCATTACTTGCCAAATTCTTTTGACCTCTCATTCATAAAATCAATGCATTTGCCTTTACTTTTCTCTTGCCTGCCAAATGTCATAACCTGTGCTCAACACCTTATCTCTGTTTTCACCTCTCAGGCAGGTCCAAAATGGCTTGAGAAAGCAAGGAAATCATGAAAAGTTTGCCTCTGTCACAAGAGATTTGGACTTGTGTTTATGTAAAGCTATCACATTGCAGAGTTATTTTTTCCTTTGAAGAGACCTCTACACTATTAAAAAGAAAGAAAAATAAAACAGAGGAGCATATCTACTCATGATCCTTTCACAAAACTATATAAAATGTTAAGGATATTGGGTAATGCTGGAAGTCAGTTCTGAAATAAATCTCTAGATGATACGTAAGATGTGATAACAGCAAAAACTTTCATCTATTGTCAAGTCTCAAGAGCTTGTATTACATAAGTATAATAAATGTAATTTAGGTTAAGGATAATAGGTCCTATGCATTAAGATATAGAAAATGTATCTTTACTAAAGCAAAAAAAAAAGCAATATAATACTAAATAATCATAAATTCCTATTTAAAAGTGCTTTAATAGCTTCTCATAGAACTTGGCTTTCTAACCCTATTTCCCCTACTAATTCTTTTTTTAAAGATTTTTTTTTTTTGATGTGGACCATTTTTAAGGTCTTTATTGAATTTGTTACAATATTGCTTCTGTTTCATGTTTTGGTTTTTTGGCCACGAGGCATAGAGATCTTAGTTCCCAGAACAGGGATCGAACCTTCACCCCCTGCATTGGAAGGCGAAGTCTTAACCACTGGACCACCAGGGAAGTCCCTGGCTTTTACTTCAGATGTTTTAGAGATACATCCTTCATTTTCTTTATCTCTGTTATCTATTCTAATTAAATCATTCTTATTTAATCTCAACTGATTAACTGCAATAGACTCCTTTTTAAATATACTTTTTAAATTTAATTTTAAAAATTGAGGTATAATTGATGTACATTATATTAGCTTCAAGTGTACAACATAATGATTAAATATTTGTATCTATTGCAAAATGATCACCACAATAAGTCGTTAACATGCATTACCATACATAGTTACAAAATCTTTTATTCTTGTGATGAGAACTGTTAAGCTTTACTCTCTTAACATCTTTCAAATATACAATACAGTATTAGTCAAAAAAATGCTATACATTACATCCCTATGACTACAATAGACTTCTAATGGGATGTTCTACCACCAGGCCAGGTTCTTCTCCCTTCTTCACCTACAAAGCCACAACTTATTGTATTCTTAAGGTCAGTGATCCAAAGTGAATCATTTGTCATGTAAATTTCATATTGGAACATTTCTGATGGTTTAGTGGTTGTTCACACACTAGAATCTATTCTTCTTTGTGGGACATTTACAGCACCCTTTGCCTTCAACTCCTGTCTTGTAGACATTCCTTTGCATCCCTTCTGAGCATATGATATACATACACACACATATATATAAACATGTATATATACACACACACATGTGCACATACATATAGACATACAGACCATTTTATGCTTTAATATTTGGCTATTATCAGTTATTTTCAAACTGGCCCTATAAATATATCCTTAAAGGCATAAGATAATGACAAAATCACCCAGAGAAGTATGGGATATTATTTCCTTGGCCAATCACCTTGCCCAAGCCATAGTTTCCACTAATGTCATTTAATTCATTTTAAAAAGCACAGAGTGTCTCCTTTCTACTCCATAATATGCCTAATATTGTTTTAATTCAGAAAAGATATTTTAAATTACTTATGAGATTAACATAGTGATGTAATTAAATTATGTATATGTGACAATACAGTAAATTATACCAAGTTATTTATGTGTGTGTTATTTCACCTTGAATATGAATCCCCTGTTAAGGGATTATAGCTTATATGTTGTTGTATTAGCTAAGTCACTGGAAAAAAATGTTTCTAGAGAAAAATAATATATATATATATATATATATATATATATATATATAAAATGAATTATGATAATACAGAAAACTGTTCAATGATATTAAAATTTTATGGAAGACAAATATTTCCTTTCAGTATCTTTCAGCAAAACACATTAATATAATTTTAAAGCATTGATATATTTCTCCTCTCAATGTAACTCCATTACCATTAAATGTGGGGTAAAAAGATTTATTTCCCATTTTAATTGCTGATTTGGCTATTCGGTAGAGAATCCATTTGTCTGAGGGAGGATTAAGAGTGGTAGAAAACCAAAATTGCACTAAAAACCTTTTATTTTTTGTAGCTCCTATATAATTTGAAAGTCAACATTTTGAATATATCATTTTAATAATTAATAGACTATTTTTAGCACAGTGTTAGATTTACAGAATAACTGAATGGATAATACAAAGAGTTCTATATTACCACCCCCTATCCACTCTCCATGCCTACACTTGTACCACTTTACTTGTACCACTTTAGATAGATTACTATCTATTGTGCTTTAAATGTTCTCTATTTGCTGTACTTGTTCTTTGTTTCTTTTTTACTCTTACCCCCACCCTTTTTTTTTTTTTAATTTATGGTTTTAAATGAGAAGTTTACATAATTTCATTTATTCTCTGATCTTAGAATATGAATTTTACTTTTAAAAAACCACAAGTGGCTGTCCTAGTGTTTGTAACATACATTTACTAATAATTTAAATCTACTTTCATATACCACTATGCCACTTCACAGGTATACCTAACTTATGAAAGAGTGTTCCCAGTTCCTCCCTCCCTAGAAACTCCTTGTTAAGAGCCCTAGCCTTGCAGTTCTTTTAGCTGGAACTCAGTGTATTATACAGGAGCCCTGTTCTTGTGGTGGTAAGTTTGGGGGGAAAGGGAAGGGTCCTATAATACTACAATTAGGTCTCAAACTTTTAGTTGTCCTGTGTTTATGTGATACGACCTTCACAAGTGCTTCTCAGCTTTTTGTTGTTATTTTTTCCTTCTTAAGTGAGACAGAAAGGCTACAGGAGGTTGCAGTTGGGTAATTTTACTTATCAAAACAGATAAGCCTCTGCTGAGGTTTTTTTTCACCTCGTTGGGTAAGCCTTTGTTTTATAAAGAGCAAAAGCTCTGGGAATATGTCAAAATGTTTTTTTTTTTCCCTCAAGGATGAGGTTACTTTTACCTTCATCATCACTAAAGCCAAACTTGAAGGGATTTTTCTCCAATCTTCATCATGAGAACCTGGTGGAGCTTCTGGAGGTAAAACTCATGAAAGCGTGGAGGTCTTCCTTAGGCTGCCCCCTTCCCCCAGGAGTTTTTAACTTTCAGGTTGTCTGCACTCAACCTCTAGCAACACTGTTTATGTGTCCAGACAAGTTACTGGCTTCAGTGGCTTCTGCTAAAGGTACGTTGCTATGCAGTCTCTGTATTAGCCTGTCTCTCTAGTTTTGGGGGTGGTGATTTGTTATGTGACCTCAGTTCTCTGATGGAGCTAAGAAAAGTCATTGATTTTCAGTTTATTCAGCTTTTTTCTGGTAAAGAGGGGGAGTAGTGCCTTCCAAACTCTTTACATGTAAGAGCAGAAGCTGGAATTCCAGATCGATCGATCGATCTGTCTGTCTATCTATCTATCTATCTATCTATCTATCTATCTATCTAATTTGTGTTCCACTCATGACTTACCTAGACTAGGTCATTCATTTATTCATTCATTATTGTATGGATCTATAGTCAACAAATTAATCAAGTAAGCAAACAAACAAAATTTTCTAAGTTGTTTTCATGGGCCAATTTTTCCCCCCCTGGGGAAGAGGCTACAGAAATTAAAGATAAATAAACAATTTAAATACAGTACATTTGTCTTCCTGGTAGACTAGCTTCTTGAGGTAAGTCCATGGGACATGTATGTTCCTGGTACCTTCGAAGCAAATAACATGCACCTAACTCAGTTCTAAGTGATGAGAAATATCTTCCTGGAATAAGAACATCTGACATGAGCTTGAGGATATACGGAATTATTCAAGTCAAAGAGGAAGAGAATGAGTGACAGACATGAAGAAGGCAAGGAGACCCAGGCAAAAACTGGTAGAAAAGAAGTAGGATAATGTAGCCTTTTATGCCCAGTAGCATTCATCAACAATCACTATTCCCTAAATATGTAAACAAATATATTTACTACACATACAGAAGAAAATTAAAAAATTTTTCTGGGCATCCGTTCAAATAAGAAAGGTCTTTCTGTTCAAAATTTCCTCAGTAATACTTAAAAGCATGTATCTTATCACCAACAATTTAATTCATAATAGGCCTCCAAAAAAGCAATCAGGTCCACACTAATTAACAAGAGAGTATCAACAATCAGAGACTCACGTTCTTACTTTCTGATCAGCCAAATGCAGATTGCTTTTGAGAAAAAAATGGTTAACCAACAAATCAGGCATATAGTACATCTCAAAAAACAGCATCATCTTTTACTTCATAACTTCAGGTTTGCTCTCAGAGTATATATTACAACTTCGGATTTTTACAATGCAAGTCCACAGCAATCTACAAGGTCCTTCCCGTGTAAATGTCTTCAGATGCATAATCAAGCACAGAGAATCAAAAAGATGCCTGGTTTGTTACATAGAGCAGGAAGAAGTGTTTGCTCAGATAGATTCTGGGCACCATCTGGGAGACAAGCGCCTGGTTTTGCAACAGATTGAATAATTTTCCTGGAGAATCTGGAGAAAAGCCGTAACTACTTTAATAGAGAGTTGATTTTACATGCCTTTAATCTTCATTTTGGTTTGTCTTAAAGGCAATCCATATGGTTGAATGGCAGAAGTAGTCATTAGCTTAACAGAGTGTTCAGGCTTCCATCTTTCTGTGGGAGACATGCAATATTTCACCTTATAGAGAGTTGGTTTTCATTGCACATGGCAATTACTCTTTTTACTAGCCAAGCATCTACTGCATATGTATGCCATTTGATTGATTAGGTTGGAAATTTAATGTTACAGTTCATACATTAGTAATATGTCAATATAACATGTACCAGGGACTCCACTATCAATAATATGAGTGGATCAAGAGCAGCACAAATGAGTACTTGGAGCCGGAAGGATGACCTTGGCAGGCAGGGAATACTTGATCTGCAACACAGAAATCCTAGAGCAAAGTTCATCTTATTAGAAGCTTCTGTGTGGAACTTGTGGCTGGAGGGCACATGGGTTCCTAACAGGTAAGTGAGTGCTCATAAAAGCAGATGACAAGACACAGTTCCCAAATACAAGAGACAGACTACCTTTTTATGTACCTGTCTCTACATACCTTTCTTGGAAGACGCTAGAAAGAAAGGCACTTTGGCATCATGTAGTAAAAGATACAATTAGGGCTTCCCTGGTGGCACAGTGGTTAAGAATCCACCTGCCAATGCAGGGGACATGGATCGAGCCCTGGTCGGGGAAGATCCCACATGTCGTGGAACAACTAAGCCCGTGAGCCACAACTACTGAGCCTGCGCTCTAGAGCCTGCATGCCACAACTACTGAAGCCCATGCACCTAGAGCCCGTGCTCCGCAACAAGAGAAGCCACCGCAATGAGAAGCCCGCGCACTGCAACGAAGAGTAGCTCCTGCTCGCCGTAACTAGAGAAAGCCCACACGCAGCAATGAAGACCCAACGCAGACAAAAAAAAAAGATAAAATTAAAAATCAAAAGAGATTAGAAGAGTTGGATATGTAAATGGAAAGTATTGCTCATAATTGTATCCTGTTGATAGTTTCTGACGTGGAAGAAAAGTAGAACAGCTTTTTTGTATTGAACTAAATTCTTTTTAAGCATGAGGCTAGCACACCTGCTAGAAGAAGTAACCTATATATGTTTCTATCTACACAAAGAGGGAGAGCTGAGGGAAAAAAAAAATCCATTTATTTATCATATATTAGACCAGATGCTAGCCTTGAAATCTCAGATATGTTATCAAATATGACCTCCCTAACAGTACTTCAAGCTAAGAATGTTAGGCTTTCATTGCAAATTGGAAGAGTCTTGGGATGGAAGTATATAAGCACGTTCCTAAACTTAAAATGTTAAGTGGAAGCTATAAGATTTCAGAAATAGAAATCCACAATCAGGCTTCTTTTCATATGGTCCTTTCTCTGTTTCACCTTGGTTTCCCTGCAGAAGCAGCAGCCTTCCAAGCATGGAAAACACCATTCTCCCCACAAACCGTGTACTCAGCTGGCCCCAATGACAAGAAAAATGTACATGTGGGGTAGCTTAATTAAAGGGCACAGAATAGTAACCATGAAATAGAGAGTAGAAGATATAAAGTAGAGAATTGTGGGTGAGGAATAAAAAAAACAAGACCAAACTGAGGTCATTGTTGTAATAGAATTTTCTTTTGTAATGCAGCATTTAAAAAATAAAATATGTTGTAGATTATAATGATGGTTCCAGTTCCTAAACACTTCATGTGTTTATACCCTTTACCTTATAACTCTGTAATATCCTCCCTCTCTGACCCCATATTTGGGCCATTTGAATTTTAGCAAGCATTGCACCAAGAGAGGACTGCAAGAATTACTGGGTTTGCTCATTTTTCCCTTTCTATCACCATGAGAAGGAAATGCCTAGGCTAGAAGGAGGGTGAGAGATACGCAGATCAGAGGTGAGTCGCTCTAATCATTCCAATCAAGGCCCTCTTAGCTAACAGCTAGCCAACCCCCAGATAGCTGAGCAAAGCAAGCAAAGAAGAGAAGAGCTGCCTAGCTGACCACCACCAACACCTAAGCAAAACATGCTTATTATGCCACTGAGGTTTTCGTTTGTTATGCAACATTATCATGACAATAGAGATCTGATATAAAATAAAGTGATAAATGCCAACATGTATTAACATTAATCATTATTATGGTAGTCTCCTTTGTTGATTGTATTTCTGTTATCTTTCCTTGTTCATCTCCAGGAACTTTTGCTTTCCAAAGACCTGTGCTGTGGCATTTGATATAGCGATAGTAAGAGCTGTTACATCATCATTGTGAATTGCGGCCTTTCACAAATTCAGCCTGAACTTATTATTACTGGGGCCAGGATGATGGCTTAAGCTAATCAAGACCCACACCTAAAACAAGTATGTGCAAAGTTGCTTGACTAGAAAATATAGATTAGTACTAAGAGGAAAAAGGGGATGACTGCTAAAGAGATAATTAATAAGCAGGTATCAGAGTCTAGAAAGGAGTTGAATGAATGAATAATAGACAATTGACTGGATGAATGAATATTTTAAAGCTTAGATAACAATAGTTATCTTTTAAGAACAATTTGAGTATGATCTGCTGGATATTGGTCATAATTACTAAAGGATACTAGGCTAAGCAAGTTTTTATTTTGATATTAAAAAGATATGCAGTGATATGGTATGCAGTTAATATATTTTGTGTAAACTTTATGCTCTTTAGACATTATAGCTTACAGTCTAGAAAATGGCTTCTCAGCCTGAATGGTGGTGTGCATTAATTTGGGTATTTAATGTAGAATCAGTCTGCTGAGGAAGGCTTTTGCAGTCTATTTAAACTTGTTTTAATTTGAATCCCAAGTCATTCTTTGTGTCTATAATGTGGAACTACTTAATAATCTGTAGCAAAAGCAAAGATTTGAGGACAGATTGGATTCCCAAATACATCTTGAATGCATACCATAGACTACCCAATGGTTACAAATATATTTCATATGAGTAAATGAAAGGGAACGATGGATGCTAAGCAATTAGCATGTATCATTCAAATTATCAGTCTAACAGCAAACTTTCAATAAGTGCCAAGCTAAAATAGTAAAATTTAATTGTCAACAGTCAAACCTTATTAATCAATTCTGTGCCTAATTATTAAATAATTTGCTAGCACTGTTAATAGTCAAACAAAGGAATCTATCAAAATATAATATCAGACTGACATCATTAAATGGATTTCTGTTCAGTGATAAATCACTATCTGGTATTAACCGCATAGAAGAATTAAGATTAGTTAAATCTGGAATTGATTTGCAAGCTGCATTCAGATTCCCTGATAACCATATATGGGGGGAGAGAGGGACGTTGCCTGTCCACAGTGTGAGAGCCCTGTGGAAGAATATTCTTCACCTTGAAAATGCTGTCTTCTTATCATGAGAACACCCCTGCTCCAAGCTGTTTGGAGTATAAAAGCCAAGAATTCCCTGGAGATTAAAAAGTGGCTACATGGCCTGCTTATCAGAAGTCTAAAATATATGAAGTTAAACTGATGGGAGTTGTAAGAGCCCAGTTAGGACCCAAGGTTTAGAGTCTGACTCACGGACATGACAGTGACGCTAAGTACGCTGGCGAGATGCTCCCATCACACAGGATGGCCAGTGGTGGAAGGAGTAATAAAAAAACAAAGCCCGGGCTTCCCTGGTGGCGCAGTGGTTGGGAATCTGCCTGCCAATGCAGGGGACACGGGTTCGAGCCCTGGTCTGGGAAGATCCCACATGTCGCGGAGCGACTGGGCCCGTGAGCCACAACTACTGAGCCTGCGCGTCTGGAGCCTGCGCTCCACAACAAGAGAGGCCGCGATAGTGAGAGGCCCGCGCACCACGATGAAGAGTGGCCCCCGCTTGCCGCAACTGGAGAAAGCCCTCGCACAGAAACGAAGACCCAACACAGCCATAGATAAATAAATAAATAAATTTAAAAAAAACAAAAAAAACCAAAAAAAAAAACAAAGCCCAATGCATCAACTACACGCAAAAAGATTTCCTGGTGTGTCTTTTAGACAGAAAGCCTGTGGAACTTACAATGGCTTCGGGTTCCTAGCAGTCTTGAAAATAAAAAATATTGGAACAACAACAAGTGTGTTGGCTTTTCTTGACTGTACATTGTATATACACTCTATGTCAGACTCTTCACATTATTTTTCATGTATTAACTTGTTTATTTTTTACAACTAGTTTATGAATCGAAAATATTACTGTCCTGTTTTACAGGTGAAAAATCCATAACACAGAGAGATTAAGGAATATGTCCAAGGTCAATTTACAGCTAGTAAATGAAGCTGCTAGGATTAAATTCCAGGCAATTTAGCATCAAAGTCCATACTCTTAAAGCAGAAGTTTATCCTTATGCCCCATAACTCAACAAATTGCACTTTGCGATATTTAAACTCCCTTGTGTCACCGGGGAAGCCAAGACTGGCTTGCATTTAAAAAGTTCTTCACCCTCCATGATGCGTTTACATTTGATATCACAACAACCCAGAGGGGAAGGGAGGATACTAAGAATGACATAGGGACATAGCTTAAGTGAGACTTTCAAGGCAAGATGGCTAGTTTGTTTGTCTTTTACCGTGTGTTGCTGTGTGCTGTTGGTTTTTTTAATTTTTATTTTTCTGATATACTTATGTCTCACCTTGTTCTAGACATATTTAAGATTTTTACATAGGCAGGACTTGGCATCATAAGACCATGCTGCAGTCCAGAACTCATGTGAAGTGTCCAGAAAAGGGTTTTATTTCTGCTCAGGGACTGGAAAGATCTGTCCACCTCTGGCAAAGTAGTTCTATGACTGGTTGTAAGCAATCAGCTAGCAGATTGATTTCACTTAGTCTCTTCATGAACTTTATTCCATTTGTATAAATTGAAAGGGCATATTAGAATGATCATTAAGACACTTTAGATTCTAATATTCTAGGTGTTAGTTAACTGCATTTCCTAGTCTGCAAGTAGAAACTCAGTGCTAAATGCTCAGTAAGTATTGAAAAGACAAGACAAGATGCTCTTTTAATATAAAGTATTCCCATGCTTTTGGTATACCAAATAGCCTATCAGCGTGTGTTGAAATCACCAATGATTCAGCACTTTGTCAATTCTGGCTATTTTTCATAAAAGATATCATCCACCACACTGTTTTGCTTGATCATTCTCCTTAATATATATTGCCTAAACCAATATCTAATATAAACTATGATATTGGCCTTTGGCCTAGAAATGTAAGAAACAAAAATAAAACGGCATTTTTAGGAGACATTGGAAATACACCCTAAAGATAAAATCAATAATAAAAATGAAGATCAAAAAAAGTAAAAGCATGTACATCTAAATTCAATTAGTTGGAATATTCAGACTATGTGTTTGTGTGTGTGTGTGTATGTGTTTTCTAATGGCTATTTAGAGGGAAATTTGCTAATAAAAATGGATTTGGGACTAGACTATTCTGTGGCTTATCAGTATAATGCCAAAAGTAGTGGTTCCAACTAGAAAACAATCTCATTCAAGCAAAGTCCACTGAAAATTTTAGTTATTTCATAATGCCACCCCAGGCATAGATACAGATTTTAGCAAGCTGAAACAAAAGGATGCAGGATTAAGCTGCAATTTCATTTTAAAGGTCTGGAAAGAGTACTGTGATCTAGTGTGGAAAGACAGTAATCACTGAGGACCATAATGACTGCTGTTTGATAATTTTAATATGTAAGGGCACCTGATTAAAATTTAAGGGGCATCTTGAGTATTTCTGAAGCGAAATTAAAATTTATTGAGTAGTTTTTGGTGCCAGGCTCCGGGCTAGCAGCTTTGCACATCATATCCCACTTAATCCTCATGACAACTTTGGGAGCTAAGTTTCATTAGCAAGGAAAATGTTTAGATTTTAGTAAAAAGAACATAAAACTTGGAATCAGATATACATGGATTCAAGACTGTCATTACCAATATTTTGAGTGACATTTTTAGCTGAAAGGGACATGCAAATTGGATAGATGCTCTCTCATTTTAAAATTTGATACATTTTGTGTGTCTTTTTCAAAATATATATTCTGTTATTCTACATATTTTAATGTCTTCACACTTAACAGAGAGAGAGGCATTAATAACGGTGGAAAAGTTACAGATGAAATGTAGGGGAAAAGAAGGAGGACGTTTGTATGTTGTTTCAAATCTGTAAAAAGAGAGTGCTTTGTTCAATTAAAATCTGGACTATTTTTTTTTTTAATTTTATTTATTTATTTATTTATTTATGGCTGTGTTGGGTCTTCGTTTCTGTGCGAGGGCTTTCTCTAGTTGCGGCAAGCGGGGGCCACTCTTCATCGCGGCGCGCGGGTCTCTCACTATCGCGGCCTCTCTTGTTAAGGAGCACAGGCTCCAGACGCGCAGGCTCAGTAGTTGTGGCTCACGGGCCTAGTTGCTCCGTGGCATGTGGGATCTTCCCAGACCAGGGCTCGAACCCGTGTCCCCTGCATTGGCAGGCAGATTCTCAACTACTGCGCCACCAGGGAAGCCCAATCTGGACTATTCTGAAAACCTTAGCATAAGACTGATGGTAAAGTATCACACTGGAACTATTCTGCTGTAAAGGGCAAGGATCTCTCAGGATAGGCTAGATTGTGATGAGGTAACAACCAACCCCAAATTTTAGCGACGTAACACAACAAAGCTTGAATTCCGTTTCACAGAGAGTCAGCTGTGGGTTGGAAGATTCTCCAGGTCAACTCTGCTCTATGTGACGGCTCAGCATTGCACCTCTGAATCAACTCCTGCTTGCATGTTAAGAAGAACAGTGGGAAGAGAGAGATGGGGCATCAAGCATCAGTGATTAAATGCTTCCACCTAGAAGTCACACACATCACTTCATTCACCTGTTTTCATTGGGCTAAGAAGTTCAGAGCACCACACCTAACTTCAAAGTGGCAGGGGAGTATACACTTCCCGTCTGGGAGAAGTCTGGAAGGAGTGGGAAACCTATTGAGTAATTGTAGGCTAGACATTTCTATTCCTTCTCGTGCATTTGTAATTTTTCTGAGAAAAATTTGTCAGAGGTATACTAACTTTCTACAGAAACTTTCATTCTTTCACTAATGTGTGGAGCAAGTTATCTAGAACTAAAATATCGAATTTCAAAAAAAATGTACAGAGGTTGCCCTGTGGTCCATTAAGTAATTAAAAAAAAAGTCTGCCTGGCATTGCCTAAATTCTTGAACCACGAGTTTCTTATGCCTATGAAAGTCTTCCTGAAAGTCATTTAGGTGAACCAATTAACAGATTGCTGATAACTGACACTGACTCACTGAGACTATACCTACCTGACTGTAGAATTTACTGCCAGGAATAAATGTGACATTTAAATTGCTATATGTTGTTTTGCATTTCTGTCAGGATACTTTCAGCAAGAAAATGTAATGATTTTATAATACTTTAAAGTATACAATATTTGGTGTAATATTATAATATGGTGTAATATTATATTATAATATAATATTATATATATATAATATAATATTATAATATGGTGTAATATTATAATATGGAAGATCCTTCAATGAAATATTAGCTGGAGCAGGTTGCTTGATTACTATCATGAATGTCAAAAGTATGTAATGTGGTACTTAATACAATTCAGTGATTGATGAGTTAGTAACATCATATCCCCTTAGAGGAAGGAAACAGGAGACCAGGAAATTAAAAGAATTTCCAATAATCATCTCTAATAATATTATATTTAAGAAAAAATAGAACAACAGATTTGAATCTAAATGTAGAAAGATATTTTGCCTATACTACAAATCTCTCTTGAAAAATAAATATATTAAAAGGCAAGAAGATATTAATTGAAAAAAAATTAAAAATTCAGGAATATGAAATTTAAAAAACACTTTCCCTTATATTTCTTAAAAGATTTGAACTTCTGAAATGTTTGAGAATGAATAAAACTATAATTAATAATCAACACATATCTAAAAAATTGTTAAAAACTTAATTTCTGTTTCTTCATCTTAAAAATAGTCATGACAATACAACCTCACAAAGGTATTGATATTATGAGGGTTAAAACAGAGGTCCCCAACCTTTCTGGCACCAGGGACCAGTTTCGTGGGAGACAATTTTTCCACAGGCTGGAGGTGCGGGGATGGCTTCGGGATGATTCAAGCACATTACATTTATTGTGCACTTTATTTCTGTTATTATTACATTGTAATATATAACAAAATAATTATACAACTCACCATAATGCAGAATCAGTGGGAACCCTGAGCTTGTTTTCCTGCAACTAGATGGTCCCGCCTGAGGGTGACGGGAGACAGTGACACCTGAAGTGTGTTGCTTATGTCCATCTACTCCGTGATCTCATTTTGGTTGCTGTCACTGCAGAAAACCCTGCTTCACAAAGATAGGATGTTGGAAATGGAAGCAGGCTTTTCAGTGCTTTCGTGGCAATCTCAGGATATTCTGCCTTGACTTTAATCCAGAATGTATGGAGATTTGAAGTTGTCTCAAACATACTTTTAAGGCCACCGTCATTTGTGATCTCAAGCGTTGATCCTCTTCTAGCACGGACAAAGTCGACTCACCTGGCTTATTCACAAATAGGTCGCGGATCCATTCCTTCCTAGTTCGGGGGTCTTTTGTGGTTGGGAAGTAATGCTTAAACTCTTTTGGAAGCTGAGAAAGGTGATCATGCACCAGCTGGGAGAAAGAAGACCCTGGGTCAGTCTCTTTCAAAATCTCTGCTAATGTTTGAAACATGTCAAAATTCTCAATGATCACTTGTCGCCCCCATAATTCCAGTTTGGCTTTGAATGCAGCCACTTTATCTGTCAACTTGAACGCAGCTGTCATTCTCCCCTGAAGTGACAGATTGAGCTCATTAAGCAGGTTGAATATGTCACACAAGTAAGCAAGTTTTGTGACCCATTCTGTGTCACTGAAATGTGCTGCCAGTGGTCACTGTTTTTCTAAAAGAAATCTCTGGAGCGGCTCTTGTAACTCAGAAACTCTGGCCAGTGATCTACCTTTGGAAAGCCATCTCACTTCTGTGTATAAGAGAAGACGTGTGTGCTCTGCGCCCATCTCCTCACAGAGCCGCGCGAACAGACGTGAGTTAAGGGCATGTACTTCAATATGGTTGATAATTCTAATCACATCCTGCAAAACGCTGTTAAGTTCAGGTGACATTTTTCGGCTAGCCAGCATTTCTCTGTGGATGACACAGTGCGTAGACTCACATTCAGAAGCGACCTCTTTGACCCGAGTAGTGAAACCAAAAAGCTGTCCAATCATGGCAGCCGCTCCGTCTGTGCATATACCGGCACAAAATGACCAATCAGTTTTCCTGATATGTAATCATTCAAAGACTTGAAGAGTTCTGCAGCTGTGATGTTGGTTGGCAACAAAAGTGCACATAACATATCCTCGTGCACATCCTCCTGAAAAATATATCACAAAAAAACAAGCACTGTTGCCTTGTTGTCCACATCGGTAGACCCGTCAACCTGGATTGCATACCACGGTGACTCATTAATCCTCTCTAACAATTGCGCCTCAATATCCTCTGCTATTTCATCAATTTGTCTAGTTATGGTGCTAGCCGAAAGAGGAACACGTGCCACCTTTTGAACTGCAGCGTCTCCTGAAAGTTCACAACAAATGTCCTTAGCAGCAGGCAGGATCAGCTCTTCACCAACAGTAAAGGGCTTCTTAGCTTTAGCCATGCGGTTAGCCACTAAGAATGATGCTCTCAGTGCAGACACGTTTGATGAAGTGGTGGCCTTCAATAACTGAACTTCCGTTCTTTGTGTTCATGCTTTTTTTCTTTGGAAAAACTTCAAAGGCTTGTCTTTTAATGCAGGGTGCTTGGTCTCCATGTGGTGAAGCACTTTTGAAGGTTTCATGGCTTCGTTGGATAGCCGGTCACCACATTTTATACAAAGGGGGCTTGGAGAATGTGAATCACCTGTTGCAATGAACCCATAATTTATGTAGGACTCTTGGTATTTTCTTTTAAATGCAGCTTTCTTATGGTTGGCAGTCTTAGAGTCTTCTGCTATCTCATCACTGGGTCTTTCCTCCTTTTCAAAGAAGCTCTCCAGCAACATTTGTTTTTTACTCATTTTGTCTAGGGTTAGCTTGTGGGCTTACCAAAAGTGTGACTGAGACAAGTACACAGTGCAGGAAAGAGGTGTGGACAGGAGTGATAAATAAAATAATGGGCGGGCCACGTGCGGACTAAAATAAATGTCGGGTTCTGACTTAAAACCTGCCACCAGATGCAGCTGTACAATTGAAGTACATCAACTCACCTGCCACTATAAAGCCTGCCACCAGATGCAGCTTAACTGTCACTTGCCACTCACGGATAGGGTTTTGATGTGAGTCTGCAAGCAACTGATTTATTATGGTCTCTGTGCAGTCAAACCTCTCTGCTAATGATAATCTGTATTCGCAGCCGCTCCCCAGAGCTAGCGTCACTGCCTCAGATCCATCTCAGATCATCAGGCATTAGATTCTCATAAGGAGTGCGCAACCTAGATCTGTTGCATGCACAGTTCACAGTAGGATTTGTGCTCCAATGAGAATCTAATGCCACCACTGAGCTGACAGGAGGCGGAGCTCAGGAGGTAATGCAAGTGATGGGGAACGGCTGTAAATAGAGATGAAGCTTGGCTCGCTCGTCCGCTACTCACCTCCTGCTGTGCGGCCCGGTTCCTAAAAGGCCATGGACCGGTCCCAGTCAGTGGCCCTGGGTTTGGGGACCCCTGGGTTAAAAGATGTAACTATTGAATATGTCTAGCACAATTCCTGTTGTAAGGTGTATGCCAGTATGCATATTGGGTTTGAATCTTGTATAAGCCTCAAAATATAAGTCCTAGGAATTCTAATTTAGAAATTGATTATCTGAGTATGTACTTTTAAAAGCTTAAGAGGTGATTCAATATAGGGTTTGAAAGTGTATAGAAACTGAAAAATTTTGATGTCATGCACCTATATAATAAATTCCCTCCAAGTTAGCATGTGTGTGTGTGTATGTTTGTGTGTATGCGTATGTGTGTGTGTACATATATACTTTCAAAGGCTTCACCAAAGCTCATCTATGGATTTTTTAGCAAGCCCTGGCCTCTAAGTGAAGGACCACTGTATTATTTTGTGAAATAATTTTGCTTCTTTTCCCCTAACATATATTGAAATAAACCATACAATTGACTCTAAGTATTCTCCTCCATAATAATCATAAAAAACAAATACAGAATGTTGATATAGAATAAATCAGTGTTCTATTTAGTGGAGTGGATATGTGAATATTTCAACAAGCAACATTTTTATTCTACTACCTTGGACTGCATTAAATATAGTACAGGTACTATCAATTAAAGTGTCTGAAAATTAATTACAACAAGGAGCAGAATCATTCAACTAATCACAGCCAGATCTAAATAAATTAGGTCTTAATCACAGCTTTGAAAGAAGAGAGAAAGAAAGCAATATCAAGAAAGTCAAATTGCCTTCCCTTGGGCAAAGACATAATAAAACATACAATAAGTCAAGAATTTAACTCCAATTTTGTTGATAAGATCACATTACAGTTTTAATAATAATATTATATATTTTCCCTAAATCTGGTTTTTAATATAGTTTTTCATTGTTAGATAAAGGGACATATTTGCCAAAGCTAGTTTGAAAACTGCAAACAAGTGACAAGAGTCAAGAGTTAATGGAAAAATATGCCCTTTCCAGGTTCTCAAACTCATTTATTTTCCCAAACTGGCTTGTGGTTGGGGGGTTCCTTTTCCATAGCTTCATATAGGGGGACTTCCTTCCTCTATATTCCTTCTTTACATGGAAAGATGGAAAAAATGTTATCCCAATATCTTCCCATTTAAGAGCTCAAAGATCAAAACTTAAGGCAAAAATTTAGGAATTGAGAAATACAAGGAGTTTCTTTCCCTAGTTTCCACAAAAGTAAGCTTGTTGCTGCTTTTTAAAGGAAAATAAAACAAATTTGAAGTTAAACAGCCCAGTTTTGAATGCCAGTCTTCCCACTCACTACTTGTATGACTGGTTAAATTACTTAATCTTTCTGAATTTCAATTTACTCAATAATGAATCCAGAAAAATTTGTCTATATCTCATAGGATGAGAGGATTAAATGAGATAATCCTCATAGCACCTCAATAATATTCAATGTTACATAGTATTAATAGTTTTGTTCTTGCTGGCATTTGATGATTAATTTACTGAAACATTTAAAATTCTTAAGGTTTAATTGTGATAAGCTTCTTGACTCTGCACTTAAGCTATTGCAAATGGAGGGACAGAGTTTGTTAAACATTTGGATTTGGTTTACAATACTGATACACCACTATTTTTTTTTTTTTTTTACTCTACTATGCATATCCAAGAAATAACCTTGAGAATGTTATAATATAAAGGGTACAAGGTTGGGGGATGTTTGGGCACATGCATTAAAACCACTGCTCTAAGATTCTGCTCATAATTCCAGTACATATCTCTTTATCTGTGCATTCTAAGCCATGTATGAACAGTTTCTGTATCACACAATTCTCTATAGAGTAGCCAAAAGGATCAATCTGAGATGCAAATTTGATCATAATTTCCCTGGCTTAAAATCCTTCAGTATTCCCCTTTGCCTTTTCAATAAAGTCCAAACACATTAACAGGGTTTACAAAGTCCTTTTGATCAGGTCCTAGCTAATTCCTATAACCTTCTTTCACAATTTTCTATCGCTGGTGCTTTGTGCTATACTCTACAACATGAACAGTACTCCCAAGGGGCCCTATTTCCTATACTTTGGTCACTCTTCCCCTCTGGCCCACTATCTGCCTGCTAGCTTTGATTTATTCTTTAATTTATGTGTTGCTTCTGTTCCCTGAATTAAGCACCTTGGTTAGGTATGCTGATAGAACATCCTATACACGACCTCTCAGAAATAGTTTTTGATCTTAGGTCTAGTATTGCAACTATTCATATATTTAATTTTCTTCATTTGACCATAAGAGTAACGGTTTTGCCACAATACATCCCCAGCATCTAGCACAGTGCCTGGCACTTAGTAAAGGCTTAAAAATATTATGTGAATGAACCATATAGCATTGCAATTTCATGGTTATTGCTTATATTTCTCTCCATATTTTGAGCTTTTTAAGAACAAGAACAGTTTCAATAAATAATGCAAGAGATCTGTATTGAATACAGAATACTGTGGTCAGTTCCTTGAGAACAGGAACCTTGTGTAACTTTGTCTTTGTTTTTGTATCACTCAAACTTGGCACAAAGTAAGCACTATGCCAATGCATGTGGAACAATAAATGAATTAATATGACTTTGACACTTAGGATCCTGAGAACAATGAAAATGCCAAGTTACCCTCTACTAACACATATTAAGTAGTCACTTACTTAAGGAAAGAATGAATGAAGGAATAATGACAAGAAGTTAGACATAATAATGACAAGTTAGAATGAAGGAATATTGACAACCTACTTAATAACCTTCTCATAACTTCCTCAACTTTGAATTACCTGAATTACCATCTCATGCTTATTTTGAACTATTAGAGATGCAGAACTATTCAGATCTCCCCACCTCACTTAGGAAGTGCATTTCTGTTTTTTAAGGAAAAAGTAAAGCAAATGATCTTCACCAACTACAGGCTAATGAAGAGGGGACATATTTTGTGAGGTAGTGTGGGTGTGGTATTGTTCCACTCTGATATTCAGGCTAATTTGAAAATACCACAACAGGGTGCTTGGCATTCGCTAAGAAATTATACTCAAAGTGAATTTTTAAATGATTCATGTTTCGTAATCTTAGGAAATGAATGGTAATGATGTTGCTTTATATTCATATAATGCATTAATCTCCATCATTGCTAGCTAATTGTATACATTCTTGGCTTCTGAACAACAAACACTGTAGAAAGACAAATAGCTTCTCTTTCTGGAAAATATTATATATGGATCTTTTGTTTAAACAAATAAATCTTTCTAGTTTTTATTGAATGCATGCAATTATAGAAAATTGTTACTTTAGGACAAACTGGAATCTATGTCTACGCTGGAGGATGAAGGAGAAAAAGAGGTGAAGAAGAGGGTGCCAGGTCTCATTCAGGAATCACTGAGGGATAAATAGATAAATAAATAGTCTAATTAATTAATAACAATCTAATCCTGCAACACTGTGGGCAGGGGGAATGGTTCTTGGCTCAAAATACTGGTAAATCGAAGGATAAATCTATATTGGGGCACATTTGAGTCAAGAGGTAACATTATGCCATCAAGACTCTAGACTGAATAGCCTCCTCTGTGTGCTAACTTTATCATCAGGAAGGCTCTCCATCATGTTAACCTACTCTAAGCCTAACAGCTTAAAACTTTGGATCCTCGAAGAACATGGTCATCTCTCTTCCTTAGAATCTGAATGCCAAACTTCAGTGAAGATGTTTTGTGTCTTGCTGTCATTCCAACAGGCAAGAGAGATGGTATAATGTAATGGGCCAGTCTAGGTTGTGATGGTGATGAGAAGGAAGCAATAACATGACTGATAACTCAACAGGGATATATGAACTGAGGTACAGATAATTCTTGAAGGAAACATTAATGAAGTTATTAAAATAAAGAAGAATTTGAATTAGAGCAGCTAAAATAACAGATTATTGAATCCAGTAAAGGATATGTGACTAGGACTCCAAACTCATCCTACTGCAAACAAAGCAAGTTTATTTTCATCAGTTTTATATATTGAGCATCTACCTGAGAGTTTAATTAGAGAAACTGATTTATTTCCTTAACAAATCTTGAAAACTTCTGACACTGATTAGCTGAAAGTTTACTTAGAGTTTGAAGATTTCATTTGTTTCTGAGAGCTGAGGACAGTATTCAAGAAAGAAAACTCATGGAAAAGTTAACAGATGATGCCTCCTAATATGAAATTATACTCATTGTGGGAAATAATTGTTACTAATAAGTATATAAAAGTGGCAAGAAAGTAAAAAACAGCAGAGATTAAAGAGCTGGCACCAATACCAACTAACTTTTTCAAGTTATGATTAATTGCCAAGAGCAAAAAATACCCATGCAGTTGTGATCCTTTGTTTGCTTAATGCTGCTTTTGAGGAATCCTGAATCAGATAGTAAATAGGTTCCTCAGAGATGGAAAGTTTACATTTTATAACTTCAGGAATCTGCATGATCTTGAGAGCTGCAGGTTGGTTGGATGGCTGCATATTAGAGGGTAAGAAGATCATCAAGACTATGACCTCCCTACCCTCCTACACTGTTGGTGGTACAACCACTATGGAGAACAGAATGGAGGTTCCTTAAAAAACTAAAAACAGAACTACCGTATGATCCAGGAATCCCACTCCTCACATACATCTGGAAAAGATGAAAAATCTAACTCAAAAAGATACATGCACCCCAATGTTCATATCAGCTCTATTTACAATAGCCAAGACATGGAAACAACCTAAAGGTCCATCAACAGAAAAATGGGTAAAGGAGATGTGAGATATATATATATACACACACACACATATATATATATATGTATTACACATATATGTATATATACATATATACACACATATGTATATATACATATATACACACACATATGTATATATACATATACACACATATATGTATATATACATATACACACATATATGTATATATACATATACACACACATATATGTATATATACATATATACACATATATATGTATATATACATATATACACACACATATATATGTATATATACATACATACACACACACACACACACACACACATATATAATGGAATACTACTCAGCCATAAAAAAGAATGAAATAATGCCATTTGCAGCAACATGGAAGGACCTAGAGATTATCGTACTAAGTGAAGTAAGTCAGACAAAGACAAATATTGTATGACATCACATACATGTGGAATCTAAAAATAATACAAATGAATCAATTTATAAAACAGAAACAGACTCACAGACATAGAAAACAAACTTACAGTTACCAAATAGGAGAGGGAGGTAAAGAGGGATAAATTAGATGTATCAAATTAACAGATAAACACTACTGTATACAA
Organism: Balaenoptera ricei; assembly: GCF_028023285.1. Taxonomy (NCBI): domain Eukaryota; kingdom Metazoa; phylum Chordata; class Mammalia; order Artiodactyla; family Balaenopteridae; genus Balaenoptera; species Balaenoptera ricei. The sequence goes on along the minus strand of NC_082657.1, from coordinate 38,620,078 downwards.
AATAGATAAGCACCAAGGATTCACTGTATAACTCAGGGAACAATATTCAATATCTTATAATAACCTATAATAAAAATAATCTGAAAAAATATGTATATAACTGAATCACTTTGCTATACACCTGAAACAAATACAACATTGCAAATCAACTATACTTCAATTAAAAAAAAAAAAAAGACCTCCCTCATTAACTCTCACTGTCCTGTTTGGGAGCATCATTCCTATGTATATCACTGTCACTGTATGTCCTGCTTGTGCCTAAGGAGTGAATATTTCATCTCAATATGCCATAGATGATAATAGTAATGATAATAGAGATTATTCTCAAGCATCTACTAGAAAATAATACTAGCACTGTATTAAGCACTGATCAACCAGAATATGCCAAATAAATATTCTTTTCATCTTTTTCAAATCAGAAAGCTTAGGGCAGATAGGTTAAGCACCTTGACTAAATTCAAATGGTTAATGAAATTCAAACCTGAGTTAATTTAATCCCAAAGTTGATTTTTTTTTCCCCTTTATAACACAAGATTTTCTAACTCAATTCTTTGTTTTTTACGCCCAGAATGATTCCTACATATAAAAGAAGAATAGAGTGGTGGAGTTTCCATTTTGTAGTATCGCTGCTTTTCTTCTTCTTGCTTTTCTTACTCCATCAAACAGGACTCTTAGGTATAGGGCTAGAGTAGTTTCAAATCTATTTCTCCAACTACTCAGAGTCACTGCTAGATAAAAATAGTCTAGACAAACGCTCCTGAGCTCTCTTACCTTCCCTTCAGAAGGAATTGTGTAGTGATTCATACGGAGTCAGATGACCATCTGCTAATTCTTTGTACCATAAACAATATGGGGAACAGCCCGGTATAAGAGGCCACAAGGGCAATTCTTTGGTTTTGGGGACAAGTCTTTTGGGGGACGGTGAGGCAGAGTTGGCGAACGAGACAGAAAAGTCTCTCGTATGCTAATGACAATACCAGCTAGTCGTATGCTATCATTTTTCCTTGGGAAAGCACTTCATTTGACTTTGTCATTTGAAATTAATACAAATCCGTGGTTTCAAAGGAGGTTAATAGGACCAAAATACAAAGCTACTTCCTGTACTTTAAATAGAAACTTAGAGAAAGTACTTTTCAAAGGCAAATTCCTGAAGATGGAAAGAAAATTTCTAAACTGGAGCAGCAGTGTGCATTAGGGACTAAATATCTGAATCTCCTTTGTCTTAAAGTAGAATTGCTTGACAGTGATGTTGGAACTGAAGCACTGTCCATGTTAGGACTCATGTACAGAGTTTTTGATGACAAGAACATTTGCTATTAAATTCTAAACTGATGCTGAGTGACAGAATGTCTCCCATATCCTTGCCACTTGCAGACAACTATCACAAGCTCAATTTGCCTAATAGAAGCATGGCATGTGCCATCCCACAAAAAGGCAGGTGACTTCAAATGAGCAGTGGCCAATATTGCTTTTGAGAAATATGAAAACTTGTCTGCCTTCACTGAACCAATTATTCAGCCAACTATACATTGGGGAAATTAATTCTTGAAGCAAAAGATTTCATTGCATTCATAACTACAAATATTGTTCTTAGATATAAACTGCCTGGCTCACTTGACTTGGTGACCTTTTATTTCGAGGTATCTAATAGATTCATAATATGTTCTGAAGAAGCCTTTTTTTTCCCCCTTAAATTGATCTTTCAACTTCTTGAATATCAAATGAATATTAAGTCCTTTCAGAGGTGTCTGAGAAGTCAAAGAACTCTATGTACTTTGTAAGTTTGGCTTGAACTTGCCTCATAGATGCAGAATATCATAGAATCTCAATGGTGGAAGGGATCTTAGGAGTGATTCAGTCTAATCTGATAATGTGTCTTTCTTCCTTACTGGGTTGTGAGTGCCACAAAAACAAAAATAATGTCTAATTAGCTCTTATTTCCCCAGTGCCCAATAAAGAGTCTTATACACAATAAGTCTTAATTATATAATGACTAAGTGAAAAAAAATGACAAGCTAATCCATCTGAGACTTTTCCAAAAAGTGGTGCATTTACCACCAATGTTACAAGACTATTATAGGTGGGATTTGGACAAGTGTCAGTATATTATTTCATATATTTTAATATACCTATAATATTTATTAATTTATCCTTGAACTATGAAGTAATAACCAAAAAATTATAATCTTAAAATAAATAGTAAATTTTAAAAAAGTATAATAAAGGAAAGTAAAGGTGATATCACTGATGGTAAAAATTGTGAGAGGTAGAACGAAAGAACAACAGAAATTTGTTCTACTCAATGTTTGGTTATCTCTGTTTCATCCCTCCTTTATGACACTGCCAACTTCCTAGGTCTTTATTGTTATTGCATTATTATTTTTATTATTATTATTGTTTACATTATCCTATAGAAAATTATAATATGAATTTATGATGCCATTGAAAGGTATAATTCTACTTTACTCACTGTTTTTCAGCCACTTGACCACTATATTTGTTATTACCATGGAGTTGAGCACTTTCATCTGTTGTAATTTCTTATTGTTTTCATATCTTCACCTCTTTATCCTCTGATGCTTCTATTCTTTCTTAGCATCCTAAGATTATGATCTAAAAGGCAGCTTTGAAGGATGATTTTTGAAAGATGTAAGTGGATTGTTTATAAAAGGCTCTTGCAAGTGTGTTGGGGGCCAGCAAGAGAGGATGTTGGATTTGACATAGAACCAGAAGTAGAATTCTGGAAAATTTTAATTTTCTTGATCTTTTTCTCATTAGATTAGAAAATAAATTTATATATTTATGCACCTATTATCTTCTGAGAAACGCTTAAAGAGAACCTCATATCTTTATCTTTCATTATACACAAAGGCTCTGCCTGTAGTACTTTGAAATAAATAATGAGGAGTTATTAGAAATGCAGATTTACTCTTGTTAAAATTGGACTGGCAGGTTGTGAAACCCTCTCCTATCATTATTTCTGACATTCATTTTCATTTTGGAATATTATTATAATAGTGTTCATTCCACCGTCAGATTTTTTGAACAGAGAAGCAATATGAATGCATTAAACCATTCACTGAGCAGGAATTATGCACTTGGTGCCCATCTGAAATTAGTGCCAGGAGAAGAACTTGTCAGTGTGTTTTCCCAGAGCAACAATTTAACAAGGTGTGTGTTTTTTTAAATTTCTTCTATTATTTTTTAAATGAATAAGAACGATGGACATGCTCATAGGTTTATCCAGGTTGCCACATATTATCAGCTCTTTGTTTCTCCTCATCTTCCTTGGAGGGGACAAGGAGTTTGAAGAGAGAAGTTCTTTAAGGGAGACTGAATGCTGAGCACCTGACTCTTACTATGTTTAGATATTTGAAACAATTTCCTAAATTGTGTTCCATACTCCAGCTTACTAGTATTTCTTTTAACAAAGAATGTTTATTTTTAGTGTGCTTCTAGCATACAAAAAAAATGGTAAAACAAACTATGAATTTGGCACACATTTTCCTTTTGGTGTTACTATAATGTAACACTTTCCAAGTTCACATCCATACATGAGTAACAAATGACCAGAGAAAGATTGCTAAGGTTGATTAAACTGCATATGAAATGTCTCTAAAGAGTTTTTTTTTTTAAAGAACTTTTTCTCACATGTTATTTGCCTCCACTTTTTAACTGCTAACTTGGGATTTTTTTCTTTTTTTTTTGAGTGACTAATGCAAACAACTATGTTCAGTCACGTATTCTTAAAAATTGTTCTGAGTCTGATTCTGACGCTTCCTCTGTCTCTTCAGACTGTTTACTCGTTGGTTTACCTTTTAATTATTTCTTGACAGCTGGACATGATTTACTGGATTAAAAGAACGGCTGTCAGTAGGACTTCAGTAACATAGTGGTAGGTTGTGGGGAAAGGGGAAGCATTCGATAGTCCTATGATGAGGTCCCAATATTTTAGTGAGCCTGTATGGGGTTTTTTGTTTGTTTTTTTGGGTTTTGTTCGTTTGTTTGTTTTCCTCCCTTAGGTGGGAAAGAATGTCTAGAGTGACTGGAGTTGGATATTTCTCTTTCCTCAGGTCATTTAGGCCCTGGTAAAACTCCAGCAAGTTAGGCTCCGGTTGAGTACTCTCTCCTGAGAACAGAACTTGTTAATAAGAACAAAATGATCTTCCCCCAGCAAGAGCATGAGGGTATTTTTTTTTTTTTTTTCTGATATTCACTGTGAGAACCTGATAGAGCTTTAAGAGGTAAAACTCACAAAAGGATGGGTGGGGAAGAAGCTGCAGGGTTCCCTGGAGTTTTTCTCTCTCAAATTTTCATACTGAGCCTACAGACATTTGTCAATTACAGCTCAGGTTTTCTTACTCCAGTGCTGGTTCTCAGGAACCAGTTAAGTTCTGCTCTATGAAGTTGTGATTTTCTGTATTTGTCTCTTTTCTCCAGTTTTGGGGACAGTAGTTTGCCTTGTAATCTCACTTCTCTTAAGGATATGAGTAGAGTTCCTGATATTTTCAGCTTATTCAGCTTTTTACTTGCTGTTGGGATGGAATGGTGACTTCCAAGCTCCTTACATACCAGACTGAAAACTGGAAGTCAGGTTGTGTTTTTAAAAATCCATATATATGCTGTTTTGTAAAATACATAACTAAAGCATAGGACCTCTCAAATGTTCAAAATAAATGATGGAGAAATATATATTAAACAAATAAAACCTGTGTAGCTACATTATGTAACATAAATATATTTTTTAACAAAACTTATTAGAAAACTAATCCAAAAATTTATATGGAACTGTAAAAGACCCAGAATTGCCTCCCAGACTCCAGACAATGTTAGAAAGCTACAGTAATCAAAACAGCATGGTACTGGCACAAAAACAGACATTTGGATCAATGGAACAGAATGGAGAGCCCAGAAATATATCCACACACACCTATAGTCAATTAATCAACAAAGGAGGCAAAAATATACAATGGAGAAAAGAAAATCTCTTCAGCTAGTGGTGTTGGGAAAGCTGGACAGCTGCATGTAAATCAATGAAGTCTATGGTACCCTCATACCGTAGATAAAATTAACTCAAAATGGCTTACAGACTTAAATATAAGACATGACACCATAAAACTCCTCGAAGAGAACATAGGCAGAATCGTAGCAATGTTTTCTCAGGTCAGTCTCCCAAGGCAATAGAAATCAAAGCAAAAATAAACAAATGGGACCTAATCAAACTTATAAGCTTTTGAATAGCAAAGGAAACCATAAACAAAATGAAGAGACAACCTACGGACTGGGAGAAAATATTTGCAATCAATGCAACTGACAATGTATTAATTTCCAAAACATACAAACAGCTTATACAACTCAATAATAAAAAAACAAACAACTCAATCAAAAAATGGGCAGAAGACCTAAATAGACATTTCTCCAAAGAAGACATATAGATGGCCAACAGGCACATGAAGAGATGCTCAACATTGCTAATTATTAGAGAAATGGAAATCAAAACTAAAATGAGGTACCCACTCACATGGGTCAGAATGGCCATCATTAAAATGTCTACAAATAACAAATGCTGGAGAAGATGTGGAGAAAAGGGAACCCTCCTACACTGTTGGTGGGAATGTAAATTGGTGCAACCACTATGGAAAACAGTATGCAGGTTTTAGCTAAGAAACTAAAAATAGAGTTGCCATATGATCCAGCAACCCCACTCCTGGGCATATATCTGGAGAAAACTATAATTCAAAAAGATACATGCACCGCAATGCTCATAGCAGCACTATTTACAATAGCCAAGACATGGAAGCAACCTAAATGTCTATTGACAGGTGAATGGATAAAGAAGATGTGGTATGTGTGTGCGTGTGTGTGTGTGTGTGTGTGTGTGTGTGTGTATGGTTTATTACGTGTGCATGATAAAAAGGAAATGATTCCCAGATATTTAGAAATTGAAGTCAAATTACTAAATATTTTACTTAGAACCAAATGATGAATGAAATACTAAGAAAGCCTTAAAAGTAATGAGTTAGAAGTTAGAAAATGGACAACACAATAAATCCAAAGAAAGTAGAAGGAGATAAAACAATGAGAGAGATGGAAAGAGCACAATAATTGGTTCTTAAATAACAAATTAACAAAACAGACATACTTCTGGCAAAAGTGATCATGAAGAAAATGGAGAAGCCATAACAAATATTATAATAAAATCAGATTAAAAAGAAGTACACTAAAATACAGATAGAAAGATAGAGTATCAACAATTGTCAAAAATGTGAAAACTTAGATAAAATGACTATTCTTGCAGAAAAAATATGAATTACCAAGAAGAAATTAAAAGCTTCAAATAGAATTATAACTATTAAATAATTTGAAATATTGGTTTGAAATGTTTCCAGAAATAAAACATAAGGCCAAATTGTTTTTTACAAGTGAGTTTTACCCAACTTTCTAGGAAATAATCATTCCAATTTCATGTAAACTCTTCTGCAAACGAGAAAAGACAAAATACTTTCCAATTCTATACAAAACCAGCTAATCCCAAAACCAAATTAGGCAAAGCCATTACAAGAAGTGACAACCAAATGTTTGTTCTATTCATGAATATAATATAAATTATAAGTAAAAGATTATCAAAATTAATCTATACATACATTAAAAACAAAACAAAAATAATGCACTATGGGCAAGTTGAATTTATTCCAAGTATGCAAAGATGACTTAATACCATAAAATTAATAAATACAACTTACTATCTCATTAGATTAGAATAAAATAGTTATATTAATAGAGAAATAATTCCCTAATCAGCAGCTATTCATGATAATATTTTTCAGTATTGCATTTTTAAAAAGGCACAAACCTCTGTAATCCTGTGATGAATTTCTTAGAAAAAGAAAGGAAAAAAAAAAAAAGTGCAGCTAACAGCCTAAACATGGGAATATTACAAGCCTTTCTTTAAAGTCGGGAGCACAACAAGGAAGCCTACTCTCACCACTTTTCTGCATCTCTATCAGAGGCTCTCCCTGTCCAGTTCTACTTCTCTTTGCCTTCACAGGAGTCGGACCTGCATCACTGTGTGAATACTTTATATGACCAATCTGCTTCCCTGCCCCATATATCTTTTACAGGCACTACAACCCCAGTCAACCTCTTGTTCTCCACCATCATAGCAGGATATTTTAAAACATCTCCCTTGATTGCTGATCTATTCCATCTCGAGATGATGTCCCAAGAGAGGTCTGAGAAAATATGTGGTAATATAAGTCTTGACACTACCTCATCACTGCAGGCTGGTCATAAAGTCCCATTTTTGGGTGGTACATAGGTGCATAGATAGTTCCTCTTGAAGAATGGCCCAATAGATTAGAATACCCTGACCACTGCAATAAAAGCAAGTTGGGGGGAGTTGGTAGCTTAGAAAGACACCTTTATCTCTTGTTGTTGAAAACTACAAAACCTGAAAACCAAATTCTCAACATCATAGTCAAAGTCATCAAACTTAACAAGTATTTGAGGTTTAACTGATTTAGGTCTGATAGGCCAAGGCCAGGACCCTTGTTGGGAAAACCTGGGACCTGACAAGTGGGATGGAAACATACCGGTGGAAACTTCCAAAGATTTTAGTTCCCCAGAGGATTGCTCTTAACTCTCAGAACCAGCAGAATTGATCTACCCCTCACCAGAGCTAGCACTACCCCTGTATGAGAAGACACAGCAGAGGTTTTTCTCCCACAAAGCAACATGGGCCCTCAGAAGGATCCTTTCCAATTCCATTGCTGTCTGCCAAGCCGGTAATTAGGGTTGAGGCACAGCATCAACCCAGCCAGGGTCATGCTAGGCCTGACAGTGGAGGAAAGGACTGTGGCCCATAGAAACTACAAGAATAAGCTGGCATGCACCAGACTGGATTTTGAGGGTGCCTGATCAAGGGGTACAGAACATAAGACAGGACAAGGGAGAGTTCATTAACTTTGGCCCACTCTCTTGAGATGTGAGATTTAACACTCTGGCAAAATCTTAGGAAATGGTGAAGATTTCTGCTAGAGTAGTTTCTAGAAGCCAGGGAAAAGTGATGACCCATTCCGAGCAAAACTGAAATGCCTTAATTACTATGTCAGATGGTGAAGAAAGGGATTAGAAAGTTTAGATAAGTAAGTATGCTGGATCAGATCTATATTGTAAATTCAGAAGTACTACGGTCCCTGGAAAAGCCAAGACGACAAAATTCACCTAGGCCATAACGCACCCTTGCCTAGTTCCTAGACTTGGGCCAGTTTTCGCATTTGTGACATATCCAGTTCAGGGCTCTACCAATTCAATATAGTTTTTAAAGATCTCATGATCTGGGGGTATGGAAACACCCTAAGAAAAGTAAGAGAACAAACTGAAGCATCTTGTATCCACTACCGTAAATAAAGAACCACACAACACATGGTAAGCCTCTTCAGAATTTGTAACTGATATATTCCACACCTTGAATTACAGCCTTAGCCTCAACACCTCAAACTTACAGCTCTGAGTGGGGCCTACAGCAAGCAATGGTTCTCTAGAATGTAAGCAGCCCTACTGCCTGGGACGTATGACACAGCAGACCCTGTGCTGTTGGAGATATCAGTGCTGGGAAAACATGCAGTGTGGAGGTCTGGCAGGTCCCAGTGGGAAAATCCCACTTCTGGAGTGAGGCCATGTCATCTGCTTCGTAAACAGCTCCTAGTGCACTAATGGGCCTTGGTAGAGACAGAATACTTGACCATGGGACACTAAGTGACCATTTGTCTTACGGCTGCCTATTATAAGTTGTGTTTTGTTAGATTTAGCAAGCAATAAAGTTGGGGAGGCACAGCAGCAATTCATTAAAAGATGAAAATGATATATCCAGGGTCCAGCTTGAGTAGGCCCATAAAGCATGGGCAAGCTGTATAAGCCATGGCCCAAATCCCCATGTCACAAGTCACAACTGTACCACCGTCTCGCCCTCAACTCAAACCTATGACCAGTGGAAGGGATCCTATATGACCACCAAAATACGGAAAGAAAAACATGTATACCTTTTATGAATAGGTCAGTTTAGTAGTGGTATTATGTAAGTCAAAAATTGATGGAGTTATGCTCAGGCATAATTTTGGGTGAGAGGGTCAAGGGGAAATCTTTTCAATGGGCAAAGGTTCAAGAGGTTCAGTGCAACTTATGTTGTAGGAAAAGTGGCCTGAGGTGATAATATATACAGACTCATAGACAAGGGCTAATGGCCAGCTAGTCACAGGTCTAGGAAGGAAAAGATTAAAAGCTCAGAGGACTATGGTAGAGGCAGGTATATGGGAGTAGGCAAGAAGTGAGGTGATTTTTGTATCACATGTTAATGTCCACCAAAAAAAGAAATCCATCATGAAAGGGACACTGAATAACCAAGTAGATGAAATCACCTGGTTAATTGGCATTAGTCATGCTCTGTCATTGGCATGATGGCCACACAAAAAGAGTAGACACAATAGCAGAAATAGAGGCTACTGATGGGCCCAACATCATGGTTCTTATTTTCTAAGGCTTATCGAGCCACTTCTGAATGTTCAAGCTGCCAGCAAGAGAGACTAATGCTGAGCATTACAACTCAAGGTGCCAACAAGCCACCGCATATCAAGTTGTGTCCCTTTCATCCTGGAAGAGCCAGTGGTTCATTCACACAGCAGTAGACCCTTATTCTGCTTATGGGTTTGCTTTTCCTGCCCATAGGAATTACTTATACAGTAATTGCACCCTTGTGTATATATCCAAGTGAAACTCTTGCACATACACATTAAAAAGCATAACTATGAGCTCAGCAGCAGTGTTCATGCAAAATATTGGAAACAACTTTAATGCCTATCATTAGAATAGATGAATGAATAAATTGTGTTATATTCAATATAACACAATTGAATGTAATACAGCAGTCAAAATGAAAGTACTGTCACAACTAACAGCAATACGGATGAATGTCAATAAAAATGTTAAGTGAAAAACCTTACATTCATGATAATACACTTTTGATGAAATTAAAAATAACTGAGAGGATACATCATAGGTGTATAACTAAATAACTATAAACTATACATAGTATTATATAACTGTATAACTAAATAACAAATACATATATATGTATATACAAACAAACACATATTTTCTATAGGAATAAAACTATATAAAAAGAAAAGCAAGGAAATGACAAAAATATGAGATTGAGAATGTTCATAATTTCTGGGGAGAGTCTTGGAGTTAAGATGGTGATTCATTTGGTTAGATATAGGCTATACTCAGAGTCAGAGATTTTGTTTGGGTGGTAGGTTCATGGTGCTCATTACATGATTCCAAATAACTAATTAAGTAACTAAAACACAAATAAATAAGGGCATGCCTAAATTGATGGTGTTATCATTAGGAATTACAACGATAAGTGTGTTATCATCATAGATTATAATTAACTCAATTCCATACAGTGAAGTCCCATGTGTATGTGTGTTTGTAAGTGTGTGTATGTGTGTGTATTTATGTGTGTGTATGTTTCTGTAGGTAGAGAATTAAGGTCAACATTGAATCAGAAAAGTGTTTCTTTAAAATCTAAACATGTTTTCAGGGGGCTTCCCTGGTGGCGCAGTGGTTGAGAATCTGCCTACCAATGCAGGGGACACGGGTTCGAGCCCTGGTCTGGGAAGATCCCATATGCCACGGAGCAACTGGGCCCGTGAGCCACAATTACTGAGCCTGCGCGTCTGGAGCCTGTGCTCTGCAACAAGAGAGGCCGCGATAGTGAGAGGCCCGCGCACTGCGATGAAGAGTGGCCCCCGCTTGCCGCAACTAGAGAAAGCCCTCGCACAGAAACGAAGACCCAACACAGCCAAAAATAAATAAATAAGTAAATTAAAAAAAAATAATCTGTTTAAAAAACAAAAAAAAAATCTAAACATGTTTTCAGTATTTACGTATTTGCGATGGCTCTCAAATATGTACACATTATTTGACAAGCCTCTTCTCAAAAGGTGGAAATGAAGTCCCCTGCATTTGAGTATGTGCCAGACATTGTGTCTTGCTGCTGATGACTGAAATGTGGTAGCAATGATGGCATGTGACTTCCAAAAAAATGTCATTAAAGGCATAACAGCTTTCTACTTTCTCTCTCTTTTAGATCACTTGGTGTGGGAGAAGCCAGCTGCCATGGCACAAAACAGTTGCCATAATTAGCAAATAAAAATACAGGAAACAGTTAAATTTAAATTTCAGATGAGCAATGCATTTTTTAGTATAAGTATGTCCCTTGCAATATTGGGAACATACTTATACTAAAAATGCATTTGTTGTTTACCTTAAATTCAAATTTAATTAAGCACCCCAAACTTTATCTTAGGACACTCATACAATCATATGAAGAGGTCTATATAGCAAGGAATGGGGTTCCCCGACAAAAGCCATCAGAGTCATCCATCTTGGAGGCTTATCCTCCGGCCCCAGTCAAGCCTTCAGATGACTGCAGCCCTGGCTGATGACTTCAATCTTGTAAAAGACCCTAAGCCAGAATCACTCAGCTAAGCTACTCTGAAAGTAATGAACCACAGAAGCTGTAAAATAATAAATGTGTGTTGTTTTATACCACTAAGGTTTGAAGTAATTTGTTCCATAGTAATAGATAACTCATAGAGCAAATATCTCTTCAATGACGGTTTTTAAATCCAAAGAGGAAGAAATTGACATAGATCACTTGTTTCTAAGATATTTTCAATATATCATTTTTTGTTTGTTTTGTGTGTTTAACTCCAACATCACTTGGCCTTAAATGATGATAAATGCACTAAATTTGGACTTTTTTTTGACTGATCAGTTTTCACAGTTCACTAAAGCTGTTCTGTCCTGCAATAAATCAAAGTCTTTTTTCTCTTCTTGCAGCCACATTTTATTTCCCTAATTCTGATTGAGATCTCAAGAGAATAGAAAGAAAGAGTATATATTTTGATGGAAAGTAAAAGCTGTCATTTCATAAATGATAATGCTTCTGTTTCTTAAAGAAAGAAAGATATCTTCCTTTCCCTTCTCCCAATAGGAATATATGGGTCGATTAGTTTTCTCTGCTTCATCACAAGCAGGTTCTGTGACCAATTTTTCCTCTTTGTTGATTACATTTTTTTCCTACAAGAATATTCCATATTCTATCGTTTACCTTTGAATCCTACATAGGTACTTGTCTCTAGAGATTCATCTTTTTCTCATTTCCATGTTTAACATCTGTGTGAATATCTGCTTCACTGAAAATCCAATGCACTTCTTTTGCTGAGTACTGTTTATTTCTCCTCCTCCCCCCCAATCCCTGCCCAGATACTCCAAAAAGAAATGCATTATGATTGTGGCTCTAGTGGGAGTTTGGGAGCAAGATGATGTGTGTCCTAATGTCTAAGAGTCCCTGATTACAACTTGAAAACATCCCTTCCCTCCCCTTTAAGCAGTTTACCAGTTTAAACTGCCTCAAAAGATTTCTTTGCCGTAATAATTCTTCATTAATAAGATGGCAGCATAATGGAAAACTACAAACTGTAGGACTGCTTAGAGGGTAACAGAACGGCCAATGTGACTTCTCATATTCACTATGCAGAATTCAAAGTGATACACATGGGTGAAAAACGCTTGCATCAACTTTCCTCTTAAAGATTCACTTTGTTATACAGCAGCAACTAACACAACATTGTAAAGCAATTATACTCCAATAAAGATGTTAAAAAAAAAAAAGAATATATAGCTATTAATTAACTGCAGGGCATTTCCTCCTGTAGTATTTTACTCTTTAAAAATTTTTTTTTTTATTTTACTCTTAATTCATGTATTTCTTGAGGTAGTAGAAAGTGCTCTGCCCTTGCAAGCAGAAGACCTGGTATCATCCATGGTTCTGCCACATTTCACTATCTAGTTGTTGAGAATCAATTCAAATATTATCTCAACTCTAGCTACTAAGTTGACTTTGATGTGCAACTTTTACTCCCCTCTCCATGATCTATATTTTCTTTTTTTTTTCTTTGTTCTTTATGTTTAATTTCTACCTCAGCAGTCATATTATTTAATGCATGTCTTCTTATTTTAAACCAACTCAAATTCTTTATGGGTGAAATATTGGAAATATTAATAAATGGAAGTGGCTCCCGTCCTTATAATTTATTTCAGGATCTAACATGTAGCAGGAACTAGACAACCTATATACATCATAATACAAAATTTTAATTGAAGTAGACACCTTTTAGGCATTTTACGGATGACAAAACAGTGACTTCCCCAGGTTGACAGCTCTAGTGATGACGATTCATTTAAACCAGGTTTAAATAATTAGAGTTCATGTAATTTTAATTGTGCTGAAGCTAAGAAAGTACCTAAATCTCATCTAAATCCTTAACCTCTCTGATCCAAGGGAGAGCGGATTAGATACTTTCTAACTCCACTCTTTTCTAGTTCACTCATTATAAAAGCAGGTGCCCTTTGTCTAATGTTGTGTTCCACTGATTCATAAAGTTCCACTGATGAAATATTTGTGATCCATATTGTCAAAATGTAATGACTTTTCTTTTTTCTCTTTGCCACGTTGTGTGAATGGATGAACTACATCAGGAATGGGGAATGGTTAGTAAATCAGTTTCCTTGTGTTTCCTCACCCAGGGGCCCACATTTCTTTCCCATGCTGCTCGCTTCCCATCAGTCAAGTACTGTGTCTGTCTTCCCACCTTTACTCCACTGCTGTTGACTCATCAGGCCCAAGGCTATTGCCTCAGGCTCCTGGATGTTCTCCCTACCATTCATTAGTCTCTTTCCTTCTCATGCCTACTGGAATGACCCTTCTAACACAGCACGCCTGATCCCTGTAATTGCGATGACTTCTGGTCCAAGTACGTCAGTGACTCTTTGCTGCCCTCAGAGGAAGAATATAAAAAATCAACACACATGCTCTCAATCATCTGATGCCTACCTACTTCTGTAGCCTCCACATGCATGACTCACCCTCCAGAGTCTCATTGCTTGGCCACTCTGCTACATTTTGCTCAGCAAGGAACACCGGGCCTGTATTTCTCTCCTTTTCTTCATCACCTCCTACGTAGTCTTCAAAAGGTAAGTCAAGCATCATCTTTCCTTGAAGGTTTTCCTGTTCTCACACCTCCCAGTCCCACTGCATTAGGTGTATTATTAATAATTAAAATTTCATAGAAGTAACAGTGTAACACCTAATGTATAGCCATTTAGTGGTCCTTTTCCCACCTGCCCCCAAAGACTGTGAGCCACAGGAAGGTAAATGTGACCATTTTTTTAATTGCTTTTTCAACTTACCTAGAACTTCTTATGTGTCAGGCAGTGTTTTAAAGCATTTTACAAATATTAACTTGGCTACTCCTTCTTACAACTTTATGAGGTAGGTACTATTATTATCCACATTACATGGATAAACAAACTGAGACAAAAATAAATTAGGTAGGGCTTCCCTGGTGGCGCAGTGGTTGAGAGTCTGCCTGCCAATGCAGGGGACACGGGTTCGAGCCCTGGTCTGGGAAGATCCCGCATGCCGTGGAGCAACTAGGCCCGTGAGCCACAACTACTGAGCCTGCGTGTTTGGAGCCTGTGCTCCGCAACAAGAGAGGCCACGATAGTGAGAGGCCCGTGCACCGCGATGAAGAGTGGCCCCCGCTCGCCGCAACTAGAGAAAGCCCTCGCACAGAAACGAAGACCCAGCACAGCCAAAAATAAATAAATTAATTTTAAAAAAAAATTAAAAAAAAAAAAAATTAGGTAGCTTGCCCAAGGTCCCTCAGCTCGTACGTGGTAGTCAAGGACAGTCCGGCTCCAGAATCTGCTTTTCTAACACAACTCTATACCGCATACCTGCATCCTCAGTTCTTTGTACTTGGCCAAAAGTAGGTGTTCAACAAGTATTTCTTTAGTGAATAAATGACTGTTTAGCCCAAAATGAAACATTAAATACTTAAGTGTACAATCAAAATGTTAATCTCAGACAACAGAAATCACCCTTCAATTGAGCATGGCTTTTCTTGGAATGCACTTTGAATTCTGGAACATAACTCTATGTCATTCAAAAAAGGAAAGAAGAGAAAAGGAAAATGGCAATATTATCTTTAAACATAATAAAGCAGCTCAACCTTGGAGATATGTACCAATGAATGAAAAATGTTGAATGTCACCACATGCATTTCAAGCTCTTTAAGGTGTTAAGAGAGCAGATAGATTTCCCCCCACCCCCATTTTAGTCTCCAATTTATGAAAAGCATTCACTGATACTGTGGTTGCAGCTGTGTCTCTTTGCTTGTTCTCTGTAGGGATAACACATCTGGAGTGAAGTGACTCAGGTGGAGAAACAGTAGATGTCACAAATTGAAGTGACCACATCACCACTGTTCATGACTCAATCAGCATGAATGCACAGGGTAAGAAAAGCTAACTGGGATGCCCCCAAATGTCACATCCATTGAAACCCACCCATATACAGCATTTCTCATGTCCTACGATGAAAAGGGTTTGAGATTTCACCCAGAATAAATTAGAAAGAATACAAGCAAAAATGAAATATTACAAAGTGATATTTTTTTGTTTTTAAGCTATCATCCTTTGGACATCTGGGCAGGAAAGCTTAATTTAAGGTGGACAATTAGACATGCTTGTTTGTTGTTTCTAGTTAAAAAAAATAAAATGGAATAGCACATTTAATATATATTTAAGTATTCCAGGTTGGAAATTTTCAGCTTGAGTAGTTTTCATAAGCTGTATGATAAATTGTGGTAGATTTATATTAATCACGATAGCTATAATTTATCTGGAAGTCACTATAGAGTAATTTAATTCTAACAACCACTCTATATGGCCATCATTGTTAATGTATCTTTATTATAGGGAAGGAAGTAGAGGCTCTCTGAAGTTAAATATCCTAGTAGAGCCAGGACATAAATGCAGTTTTTTCTGATTATAACACACATGTTAAATGATCAACCTTCTCTCTTTGAAGAGTTAATTTGGGGTGCATATGTATGTGTGTGTGTTTGTGTGGGTGTGGATGTATGTTTGTTGGAGAAAAATGGGCGCTTATGGAAGCTCCATTGTATTTACTCAAGGAATCACATTCCTAAGGGAAGAATGACGAAGAAAATCTTCCAGTGATCTGTTTGGAGCCAAGAGAGTCTTTGGTTTCTTAGGCAAATAATCATCTTAGAGTGAGAAAAAGGGGAAAACATGAATACAAATGATACGCCATCTGCCACAGACCACAGACTTACATCGAACTCATCAGTGGTAGTGGAGGTGCTGGTGGTGGGGGTAGTAGTTATAATAGTGAAACAGCATTGATATTTTAAAGAGCTTTCACATGCTAGTGACCACAGCAATCACTTTACATGACTACCTCATTTATTCATCACAGAAATCCAAAGGCAAAGCACCATTATCATCCTTGATTTACAGAGAACGAATCTATGGCTTGAAGTCTTGACAAGGTGTGCCAGGTAGAATTCTAAGACAGCCCCCAAGATTTCTGCCCCTCTCTTCTACTGTGGATGTACGCTCTGAATATGATGGGATAGTCCCTCCAGGGATTAGGTTATGTTATACAGCACAGTTGAATTTTTAAAAGGGAGAAGATTGATAGGTGTGCCGTAATGATGTGAGCCCTTAACAAGAACCAGGCTCTTCCTATAGACAGCATTTGAAGAATGAGGAGTCTTCAACAGAGGGAGATTCTCTGTTCCTGACTTTGAAGATGGAGGGGGTCACATGGAAAGGAATGCAGAGAGTGTCCAGATGTTGGGAGCAGCCCCTGGCTGACAGCCAGCAAGGAAATGCGGCCTGAGTAGCACAGCAGCAAAGAACTGATTTAAGCCATAATCATGCAAACTTGGAAGACCACCTTGACTTCAAGATGAGAGCCTGGCTGAGACCTTGATTATAGCTTTGTGAAACCCTGGGCTGACAGTACAGTCATATTGTGTCCGGACTTCTAACCATCCGAAGTGTGAGTCAATAGATGGGTGTTATTTTAAGCTACTAAGTTTGTATTTAATTTTTTAATGCAACAATTTAAAAATGTAAATAAAATGTCACCTAGCAATTAAGTTGCAAAGTGGGAGTATACATCATAATATGATCTGGAGTTCAATTCTCAACCACTTGGCAACAATATGTACCTAAAGATGAGTCTAAAAGGACTGATTCAGTAAAACTTCTATAAGACATTTCAAATGTACAGAGGCACAGCTTTGGGCTGGTGGCACCATGTGAAATTTTCGGATAAAAGGAGACACAGGGTCAGAATGAAAGAGAAGCTCTAGGTGAGTAACTATCCCAGAGATCAATCTTGGCCTTGCTTGTCACAGCTTAAACAGACAACCTGATGTGCCTTCAGCAGGAACACTGACCATCACTGCAGGGGCAGGTGTCATGCCCTGGGGCGGACAATGGCTTTAGGGGATGCAGGTGCTTCAGCAGATTTTGAGCCTTGGGCAATAACCCCTTTGAAGTAGCTAATTGTTTTCTCACTGTAAGCAGCAATTGCAGTTTCTGGAGTATTCCAGATGTTTCCCTGATGCAAAACTTCAGATATGCTTTTCCCTTTGCCAAAAATGCTTTGCCCTTGGTTTTCTTGGGCCATTTCCACTTTTATCTTCCACATACCAACTTAACTATCACCTTCTCAAGAAACTTTCTTTCATTACTTTATCGAATCCTGTTTCTCTGCTATTTCTCAAGCATCCAATTGTGCCCTTCATAGAACTTATCACACCTTATAATTTTTCACTTGTTTATGTTTTATGTTGTCTCCCTGACTACTAATATCACTATTAATAAAATAATAACAGACATGTATGTGAACTTATCAGGTGACAATAGAGATCTCATATGAAGCCTCACAAAGATTTGGGAGAGTTGGGGACAATGATATCCACATGCTAGAGATGTGGAGGAAGCAAGGATGACTGAGGTTAGAGACCACGCAGTGGTACATAGCAGCTAGTATTAACTCAGCTCCGATTACAACCCAGGCAGCTTGAATTCCTGATACTTAGCAGTACTCCCTTTATACCAAATAGTAAACAATGTATACCTAGCAGGTAGCACAGTACCTGTGACACAAAAGTCTCTCAGTAAGGATTTGTGACAAGAATAAATGAATGAATGCATAGCGAGAGGCAGAATTGGGCTGCCTTCACTTAGCTTTTCAGACAGGATAGAATGCAATAATTGAATATAATAAGAGACATCAGAATGATACAGACGGAAGGAGAAGGAGGGGGAGGAGATGAGCATGGTGGGTACCCCGATCTGACTGTGAATTAGAATTACCTGATATTGCAGCTTTACTCCAGACCTTCAGAGTCAACAACTTACGGGGTTGAGGGGAGTGGGGAACATGGAAATTGTATTTTTATAAAATCACCAGGTGAATTTGATGATTTTTTACTAGTATGTGAGCATGATGAGGTATTTCTGGTGACTACTGGAAATAGAGTAAAAATCCCAGTGCATTCTCAGTTTTGGAATCTATTCTAATACACACACACACAAACTCAGTTTCTCACTAAAAGTATTGTAGTTTTCTATCCATGCAGCCTCAGGCCAGAGAAATAACTGTATAGAGAAAATTATATTATTTGAGCTTTATTAATTTCTTTTGGAAGAAGTCTACACTTAACAAACATTCCCTAAATGCCTGAAATTGTGTGAAGAGAACATATCCATACACACATACACACCCTCTAGATACTATAATAGCGCCAATTTACACATGAAGAAACTGAGCTACAGAGATAGATTATGCAACTACCTTCCAACTAGAGAGTTAGTCAGTGCCAAAGCTGAGATTAAATTTAGGGTGCTTTATGCTTAAGTCAAGCACCTAATGAAAACCTACTCATCTTCAAAAAATAATCTGTCACAGTTACTGAGGGGTGAGAAAAATGTGCTTGGCAGATGAAGCAAATACACACACAAACACACAAAAGATTATGAAGGCATATTTGGATTACTGTAATGAGTTCCATATGTTTGGGCTATATAGTGTGAAGTTGTAAATGAATGGTGAGAAATGAGAAATGACAATAGAGAATCAGAAAATAGAGAGCTTTGGAATGCTAGGTTACAGACCCTGAAACTTGTCTTTATGATAGAGAGTTAACCAAGTATCCTTAGCATCCAGTTCAGGGTCAACATTGTAGCACTTATGCCAGCTCTCTAACTGTATACTCAACGCTCATGATAGCCTAGAATAAGTCATGGGGAAATTTAAGATGCGGAAACAATTTTGAGTTCTCGCGTATCAATAAGTTTTCTCTAGTGTGGAGATTAAATATTTGGTCTTTTTATTATATTTTCCTGAATGGTTAAAATAGCTGCAAGGTTGAACTTTTGACACAGAAAAAAATATATAAATTTAAACAAATGTCACTCTATTGGTGAAGAAGATATGTGACTCTAGAGATAATTATGCTTAAAATTTAGCTTGGATTTACCAAAGGTGATTCTTTTCTAATAAACTTTAGGTAAAACTATCTCCACTCCTGCCAGTGCCAAGATAAACACCTTGTACTAAGCCTGTTCTCTGTGCGTACTCTATTGGAATCTTCTCCTAATTGCATAATTATAATAACAAAAGTATTACTCTACATCTTCCCTTGGATACTTTTCAACTTAAATCTAATTTTCACACAAATATATTTTAAATGTCCCTCCCTGAAATCCATCTGGATGATGAAATTATAGAAGGTTATATGAATGTATGGTACATGTATAATTTTATATGAGCATGCATGTTGTGAAATCAAATGATCCAGTAGAATGACCACTGCCAATCTATGTAACACTTTCTTGCTGTTCTTATACTTCGTGTTTAATAAAGAGCAAAATGCAAAATACACTAGAAGTAAACACATTACAAATGTTAAAAGTTATATTATGTAGCATGAAGCAAAGTGAATTAAGTAGAACAATATTTAGATGTGGAAACTTTTAATATCTCATATAATACAATTACATACTTTTTCAAATGCAAATAATTTTGAGTGTCATTTAATTAAGAGGTTATAATAAAATACTCAAAAGAAGAGCAGAGCAAGATGAAAGTATTTTTGATGAGGCATTTCTACAGAAAGAGAGTATAACTGAGATTTCAAGAGGAAAAGATTAGAATTGACCAAAAGGTTGTATATAACATAGCAAGAAAGCCTTTGCCTCCAATGTCAGTTTCATTATTTTGTTGCTGTATATTTACTTACTTTTTAATTATTATTTCTGTCAAATATTTTAGGAGTGACCTCTGGTGGAGTACCCTTACTTTCTTAGCAAGACAAAAAGAGCCCCCTGCCAAGGTTGTTTATTACTTCACTTACTGAGAACCTAATCTTTGACATTAAAGCACTGAGTTCTAGTAATGGAAATTAAATACAGAACCTCGCTCTTCATAGGGCATGTAAGACAGCAGTAGAAACTCACATGCAAAAATGCACTGCAATAAGACATGCAATTATAGAAGGACAAACACAAAATAGAATTCGGTAGCGAAGAAGTGAGATTTCAGGAGAGGCATCACAGGAAAAGAGCCCTCAAAAAGGTTTGCAACATAAATTAGAGTTTGCTTAGGAGGCCAAAAAATGAGCAGCAGAAAATCAAATGTGCACAATGTTCTGGAGAAGAATTTCTTGATTCACTTAATTAAGGCAAAGGAAAGAGTGGTTTTAGAGTTTTTCCTGGGCAACTGGAACCAGGAACTCAGATGTAGTCAAACTCTATTTTACACTTTTGTTTTGGGGGGTGTGTGTTTTATTTTGCTTTATGTTTTAGTTTTATTGACTGCCTTTGATTTTTACTAGAGAACACTGCCTTTCTACACATAAAGGGTGATACAGGAAATATAGCCATTTCCAGGCTTCTGTGGCCAAGGATGAAAGGGCTTTCCTTCTGGCTCAAATTGGACAAATCCCTGGGGAGGATGCCCATTGGTCTGGGTTTGATCAGGTGTACACCTTAAGCTCTGATGATGGTCTAACCTTGGGCCGTGACTTCACTGCCTGAATTATATTGAAAGGCAGCAGCTTCTATTCCAACCATATAACCATAGATGGGAAAGAGCAGCTCTCAAAATGCAAAGGGTGCTGTTTCCAGGAAAAATAGAGTGGGTTGATGGCCTAACAAATTTTACATGTACTGCCACATTTCTAGAAAAGGATCTTACAGGAAGCAGTTAAGTTTTATCTACACTGACAGCACAAAAGAGAAAATCCATTAAAATACTGTGTTTATAGCCTATATATGGTTATTTTAAAGCAACAGAGGTTATATTTTTCTTGTAAGGAGCGGTGATATGCTATATATCTAAGACTGCTATAATATGTTTTTCAATCCTCTTTCCTTCTCAGATGCAATTATCTAACGAGGAAAAAATGATCTCTGCATGATGGCCATACTTGCTCATTTTTGGTTCTTCAACTAAGAAAGAATTTCAGAACAGATCTTAGTTTCTATTCAACTCCTCATGGGGGAAATATGTGAAGGATTTCTAGAAATGGAAAATTTCTTAGAATTTATGTTAGCCTTGGTGATCATTCAGCATGGTGTAGCTGGTAGAAACTTCACAGGGAATGAGGTCGAAGGACAGATCTGAGTTCAAGCACAGAAATATAGGTTCTATACTCTAAAAACATGATTCACATTCTCTTTCAAATAAACTGCTCCATACTTTCCTTTATCACCACTACCAGTGTTTATTTGGGCATATTTTTCTTCCCCTGCCATGTTCTTTTAATAGATACATGAATTTCTTGAGCACCTTCTATGTTCCTAGCACACTTCTAGGTGTTGGTAATAGATGAACGAGATATGAAACTTAGTTATTATTGGGGGGAGGGGTGGTATCTTTGTGTGTATTTGACATTAGGAAGGAAAAAAGAACTATAAAGACTAGCAATAAAGCAAGGAGAGAAGCTAAGGGAGTAAGGCTAATGGGGTGAAAGTGGACATAATACAGATAGTTCCAAGGAACTCTTTTCTAAAGAAGTAACTTTGGAACAGGAGCCTGAAGTAAAGTAGAGAAATCAACCTGCAAATAAGGGGAAGAAAATACATGATAGGCTAACAATGAGTACTGCAGAGTCACCGTGATTGGCATCTTGAAGAAATGGGAAGTAGGCCAGTATGGCTGGAGCACAGTGAGAAGGGTAGAGATAAGTGTGAGAGGGAAAAAAAAATACCATGTCCAGTTTAATCATTCAATATATTATCGCAGTGTTAGCTGGTTATTCCTATGTCAAGGCTGCTGGAGAGGAAAAAGTACAACGCATCCCTCCCTGCTTTTGGGAAACCCATGGTACATTTTGGAAGATAAAACTTACACATATATGAAACAAGAGCAAACAATTTCAGAGCCAATGATGATGTGCAGTGCAAACTCTAAGTACTGCTCAGAAAGATCAATCAATGAGAGCTAGGGGACCAGGGAACTTCACTGCAAAAGTGAAACCTGAGATGCATAGAATTAGAAAATCTGGAGGGAAAGAGTTTGTACTGAAAGACATTCTGGAATAATAACGTGCAAAATATTCTTTAGTGAGAAATCAGACTCATGTCAAGGAGAGAGCAGTTATGGTAAGACCTGTCATTTAGTCAACTAAATGCAGGGTGATCACAAGTCCCTGTGGGATAGAACTTGTTTGTTCTAGCATAATTATTAATAGTACTATCGTTCACTCTCAAAACTTGATAAGTTATAAAGTCACCCTAGCAAAAGATGACATCTTAGAAATATAGATTGGAATTCATGCCTGAAAATATGGGACAACTTACCCAAGTGGAGCTGAAGTCCTGTACATAGGAGCTGTGAATAAATATGAGATTAGTTTCATCACCAATCGATTCAAATTTTAGTGATAAAACATGAAAGCATCTGCCAATGAGTCCCCCTCACCATAAGAAAAATCCAAAGAACATTTTCCAAAGATCCTTCACTTACTAAGTTGGT
The DNA here is from genome assembly GCF_028023285.1 of Balaenoptera ricei. Classification (NCBI taxonomy): domain Eukaryota; kingdom Metazoa; phylum Chordata; class Mammalia; order Artiodactyla; family Balaenopteridae; genus Balaenoptera; species Balaenoptera ricei. The sequence goes on along the minus strand of NC_082657.1, from coordinate 38,597,082 downwards.
ATTTTGTGTTATGGTTGGATTGTGCAAGTAATTAATGATATAAAAATAGGAATATTTAGTGGCTACATTTCCCCTTGTTTAAAGCTACAATAATCCACTAAATAGTTTGATGTTTGGAGATTTCATCCTCCAAATAAAATATTTTGGAATGTACATTTTCTCTAAAATTTCCTTTGGAAAAGAGCATAATGGTAGCTGATATATGCTTGGTGAAACATAAAAGTAGACAAGCTCTTTTGCTTTTACTATTGTGAAAGGTTAGTAGGAAAAAAGGAGCTTATGAAGAAATAAATGTATCTGACAACTCAGTTAATGAGCTCTTGAATCTTATTTTGATCAATGGGTGATGTAGGAAGCTTTGTTTAGACCTTGGCTAATCAATAAACTATTTTGTAAAACAGGAAACATAGATCTGAGGGCATTGTATTAATTTTTAAATTTAACACATCAGGTAAAGAAAAATCTGCAAAGATTTTAGGATTTTTAGTTGAAGCTCTTTAGAAGAGTGTCTCATGATTACAAAGGGGATACAGCTATAGGAAACTTCAACATGTTATGTTTTCATTCATCCAAATTTAATATTTGACTTCTGTCCCATTGACTTTAAAACACTCTTCTGATTTTGCCTGTCAAAAATCTGTAAGCCTAAAAGAATCTTGGGTAATGATGAACAAGATCAGACCAATATTGTTTTGATTATTCCATGTCTCAGTCTCCTCAGTTATAAAATGAGGGAATCTTATTATTGTTCTCAACATTCCTATGAGTACCTAAGATTTTTTTGATGAAGACATAATACTCTAGTAAAAATATAGCAACACATATCACTGTATCCCTAAGAGGAATTTAACTCAATTCAACTTTTTGTGACTCAAAAGAGTCCCATATCCATATAATCTCATGTATGTAACTGCTAATATATCTAACTTTAAATATAAAGAAGAAATATTTTTCAACATATGATGTGGGTCTGATAATGTGTGAGATATAAATAAATACTATTATAGAATCATACATTTTCAGAGTTGAATGTGATTTTAGAGACTGTCAATGACCAGATGAAATATTAGATGCCAATCAAGATTAACTAAATTGCTCAATTCTGGAAAGCTATTCAATGTATTGATTCATTAATTTATTCACGTGTCTGTCTACCCATCTATCCGTTCACCCATTCATCCATCCAACTATCCATCCATCCATCCATCCATCTATCAATCCATCCATCCAATTAGCCATGCCTTAACTATTATGTGTTAGACACTATTCTGCATATATTCTGTGGCTTATAGAAACACATGAGGGAAACAGATTTAGCAACACCTACAAATGCACTAGAATCTTTACCATAACTGTTAAATTAGATATGGGAATAATTAGGAGGTTATTAAAAATGAGTTACTGTATGTCAGGAGCTTTCATATAGCATATATTATTTTATCTTATTCTTTGGGACTGAAAGGAAAAAAAGACAAACACACTAGGCTCTAGAACATGGGACATTCAACTATATGGTATGTCTTTCCATTTCATCATGTTTCACAGAGTAAATACCACATGATGCAGGCACTGACAGACTCTGGCTGCATTCTTAAGGCTTAACATTCTAAAAGATAAGATAGATTAAAGTGTACTAGGGGAGAAGAAGAGTCCTTATCATCTAAAATGATGGCTCCTGTAGAGCTAGATAGAAAAAGAAAAGGATTAACTTGATCCAAAAGTCATTTCACCAAGTTACATCAATGGAAGTACAACTGGTGGTGCAATCTCACCTCTATCAAGGGGATTTAGGGATTTAACAAACCAGTTTTAAAAGTAAACTAGTTCTTTTAGATTATGCAATGATATCTCACAGTTTCTAAGGCACTCCAAGCTTTCCTTGGAAATTGAGTTTCTCCTAGCTTGTGTTCAAACCCCTTTTCTAAAATGTTGTCAAGTCACAACATATTTTGTAGAGGAAGGGGAACATAAATAGGCATTTTAAAAACAACGTTTTGACATCTGCTAGTTGTGACGCTAAACTTCTATGGGCCCAGAATATTTTTTCTATAAAAGGAAGGTGCTGAATTAAATTAGGAATTCCAAACTAGTGGTCTACTGGTTGAATACCATCTTTTTAATGTGTTTTATCAGTTAGAACTGTGTTTTATTATTATAAAATTTAAGCCAAAGGTCCTTAGTTTGGGTCTACACTCTAGTTTAGCACTGCTCCATCACTACTTAATGCCTAACATCCATTCTGTCTTACAGTTTATGATATGCCATCTGACCTCCATTACCTAACTTCATCTTTGAGCAAACGCCCTCCCCGTCTCCAGCTATTTGGCTCTAGTTCCACTTGGCTCTTTACTGTTTCATGAATTCACCAAGCCTGCTCCTGCCTTGGAGTTGTCGTGGAGGAAAAAATTTTCCTCTACCCTTCGAGGTTCTCTGGCTGGTCTAAGAATTAAACTGACATGAGGCAGATTAACAGAAGAACGTCAAACAAAAGTTTAATACCGTGTACACATGGGAGAGACCCAGGAAAACTGAATAACTCACCAAAATGGCTGATACCTTCACCTTAAATATTGGTTTGGCCAAAAAGTTCATTCGGATTTTCCCTGTTATGGAAAAACCTGAACGAACTTTTTGGCCAACCCAACACCATCTTCAGCTAAAGACAAAAGAGCGTGTTGGGGGTCGTTGTTTGGGAATTCAAAGGCAGGAAGGCAATTCACATGGAGATGGAAAAGCAAACATTTGGTAAACAAATGTTTGCTGGGCCATACAGAGACAGTGGGACTCAGAGAGGAATTTTAACAGACTTTGCTGGGTTCCTCCCTGTCTGAACACTTATTTCATACTATGGTTATCCATGGTGATCGCTCCCTTCCTGGAACAAGTCATCTATCTAATGTGTCCTTTTAGGCTGTTAGGGGAAAGGGCAAATGTTCTTCCTGAGTCTTCTGGGCCTTAAAAATAATCAGCCTAAATTAATTCTCATGTCAAAGAAAGAGACATATTTCAGGGTGGCAAATTTTGCTCCAAACACTAATTTGTCTTGGAACCAAACACTAATTCTGTCTCTAATTCTCCTTCTCTATATACCTGGACTAACTGACTCACACCCATCAATTTTCTGCTATAAGGGGCCATCAGATCATAAACCAAACTGATACAATCAGAGAGTAGGATGTGGGTTGCCAGGGGCTGGGAGGTGAGGCAAATAAGGAGATTTGATCAAAGGGTATAAACTACCAGTAATAAGATGGATAAGTTTGGAGGATCTAATATACAGATAATAGTTAATGATACTCTATTATATACTTAACAGTTGCTAAGAGAATAGATTTTAAATGTTATCACCACACCAAAAAAAAAAAAAATTAATAATTATGTGAGGTGATGGAGGTGTTAACTAACCTTTGTAGGGGAGGAAAAATAATTTTGCCTCTACCCTTCTAGCTTCTTGGCTGAGACACAATATATATATGTATCAAGAAAGATTAACAAGAGAAAAACACACATAAGTTTAAAAATATGTATATCTCCTGTATACATGGGAGATTCTCAAGAAAATTGAGTGAAGCCCCCAAATGGCCCAAACCACCACCTTAAATACTATCCCCAGCTAAACACAAAAGAAAGATGTTAGGGGTTGGGGGAAGGCCAGTTATGGGAGGTTACTAGGAAAAGCAGAGTAAACAAAGGTATGGTTGTTACGTAGACTTAACTCCTTGCTTTCTCCACTAGTACAAGTTTATAGATTTAGAGTTCATCCTCCTCTTCCTGGTACAGAAAGAGAGAGACAACCTTAAAAATGGAGATTTCCTGACAAGGCTCTTAGATAGCCTCATCCACCTGAGGGCAGACAGCAGAAGCAAGAACTACAATTCTGCAGCCTGTGGAAGGAAAACCACATTCAGAGAAAGATAGACAAAATGAAAAGGCAGAGGACTTCGTACCAGATGAAGGAACAAGATAAAACCCCAGAAAAACAACTAAATGAAGTGGAGATAGGCAACCTCCCAGAAAAAGAATTCAGAATAATGATAGTGAAGATGACCCAGAACCTCGGAAAAAGAATGGAGGCAAAGATCAAGAAGATGCAAGAAATGTTTAACAAAGACCTAGAAGAATTAAAGAATAAGCACCCAGAAGAATTAAAGAACAAACAAACAGAGATGAACAATACAATAACTGAAATAAAAAATACACTAGAAGGAATCAATAGCAGAATAACTGAGGTAGAAGAACGGATAAGTGACCTGGAAGACAGAATGGTGGAACTCATTGCCGTGGAACAGAATAAAGAAAAAAGAATGAAAAGAAATGAAGACAGCCTAAGAGACCTCTGAGACAACATTAAATACAAAAACAGTCACATTATAGGGGTCCCAGAAGGAGAAGAGAGAGAGAAATGACCCGAGAAAATATTTGAAGAGATTCTAGTCGAAAACTTCCCTAACATGGGAAAGGAAATAGGCACCCAAGTCCCGGAAGAGCAGAGAGCCCCAGGCAGGATAAGCCTGAGGAGAAACACGCTGAGACACATAGTAATCAAACTGGCAAAAATTAAAGACAAAGAAAAATTATTGAAAGCAACAAGGGAAAAACAACAAATAACATAGAAGGGAACTCCCATAGGCTAACAGCTGCTTTCTCAGCAGAAACTCTACAAGCCAGAAGGGAGTGGCATGACATATTTAAAGTGATGAAAGGGAAGAACCTACAACCAAAATTACTCTACCCAGCAAGGATCTCATTCAGATTCAATGGAGAAATCAAAAGCTTTACAGACAAGCAAAAGCTAAGAGAATTCAGCACCACCAAACCAGCTCTACAACAAATGCTAAAGAAACTTCTCTAATTAGGAAACACAAGAGAAGAAAAGGACCTACAAAAACAAACCCATAACAATTAAGAATACGGTAATACAAAAATACATATCAATAATTACCTTAAACATGAATGGATTACATGCTCCAACCAAAAGACACAGGCTCACTGAATGGATACAAAAACAAGACCCATATATATGCTGTCTAAAAGAGATCCACTTCAGACCTAGGGACACATACAGACTGAAAGTGAGGGGATGGAAAAAGATATTCCATGCAAATGGAAATCAAAAGAAAGCTGGGGTAACAATACCTCATATCAGATAAAAGAGACTTTAAAATAAAGAATGTTAAAAGAGACAAGGAAGGACACTACATAATGATCAGTGGAGCAATCCAAGAAGAAGACATAACAATTATATATATATATATATATATATATATGCACCCAACATAGGAGCACCTCAATACATAAGGCAACTGCTAACAGCTATAAAAGAGGAAATCAACAATAACACAATAATAGTGGGGGACTTTAACACCTCACTTACACCAATGGACAGATCATCCACAGGAAATTAATAAGGAAACACAAGCTTTAAATGACAAAATAGATGAGATAGATTTAATTGACATTCATAGGACATTCCATCCAAAAACAGCAGATTACACTTTCTTCTCAAATGCACATGGAATATTCTCCAGGACAGACCACATCTTGGGTCACAAATCAAGCCTCAGTAAATTTAAGAAAATTGAAATCATATCAAGCATCTTTTCTGACCACAACGCTATGAGATTGGAAAGCAATTACAGGGAAAAAACGTAAAAAACACAAACACATGGAGGCTAAACAATACGTTACTAAATAACCAAGAGATCACTGAAGAAATCAAAGAGGAAATAAAAAAAGACCTAGAGACAAATGACAAAAAAAACGTGATGATCCAAAACCTATGGGACACAGCACAAGCAGTTCTAAGAGGGAAGTTTATAGCAATACAAGCCTACCTTAAGAAACAAGAAAAATCTCAAATAAACAATCTAACCTTACACCTAAAGAACAAACAAACAAAACCCAAAGTTAGTAGAAGGAAAGAAATCATGAAGATCAGAGCAGAAATAAATGAAATAAAAGCAAAGAAAACAATAGCAAAGATCAATAAAACTAAAAACTGGTTCTTTGAGAAGATAAACAAAATTGATAAACCATTAGCCAGACTCATCAAGAAAAGAAGGAGAGGACTCAAACCAATAAAATTAGAAATGAAAAAGGAGAAGTTACAACAGACACCGCAGAAATACAAAGCATCCTAAGAGACTACTACAAGCAACTCTATGCCAATAAAATGCACAACCTGGAAGAAATGGACAAATTCTTAGAAAGGTATAACCATCCAAGACTGAACCAGGAAGAAATAGAAAATATGAACAGACCACTCACAAGTAATGAAATTGAAACTGTGATTAAAAATCTTCCAACAAACAGAAGTCCAGGACCAGATGGCTTCACAGGTGAATTCTATGAAACATTTAGAGAAGAACTAACACCCATCCTTCTCAAACTCTTCCAAAAAATTGCAGAGGAAGGAACACTCCCAAACTCATTCTGTGAGGTTACCATCACCCTGATACCAAAACCAGACAAAGATACTACAAAAAAAGAAAATTACAGACCAATATCACTGAAGAATATAGATGCAAAAATCCTCAACAAAATACTAGCAAACAGAATCCAACAGCACATTAAAAGGATCTTATACCATGATCAAGTGATTTATCCCAGGGATGCAAGGATTCTTCAATATATGCAAATCAATCAATGTGATACACCATATTGACAAACTGAAGAATAAAAACCATATGATCATCTCAATAGATACAGAAAAAGCTTTTGACAAAATTCAACACCCATTTATGATAAAAACTCTCCAGAAAGTGGGCATAGAGGGAACCTACCTCAACATAATAAAGGCCATATATGACAAACCCACAGCAAACATCATTCTCCATGGTGAAAAACTGAAAGCATTTCCTCTAAGATCAGGAACAAGACAAAGATGTCCACTCTCGCCACTATTATTCAACATAGTTTTGGAAGTCCTAGCCGCGGCAATCGGAGACAAACAAGAAATAAAAGGAATCCAAATTGGAAAAGAAGAAGTAAAACTGTCACTGTTTGCAAATGACATGATACCCTACGTAGAGAATCCTAAAGATGCTACCAGAAAACTACTAGAGCTAATCAATGAATTTGATAAAGTTGCAGGATACAAAATTAATGCACAGAAATCTCTTGCATTCCTATACACTAATGATGAAAATTCTGAAAGAGAAATTAAGGAAACACTCTCATTTACCATTGCAACAAAAAGAATAAAATACTTAGGAATAAACCTACCTAGGGAGACAAAAGACCTGTATGCAGAAAACTATGACACTGATGAAAGAAATTAAAGATGATACAAACATATGGAGAGATATACCATGTTCTTGGATTGGAAGAATCAATAATGTGAAAATGACTCTACTACCCAAAGCAATCTACAGATTCAATGCAATCCCTATCAAATTACCAATGGCATTTTTTACGGAGCTAGAACAAATCATCTTAAAATTTGTATGGAGACACAAAAGACCCCGAATAGCCAAAGCAGTCTTGAGGGAAAAAAATGGAGCTGGAGGAATCAGACTCCCTGACTTCAGACTATACTACAAAGCTACAGTAATCAAGACAATATGGTACTGGCACAAAAACAGAAATATAGGTCAATGGAACAGGACAGAAAGCCCAGAGACAAACCCACACACCTATGGTCAACTAATCTATGATAAAGGAGGCAAGGATATACAATGGAGAAAAGACAGTCTCTTCAGTAAGTGGTGCTGGGAAAACTGGACAGCTACATGTAAAAGAATGAAATTAGAATACTCCTTAACAGCATACACAAAAATAAACTCAAAATGGATTAGAGACCTAAATGTAAGACCGGACACTATAAAACTCTCAGAGGAAAACATAGGAACAACACTCTTTGACATAAATCACAGCAAGATCTTTTTTAATCCATCTCCTAGAGTAATGGAAATAAAAACAAAAATAAACAAATGGGACCTAATGAAACTTAAACGCTTTCATAAGGCAAAGGAAACTACAAACAAGACAAAAAGACAACCCTCCCAATGGGAGAAAATATTTGCAAATGAATCAATGGACAAAGGATTAATCTCCAAAATATATAAACAGCTCATGCAGCTCAAGATTAAAAACACAAACAATCCAATCAAAAAATGGGCAGAAGAACTAAATAGACATTTCTCCAAAGAAGACATACAGATGGCCAAGAAGCACATGAAAAGCTACTCAACATCACTAATTATTAGAGAAATGCAAATCAAAACTACAGTGAGGTATCACCTCACACCAGTTAGAATGGGCATCATCAGAAAATCTACAAACAACAAATGCTGGAGAGGGTGTGGAGAAAAGGGGACCCTCTTGCACTGTTGGTGGGAATGTAAATTGATACAGCCACTATGGAGAACAGTATGGAGGTTCCTTAAAAAACTAAAAATAGAATTATCATATGACCCAGCAATCCCACTACTGGGCATATACCCAGAGAAAACCATAATTCAAAAAGACACATGCACCCGAATGTTCACTGCAGCACTATTTACAATAGCCAGGTCATGGAAGCAACCTAAATGCCCATCGACAGGCGAATGGATAAAGAAGTTGTGGTACATATATATAATGGAATATTACTCAGCCATAAAAAGGAATGGAATTGGGTCATTTGTAGAGACATGGCTGGACCTAGAGACTGTCATACAGAGTGAAGTAAGTCAGAAGGAGAAAAACAAATATCGTATATTAAGACATATATGTGGAACCTAGAAAAATGGTACAGATGAACCGGTTTGCAGGACAGAAATAGAGATACAGATGTAGAGAACAAACGTATGGACACCAAGGGGGGAAAGTGGCAGGGGGGTGGTGGTGGTGGCATGAATTGGGAGATTGGGATTGACATATATATACTAATATGTATAAAATGGATAACTAATTAGAACCTGCTGTATAAAAAAATAAATAAAATATTTTTTTAAAAAATAATGGAGATTTCCATTATAAAAGTAAATGTCTCTTATAAGGGGTAACTTCTACAGGGTTTTCAGAGCTTCTCTTGTGTTTGCTGTTTCTTAAAGATAATCCGCTCAAGATAAACCTTATGCCAAAGAAGCATATTTGAAAGTGGTATATTTTGCCCCTTTCACCTTACTGTGGTAATCATTTCACAATACATACATGTATCAGAACATCACACTGTACACCTTTAATAAGTTTATATGTCAAATATATCTCAATAAAGCTTGAAACATTTTTTGAAACTTCCCATTCCAGGTCTCTTTTACTCTCCTCTCTATTTCTTTTCTATAAACTGCTTTATCAAAACATTCCACTGCTGACACGAAATTCTTCCCAAACTTTTAACTTATTCTTGCCTTTACTTAAATGATAGACATTTTCTGCTTATATTCTAAATTTTGCTCAGCCTAATCACAGGGATAGTGTTTCATAACAGTGTTAGGATCAGAAATAACTCAATTCAAATTCTAACTTTACGTTTTACAAATCTTGTTAAGTGCCAGCTCTGAGCTTCAATTTTCCATCTCAGAAAAATAGAAAACAATAATCACATGGTATCATATGGTATCAACCATACTCAGACACAGTACATTCAAAAGAACAACTGTTATTTTTTAAATGTTTAGTTCTTCACCAGATATAAAGGCAAGAGAAGTTTATTCATGTGGTCAGTATTTTCAGAAATTTTTTAAAGCTCTGGATATAGTTTAAGTTTATCCAACTAACTTATTCACTGTTCTTATAAACCTATGAATAGATTATTACCTCAAGACCTGGTACACTATTGGATCTTTAGAAATGTAAAGCAAGGACATCAGGAATTTTCTTTCAAGTTTAAATTAGGCATTTGAAACTAGTAGTATATCAAGGTAGCACAAGAAGGGGAAACAAACCTTTCTGCAAAAGTGATTTTACTTTAAAATGGTCTGCACTCTCATGATTGTTTGCAGGCAAAGACTGAAAGTCATGCAGAGGACACAGCTATAGAAGAGACCACCAGGGAGGCTTCCAAGTTTGGAAAGTTAATAATCAGATGTTTAATAATGCATCTGAATGAACTCTCCCATTGCCTTCAAAACAGTCACAGACAGTGCCAGAGTTTCAGATTCCAAAGAGGAATGGCATAAAGTTTTGTTTTGTTTTGTTTATTTTAGGCTGGCACATTTATTTTCTTAATGCTATTGCTATGTTAGGAGTATTATTTTTGCTTTGTTCTTATTATTATATTAAAAATCACTAGGAAAAACAGATGAGAAAGAAAAAGATTGTGTGGGAGAAATTTAACAGTGAACAATTCTTACAAATGGATCCCCCACCTTGAGCCTGAAGTTTCTAGAATATTTTTTAAAATTCTTTATTCAAGGACATCTAGTTGAAAATTCTCTGGAAAACCTTTTGGAAAAATGTTTAAGTAAGTGCTTCTTATTAAAATCCTAACTGGAGAACATATGTCCAATTTCGACTATGTAGAAAATCTCCTCACACAGTCCTTCCAGATAATCATTCAGGCCTTGACTTGAGTATTTTCAACCAGTGGGTAATTCCTTGAAAGACCTCTATATTATTTTTAGAGAGCCCCATGCATTAGAAAATAAGTCCTTATGTTGAACATAGATAAGTTACCATGAAAATTCACTCATCTATTCATTTATTTTACACACATTGAACAAGGGGGTTAGATGCTAGGAGTGTAAAAATAAAAGAAGGAAGAAAAAGTGCATACTCTATCTTCAAAGAGCTCACTATTTACCAGGGACAACAGATGAACAAAGATGTACCAATAACAGAATGTGATTAAGATGCTAAAGAAATATGTTTTTTAGCTGAATTAGGGGTGAAAAGGTAGGACACATGAATTGTCACCTAGAGTACAGACATATAATAACATGTTTTAAAATTCAGATTTAAATAAACATTAAAACTCAAAGAATTTTACCCCCTAAAATTACCTTATATCATCGCTATCATCATCATCACCACTTGGGGAAAATTTACCACCAACAACAAAAAAAGAGACAGAGAAAGACAGAGACAGAGACAGAGAGAGAATGAGAGAGAGAACCTCAAGATAACCTCATACAATAACCTTCAACACCTGGTGCCTGGGGAAAGAAAGAAAAAAAACTGGATTAAAGTGGAGAGTTTAGCTATTACCAAAAAAGCAAAGTGGTGAGTAATTCTCACTAATTAGTAGATAATCTTATCTTCTTGTTTCTCTTAACCTAGAAGTCATAGAAACCACCACTAGGAAAAAAGAGTAAAATGAGGAAAGTGAACACATTGAAGAGGGAAATGACCAAAATGGATGAGAATTGTAAATCCTTAACCTCATATATTAAAGTTGATTTAGGGTATAATAAATACTCTTGCATCATAAACATGCTCACAAACGAACAGAACTCATGCATTTTAACAAAGTCTAGGACTTTTCTGGTTGTGCAGTGGATAAGAATCCCTCTGCCAATGCAGGGGACACAGGTTCGATCCCTGGTCTGGGAAGATCCCACATGCCGCGAAGCAATTAAGCCCATGCGCCACAACTACTGAGTCTGTGCTCTAGAGCCTGCGAGCCACAACTACGGAAGCCCACGCACCTAGAGCCCGTGCTCTGCAACGAGAGAAGCCACTGCAATGAGAAGCCTGCACACCGCAACAAAGAGTAGCCCCCACTCGCCGCAACTAGAGAAAGCCTGCGGGCAGCAATGAAGACCCAACACAGCCAAAAATTTAACAAAACTATAAAAAAAAAAAAACACCAAAAAACGAAGTCTGTACTTTGCCCTTGTCAATGCTCTCCCAACACCACCTGCCCACTGTCACCCCATCTATTTGGCTAAGATATAGAAGAGTTGATAGAACAAACACAGAAAAGCCCTCATGAGCTGCTCATAACAAAAAAACTGTTCTCAGATCTACTGTGGGTTACTTGACTCTCTTTCTGTTATATCGAAACAGATGGAACGTCTACAGAGTCGCTCTAGAGCAATTCAGGTGAAAATAAACTATAAGGCAAATCTATAACCAAAATTTAAAATATGCCGGGGATGGGGTGGAATATGTGTCATGCAAATAAGAGTGAAAGAGCACAATCTAGAACAAAACCTTACTTGAATTCAATAAAATGTTACAATAATCAAATAAAACAAAAAAAGAAAGTTGCAAGTTCAAGAAAACTCACTAGAGACCAAATGTTTTCATTATGCAACTAATAAGTTGTAAAACAGGCAAAGAACAGAATATAGATTCTAATCCTAAATTACTGACACTGGGATAATTATAGTGAATACAGACAAAAACAACAGAGTAAAACAGTTAGATATGTATTAATGAATTTGGAAGACATCGTGATTCCACGCAAGGTAACTGGTATCCCTGAAGTAAAATACCTATAGCCAGAACAGAGAATTTATCTAATCATATAATGCAAGATACATGGCTGGAAAAAAAAAAGATAAATACACAGAGTAAAAGAACACATGTTGTTTTAGGGTACCAAAGTTTTAGGACCAATATATATTCTACATAAAATGTCTAACTTGAGAATAAAGAATTCCTCAAGAATCTAGGCACACAAAACACATCACATACATGGAAGAAAAATTATGCTGATCCTCGCCTCGTCCACAGCTATACTCGCTTCTAGAAAGATAATGAGTGGCATATCAACAGAACATACCTAGATTTTTGAGGGAAAAAGAGTGACATTGGAGAATATTAAACTTAGCCAGAATGCCTTTTAACTATAGTCTTCCTGTGGTATCCTTGGGGAATGGGTTCCAAGACCCCTGATGATACCAAAAATCAGAGGATACTCAAGTTTCTTACAGACTTGTTTTATTGCACTTCACTTTATTGTGCTTTGCAAATACTGTGTTTTTGGTTTTGCTTTTACAAATGGAAGGTTTGTGGCAACCCTGCCTCAAGCAAGACTATAAGCACTATTTTTCCAACAGCATTTGCTCACTTGATGTCTCTGTGTCACATTTTGGTAATTCTCACAGTATTTCAAGTTTTTTCATTACTATTATATTTGTTACAGTGATCTGAGATCAGTGATTTTTGATGTTACTGTTGTAATTGTTTTGGCGCTTTTTAGCAATAAAGTATTTTTTAATTAAAATATGTACTTTTTTTTAGACATAATGCTATCACACACTTAATAGACTATAGTATAGTGTAAACATAACTTTTATATGCACCGGGAAACCAAAAAAAAAAATCATGTGGCTCACTTTATCATGATATTTACTTTATTGTGGTGGTCTGGAACAAATTCTGCAATATCTTTGATGTATGCCCATATAATAAAATGGCATAATATTTGCATATAACTTACACACATTTATTTTCCCATACACTTTAAATCATCTCTAGATTACTTATAATACCTAATACAAAGTAAATGCTATGTAAATAGTTGCTGGTGCACAGCAAAAACAAGTTTTGCTTTTTGGAACTTTCCGGAATTTTTTTTTTTTTTTTTTAATATTTTCAATCCATGGTTGGTCAAATCTGAGCATGTGGAACCTGTGGATACAAACAGCCAACTGTTTGAAAGCGATTAGCAGACACCTTGATCATTAAAGAGCAGAATCAGCACAGAACCTGTGATATCTTTGAAAAATTACTTGATAAATTCCCACCTGTTAAAAGGATAATCAAAATCAACAATCCAAGAATGAACCATCCATGATAAGAAGACCAGTGGTGAACACAAAGTCTATTTAAGTATAATGATAATACTAAAACAAATAAAAACTACTGAATCATGGATATATAAATTACAAATATATAAAAATTTAAAAGGCATACTATTATTTTTATATTTTCCAGGTTTATAAACATGCACAGACACACACACACACAAAGATACACGCAAATTGGAGAGCAGGTAGAGGAAAAAGCTCTTATATCTTCGTTTTTCAAAATAGTTACAGTTCTGGCTAAAATTAAAATATATCATTAAAAATAAGTACCATCTTTCTTCCCTCCCTTTTCTTTCCCTCTTTCTTCCACTCTTATATATGCAAGAAAGATATTTGAAATCATGGGCACCTAATGGTAGGGGGCAGTTTGGGGGGCAGTTTTCTGTATTGCTTGAGTTTTTCCTAACATCCATTTTTTATTTTATAAAAATAAGTAGAAATATTTTCCCTTAAAAGCAACATCTGCAACAGCAAAAACAAAGAAAGCATATATTCGAATATATTAATGGTTGTTAATTCTGGGTAGTAGAAATATAGCTGCTGATATTTTTTTTTCCTGAAATGTTTTTCAGTTAAATATAGATTTGGTATAAAGCAGTTTAAGCATTTTAAGTTTATAACGAGTTCTTTATCCAAATAAATTAGTAAGTGGCTTTAGATTCAGGTAGAGGTAGAATTAGATTTAAACTCTCCTTTAGTGCTTACTGCATGTAGAACCTTGGGCAAACTGCTTTAAGCTCTCACAAGTTCATTTTTTTCATTGACAACACAGAGGTTACGATATGGCCCTGATGGCTTTGATCAGAGGACAAATAACATTTAAAAATGATTAATCCAGGGCCTGACACATTGTAAGCCTACCATAAGTGATGTCCTTTCTCTTATGTTCCATTTTCCTTTTATAGTAAATTTATGTTGCCCAAATTGCATATTTATGCACATATAAATATTGCACGTAAATAATCACTGTGCAGCAACTATACAAAAACTTACATGATATAGTTAAAATGACTCTTATCAAACTCAAGGCCTAAAAATAAAACTAATTTCATTTTATCCCCAAAGTCACACCATGTAGCAGGAAGAGCTACATAATTTGTTTAAGAATATGGAGCATAAAAGTGAGCATTAAACAAGAGGAATTCTATGGTATTTTTAGAAACAAGAATTAATGTCTCCTTACAAATGAACTTATTTACAAAACAGAAACAGACTCACAGACTTAGAGAATCAACTGCTGGTTACCGGGGCGGGGGGGGGGGGCAGCATGGCGGGAAGGGATAGCTAGGAAGTTTGGGATCAGCATGTAGACACTGCTATATCTAAAATGGATAACCAATAAGGACCTACTGTATAGCACAGGGAACTCTGCTCAATGTTATGTGACAGCCTGGATGGGAGGGGAGTTTGGGGGAGAATGCATACATGTGTATGTATGGCTGAGTCCCTTTGCTGTGCACCTAAAACTGTCACAACATTGCTAATTGGCTGTACCCCAAAATAAAATAAAAAGTTTTAAAAAAAAAGAAAAGTAAATAGAAGCAAGGAAAAGCCACATACGTCTCATCTATATCAACTTAGCTTGATTGTTCAGGGAGTGATTTTCTTCAAACACTTAGCTGACTTCACATATAATATTCATCCAAGTGGCTCACTGCATCTGCAGAAAAAGCCTCATTCTGGGCTTGCAAACATTCTTCTTTTACATTGATAAACTTAAACATTACTTTTGAAAGCACCAGTATAGAAAATGAACCTTCAAAATATTCATTCAGGGCAATCATCAGTAAGATGGCAATCCTCCCTGGGCTAAGAATGATGGGTGGCCAGTGCACAGAGGCTACTTCTGCACACTCTGACGGAGACTGGAATAGCAGGAAAAGATCCAGCTTATAGGAAAATTAGCCTTGTCAACCAAGTGCACTTGGTAAGATTCTCCTACTTCCTACCATTTTGAGTACAAAGATGGGCTGTGTAGTTCATATAATTCTAGGAGTGTGGTCTGCCTTTATTACACACCTCCTTCTTTTCAAAAAATATATAAAGCACTGTGTTAGGTCCTGGGGATATAAGGTATAGGTTCTGGTTTCAAGAAGCTTATAGTCTGGCAGTGGGGACATTCTCTTCATCCCATTCCTAGTAATTAAGCAACTACCATGTTGATCTCCTTACGTAGGTATTCAATAAATGAATAAATGAAATAATAACTAATTCATAATTTATAATAACAAAAGAATTAATATCTCCTATCGCATCTTCTCCCTCTCTCTGTCCCTACTACAAAATCCATCCATATGTGTCACTAGTAAATAGTTGAAAGGGAAATGAAGAAACACTAACCTATAAATTAAAATTATAAAATGAAAACTTGCTTTGGCAAGTTGGATCTTTAATCTATCAGGATTTACGGAACCCTGGTTGGGAGTGTAGAACCTTACCACACAGATCTGGATTCAACTCCTTACCCACTTACTAGTTGTTTGACCTTGACAAATAAACTTAGAAATCTCAAGTTTTGGTTTCTTGATGGGATTAAACTGCACTTCACTTAGAGGGTCATTTTGAAAAATGTATGCCATAAAACAGTGGTTGGTACATAGCAAAGAATATTAACTATTGCTTTGAGCTTGTGGAAAAACTTGAATTTTGAAATCAGATGACTTACATTCATGTTATAGTTCTGCAAGTTGGCTGGTTGTTGCCAATTTATTTATACTTCCTTAGCATCAGTTTCTTATTCCTCAAAGGCATTATTATTTCCAAATATTACTGACTCCTTGTGAAGGTTAAGCTAATTTACATAGACAAAATGCTTGGTATCCTGCTGTACACCTAATAGGTACTTCAGAATATTATATAATTGATTTCTTTCACTCATTCAACAAATATGTATTTAGTACCTACTATCTATAAGGTAAGGTAAACAAAAACATACACACTGTTTGATATGGCAAAAGGAATTCAAACATTCATTAGTGTAATCACTTAATTTATATGATTTACAAACAGAGGTAATTACTTTGAAAGAAAGAGGCCTGACTTAGAACGGGAGGACCAGGCAACAAGACTCCCCTTAGGAATGTACATTGCCCTTCTCCCTTTGAACCAGTCTTCTCATCTGGAAATCAAGTGACTGTAATATAAGAAGGCATTTTAAAATGTCAGTGGCTGCGCTGGGAATAGAGCTTAAGTTTCTTGATTCGCAGCCTTCAGCTCTTTCATAATCCAGCTAAGTATTTCCTAGGCTTCTGTTCCTTTTTGCAAAATGAGGAAGACGCGGGGGAAGAGAGGTGGGGGGCAGGCAATGATCTCTATAGCAACCTAGAGTCTATGAATCTTTGAACTTATCACTGTTACAAAGCGAAGTTTGTAAGGAAACCACGCGAGAGGAATTTACTTATTTTATACCAAAGCATCTTTGGTCTGAACACACATATGCCACCATATGGGATACATTTAGAACATTCATTAGGAGAAGAATAATTAGTCTCCCAACGTACAGGAAAGAGAATAGACCCAGAGGATAAATATTTTAGAAACTGAAATAAAAGACTTTTATAATAAATCTGCCAAAGACAAATTGAGGAGAAATAAACTGGAGCTCATCTTAAGAAAATCAAATGAAACAAACAATTAATTCACCTGTAAAGCTGCATAGGCACTTGTGTATTAAGGGAAGAGAT
The DNA here is from genome assembly GCF_028023285.1 of Balaenoptera ricei. Taxonomy (NCBI): domain Eukaryota; kingdom Metazoa; phylum Chordata; class Mammalia; order Artiodactyla; family Balaenopteridae; genus Balaenoptera; species Balaenoptera ricei. The sequence goes on along the minus strand of NC_082657.1, from coordinate 38,579,717 downwards.
TGCATTTAATCTCATGTGGGTGGGAAGGAAGAATACAATCATACATATTAACAGAAGTCCCCACGGAGGATTTCTTCTTTACTACAACAAGGAAAAGAACTGCAGATTTAAAGAACTTAGACCTCTGCAAATGGTGCTTCATTCTTAACTCCAACGAGTTTAATTTTGTCATTAAGCACCAGATGCATATAAAAAGCTACAGGGGACTTGCATATTTGGCTAGAGTTGTAGGGGACTGCAGAATAATGAGAGAAAAGTGAGAATGAATAGCAACGCAGAAGAAAAGGTATTGGAAGAGGAAAAGAGAGGTGTTGAGATGCTGAAACACGAGAGGATAGATTACTCCTTCATTAATGCAGCAAGTTCCATTCATTCTAACTTTTAAAGAGATCCAGCCTCTGCACACTGTTGAACACTCCAATACAAGCCACCATTGTGTCTGGTCTACACCACAGTCACAACTTCTAGTTTCTTTTCTTCCTCTCCTCCCACCAATGAAAGTATACTTTCCAAACAGAAATCTTTTAAAACATAAACAAATGATATCAAGTCCATTATTCAAAACTCATCAGTATCCTATCACACTTAGGGAAAAAAAAATCCAAAGTCTTTTCTATAAAGCTGTCAATTATCTGGAGCTCATCACCTATCTGACTTCATCTTCCCCCCTCATCTTCACTCACTGGTTACTCTGGTCCACATATACTTTGTTTTTAAATGTTACATCTGCTCCTACTTTAGGGGTTTGCCACTAGCTTTTCCCTTTTCCTGAAACATATCTTTCCGCAGATCCCTAGTTAAACATCTTCTTTTAAGTCACTTGTAGAAAAACACTCACCCCATCCTCCTTCTCTTTCTCTTACATTACTCTGATTTTTCATTTATAGCATGTATCACTACTTAAAATTATTTCTATATATGTTTTCTCTCTGCCCCACTACAATGTAATCCCCATAAGGCCAGGACCTGGTTTTTCTACTACCTGGAACATTCCATGAGACAGCTTAGGAACCAGATAAAATATTTTTGAATTATTACTAGATTATTTCCATCATCAATCTGATGAATACTTACAAAGAATTTAGTATGTTCCATAACCTATAGCAGGTTCTGGGATGCAATGATATAGGCAAAGATATTTTCCCTCATGGGGATTTTAGTCTAGTTTGTAAGACAGACCATAATCTAATTATTATATCAATTTTAAAAATTATAACTGTGGTGAGGACAGGGAAGGAAAGGGCTAAGAGCAAGGCTAGAAGTCCAAGAAGTCTTTCTTGAGGAAAGAATGTTTGAGTGGAGACCTACAGGATAAAGGAGAATTAAATGATAAAGTTAATTAGAAGTGAGACAGAGCAACCCAGGCAGAGAAAACAGTTATGTGAAAAAAGAACAGGGAAAGCGTGAAGATCTGGCTGGCCAGTGTGGACAGAGCACAGAGAGCAGGGGGAAAAATATGGTACCTGGTGAGTATTCTGGTTATCTACGGCAGTGTAACAAATCACCACGAAGCTTAGTGGCTTAGAACAACAATAACATTAATTTTTATGATGAATCTACAATTTGGGCAGCGTTCAGTAAGGACAGCTTCTCTGCTCCCTTTGTGTGGCTGGAGCAGGGGCGGCTTAGAGATGTGAATGAACAGCTGGAGGCTGGAAGCATCACATGCATATCCAACCAGCATCACTGGCTGTCAGCTAAGAGGGGAGCTGGGGCTATCGGCTGGAACACATTCCTGTGGCTTCTCCACATGGCTACTTAGCTTCCCCCTAGCGTGATGACTGGGGTTTGGGAGTGAGCACTTAAGAGGACAAAGTGAAAGTGCTTGGCAATTTTTATGACCCAGTATTGCCGTGACATTGCTCTATAGATCGGTCTGGTCACAAAGGTGGCTCAGTTTCAAGGAAAGGATGCACGTGTCCCATGACTCAATGAGAGTGTAAATATCATATTACAAGAACGTCTTGTGGGGTGGGGCATGTTGTGGCAGTCATGTTTGAAAAAATATCATCTGTCAAAATAAGATTGTGTACAGAGGCAAAGCTGGACTAGACAGAGCCTGGAAGTCAATGTTAAGTTTTGTCTTTATCCATAAAGGAGTGAGGCATCAGATTTGTGCTTTGAAGTGACTACTTTGGGTGCTCGGTGAAAATGGAAAGAAGTAGACAATTTCAGGAGATACTTATTTAGAAGATAAAATCATCCAGGCTCCATGACGGAATATGAAGATGGAAGAGTGAAAGGAATGAAAATAAATTACCTGTCTATCTCCTAGTCATGATATCTAGATATGATTAGCTTATATGAGACACCTTGGGTTTCTCAATCATTTTAGTCTAAAAGACATCATTCTCTCCATTCACTCATTTGTCTGCTCAATTATTCAAAAATTTTTAAGAGTGCCAAGCATGAGCAAGGTATGTACCAGGAACTAGAGATAATTTCAGGGCAGGTGACCTTGAAAAATTCAAAGTCAGATGGTTGGGGCATATTCTTCTGTGTTCTTTAGGATATTTAGTGCAGATTCTAAAGTGTGTCCATAAACCACAATCGCCATGGAGGAGAAGCACATTTTCAGAGGCTGTGGCAATCACTGATTACACTGGAGCTAAGTTTTGAAGGATGAGAACATATTAGATGGAGTAGTAACAGAGACAGGTAAGGGTGAGGGGCTAGCTAAGCAGAGAGAACAATGCTTACAAATGCACAGAAACATTAACACCACATTGGGAAATGATGTTCCAAATCTTTATCTACAACAGGGTGTGTAGACAAACCTGGAGATTTTGACATGGTCCACATCAATATGGATAACTTGAACTCACTAAAGTGTTCAAAGTTTCTAGCTCACTCCAGTTTTGACTCTCAAGGTTGTCAAGAAACACGATGAAATTATCAGATGTGTTTTCAAATAATTACTTTGTTCTCCTATTTTCTACAATGCTATAATTTTAGAGGCAGTGAAACCATATAGAATATTCTTGAACTAGTCTAGGCATGAAGCAATTAAGATCTGAATCTCAGCTAGAACACTGAGGTGAGTGAAAAGTGGGTAAAAACAAGAGGAATTGAGGAAACTTATCTTCCACAGGACTTCCCAAGCAAAGCTGATCATTAAAATGAAAAGAGGAGATATTTTCACCTTGTTTTACTTCTTTAAATACTGATGTTTGGTCTTGTCCTGAGAGATACTGAGTCAGTAAATGAATTACGTATGTGGGTAGATTTCTATTTTTAAACTTCTTTTTATCAGAAAGATTTAAAATCTTTTAACAGCGAATACCTTAATAGCACTTACAATTGGCTAGGAATTATTCTAAAAATTTTCCATATATTATTTCTTTAAAACTCACAACATTCATATTGGCTAGGTTATTATTATCTTCAATTTATCAGTGAGAAAACTGATGCTAAGAGGTTAAATAACCAGTTCAAGGAAACATGGCCAGAAAGTGCTAGACCAAGGATTTAAGCCCAGTCAGACTGGCTTTAGAATTTGTTAAATATTTGACCCCAACAGGGAAGGTACTAGGGTAAAGCATTCACCATAGGTACAAAACTTAAAGGGATGTCAAAAATTTTAGTAATCAAGAGAAATAATGTTTAATGTAATATTTAAAAATTCAAAACTAATGCAAAAAAACCCATGATGCATAGACTATCAAAATTTTAAATGAAGACAGGATCAGTATGTTATCCTATTCTTTCTTCCCCACTATAGGAACCAGTGAGATGGTACCTCTGGATAGAAAGCATGTTTGGGAGCAGAATTCAGATGTTTCATTTTGGGAGCTCTCTGTATTTGTCTGGCAATACTTAGCATATCTAGTTGAGGCAATGGACCCAGAAGGAGCCAGAAGGGGAGAACACGTAGAGCGAAAAACAGAGTCCAGGGTAAAGCCAAGAAGAAAACTTAGGGATCGAGCTAGTATCCCAGACAGATTGATCCATGATATCAGAAATACTGCCAGTATGTACTAAGTTTAACTTTAAAGAAAGGGGACAACAGAAAAAGCTGTGAAAGAGCATATCTACTTTCACAAAATAGAAGTTTCTCTCCGCTGATTGTATTACTAACATTTTACAAGCTACCAGACCTCAGGTAATCTCAGAAACTCAAGTACCTATTTAGTGGAATCAACAATGATAATACTATAAGTCATTATTAATTTAAAATAATAACATGTATCATTGCATTATGCTTAAAGAATATAGTTGGATTGCTGATTTTAGAATCACTTTGCTAATAAAAAATATATTTGGATATTTATATGGCTATTGGAATCAAACAAATGTGGGTTAGAATTCACAGATTTGTTATGTAATAGCTGTGCCAGTTTCAGGAAGTAATTTAACCACTCTCAGACACTGTTTCTCCATCCATTACTGAGAAATTTAATTGGGATGATTATAGAGTAATGTTTTAGAAGTATCCACTCTGTGTTGTATGGTCTTTCTAATTCCCCATCAATGAAAAAGAGAACAAAAGCCAGAAAAATATCTGCAGTGCTTTACTTTCTTCCAGGAAGAAATGTAGTTGATTTACCAACCTTTGTTTCAGCACCATCATTTAAGACCTGGGCCACCTTCGTACTGATATTTACTTTAAAGTATTCCTCATCTGGTTTGGAGAACTGCTGCTGTCCTGTCACCTGTACCAGCACACAGATGCCTTCCAATAGAATGTCCCTCAAAGGGCATTTACATTTAAATATGAATCGTCATAGAACCTTTTCCAAAAAATAGGTGACTATGGACATTGCACTCATGTGTAAGTATAATTAAGTTTATTTACTGCTCTATATTGGAGACTATTGATTCACTAATGAGAAATACTAAATACCAAAAAGGCAGGAAAAAAGAATCCCTTCATACCTAAATGAAGGACAGTCAAATGTCCCTTAAAATGAGCCTCTGATTTTACATCACAAGCTTACAAAATTGCTCAAAGCATGACACAAAAGAGATTTCTGGCTTCTGCAAGGAATCTAAAAGAGTAAACGGAATTATCAGAATTTTGTTCACTGTGTTTTTATCAACCTTTTTCCCCTCTAGGTAACTGCGATTTAATTTTTAAAATAATCAAATCCAAATCCTATGAACAATAGTGCTTGCAGATTCAGGTTTGAGCTCTGATTACAGCAAATCACATTAAAAAAAAAATAATAATGTGGGCCTCCAGTAATATAAACACAAATAGGAGAATGTAAGCAACAGAACTAAGGAATGGATCTGGTAATTTGAGGAATCGCTATTTATTATAACAAAACTTTTTTTGGTGCCTAGATATACAAAATGTTCTCTCTTTCTCTCTCAATACTTACATATGTATATATACATAAACATATACAGTGCTATTATATAATATTATAATGGCACTATATATTTAATAGTACTATATATATATAAAATCACTCTATACTGCAGTATAATTTTAGATAAAGAACAATGAAAACAACAGAAAAACAATTTTGGCAAAACAATTAGGAAATAAAAAATATAACAATTCAAATTAAGAATATAATAATTGTTAGCTATATTTACTATTTATCTCCTTGAGCAGAGGTTGGCAAATTACAGCCTGTAGGCCAAATCTAGCCCACAATTTATTTTTGCATGGCCCATGAGATAAGAATGATTGAAAATTTTAAATATTATATAAATGTTTACATAATATACTCCATTTTGCCTCTCGGCCTAAAAAACCTGATATATTTACTATCGGGCTCCTTACAGAAAAAGTTTGCCGGCCTTTATCCTAGAAGGGTATTTTTCTTTTCATCAGATTGTGTGTATTCATACAAAAATTGAGTGCTTACTATGTACCAGGCCATATGCTAAGTATTTTCCATGGATTATCCCGTTATGTGTCCACAATAGCATTTTATGGTAGGCAGCTACTGTTACGATTTCTGTTTTCTGGGTAAAGAAACTGAGGCTCTAAGATGATAAGTTTCTTCCCTCAGGCTATCAGGTCACCCAGCGCTGTGAGTGGGAGGGAAGCCTTGACCCTATGACTGCTGAGCACATAAGTTCAACCTTCCTACTTCCTTCCGCTCCACTGAATTGTAAAGTCAGTTCTTATATAAAAAGGGTAAGCAGGGCTTCTCTGGTGGTCCAGTGGTTAAGAGTCCGCCTGCCAATGCAGGGGACACGGGTTCGAGCCCTGCTCCAGGAAGATCTCACATGCCGCGGTGCAACTAAGCCCCTGCGCCACAACTACTGAGCCCGCGCTGTAGAGCCCTGGGGCCACAACTACTGAAGCCCGCGCGCCTAGAGCCTGTGCTCCACAACCAGAGAAGCCACCGCAATGAGAAGCCCGCGCACCACAACGAAGAGTAGCCCCCGCTCGCCGCAACTAGAGAAAACCCACGCGCAGCAACAAAGACCCAACGCAGCCAAAAATAAAAATAAATAAATTAAAATAATAATAATAATAAATAAAAAAATTAAAAAGGTGAGCAACAAAAACAAAGTAGCCCAGACAGGGGAAATCAAATGAGCAAAGTTACAAAATCAGTATTTAGAAAACCATAATTGAATAAGCACACTGAGCACTGATACGATCAAGGCTTGGTTGAGAAGAAATGAAGGATAAGGTTAGAACTGCAGATAGGATTCAATTGGCAAAAAGTGTTAGAAGACCAGATATATTTCCTGTTTAGGATGAGATAAGCACTAACAACCAACACTTAGCCCAGAGCCCACAATGTAGGAAGGATGCCCTCTGAGCACGTGGGCTCCTAGAGGCTCTATGAAGCTTTCCCATCAGGCACTTTCACTGCCACCACGGACAACAAATGGATGAAAGTACTGAGACTGGACATCATGCCTTGGAGGATGGGTTGGAGGATGGGGGACACTCCTAAAACCTAAATCAGAATAGCCATTCTAAGATCAGGCAATCAATTCAAGAGGTCTCAGTAAACAGATGACATGTTTTAAAGCAGACAAAGGACATGAGGATTATTGTTGAGAAAGATATAGATTCTAATGTTAGCTCAGGCAGTGTTTCTGGTGCAAGTTATTTTATCCCTCTTTGCCTCCATTTTCTCATCTGCATTATGATAATAAAAACTCATGGGGTTGCTGTGACTATCAAATAAGTTGATACACTTAAACAGTGACTGGCAGACAGTAAGTGCTACGTAAGTATATTTATTGATGTTGCCATTATGTTATATTATTATTATTTTCATGACCGATGGAATGGAGACATAAAAAGAACTACATATTTTGAAGAAGGGGAAGAATACGGGCTAGTAGGAGACTACCAGAATATTTAAGGTATACAATTATATAAGGATGAAAATGTGAAAAGGAAAGAAATCTTGAATTAAAAACCATTTCAGAGGCAGAATTGACAAGATTTTGTAATACAATAAGTGCCATTATTATTATTATTATTTTCATGACCAATAGAATGGAGGCAAAGTGCATACAAATGAGGCACTATTCAAAGACGGTTTCTGATAAGACAAAGATAGCCACACAGTGTTACTATCAGATTTGGGTTCAACTTAAGGAATATATTGCAAAAGGGGAAACACTAAGAAAATACAACTGTTGTCACGTTTTAAGAGTAAAGTTGAATAATTTAGGTATCATGAAAGAATTTCACAGAATGGAAAAAAAAGTAACTTTATGCTCTTTTTGGGTGTCTGGGACTCAATGTTAATGAAATGTAAATACACTGCTTTGAAAAAACCTTACATCAATAATGTTTCTTACAGTAATGGTCTAGTCCAAAGGTTGGCAAACTTTTTCTGTAAAGCAACAGAGAGTAAATTTTTTTAGGCTTATGGTCCTTATGGTCTCTGTCACAACTACTCAACTCTGTCATTGTAATGTGGAAGCAGCCACAGATAATATATAGACAACTGGGCATGATTGTGTTCTGATAAAATTGTATTTACAAAAACAGGTGGCTGGCCAAATTCGGCGCAGGGGCCATAGTTTTCCCACTCCTAGTGTAGTCAAAAACCAAATTTGACTACCTGCACTGTTTGCCTTTTTTCACAACAGTGCCGTGCTATTTCATTCATGTTTGTCTCTAAGGCAAAATGCTCATCATATTACTGGCTAAAACACACCAATAATATATAGAGTAATGCAAGTAGTGGTATTTTGAAGTTTATCAAAATGGGTCATAATTTTGACTACTTTGAATATATGAATATTTCTGGCCTCAAACTAGTAACATATAAAAATTAGGAATTATGACAAACATTTTGTAAGGATTAGAATTAACATAGGTAAAATACTTAACCCAGTGCCATCCTAGGTTAAGATTTCTTTAATTGATAGCTAATATTTTTGTTCATAGAACAGTAACAGGAAATTCAATTACCTTGAACAGGTAAGGTCATGAATGTGTACATGTATGTATTTTTCCCTCTCCAGATAGACAGACTGATAGATAGACATGCAGAATACAGTTCAAGAAGTTAGATTAAGAAAAAGGACATTGTGTCCATTGACAGAGGAATGGATAAAGAAGATGTGGTACATATATACAATGGAATATTACTCAGCCATAAAAAAGAACAAAATAATGTCATTTGCAGCAACATGGATGGAGCAAGAGATTATCATACTGAATGAAGTTAAGTCAGACACAGAAAGACAAATATCATATCGCTTATATGTGGAATCTAAAAAAAATGGTACAAATGAACTTATTTACAAAACAGAAATAGAGTCACAGTTGTAGAAAACAAACTTATGGTTACAAGGGGGGGAAGGGCAGGTGATAAACTGGGAGATTGGGATTGACATATGCACACTACTATATATAAAATAGATGACTAATAAGACCCTACTGTGTAGCACAGGGAACTCTACTCAGTACTCTGTAATGACCTATATGGGAGAAGAATCTAAAAAAGAATGGATATATGTATAGCTGATTCACTTGCTGTACAGCAGAAACTAACACATTTTAAATCAACTATACTCCAATAAATTTTTTTTTTAAATAGAATAAGGACATTGTATCTTAATAGGAGGCAACATATAAAAAAAAAATCATGTCTTTTAGTGAATCTATATATTGCAGGACCTGAACTCTGATCATTTTCCTTATAATTTCTCTTTCATCACTCTCTTCAGCCCACATGTCCTCTTAAGTACGAAGCAGGCAGTTAGAGGGATAAAAACTATGCTGGTTGAGTAGGTTAGGATGTAGAAATATATTAAAGGCAATTTTAAAAATCAAAGGGCTAAATTCTCATTGCACAAGAAACATTCAAACAGTTTCAATCTCTTGCATCAAGAAATATGTGTCTTTTAAAAAAATAAAAGAAGCTGTTCATTGACACCATAGTCAAAATGGTAAAATTTTTATGCCAGAATCTCTTTGCTGACACAGACGGGAAAAGGTATTTCATACAGCTGTAGTTAGAACTGCTGGAGAGGTTTATGACTCCTTGAAATATGCAAAAGTTGTTAATCTGCAATTGTATTTCTAGGATGATGGCTACTTATAATGAGGTGACTCACCTTCAGAATATATCAGATAATTACCTGGCTCCCCCTATTGTAGTAAAGTGTTAATTATAGAAGCGAATTAGTGACCTGTTTGAAGGATATCTGATCATATGGATTTTCATTTATGGGTGCTTCTATTCTCTATATGCACTGTGGAGAAAACCTTCCAGCAACTGTGATTATTACCATTATTTCATTTTTATTGCTTTTCCCATTCAAAGGGAGACCACAGTAAGTCAACAACGTAGTTAATTTGCTTTAGCAAACGGGAAAATGCAAGATAATATTATTTCCTTATGAGTTAGAAACTACTGAAGAATATAACTACAGGTTCTAAAAGTTTAGTGTGGCATCTAAATAGCAATCCCTGCTTTGCATATCTCAACTTTCCTATTTCCTGTGAAAGTACGTAACATATTAAACTGATAACACAATCAAAAGCTAAGGCAGACACTGTAAAATTCCTTCAACCCAGATCCTTGTAAACTTTGTCTAACATCTCTGTGGCTCACTTGGGAACTTGAGTTTATGGCCCGTACTTTTTTCCTGGTTTGTCACCATAGGCAAACCCTTGAGTTGAAAAGAAAACAGATACATTAGTCTTCTCCCACTCAGTTTTTCCCCTGAGTCAGAGATCCCAGGTTTGTACCAATGAGAATTTTTTCTATTTGTGTCTTTTTGACATAGTTGCTAGTTTTGATATGACTGTAGTATATTATTCTTCCTGGACGGATTCTATCACAACCTCTTTTTTCCACATAAAAATATGCACTGGTAATTACCAAAAATAATAGGGCATGATAAAGGGGGGAGATGGATAATAGCTCATCATATTAGGAAACAGAAAAGCAGCAAATAAATTGTAGACACGGATAGCTCTGGTAAAAATTAAGACTGGGGATTTTACTTTTGATATATCCTTAGCTGAACATTTTAGAGAACCAGGAGACAAGTTCAGGATAATATTATACTTCAATGTGTAAAACTACCCTAATTGGTTAATTGATAAAGTGATAAATGATAAAGGCAAAAAGCTTTGTTTATAATCCAGTGACCCTTACTATAGATCTGAAAAGGGAGAGGAGAGTATAGAAATAATCAAGTTGACAATAACCAGTGTTGTAACATGGTTCGTTCCAAAAGCAGAGCTTGAAAGTGGGGGGAATTGTGTATATGAATTTTATCTGGGAGAAAACATCAAGGGGCTGTGAAAAGAGAAACAGAAAAGAAAAAGGGCAATGCAAGTGTTTAAACCATTAAGTCGGTTAGCATGAGGGCAGCTTGAGCCAGATTAACTCTAGGGCCTTTTATTTATTTTTAATTTTTTTAACATCTTTATTGGAGTATAATTGCTTTACAGTGTTGTGTTAGTTTCTGCTGTATAACAAAGTGAATCAGCTATACACATACATATATCCCCATATCCCCTCCTCTTGCGTCTCCCTCCCTCCCTCCTTATCCCACCCCTCTAGGTGGTCACAAAGCACGGAGCTGATCTCCCTGTGCTATGCAGCTGCTTCCCACTAGCTATCTATTTTACATTTGGTAGTGTATATATGTCAATGGTACTCTCACTTCGCCCCAGCTTACCCTTCCCCCTCCCCGTGTCCTCAAGTCCATTCTCTATGTCTGCGTCTTTATTCCTGTCCTGCCCCTAGGTTCATTAGAACCTTTTTTTTTTTTTTTTTTTTTTAGATTCCATATATATGTGTTAGCATAAGGTATTTGTTTTTCTCTTTCTGACTTACTTCACTCTGTATGACAGGCTCTAGGTCCATCCATCTAGGGCCTTTTAAAGAACTCAAAGAAGTCCTCTCAGAATTGACAATTGGAGGGTGAAGCATTAGTCTTTTGCCTCTTTATTTCCCATTTTTTGGAAAGTTATCTTAGAGGGTGTTAGTGGCCTAACAATTCTGAGTTGTGACATGTATTGTCATCAAAGAAGCCCAAAGAAAGACAGCAAGACTCATGAGTGAGGCTAGAAGCCAACAGAGTGAAGTGAGCCAGGGCCACATAGAGCTGGAATCAGAGGCGAGGGAATGAGACAGGGCAAGAGAGGCGTCGGATGGAATCGGGATCAAGGTTGATCCACGCACCTGTAGACACAATTGAGTCAGTTCAGATCACTCCTCAATCCCTGCAGAGCAAGTTCATGGGAAAAAATGAGCGCGCTGAGCTTGAGAAAATGAATAGCACGTCATCAGGATGACTCAGATGATCCTTTCATACAACCAAACTACAGTTAAAACTAGAAGAAAATTTAGGGAAATGTTTGCCATTTTCTAAACAATCTAAAATGCCTCGGTCTCTATGAAACAGTTTTTCTTTCTTCAGCACTTTGTCTATGGATAACAATGTGCCATTATGAGGGAAAAGAGCTCTGTGATGGTGGGGGAAAAAAAAATACAAAACTGGAAGGGAGCTGAAAATGTAGCAGAAGAATTTACATGCAAACAGACAGTAAAAGGATCTGACACGGCATCAAACTGGATTAATAGCATAGAAGGCAAACTAAGAAGCCCTCCCAAGAAGTAAACAAAAATGTGAAAGGAATGTAAAAGGAGGAAGGTGGGTGGAAGTGCTGTGTCCTGTTCAGTCCTCACAGCTCTATAGCAACCTGGAAGTCACATAGCCCAGGTGCTAGGATAGTCATAGGAGGAAAACAGCCTGGGTCTCTGAGTCACTATCTGGAAGAGGAAACACTCAGAATTGTCTGAGTCACACTGCACCATGACAACAACAACAAAAGTCCTTTATTGTGTTAAACCACTGAGTTTCCTTCTGTCTTTCCTTCCCTCCCCTCTTTCCTTCTTTGTTTTCCTCTCACCCTCCCTCTCTCTCTTTCTTTCCCTTCCTTTCTCCCTCCCTCATTTCCCTTTCTTTCCTATCTATTTATCACTAAAGAATAACCTACCCTATTCTGACTAATACAGAAGTAGAAAACTAAAAGTTGTTCTAAACCAATCCACAGATATCTTGGTTAGCTCAATTTTTGCTAAGATTACATTTATTACAGAAGAACACTTACTGAAAATGAAGCAAAATGTGATTACATATGTATATATCAGAACTTTTCACCTAATTTCTGGAGATCTATATTAATTATGACAATTGATGGAAACGGTTTCTGAACATCCCAATTGCAATAAGCATTTTCAGACTACATACTTTCCTAATCCAGATACATGCTATTTAAATTCGTGTAGTTACAAAAATGTTCAAATGATTAGCAAATAATTCTGAGATATTATTTATTTCAGACTAAATGAAAATCAAAGCTAAACAGCAGTAGATAGGAGAGAAAACATCATTTCATATTGATAAAAGACACAGTTCATAATGGAGTTAAGAATCATAAATCATTACGTAACAGAATATTGAATCAAAATAAGTTAAGTAAATGCTCTTTGAAAATGGAATGTGACTTCAATATAACTTTCTCGGCTTTGAGGAAATCAAAATGAAGCTATAGAGGTCTTGAGTAGTTTAAAGGGCTGAAATACATAAATAAAACGTACAAAGAAACAGCCAAACATTAATGAACATTAAGGCACATAATTAATACCATGAGCTGTTCCCTTAAAATATAAAACTGCTGTCTGCTGCATTCTTAGATGCTTCATCACATGCAGTTAAGCAGTCTTTAAACATGGGAGTGAACAGGGACAGAGAAAGAAGGACACATTTGAGGAACTTAAACTCATTTTTGTTTTAGCCTTTTAAAGGTTCTCTGTTGTCATGGATAAATTCCAAATCTTTAATATGATTTTAAAGTCTCTGAAGATGGCTTGGTATGATGAGTACTTTTTCAAATACTCATCTGGCTGGCCAAGGCATAAAGCATTCCATCAGTAAGAAGGGCATACGTTAGGCTAGGCTAGAAGAGATCTGAAAAACAAGGTATGGTTGTACACCATTCAGAAAAAGTAAAAGAATATTTCATCCTAAAACAATAGAAGGAAATGTGAACATCAGAGGTCATATAAACAGTTTTGTGCCTGTTGTTATAACTGTGCCATAGCAACAACTGTACATTTTATATTATTTTCTCATTGAATAACCTCTCCTTAGAAAGGTTAGTCTATCACCATCTGGATCTGAACAGGAAACTAACTTCAGGAAGTGTTCTCAGACGTAACAACAGAGCAAAGTGAAGCAGGATCTGGCCAGCTATTTTCAGGAGACTTGAGACTTAAAGGTGACATCAGAAGAAATACAAACAAGTAGGCCAGAACTGTCATCAGTGTTCAGGTGAAGGAATCTAAGTGCTAAGATCTCATGTATCTCAGCTTGGGTGGTGCTGGAGGACTCTGAGCTACAGAAAACAAATGGAGAAAATGGATTGGGGCCAGAGCCCTTGAAGGGATGGGGTAAGTAGCACAGAGCGGAGTCAGGGTCACTGTATGTTGGGATATAACTCGCAAAAACAGCAGTTATTAATTATAAGCAAGGTCATTAGAAGTCAGTATCCATCAGTCCCTGTATAATCTCAGATCAGAAATGAAAGGCCTGGATTCTGAGGGTAGGAGGTTGGCATAGATGATCCCATGTGGATAGCAGCTTGTGGAAGCAGGACTTAGTCTGAGGACTAAACTCTGTCAACAGATTCATACTTCTACCGCCTTGCAACATAGGAATTATAAGCCTAGCATCTGATATCGTAGGGGCAATTCTTATTTCTCTCAAAAAATTAGCAAATATTATCAACATTGATGGAAGAGCAATCATTTAGATAATTGTGTATTAGCCTGTGCAAAAGCTGCTAAGACATTGTCCAAATAAATAGGAATGTACATTGTTAGTTGTATAGTTGTATCATTTATTCTTGTATAGTTACACTTGGACATTAAGAAACTTTCAATGGTTCTAGAGTAGATTTAAAAGGGACCATAGAGATTACTGAACTGAACTCATAATGTCTGACTCTCCCTCAAAAACACGTAATCACTATGGTCTATTTCCACTCTCATCCAGGAAACTCACATCTTCCTTCTTCCACTTCTCCTACCATGAACTATCCTCCACAGAGTAACCATGGTAACATTTTAAAGATACAGCTTATGCCACTGCCCCTTTAAAAACCTTTCATGTTTCCTGTTAACATTTGCTTGGAATCAAATTCTGCTTATGGTCTTCTAAGCCATGAAAGGTTTGCTTCTCATGGATGACGTCTCCAAATCTACCTCTGCCAACCCCCCTTCCTTGCTGACACACTGTAGGCACCTTGGCTTCCTATTGGTTTCTTGAGCTTCAAGTCCCCTTGCCATGTTGGTGCACTTGCCCTTGCTGAGACCTCTTCTTGGAAAACTCTGTTGCTGGCTGGTGAAATTACTGGCATCTCCTCACCCTTTGTATGTCAGTTTAAATATCACATCCTAAGGGGTCATCTTCCATTTTGTATGTAGTCTTTATTACATTATCTGTTTATAGAATGCAATAAATATTTTTATATGCAAAGGAAAGACTACTTTCCTTATTTATGTGTTTACTTATTTATAAACCCTCTCCCCTCTTAGAATTTAAGCTCCAAAAGGTAAGCATCCATGTCTAACCTGTTAACCACTCTGTCTCAATGCTTATACCAGTAACTGGCATTAAGGCAGCACTCGATGTCTATTGAATGGGTGAATGGATGCATAAATTAATCAGGAATGAAAGGCTGTTGATCCTTGCCTATGGAACTAATATTTTCAGGCATATGGCATCTCTTGATAACATAAAACTTAAAACTTTCAAGGGTTAGTAGCTGGGGGCACTATCTGTGGGGAAGAGCAGCTTGAGCAGAAGTTTCAAATTCCCTGGCTCTTAATATCCCCTTCCTTTCGAATAGGTTCTCATCTTATTTTCTACTTCTTATACCACCACTGTCTTCTTTTGTATTCTGTGCACTTTTTAAAGATCTGCTTTAAGAGTATGCAAAATCCCCACTAATTATCTACTCTTTAATGGCTTTGATAGCTCTGCTGAGATAAATTGGAACTTTCAAAAGTCTATGAATAAGTTTAATGAAAGAAATAGGTATAGAGTGAACATGAAATAAAGTTGTGTCTAACTTAGATATGACTTTACCATGAACACTAACTTTTGTAATTCATTGATCTTATTCTTCATTAGGTCTCCAAAGTGGAGGAGAGAGAGAGAGAAAGAGAGAGAGAGAGAAAAAGAGAGAGAGAGAGAGAGAGAGAGAATGAAGGTATGGCACCACCAAGAAGTATTCCCCTCCTTTAATGGTTAGGTTTTCCCTTTCACTTAAGGCCTAAGAGATACATCTCTTAGATGAAAACCCAACAAAAAGACAAATATACTGGTTTGTCTACCATATATGAAAATAATCATAACCTACTGGCACTTTTTTAAAGCAATGTCTGCACATAGTAATTGGTATGGGCATAGAACAGTCCCAAATACTCTGAGACAAGAAGGAAGGGGGCAGGGCACAACCATTAAAAGAATGACACAACCATTAAGAACAGGATACCACAAAAACCAGTTAGAACCAACTAGGCCCAAGATGGTGGAAGATTTGACTTCCAGTAGACCTTGGGCCTCATTATGCACCCATTGTAATGTATTAGCACATGCTAAATGACACACCCACAGGCGCCATGACAGTTCTGAGGCCAACAATAAAAGGTCAAAATGTGGGTGGTGCCCCAATTCATGGAAATCCCCACCCCTTCTCCAAGATAGTTAGAATATTCCTCCCACTTGTTAGGCTGTGAAATTACCCAGTCCATAAAAACTAACCACCCCCGCACCTCGGGACACTCTTGCCTTTTGAGACGGACTGCATTCTGCCTATGGAGTGTGTATTTCCCTAAATAAACCTGCTTTCACTTTACTATGGCTTGCTCTTGAATTCTTTCCTCCACAAAGCCAAGGACCCTCACTTGTCAGCCCGTCCCAGGGACTCACCCGAGACTTGGGACATGACCATCCTCTTGTGCCCCATTTTTTCCTATACCACTTCTGCCTCTCTACTTGTTAGTAAATGATCAAAGCTTATTGCTGAGTGACTAGAGAAATTCCCACATGCCAAGCCCATGGAAAGGTGGATGAATGAAACAAACAAGACCTTCATGGGATTTCAAGTCTGAGAGAAAGGCAGACATTTAACAAATCATTATCACATTTTAACAGTGAGTTTGGTTCAGTTCAAACCATATTAGCTGGGTAAAATGTTTTGCTCCTGGTGTTTGGTGCTGGGCCTGCAGAAACAGAAATGAGCATGGGATAGATCAGGAGGAGACTCCAGGGAAATCAGAAAACTGCACACACAGTATAAACTCCTTAAAGGTTGGATCTCATATTTCCATCTCGCTTAACCCAACGTACTTCCTGATAAATGAATACCTGGTAATCAATGATCAAGTATCTGCTTAAAACATTCGAGGTCCAAGAAGATACTATATCTAGAATTTGCCCATTTATTATTTTGTTGTTGTTGTTATTACTTGACTAATTCTTCTCTGTGGGACATCTTCCAGGGGTATTTGTTAACAGACTAAGACACTTAAGGTTTTGAGACTAGTTCATTTTATCTCCTTTAGTTTTAAGATGTAATGGAGCCCCGGCTTTCGTCAGCCAGCAATTTTCCCACCTTAAGCCCTTAACCCTACTAGCTGATAAGTAATTTCACAGTTCCAGCATAGCTATATCAGCTTGCAATGCAAGAATTTGGATAAATCTGAGACAAAGTGGGCATGAGGTAAGGCAAGAGTAATCATTATTTCACAGGTGTTTGTATTTGTCCTATTTTCTTGAGACTTGTGAATATATTTACATGACAATTTGAAAATGATGTTTGGGCCATAATTGTTCCTAGACTGCTAAATACAGGAGGGGCCAGGGGACTTGCAGAGCTGGTAATGGGAAGCCCGACTGAGCTAACATTTTGACACTGGCTCCTTCTCAGGAGAGGCAAACAGAGGAGAAGAATGGAAAGGAAGCTGTCACTAGGAAACCAAAAAAAAAAAAAAGGAAACCTGCAGAGTACACAACAAGGAGACCGGAAAAAGAAAGGAGTTAATTAACAAAAAGGTGACATCTCAACACTTGCAAACACAAGTGGGAAGAGCTGTCTCAAGGAATAGGAAAGATTAAATACACAGGCAAACTTGGAAATCACATTCTCATATTGCCAAAAATAAGACAAACTCATAAATAGCAATGAAAGCTGTCAAGGAAAGAATTGGCAGCAAACGCTAGGCTCCAACGCCATTGTAGCTTTAACATATGCATTGGTCCTACAGACTTTTTCTGTAAGGACCAAGTTGGGTAAGACCCAATTCCTTTTCCATGTCTTGTCTCTTATATTAAAATTATGTCTAAGACAATGATCTGCCTTAAAGAAATAGTGATATTAGAGACGTTTAGCCCCATTTGTCTTAGCCTATTCTTATTTTGCAGAAGTTGTTTCTCTTCAGGGAGACATTTTTTTTTTTTTAACATCTTTATTGGAGTATAATTGCTTTACATTGTTGTGTTAGTTTCTGCTATATAACAAAGTGAATCAGCTATACATATACATATATCCCCAAGGGAGACATCTTTAGTTGAACATCTCAGTGCTTGGTGCTGTACAGGTGTCTTCTCACTGAATCCTGAGGATACACTTCTGAGGTTGACATGCTTATCTCCCTTCTGGAGAGACTCAGAGGCTCTTGCAGGTTAATTAGCTTGTACTTTGTGCTACAGCTTGTGCACCACGATACAACAGAGACTAAAGAAAAGGAAAGTTTCCTTTCATTCTGACAATTGAAAAGGTCCAATGAACTGACATCTTGCTTTGTGAGGTAGTGAAACTCCCCTCACGTAGGATGTATTGCTGACAAAACCTTGTCAGGGAAACTTTTGAGGAAATTTAAACCTTTGTCAGGTTATTGCAATAGCTGATCTCTGAGGTTCTTCCAAAGGGAAGAGTTTTTTGATTCCATGATACCCAGCACTTAATAACTGCACTTTTACGTTCCATGTCTAACACTGACTAATATTTATTTCATAAGGAAAAAACACACACACACTTGTTTCTCCTTCTACTTCCCCTTGAAATCAAGAAGCAGTTTGACCTGACAACTAAAAAGCTAATCATGTATCTCATTCTAGGCAGAAGGTACAATAGAGCGGAACTGCTGAAAATAATGATAATAACATGAAAATGTGAACATACTTCAGGAATGTTAGTATTTTATTCACCACCTCAATATCTGGAATCTGTTGTTAATGCCTTCTTTTGATCTTTGCTATAATTATCATTATTAAACACTCTACAATGTGGCAGGCACCTTTTTGAGTACATTACCTGTATTAATTATTTATACTTCACAGCCCTATAGTGTCAATTCCATTATTATCTGCATTTTACATGAGAAAGTAGAAGTAGAGAGCTGTTTAATATCTTTTCACAGCCACATAGCTAGTAATCAGTGGGACCAGTTTATATGAATGAAGAATCTATATTCATAATCACTTCTGAGTGTTTCTAAAACTTCAGCAGGAATCAGACTCTCCTAGTGAGCTTTTAAAAATACAGAGTGCTAGACCCCAACCCCAGAATTTCTGATTCAATAGGTCTGGGGTGGAAGTCAATAATTTGCATTTCATACAAGTTCTCAGGTGGTATTGCTGCTACTGGCCCAGGACCACACTTAGAAATCTGCTGCCCTATAGGCTACTGTCTCTTTTACTTAATTTCTCCCATATTCACTTGAAGGGTGACAGACAGCCACTAGTTAGAGAAAAGACTGAAACTAGAGATAAGGAGATGTGTGATAGCAGGGAAGACAGATAAATACTGAACTGTGCTCCCAGAGGAAGTTGTTAAATTGTTTTTTTTCTTTTTTTTAAAGAGTTGAGAGGGGTCATTAAAAATATAATTGCTTTTCACCTGTGTATTGTTGTCCTCGAGCGTTGTACCCAGAGAAATGTGATGGATTGTCCGGGTGATCCTTCGGAATTTCCTACAATAGTAGGGACTGAAGTGAGACCATAACCCAGGGCTGGGTATAATGAGTATTTTACACAAAAGCATTCTGATTGAGAGAACAAGCTGAGTCCTTAGACAGGGTCAAGGGTCAAAGGAGGAATCCAGGTGCAAAGGCAAGAGTCATAGTTTAAAATGTGTGATAAATGCACATGTTCACAAACACGTCTGCTCAAACCACAGCAGGAACAGTGGAACTGAAGCAAAGGGGAGAGATAATTGACCACCTGCATGATGGTGTATGGGGGGGTGGGGCTGCTGGTCTAGTGGGACAGATCCAGGGTCTGGGTTCATATTTCATGTCACAGTCTTTCACACAGTGTCACGGTATGAGTCAGCCTGTTGGTGTTGTGTGTATTGGAGAAGAAAACACCTCTCAGAGAGAAAGTTAACTTGACTCAACCTGGAAATAATTAAAAATAAGGAATCTGAAACTGAGCTACTGAAATTTATCGTTTTAAGGCACAGCCACATTGCTTTTCCTTATCCCTATGTTTACAGAACTGAGCGTATCCATCTTATCTCTCCTGGATCATTTCATTCCTAGATTGCAAGCCTATCAAAGCACTGCAGGATTAGAGTGATAGGTGCTATAGACTCATGTACAGAGGCAGATGGATTAGGAACACGTATCTTTGCAAAGAACCATAAATTTGACAAAATTCGAACAGATCACTGTTTCATGAAAACAACTGGAAATAGGTTAGTAAAATTAAAGTGAACCAAACTACTCCTCTAATTCCTATTATATTTGGCAATTAAGTAGAATATTCTTAAAATACATAATTAACTGAAAATTGATTTGTTTGACCCAGATGTAAAATATTTGAGGAAGAACTCTGGTTTTAAATTCTCTAGATAACAATAGTAATGAAAAAGAAACAAAATGAATATCAAATAAATGGTGATACCTTTCCATGGGCTAGGATTTTTAAAGTACTACTTTGTTTAATTTTTATGACAGCCTTTTGACATTGCTATTGTTACTGTTATTGTTATTATTAGTATTATTCATGAGTACACTGATGTTTAAGAACATCAATGGCAGAATCCAAATTCAAAGGTCAAAAATTCAAAGCCAAGATCCAAATTCAAAGAAGTGTTCTTTACTATTTCTGTAGCTAACTTTTAAGGTGGTTGCAAGATTTGGGGGTAAAAATCTGTAAATGCCTAGACAATTCTGGGCACATAGTATTCATTCTGTCAACAATATCAATTATTATCATCGATTTTCAGTGCTTCACATATTTAATTAATGATACATTGAACCTGACCAAATGTAATAATACACAAATGGCATATCCTCTTCTTTTCCATCCACTGTGTGCATGAGTAGACATGGATACATATCTATAAATGTATATATGAAAGATATCAGAGAACAACTCTATGGTACAATTAAATGAGCATATATTTTGTTGACAGAATAATAGAAAGCTCTGAGTAAGATAAAATAGAATATTTTCTAAGAGGAAAGATTATATTTGCAATGAAGCTTTGAGATTTTCTTCTTTAAAGATATTTGAAGAAAAATGATAAAATTTATTTAATGAGATTTCATTTATTAAGCAGTTACTATATTCCTAACAATGATATAAACTGAGAGCAAAGGCAATTCAAGGATGATATTCTTTAGTGGGAGAGAGAGAAAACACAATCACAAATTATAGTGTGAAATGCTGTGTAATAGAAATCTTCAGAGGACGCTTAACAGAAAAGAAGTGTCACCTAAAGCAGAGGATGATCAGGGAAGCTTCTCAGAGGAGATGACCCTCAATATGAGACTTCGCAGGGAAAGGGGGAGTTGGTCCAAGAAGGAAAGGACAAAAGGGTCACTTCAGACAGAAGGGCCAGGTTTAAAACATTGAGCATGATAGAGTTTGGCTGATTTTTATTGTTTTGCAAGAAGCTGTGGACCAACGGAACATTTAGTTGGTGCTCCATGAATTTATAACTTCATCATCAAGTTATTGTAGACAAAGGTGAGTGTCTCCTAAGTTAACTAAGCTTTTAAGTGAAATGAGTTTAGATACTCTTCATGTGCAAATGTGAAGCAGATATATTCTTGAGGTGCAGCATGAAATATTTCCAAGTCTTACTTGGCCATGGAATTGTGTTTTTTTTTTTTTTTTTTTTCTTTTTGGGCCTCTCTTAGTTCCAGTGACTACAATTGCCTCCCTGGGGAGAATCTGCATTAGATAATCCCTTGAAACATGGCTCTATTCTCAAAAACTAAGATATCCTGAGGCCCTGGAAGGAGCACAGGGCTGGGAGTCAGAATGTCTGGATTCTAGTCTGCAAAGAAAAAACTAATGTCAAATGTGAGTCTTTAGACTTCCCTTCTCTGAGCTCGGTTTCATCATTACAAATCAGGTAATTTCTAAGGTCCTTTCTAATGAATGTACCATAAGGAAAGCCTCGATTTTGCTACAGTCTTTTCTAGGCATTTGGCAATCTTCCTTGTCAGAAAGTCCTTTTTACTGAATAATTGACAAGGTTTCTATTAATAACAAATTTGCTGTTGAATTTAAGGCACACTTTTATTGTGCTGTGATTTAAATAGGCCTTTTTGAAAGGTCTCACTCTAATTTATGACTTTTTCACACATTAACCAATTTTAAATAAAATGCTGGACAAATCTGGTCAGTTTTTAGCTTTTGAGTCAAATTATGAAGCCAGGTACAATATTATTATCTGCTGTTCTTAAGGACAATTTTAAATGAGATGTCACACTGGAGTAATGTTATGCCTCTCAGAAGAAGAACCTATTTTAATAATGAAATGGAATAAGAAGTCATTCACAGAGAGGAGAATGCAGTTTTATTCTAATATCTCAGACACTTTTTATTTATGATGCTTTACTTATATCATGCACTGGGGAAATAAGCCAGCTCCTGCATCTCTTACACATGTATCTGTAGATCAACACAATATATGACCAACAGCACACGCAATTTCAAACTGAACAAGAATGTGGATTGAGTGGCCAGGGTACCTCTTCATTTAAAACAGCGTTTCTCACCTCAACAGTACTGACATCTTGAGCCAGATGATGCTTTTTTTTTTTTTTTTGGACGGGAGATTGGGGGACACCACTGCTTCTCCCTCTTAGATGCCTCCCCAGATGTGAAAAACAAAAATGTCTCCAGACATTAATCAATGACCTGTAGGGAACAGCATTGCCCCCAGTTGAGAACTACTGATTTAAAAAAATATACACATTACATCTAGCTTATATAAGGTCTCTCCCTTTCTTAGTCTCTCTCTCTCTCCCTCCCTCCCTCCCTCTCTTTCTCGCTCAAGTTTTGTAAACCTGCATGGTGTTTTCTTATAGATTCTTTTATATATAAAAGAATTTTAAAAAGTGTAAATACTTTTTTCTGAGTTTTATTAGTTACGTCTTCCATCTGAAGGTTCATTTGCAGAATACAATCATGAAATGTTTGCATGACTGAGATGAAAACAAGATTTTATCGATTACCTCCTTTTAGCCAGCCACACTGAATACAGAAGTTAATGTTTCCTTTCAGGTATCCTTTCAGGTGTCCTTTCAGTGGTGGGGCAGTTGCTACCTGCTGAGGCGGCTCACTACAGATTTTGAAAGCTCTCTCGTTATCAAAGAGCTCCACCTTAGACTGCGATGAAGTATGTCCATCATCACTTCAAATGATATGCTGTGACCTGCTACTTCCACCTTTTAACCTGCTTGCCTTTGTGTTGTTTCCCACTATTCCTGTCAAGGTAGTCTAAACCTTTACCGAAAAGCAAACAAAAAAGCACAAAAACTTGCCCCTTGATTATTGCAGTCGTTTCTTAACTGGTTTCACTGACTTCTTTTTTGCCACCTCTCAATTTATCAAGCACGCACATGTCCAATTCATCTTTTCTAACGGTCTAATTTTCATTCCCTGCTAAAGTTATAAAGGTCTCCTTCACTCTCCAGAATGAAGCTCAAACTCTAAATCAGAGAGGAACCTGAGACAGGCTTTAATGAGTCCAGTGGGCACCCCATGTGCCCTTTTTCAACTCTCTGGTCCACCTCATAAGGCCAGTTTCCCATCCTCTTATTGCTCTCTTGTCTTAATGCTTGCTCCCCTCTATTTGTCTTTGTCATTCTGAGCACTACACAGTGACACCTCTATTCTGATGCTTAGTCTGTTCTTATAAAACTGTGCTAACTGGAAATCAAAATCCATCTACTTCATAAATATTTTCTATACTACAGCCCACAGGTTCTATTCTGATTTCTCATTTTTCTCCAGCATACATATTAACTTTATGCCTTCACTTTCCTCATGTAGAATTCCTGTCTCTCACATTTTCTTTTCTCTCTCCCACTTTCATTTCCCTCCACAAAACTAGTTGCATAATAATTGCAGAATCAACACCACTTGATTTAAATCACCATACCGTTCCAATGTCTGGACCTGATGGAAGTCACAGAGAGGAAGAGCCCTTGCTTTTCTTGAAGACCAGAAGTGGAAAATTGCAAATTGAAGACAGTGGTTATTTTTAAGGCCCCATGGAGAAAATGTTGCAATGAATTCTAGCTGTTCATTCATGTGTACAAATTTATATAGCGGTTGCTTTATCAACATAAACATATGTTAAAAAATGGGTTGCTTTGTTTATTTACATGCACATTTGTTTGTTTTGGAGCTTTTGGAAGAATGACGTTATACAGTTCAACCATTAGCTTGCCATATGACCTTGTGCAAGTCCTCTAAACTATCTGAACTTTACTTGTTTGGGGAGGAAAAAGGTGATCATAAGATTCCTGAAACCACGTTAAACTGAGCAGTTGCACCTTTTATTGGTCTCAAAATAGAACTGTTCAGTAAGCAGTGGTTACCTTCTATCCATCTTCCTTCTTCCTCCTTGAAAACAGTACTTCAGGCTTGTTCAAGCATCTATCCCTTACCTCTGTGACTTAGGGGTCAAGACCCAATCCCAGCTCAGCAGTAAATATTGACTGTGCTAAGTAATGGTAGTGCTCTGATTCTCTTTACAGATCCATTAAATGGGCATGTAACCCTGTGAGAGTCGGCTGAAGGATTTCTGGGTAAGGTTAAATCACTCCTGATATAAAATCCTACAAAAAGAATGGTCCTTTTTGCCCCTCATTATCTCATGTCTAGACTGGGGACTTGGATCATCTGTGGCTTCCTTGGGACAGTGAGGGGAACTGACACAAGGGAAAATTCACACATTGTTGATGGTCAAAAAGAGGAAAAGAGAAAAGTTGACATAATTGAGCTGCTGAATCAATACACTACGAAACTTGCCTGCGGCTGGTACTGCTACTTCTCCCTAGCCTCCCCCTGCAAACACCCCTACTACCTACTCTCCATTCTTTCTTTTAGTAATACAATTCACTTCAACTTTATTAGGCCAACCATTTTCACAGCTAGCTATGACCTTGAGAATGAGTCCTTGGAAACAGAGTGTGAACAGAACTGACCTGTTTTCAACTTGCATGTTACCTCTTTGAAAGGAACTTGCTTGTTCTGTACTTTTTTTGTTCCCCTCTTAGATGGGCTAGAACATATATATGGGTCCAAAGAGCCATAAATGAACAGAAGAATGCTGATAATATCATATGGGATGCTGGAGTTAAAAGAGAGAAACAACTTTTGGGGGGCAACTCCAAGAGCAGAGCCACACATCTGCTATGAACAGTCGACCTACATATGGCCCACTTACAAATGTATGGCAGACATATGGTCCACCTACATCTTGAGAAATAGATCTCCTACCCAGTTTAACCACTGCATTTTCGGGTCTCATGTTTTTCAACAGCTTAACCTATACCCACCTAACACACCACACTTCAACAAGACACCTTGCTTTGTGAGG
This sequence comes from Balaenoptera ricei, assembly GCF_028023285.1. Taxonomy (NCBI): domain Eukaryota; kingdom Metazoa; phylum Chordata; class Mammalia; order Artiodactyla; family Balaenopteridae; genus Balaenoptera; species Balaenoptera ricei. Next base: position 38,554,390 of record NC_082657.1, on the reverse strand, counting down.
TAATATATTCCCTTTATTCTCTTTTCATTTAAGCCAATTTAAATAGCAAACTTCTCCTTCCAGCTGCCAAAGTCTTTCTAGTTGGTGCAGTCAAATTTCACATCTCTGGCCTGTGAACAAAAGCAAAATAAAGCCTTTACAAGACAACTACTGGAAAATTAATGTCTAGAGGGCAATTCAAGGTGGGTTTAATCCAAATAGTCTTTGGAATTGAAAATTAAAAAAAAAAAACCTATGGGCTCACATTTTGAGGTTTTACAACTGTTTTCATGCCTTCATGAATAATGGAAATAAGAGTGAGTGCAACTGTAGTAGAAAATATAAGAAGAGTTTAGAAAAACTTGAAGAGCTCTTCAAAGGGATAAGTACTGTGGGAAAGTTATTATGATTCAGAATTCAAGATCCAGGGAGATTATAAGAGTCCATTGAATCACTGATGAGACAGCCCAATGAGACACATAAAACAACCAAACTAAAGTTGTCACGATAAGGGCCAATTGGTTCTTCCAAGTGATGCAGGTGACTAGCTATGTGCTGTCACTTGGCCTGACGGGGAAACAATCTTGGAGACCCCATTTCATCACTTGAAAAAACGACGGCCTGTAAGATGCTTTCCAGCTGTGATCATCTAGTGCTCTATAAATGTGGGAGAGGCCCCCTTCCCCACCTTGTGCTGCTCCTTCAGGAAACTTAAAAACCTCAGGATGGATTGTTCTATAGAGCTGGTCCTGCTCGTGAGAGAAGAGTCTCTAGAAGTGCTCAATCTGTCCAAGTGGCATGGACTGAGATAGTTACAGCCCTACCACAGCTACAAATGGAGAAAAATAATTTAATTTAGAATAGAAATATAAATGTGTGATGATGCTGTTAATTCATTATCACTACAGATTTTACGTACAACATTTAAAAAACTTCCTGATTATTAGCTGAACCAATGTTGCGAAGCTGTGGGAAATAGACAAAATCATACTGTAGTAAGATAACACTCCCCTCCCAAACACATACAACTTCATTCTGCTCTAATGTATGGAGTCTAACTTTCTTAATTTGATGAGTCCTAAAATTCCAGAATAAAGAAGACCTTCAACTGGTTTGTGTTGTTAGTTTTCTACACGGTTTACCTAAAACATTTTGGAAATAATAATGCATATAATGTTCCAAATCCAAAATATGAACAAAAGTCTGTCCATAGTATATCCCGACTTCTTCAAACGTTTGAATATTAAAAGTGGCAATCATCAGAGTGTTGAATATATTCCAGAAATATGTCTATGTGTTTTATATGTATTATCTTATGTAATAAGCCCTACTGTTATTATCCGCGTTTAATACATGAATTCTAAACAGTTTGAGAAAACTGGTATAAACAGTGATCTAGATATATAAACAGTGATCTAGAAGTCAAACCCAGATGAACTATCTTCAAAGCATTAGCTTTTAACTTGAGCCTACCAGTTAATGCAATATTATACATTAATAAGTGTCAGCAATAAGCCAGTTGAGATAACATTACTAAATGAACATTAACCCATGTTAAATAAAGAGAGAAAAAGATATCACTTTGTGCTTAACAGCTTTGTAATGAAAAGTCTACTAAAAAAGTGAAAAGAAATACTCCAAAATGATAACAGTTGTGTTTCAATATCATGTTATTTTCCATCTATTGCTCTGATTTCCTGTAATGTACATATATCAATTTTGGTATTCCAAAACAAATATAAAGATCAAAAATTATGGGAGAGGAGCTTCAAGATGGAGGAAGAGTAAGACGTGGACATCACCTTCCTCCCCACAAATACATCAGAAATACATCTACATGTGGAACAACTCCTACAGAACACCTACTGAACGCTGGCAGAAGACCTCAGACCTCCCAAAACGCAAGACACTCCCCACATACCTGGGTAGGGCAAAAGAAAAAGAAAAAACAGAGACAAAAGAATAGGGACGGGACCTGCACCAGTGGGAGGGAGCTGTGAAGGAGGAAAGGTTTCCACACACTAGAAAGGCACTTCGCGGGCGGAGACTGCGGGTGGCGGAGGGGGGAAGCTTCGGAGCCACGGAGGAGAGCGCAGCAACGGGGTGCGGAGGACAAAGTGGAGAGACTCCCGCACGGAGGATCGGTGCCGAGCAGCACTCACCAGCCCGAGAGGCTTGTCTGCTCACCCGCCGGGGCGGGCGGGGCTGGGAGCTGAGGCTCGGGCTTCGGTCGGATCGCAGGGAGAGGACTGGGGTTGGCGGCGTGAACACAGCCTGAAGGGGCTAGTGCACCACAGCTAGCGGGGAGGGAGTCCGGGAAAAAGTCTGCAGCTGCCGAAGAGGCAAGAGACTTTTTCTTCCCTGTTTCCTGGTGCGCGAGGAGAGGGGATTCAGAGCACCACCTAAACAAGCTCCAGAGATGGGCGCGAGCCATGGCTATCAGTGCGGACCCCAGAGACCGGCATGAGACGCTAAGGCTGCTGCTGCCGCCACCAAGAAGCCTGTGTGCAAGCACAGGTCACTCTCCACACTGTCCCTCCCGGGAGCTGGTGCAGCCCGCCACGGCCAGGCTCCCGTGATCCAGGGACAACTTCCCCGGGAGAACGCACGGCGCGCCTCAGGCTGCTGCAACGTCACGCGGGCCTCTGCCACCGCAGGCTCGCCCCGCATCCGTACCCCTCCCTCCCCCCGGCCTGAGTGAGCCAGAGCCCCCGAAGCAGCTGCTCCTTTGACCCCGTCCTGTCTGAGCGAAGAACAGACACCCTCAGGCGACCTACACACGGAGGCGGGTCCAAATCCAAAGCTGAACCCCGGGAGCTGTGCAAACAAAGAAGAGAAAGGGAATTTCTCCCAGCAGCCTCAGGAGCAGCGGATTAAAGCTCCACAAACAACTTGATGTACCTGCATCTGTGGAATACCTGAACAGACAACAGATCATCCCAAATTCAGGAGGTGGACTTTGGGAGCAATGATATATATATATATTTTTCCTTTTTCTCTTTATGTGAGTGTGCATGTGTATGATTCTGTTTGTGATTTTGTCTGTATAGCTTTGCTTTTACCATCTGTCCTAGGGTTCTGTCTGTCTGTTTTTGTTTTGTTTTGTTTTGTTTTTAGTATAGTTTTTAGTGCCTGTTATCATTTGTGGATTTGTTTTGTGGTTTGGTTGCTCTCTTCTTTCTCTCTTTCTTTCTTTTTTAATTACTTTTTAATTTTTAAAAATTATGTATTACTTTAATAACTTTATTTTATTTTATTTTTTCTTTCTTTCTTTCTTTTTTTCTCCCTTTTATTCTGAGCCGTGTGGACGACAGGGTCTTGGTGCTCCAGCTGGGCATCAGGCTGGTGCCTCTGAGGTGGGAGAGCTGAGTTCAGGACATTGATCCACCAGAGACCTCCAAGCACCACGTAATATCAAAAAAAAATCTCCCAGAGATCTCCATCTCAACGCCAAGACCCAGCTCCACTCAACGACCAGCAAGCTACAGTGCTGGACACCCTATGCCAAACAACTAGCAAGACAGGAACACAACCCCAGCCATTAGCAGAGAGGCTGACTAAAATCATAATAAGGTCACAGACACCCCAAAACACACCACCGGAACCAGACCTGCCCACCAGAAAGACAAGATCCAGCCTCATCCAGCAGAACACAGGCACTAGTCCCCTCCAGCTGGAAGCCTAAACAACCCACTGAACCAACCTTAGCCACTGGGGACAGACACCAAAAACAACGGGAACTACGAACCTGCAGCCTGCGAAAAGGAGACACCAAACACAGTAAGTTAAGCAAAATGAGAAGACAGACAAACACACAGATGAAGGAGCAAGGTAAAAACCCACCAGACCTAACAAATGAAGAGATAACAGGCAGTCTACCTGAAAAAGAATTCAGAATAATGATAGTAAAGATGATCCAAAATCTTGGGGAAAAAATGGAGAAAATACAAGAAACGTTTAACAAGGGCCTAGAAAAACTAAAGAGCAAACAATGATGAACAACACAATAAATGAAATTAAAAATTCTGTAGAAGGAATCAATAGCGGAAAAACCGAGGAAGAAGAACGGATAAGTGACCTGGAAGATAAAATAGTGGAAATAACTACTGCAGAGCAGAATAAAGAAAAAGGAATGAAAATAATTGAGGACAGTATCAGAGACTTCTGGGACAACATTAAACGCACCAACATTCGAATTATAGGGGTCCCAGAAGACGAAGAGAAAAAGAAAGGGACTGAGAAAATATTTGAAGAGATTATAGTTGAAAACTTCCCTAATATGGTAAAGGAAATAGTTGATCAAGTCATCTGTGGTTTTTATTCTGATATCTTCAATGTAAAAAAACACAGAAAGGGACTTCCCTGGTGGTCCAGTGGTAAAGAATCCACCTTCTAATGCAGGGGGATGTGGATTTGATCCCTGGTCAGGGAACTAAGATCCCACATGCTGTGGGGCAACTAAGCCCACTCACCACAGCTACTGAGCTTGCGCACCTCAACTAGAGAGCCTGCGTGCTGCAAACTACAGAGCCCAGGCACTCTGGACCCTATGTGCCACAACTAGAGAGAGAAAACCTGCATGCCACAACTAGAGAGAAGCCTGTGTGCCACAACGAAGAGCCAGCGCCACAACGAAAGATCCTGCACGCCTCAATGAAGACCCTGCATGCCACAACTAAGACCCAATGCAACCAAAAAAAAAAAAATAAATAAATAAATAAATATTTTAAAAAATTAAAAAAACACAGAAAGCAAAATAGCAAGCACCCACTTAGAACTTGAGTCTCAGTAAAATTATTCTTCAGAAGTAAAGACATTTAAGACACACACACACAAAAAGAGTATTCACCATCCTCAGACCTACGCTAAAGGTAATTCTAAAAAATGTGCTTTAGTCAGGCAGAAAATGATCCCAGATGAAAGAGTATCCGAATGGAACAAAGATTAGATAATTAATGTGTATATAAATATCAACTATTACAGCAAAATAATAATATTTTGTGGGATATAAATTAATTATAATTAAATACACAAAAGCAATGCCACATAATTTAGGAGAAAAACAAAAGATTTAAATTATACAAAATTTCCATGTTATTCAGGAGGGAAATAATGGCCTTAATTGACTTTAGAATTTAATAAATTAAGGATGCATATTTAATTTGCGGATTAGTCACTGAAAGTTCAGAATTAGAGGACATTAATACCACACTAGTAAAGGGAAAACCAAATGAAATCCTTTTCAATCAATCAAAATCAAATGAGAGGGCAAGAGAGGGGAGAGAAAGAAAGTGAAAGCCTAGAATAGGTCGAATAAATAGCACACAGTATCCAAACAGATCAATGATTCTATTAATTATAAATATACAAGCTCTTCCAATTAAGGAATAAAGAGTGATAATAGAAGAAAAGGCATACCAGGCACACAAACATAGATAATGCTTCACCAGCAGAACTTCTTCAAAGGAAATTCTAAAGCAAGTTTTTCAAGCAGAAGAAAAGATATTTCAGATAAGAGGTCTGAGACACAAGAAGAAATAAAGAAGAAAGCAAGTTACACATATGTTAGTAAATTTAAGTAAACATTAAATACATAAAATAATAGCAATATGGAAACAATTTAACTAAGCAAAGAACAAGAATAATAAATTAAAATAATGGACTGTAGAAATGATGTTAAAGTGTTCCAACCTCATGATATTAGCTGGGAGAAGTTCCTGGTATGTTCAGGTAAGGGCTTGTTTCATATCCTGTGCCTTTGTTGATGCTAAGCCCTCAGCCTGCTTGTCTCTTTCCTTATCTCCAGTTATTAAAGTACTAACTCAAGCCTTTGCTCAGATGACATATCATTCCAAATTGCGCAAAATGCCTTCCTGCCCACTCCCATAATCCCATGCATTGAACTCTTTTTTCACACAGATTGTTCCTGACTTATATTGTTTGCAGGGACTATTGGGATTCATGCAACTATTTCTCAAAATGCTTAGTATTTCTCATAGGAGTGAATGCATCCATGTACAAATGGAGGGATGCACATTTAGAAATAAATCCTTGGTCCAAATGGACTTCAGTAGCATAAACATATGTCATCAATGCCTGCTAGAGGCTTTATTGTTATCTCATCAGGTAAATTCACACACCTAAAGAATCCACACTTAAATACATGTGCTGAAGTCTTTAATAAACTTATTTACTGCAAAAATATGTAGCAGGCAATAGCACAGCATTGATACTGTTTTTATACAGAGGTTCCAAGAACAAAGAGGTTTTATGGCTTCAAAAAATGCAAATTAAGAAATACAGAAACGCTCAAACCTACCATCCTCTCACTAAACTTTTTGGAACTCAAAACAATAGGTTTTATCTTGGATTTGGTTTCAAAGGAGTGCTTAGGCTAGCTTTTGTGTAATTCAGTGTCCTTGTTTATTCCTAATGGAAATTTAGAAAATGCCCATTTTGTCTGTGTAGTGTCTTAGTCTTTTTAACTCTCGAATAGATGCTAAAGAGAATAAAAGAACACTAAATTTTCAAAACCATAAACAAAATTTCTAACTGTAAGTCAAATGTAATTAGTATTCAAACACTGAATCCCAACTAATGAGGTCATAGGGAATAATACTCCTGGTTCTTTCAATCTAATCCTTAAAGAAGACTGTTAATGAGAAAAATATAATAAAAATTAACCAAAGTGAAGGATGAATTTAGGACCTCCTTCAGGTTTTATTCAAGAATGATTTTCTGAAAAGTTCTTAAACCTTTGGAATAGAGAAGCTGACAAAAGAAGGAGGCCTATGAAAGGTAAAAATAATTACGGAGGTAACTGGCAAAAGAGAAGATGAATGATGACTAGCAAATCAGTAGAATATAAAGCACCTTAGCTTAAAAAGGACAAGTCATGAAGGAATATTTTCTTTTGACTTCATTGGAAGCACTTCCTGCACAGACCTTATTTTGAGTACAGTCACCAGAACTGAGTTTTCAGGAATTTCAATATTAATTGGGCTATTGCTTAGTTTGAAAATATGTATAAGATAATGATTCAAGATGATTCTCTTAAGAATAGTTTCCTTTAAAATTAAACCTAAACTAACGGTAAGTATTTCATTTGCAAATTGCTACTTCTTAGACATGCCCTATTAAAATACATCTTGAACCTCTTTCAAACTGTTCAGCTTATACTGAGTCATCAGGACAACCTGAACTGTTGAGACATAGAGGGGTTTTTGAATAAATCAATGCTGAAAAAGAAGTATTTATTTTATTCCTAATTTTTAATCTATTTTCTGCCTGTCATGCATGCCTATAATAGAGAGAATTGCATGAGAAGCAGCAAAATGATTGTTATCAAATAACTCCCTGATCAACACTTTCAATTTTCTAAAACAACATGCATCATCAAAATAACAACAATAATAAAATAACACGGATGGTAATTATTAATAATAATTATTAGCATTATTATATTAAAATCAGACTTATTTACTAGATTCTAATGACTTCTTCTATTACCTTATTACACGTTACTTTATAAAAATTTTTGCCATAAATCTTGTGATGCCTTATTCATGGGTAAAGCATGAGAAATTGTTGCCTGGTACACGATTTTTGAAATATCTTCTTTCAACACATATAGAGACAACTAGGGGATTACTGGTCAATATGCAGGCTCAAAAGACAAATGAATTTGAAATTTCTCCAGGGATGGAAACACTAAAACAATCTCAATGATAATTGAATATTAATAGATCTTTCACTAAACCAAAACACCACAATAATCTCAATATATATTTGTAATACATAAACCATGAAATGTTTAAAGGAAACAGATATATTTTGCAATTTTGAAAGTGAAAGGGTTAGACCTTGACTTAATGGTTCAGAAATCTTGGGTTTTACAAATTAATTTCCTTCCTCAAATTTCAGGTATGAGTTCCCCCAACTGCTTCTCATGGTGTTGTTCACGACACTGCTGATTATTCCACTGGTAATTGGGTAAGAGCTAAGTGCTAAGTATGGCACTAACTCTTCCTAGGAATTTCCTAGGAACAATCTCGCCCAAACCAAATCTTAAGATTTATTTTCCCATCCCCTGAGGAATGAATCTACATGATGCTAACAATAAGAGCAAAAATAATCATAACCATTCCAACTATTATTTATTAGGCATTAACTATATGCCGAATAACGTCATAAATTTTTCACAACAATTTTCCAATTAAAGTTTAGGTTTTTTTTTTTCCTTCCTTCCTTCCTTCCTTCCTTCTTTCCTTCCTTCTATAGCCATGAAGACTAAGACTAAGGCTATATTAATGAACAAGAGTTCCTGTTCTCATGAAACTTACATTCCTTTGCAAAGAGTGAGGCATGACAGAAGACAAAATATAAATCAATGAATACATAAATAAAAAATGCATAAATACCTAAATCCAGTTAGTGTATAAAGACTGGTAAGTCAACACTCTTTAGAAATGTGCCAGTAACCACCTATCTGTGAAGGTATGTGTGAAGGGGGTCATTCTTTATATAGAGTTGCCAAGTAATGTCTTTCGGAGGATGTGTTACTTGAGGTGCATCCTATATGTGGCAAAGGACCAAGCCATCTGGAAAAAGAAACTTCCAGGAAGAAGGAATAGCAAATGAGAACCTTCAAGGTGAGATTGAGCCTTTCATGTTAGGGGGAATGCAGGACCAGTGTGACAAGTTCAGTGTGTTAAGAGCAATAGTCAGGAGCCTTATTGTATAGGATTTTGAAGACCACAGGAAAAAGTTTATATTTTACTGCCAAACTGATGCATAAATCAACAATAAATCAACATAAATCAACAGGCAGAAATGTTTTATCATTTGGTCTTCCAAACAGAGCTGGGAACAATCTCTAATCTGTATTTCTGGAAACCTAATTTGAAGGACCAGTTGAGGGTTAGGGAGTTACTGAAGTTTAAATCTAGGACAAAAACCCAGAGTTTTGGACTGCTTATATTCTTTCCACAACACAAAGCTGATCTTTTACTTTGAGTTCCAAATCAAAATTAAAAGGATATGAAAATATGTGTTTGGAATTGATTTAAGCTCACAGGACTAGAAAATAACATTCTCTCAGTTTTACAAATATGAATATGTTTATAACATTGATTCAAAAGCAGATGATCTATGTCTAGAAAATTTTTATCTCCACAGATTGCAAACCCAATATAAATTTATGGATAAAAGCTATCATTGGGATAAAATATTGTACAAGTCTTTTTTTGCACATATTGTAATTCAAAAAAGATGCCAGATTGCTTGGAACTTTAAGTATTGATGTTTTAATGAGTAGACTATTTTCTCTAGTGGAGCACATCCAATTAAATTTAGTATTCAGTCATTTGCTAAAGGGACAGTCTGCAGCTTCTAAATGATTCTACTTCTCCTTTGCTTTTCCCTCCATTCCCGGATGCCAGTTTGATGACTTGTTTGTTTTCTAAGCACTGAATATCTCACTGGAATACATATTCATGGAAGAAAATTCCAGGGTAGACCATATTTAGTAGCACTCCTAGTTTTTCTCAGATCTTCCTAGCCCTTCCTTTTTATTTACCTTTCCTCAGGTTTTAAACATTCAAATTCCTCAGGACTCAATCTTACCCTCTCTTTGTTTCATTCACTGATTTGGTTATTCATACATCGAATACTTATTCAGCACCTATTATGTGCCAGGCACTCTGCTAGGGACTAGTGAACACCAGCAAAGGAGGCAAAGATCTCCATCTTCCTGGCATTTTACAATTTATTGTGGGGAATAAGAGTCAAAAAGTAAATGACTAAATATAAAATGAACTATACATATAGACGGCATTGCTGTGAAGCAGAAAATAGCAGATAAGATAAAATTGGGAAAGGAGTCTTCATTTTGGCTAGGGTAGTTATAAAGGGCATTTGTGAGGAGGTAATATTTGCAGAGACCTGAATGAATGGGAAGCGAGACACAGGAAGATGCTGAGAAGTAACGTTCCACATAGAGGTAACAGAACATGTACGTTTCTACGGCACAGAGGAGTCGAACATGTTCCAGCAATGACGATGTTTCTGAGGAAGATTAAGCAAAGAGGAGAAGGGTTGAGGATGCAGCCAGGAAGGTAGAGAGGGCACGAAGAGAAGGTGAGCAGCCCCCAGGGCAAGGTCTGGAATTAATTCTGGCTACCATGGCACACCACTAGAGGGTTCTGAACAGGAGAATGATGCACTCTGATTTTCAATTTTAAAAGATTTCTCCAGCTTCCAGGTGGAGAATATACCATATACAAGAGTGGAGGTAGGGAACACATGCTAGGAAGAAAGTTATTTCAGTAATCCAGAAGGGAAATCATTGTTGTTTAGACTAGGGTGTTTATTCTGAAGCTAGGAAACTTGGTCAGTTTGAGATCAATTTTTCAATTAGAGCCCAGAGGACTCGATTTTGGACTGGATCAAATATCTGTGAGAGAGTGATGAAAGATAAATTGGGTATGTTTGGCCCAAGACATGGTGATTATTGAAATGGGACGAACCTGACAAAAAATAGGATTCTAAGGCTATGGAGGTAGGAGCAGGCCTTCATGCAGAAATCAAGATATCGTCATTCTTTTTGAACTGGTTAAATTTCAGATACATATTTAATATCTACATGGAAACATGAGACAGACAATGGATCTACAAATTTTATGATCAGAGGAGAGGACTATACCCTCTTCCCTACTGAATTCTACTTGGCCTCACTAGTAAGACTTCTTTAGGTTCACTTCCTTTGGAATGAAACAATGGCCAGAGACTTGGCCCTTAAGTCTGGACATTCTAAGAGTCTTGTCTTAGATTTTAAAAATTTATGGGCTGATAAAATATGTAAGCCCAGCCTTCTATACTGAGGAAGTAAGAACTGGGAGGGAACTCTTTCTGAGTATTGAAGCCCCCAGTTGTAAGCTGATGGGACACATAGATGGCCCATAAAGTCCAGTCAAGTGACATCTTGAGAGAAGATATTTGTTCAAACTGTCCTCTGTCATTTCCTTAGAAATCATAGACTTCCCTAGAAAGAAATTAATCAGAGTTCACACCAAAACTTTCATACCCCTATAATCCAAATATTCATGGGAATGTCTCTATATCCTAGAGAATTTCTTATTCAAAACGCTGTAGGTAAGTATAAAATATAATACAGTAAGACTAAACTTATTATTATTCTCTTTCTTCTTATTATTCAATTTTTTATAAACATTTATGTACTTGGGATTGGAGGGTATTTCAAGTATATTTACCACGACCAAGTTAATGCCTTTTAAGCCTAGAAGTGAAGAGAAAAATGATATGATTTGGAAGGTGTGGGTGAGCTAAGGGTGGGCAGACTGTTGCAGTAACTCCAGGTGGGACAGGGAAAAAACAGATCTTGTAGATCAAAAGCACTTCCAGAGTCTGATGTGTTTTGAAAGCTTCCTGCACAGCAGTTTTAATATAATCCATCAGTAGTATAATTACAGCAGAATCTGCAACACAATAAAATAAACCTATAAACCTTAATCCATTTCCATACAAATGCCCTTACTAATGAAATCAGGAAAATGAATAAGAACTATGTACAATGGCAGGCTGTGCTCAAAAAAGCCTTCAGTTCCACACAAGTGCTCCATAGGTCTCTAAAATATTATGCCATTTATGCAATTACAATCAGCTACTATTCTTAGGGGTTAAAGGTCCCAGTACAATAAATGGAGATACTGCTTCAGTAAAGATGGTTCAATCAATCTGGAAATGTTTCTGCTTTTTCAGGAGGATGACATACTCTAATCTGTATAGCAGACAATGGAGTTTCATTAAAAATCCTGATTTCACAACTCATTATGTGATTGTCACATGAATGCCTCCTGTCCCAATCTTGATGGTCTGGGCTTTGTTATTTCTCTGGGGGTAGCGGCCACTGTATCTCACTAAAAAATGGAGACAGAACCTGCCTTTCATGTTAGTTCTGAGAGCAGTGATTGGGAGAATTGTAAAGGATGCAAATTTTCTGATCAAAATGATAATTCTTTCAGGAAATAATAGCATCCAAAAGCAGGACCAATGGGGTAGATTGATGCATGGAAGAGAATAAGGAGAAAAAGCAATACAAATAATGAGAGCCCAGCTCTTGAATATGTTGTGCATCATTACAGACACTCTGAAAATCATCACATCCTCCCTGGAAGGTGTGAGACTTTCCACATCCAGCTCCAACCATGGCCCAAGTCCACTTAATGCTAGCTTGCTCAAGGCAAAATACTTCCCTTCACATAGAGGTTGATATTCAATAAAAGTATGCATCTATGTTTGCTCACACTAAATGACTCCACATGGAAGGCATTTTGGTCCCTGGATAGTTATGTCTTTGGCAGCTGACCAATTCTTCCTTATAAGGCTCGATTAAATGAAGGGAGGACGGGTTGGCTAGAAGAAAACCCAGACACTTTGAGAGGGCAGCTGAGGTTGTATAAAGCTGGGGAAAGAGCATTAAATAACAGTCTTAATATTGAGGCAGGAGTTAAAAAGGGAGAGAAAACAACATTTCATAAGTAGGAATGGACAAAGACATAATATAAAATATGGATTCAAGGAAGTTATTCAGACCCAATTCTATATTTCCCTCTATATGCCACCTAGAGTAAGACAGAGACAGCAGCTGAAGGTGATTATGTAGAATGTGTCCACAACTGGAACATAATTCTAAACCCAAGACAAACCTTTTTATGAAAGCAGTTTTCACAGTATTTACAAGGTGGCGAAAACAGGGCAAGGATTTATTCAGGAGGCATAAATTTCCTACCCCAATGAAGCTCAGGATACTTCTCACACCAGATAAGGATACTGATGCATTTTTCTCTTCTCAGTAAGAGTTTTGAACTGTGAGGTTCCTGATGGTGCAGCTACTTCCTTGGATTGTGAGGGATCCCGGCATTAAGAACATCCCCATATATAGAATACTTCGGGAGTTAACAATAAGGCACTCATTTCTCAAGACCATTTGCTACCACATTCAGAAAACTCTTGTATCAAACACACACATCTATGTACAATGTGAGGTGTGGCACCCAGTATCTGACAGCTCTGCTGGGCAATTTGGAAGATTCTATGCTCAAACCCATGCACTTACAACCAGCATGGAAAATGTAAGCTCGAAAAGATGGAAATGATGGTTTATAACCTGGACATTCAAGATAAGAAAGAGGCAGGTAATGGATGACCCAAGTTCAGAAACTAAGGTCAAGAAGTAGGGGTCTACCTCTGCCCCAGGTGGATTGCTATATTCATTTTGACAACCTCTCTTCATCTTTAATAATTGTCTAGATACCTGAAGGACTATCTTGCTATGTAATGCCCATGATGTCACAAACGTTCTCTCCCATCTTGCTTATCTACATGGAACTCTACCTCCTCCTAAAAAAATTATTCAACCATTAGCTCTTTTTTCCTCCTTGATTTCCATAGGGAAATAATCATGCTTTTAGCTTGGTTGCTTTTTACAATGTATGTATATCTTTCAGATGCTTATATATGGTGGTGACTTTACCAAATGGAGTTGCTCATTAGCCTGGCTTCTACCTTACTGCTCTGCTCAGCATTTAGTGCTGTTCTTGGAAGTTAGAGGAGTCTCAGGAAATTTCCATTAAATGTATCTTGAGGTGGACCACATAATACAAATACCAATCACTTTTAAAACCCCATTTGTGGGACTTCTCTGGCGGCCCAGTGGTTAAGACTTCACCTTCCAACGCAGAGGGTGCCGGTTCGGTCCCTGGTTGGGGAGCTAGGATCCCACATGCCTCGTGGCCAAGAAACCAAGCCGTAAAACGGAAGCAATATTGTAACAAATTCAATAGAGGCTCTAAAAAAATGGTCCATCAAAAAAACTCATCAAAAAAAAAATCTTAAAAGTAAATAAATAAAACCCCATTTGTGATATTCACAAGGATGCAACGGCAAAACTGCTTTTTTGATTAATGAACTAGACTCATTCGGCAACTTCATATTCAATAATCCTGATCATTCATGGTTGGTACTACTTGTGATTCTGTCTTTTCTCTAGTTCATGCTCACTGGGTGACTTCCCTGTATGCCTAAACTTCACCTTAGTCTTCTCTCTATATCCTTTCCCTTGAAAATGTCTCAGCAAGAGTGTTAAGAATGTCATAAAAAATAAAGTATTGCATTACATTCTCAAGGAATTTTTATTACTGTGACATAACAGAGCCAGTCTATCTCCCTCATGAAAGGCTGTCTTCTCTTAAGGATATTTTCACAAATGTCAATTCGGCTATTAACTTTTCAGATAGAAATACGCTGTATTAAATAAAAATCGCAACAGTAATACTAATGCTACTAATAGTGTAAGTTTAACTTCATGGAATTAGTCAGTTCAAATGCAAAAACCAAACAAATAGACAAATAAAAACAGCAGTTGCAGGGCCAAGTGAGAAACACAGAAGAGCAGGTAAATTTTCAAGTTGTCTATGGCTAGAGGCTCAAGATTTCCCTGGGAACAAGCTTTGTTACTGAGTTATTCTATCATGTAAATTGAGTATCTACAGTGAAGTTATGTGGTTAGATTTCTATACAGTATCCTTCATTCAGAATGTAACATTTTGTGTCTCCTGATGTTACTGAGAGACATTTTATAGTAGAAGAGTTCAAGACACTTTTGTGACCATCCTTAAAATAAGGAGGTTGGCTAGATACTATCCACTGTTTTCTAACACTAACACTTTTAAAGTTCTAAACTGTGGCACATAATGTACTTAATTGCGATAGTGAACAGTGTATTGAAATCAGAATCACCCTAAAGTTTTAATTATCATAATAGTGCTCGCTGGAATACTTCTTATCTATATCATCAGTTAAACACATTTTTAAATTTTTACATGGAAGTCTGTGTTCTTTCCTACAAATACTACATTTCCTTTCTGGAAGGGTGGATAATATTACGAGTAATGGTCAATGACCTCAGAAGGCTGCCTTTAAAGACACTTAAAAAATTAGCCTGCACTTGGAATTCCTTCACATATTTATATTTATGGTTCCTGCATAATAGAGTAATAATAATTAATTTAGAACAATCGCTGTCCTCGCAACTCTGCCAGCACACTCTTGTTAAAAACAGAGCCATCAAAAAGTGAGAACTTTATATTTCCACAAGGGATATCAATTACGCTTTCCAGCTCTATTTCTTAAACTTTCCTCTGTTGAAATATGTGGATATTACCTTTTACTATTGATTGGGCAAAAAATGTTATTTATTTAAGTATAAGGATTATCTGAGTTGAAAAATATAAAAAGCATTTTTCTAGAACATACCTAGAGAAGATTTATCATATTCTCACTATAAATACATGATCACATACACATTCAGTCACGCATTTAAAAGATATTAATTGAGAACTGATTATATGCCTGGCACAGTAATAAGCTTTACAGATACATCAGTAAGCATGATGCAATACTTTTCTTTAAGGAATATATGAGAGATAAGGCAAACAATTGATATTGTTTATTAAAGAGACATTTTGTGTGTATGTGCATGTGCATGAATGCTCACCTGAATATGTGTGTACAGTTTTCCCCCAAGGGTGCATGCCTGCTGTGTACTAATGACATAGTGGAAGATTGTTCTGTCATATGGACTGCGTTTGATCCCATAACTCCATCCTGAATAGCTAAATGTCCTTTGCTTAGTAATCCACTTTGGAACCTAATCTGACATGTAGACTATGAGGATGGCTAACCAGTGTCATTTTGCCTGTGGAAATTCCTTTATGTAACATGTGAACTTCATGCTTTATACTGATGATTTGACCAAACTATCTTTAACATCACCAATATGTATGCATTCTTTTTTACCATCTTTTTTCTGTGAAACTCCTTGCACAACATTAGAAACTTCTCACATTTCAGCACTTATGTGTGTCTACTCACAACTTTGTTTGCTCTGGCAGGAAAGACATCCTTGTTATTGAGCCACTAGAGTCACTAAAAACAGTTCCTCATGTCATATCAAAGCATTGCTTATCCATCTAGGGAGCTTTATAACAATTGCCTAAAAATTGACGAAAATATGAATGATGACAGCTAGAATGCCAGTTGCCCATTTCTTACTACATAACAGGCATAATGCAGAATATCCAGGAATCTAACTTGAATAACAAAAGAACTAAAACTTATAGCGCTCAGCAGTTTACAATGTTTTTAAAGAGACTGCTAATGCCTTTACCCACGAGTAGACAACTTTTGAAGAGGGCAACCTAAGATCTGTTTAGAATCAATAATGTCTGTAACTCTCCTCTTTGAATATGAAATTTGTAAGTGTAGAACAATCGCTAAAAGTTACATCAATTACACATGAATATAGAGTAGATGATGCACTGAATCTATCCCCCTCCTCCCACCCCTGAAACAACTCACTTGAGCATGAAAGTCAATTTACATTTTTTTTCAATTTGAGAAATGGAATTTTCATTTTGTGTCATATTCATGAAAAAACTCATATATAACTCAGCAGGGTATTCACATGCGTTTAGAAACAATATTAGGTATGGGAATTACCTTTTGTACCATAAAGACAAAATTACTTACTGAGAAATAAGATTTTAAAGGATCTTCAGGAAGCAAAGGAGAAAAAAATAAGATACAGAATTTCATCTGAGACTGAAACTATTGTATTGTTCATCTGCAGGCTGCTCATCCCTCCTGTACCAATTTTACATCTCTACTTAGATGCTCTTCTCTCCCAGGAGCTTCAGAGGCTGTTAGATTTTAATGAAGACATGTTGTGGAGGGAACCATGGGACTAGCAATATGAGTTCAAATCCTGCAAACTATTTCTCAGGTACAAAAGCATGGCAAATTTGGTATAAAGGGATTATACATACACGTGCAGTTAAAGCAAATTTACTTAATATGATACCCAAAACATTTTCTATGTTAACATAAAATCTTCAAATTATAATTCTAATGGCTGCATAATATTTTATAAAGTGGATGTACTGCTTAACTAATTCCCAGAGACATTCATATTTTCTCCCCTATTTTGTACTGTAGTAAAACATGCTACCCTAAACTTCTTTGCATTTCAGTGTTTCTTCTTTCCTCACACTCTTTCTGTATTCAGAATATTTCTCTTGGTTTATATTCACAGAAGCATATTTATTAGGTCAAAATTTGTAAATTTTTTAAAGCTCTGGCTTATATAGCCAAATTGCTTACTAAATGAATTACAAAAATATAGCTTTATGAAAGAGTGATTATTTCACTCTATCTTTGAAAGTACTGGCTATCATTTTTAAGCTTAAGTTAAACTAAATTGTAAACAACATGACTGGTATATGTGGGTGGTGATACTGTAAAAACAGAACCAAAGTCTGGATTTCTCAGTAATTCATTCACCTCTACTGAAATCTTGGTAAAACCTGGTTAGACTAGGAAAAAAAAATTCTGAAAGAGCTTCAAGCAAATGTCTAGAACTTTTTTTTTCTCACCAGCTTCATTGAGCTTTAATAGACAAATAAATTGTAATATATTTAAAATGTACAACACGATGGTTTGATATACGTGTATGCACTGTGAAATGATTTCCACAATCTTTCTTCTTTGCAGCTTAAGACGGAGGCACATACTGAGGACAAACATCTAAGAGATCATTTGATCATTTGGGACTGCCTTTGCCTTTTAAACTTTTTTTTCTAATCCAAGGAAATAATATCATAAAGAATGTTAGGAACCGAATACAATGCAAGAAGCATCTCTGAGTTTGTCAGGATGAATGTAATACGTACATATTTAATTTTTAAAAACTTGAAAATCAGTTATCTATACAATTGTCATGTGTTTATGCAGTATTGTATTTCATATATTCCCTAAAGTTTTAGCATATATAGCCACGAATGTGTCAATTCATGACAATAAAATATCTGCTTAAACATCAATATACACACATATGCAGAGTCAGAATGGTTTGGTGGAATAAATGCAAGCTTTGGCATTATACAAATCTTAATTTAAAATATGGTTCTGCCAGATTACCAGATCTTTGATTCTGACAGAATTCTTTAACCTTTCTAAAACTATGTGTTAAAATTTCTAGGACATGATGGGTGCGTAATAAAAGGAGATAAAGCATGAAGAGTGGGCCAGATATGCTACAGGCACAGCGATGGGCTGGCATTTGAGTGGTCACTTGAACAGTAAGATCAATGGGGTTAGACCAGGGCTTAGTCAAATTGTCTCCAGATCAAACAGTGGCAGAAAAAACTAATATTATCTTTGGCTTCACTTTTGGCTGTACAATGTACAGAAGAGAGGTGAGAGTCCTGCTTTACTTTTTAGCAATCGGTATCCTCCCTGGACTATTTATCACATATACTCTAGGGACCACAGAACAACATTGGCCCATTGATGCCATGTCCAGCAGAGAGATATTGAGATATCAAGAAGTGACTTTACACAATATTGCATAAGGATAAATTGAAGGAATTGAAAATTAGTCTGGAGAAGAGAACTCTTTGAGAAGATGCAATGATTGTCTTCAAATATTGGAAGGTTTGAGACTGGAAAAGAAATTGGAATTATTTGGTGTCCTCAAGGGAAGATTGGAGAATTTAATAATCTAATTCTTCTTCCAAATAAGGAGAGTTTCCTAACAAGTAGAAATCTGTAACTCAAGAAGGCCTGAATTAATAGTCATTGAAGGTATTGAAATGGACATGTTACTGGAAATTCAAAGGTCAGAGGGTTATGGAGGTCACTAGACGACCTTGGTACACCTGGCTTTGAAATTCTATCATTCTATATTTCTAAGCTAACTTATGTCCTTATGAGCTAAATTCAAATGCCTAAATGAGATAATTTCTCCTAAATGAGATCTTTCTTTCTTTCTTCCTTATCTATGTACTAATACTTACTGCTAACAACACTCCAGCCAGCAATCCTCCAGAAGAAGACACTGAGACTAGGATCTGAGTGCAAGTAGTTTACTTGGCAAGTTCAAGGAACAATGGCAGGAAGTAAGGAAGTGATACAGGGAGAGAAGGTAGCCAAAAAAGAACACGTTACTTAGCTAGCTACCTGTGGGAAACTGGAGACACCTCAGAAGGGAACGTCTGGGTGGCAGTGTAAAACTCAGGCTTCAGGCATTCCATGTGAGTAAGAGAACAGAAGTATTTGTACGCCTGTACTGTAGGTCACAGGGTGTGGGTTGTTCCAGCATGACATTAATTCCCTGACACTTAGGGCCAGATGTCGGCTGGAGCTAAGCAGCTCTCCATGGTACTGAAAGAAGGCTCAAGCCCTGATAGGCAGATTCTGGCAAGTGGGAGGTATATACAGTGAAGTCTGATGGACACGGGCTAAGTACTGACAAGTGTTCCGTATCTGCTTCCAAATCTTTTCTGTGGAAGTCCTAAATTCTAACTTCCAGAATGTACCCCATTCACCCAAATAGTAGCAAATACTAACCTACCTCTCCTAGAACTACGGATTTCCTCATTGTGGTCACTCTGTACTCTTGGTTTATCAAGCCACATTTAGAGTTTTATGACAAAACAGGTACCAGGAATTGGTGTACTGAGGACAGATGCTCAACATAATGAATCAGTCATAACCTTCAAAGAGTATCTTGTCCTCAACACCATATTTTAAAAATATTCCAATGTTCTTTATTTTTCTTTTAAAACAATGTGTTAAATTAGAGATTAAAAATAAAGATATTTTAAACCTTTGTGATACTACACATCAAAGGTCAAATAAAATAATGATTACTATTTTGGTATATTTCCCTTCTCTCTCTCTCTCTCTCTCTCTCTCTCTCTCTCTCATACACACACACATTAACTAAATTTACCTGAGAAAAAAACGTGATTTGAAATTAGCTCAATTAAATCAAGTCAAATAGTTACACATACGGAGCTAACATATATCTAAGCCCAAGAAAGATATGCAAACTACAAGGAGTACAATTACTCTATTGAGATCAGAGTTTTGTTCAGAATTTTGATTCAAAGGAAACAGGTGGTTAATTTCCCATTTTAAAAAATGAATACCTTCTTCTGAATGCCTGGTACCTTTGTTAATATATAGTGATTGCCGAGATCACCCCTAGGAGAAAAATGCCAACTGAAGAGTAACATGTACGTTCTCTTATCTGTATGAGAAAATATAAACAAGCACTTATATACTCACAACTAATTTGATACGGAGATGGTGCTTCTAGAAACACATTAAAATGTTTTTCTTTTACTTTGTATTTTGAAGCCCAGAGAAAAGTTGCAAAACAATACAAATGAGCTTTCCCTGACTCACTTGAGAGTAAATTGCCCCAAACCCCAAAATAATTAAAATTCTTTTCTAACAAGGACATTCTCCTATATAACATGATAGAACCATAAAAATTAGGATATTAACTTTGCTATCTTATTACCATTTAATATTCAGACATGCCAAGTTTCACCAATGCCCTATTAAACTTTTTCCAGTTGTCCCAACAAATACCCTTCATAGCAAAATTTCCAATCCAGCGTCTTAGCTTGCATTTATTTGTCATCCCCTCATTAGTCTCCTCTGATCTAGAACAGTTCCTCAGTCTTTTTTTTAAACTTTTATGACCATGGTTCTTTTGAAGATTATGGGCCAGTTAACATTGAAGAATTTCCCTCAATTTAGGTTTGTCTGTTTCCTCATTATTAGATTCACGTGATGCATCTTTGGCAATAATACCACAGTAACAATGCTGTGTTTTCATTGAATCTTCTCAGGTGGCACTGAATTTCAATATATTCCATTACTGGTGATGCTAATTTTGATCACTTGATGAAGGAGGTGTTTCCAGGCTTCTCCACTATAAAGTCATTTTCCCATTATAAATAATAAGTATTGAGGGTGGAGATACTATGAGAGTATGCAAATCTCATTCCTCATCAGAATTTAAATAACCTATTCATATGTTTATGTCACTATGATCTTATAAATCATATTTATTCCATGAGTTTAATCCATTAATTTCATTATTTAATGTGATGTTGAAATTCATCCAGTTTTGGTCAGTGGAAGCCCCTTTAAGCTGGTGTCTGTGTTATTTTTGTATGCCCTCATCATTCTTACATTCTGGCACACTTTCTGGCTTTAATTTTCTAGCCTTGGGATTAGCCTTTTCTCCAAGGAGCTCTGATTCCATTTAGTAGAAAGTTATATTTAGAAACCATGATCTGGGCACTAGGTATGCTCTTTGCTATTGGTTGTCAGAGCTCACAGGTTCTTTCAGTGGATAGAGTTAGAAATACATTTATTTACACATAGACACATGCACACAAATCTCACATTTATATTTATATCTAATCTCCATTTCTTTCTTCCTATCTATCTATCTATCTATCTATCTATCTATCTATCTAAATCGTAAGTTCAGGGCTTCCCTGGTGGCGCAGTGGTTGGGAATCTGCCGCCAATGCAGGGGACACGGGTACGAGCCCCGGTCCGGGAGGATCCCACATACCGCAGAGCGGCTAGGCCCGTGAGCCACAACTACTGAGCCTGTGCATCTGGAGCCTGTGCTCCGCAACAAGAGAGGCCGCGATAGTGAGAGGCCCGCGCACCGCGATGAAGAGTGGCCCCCGCTCACCACAACTAGAGAAAGCCCTCGCACAGAAACGAAGACCCAACACAGCCAAAAATAAATAAATAAATAAATAAATGTATAAATCGTAAGTTCATATCAATATCTCATCTTCCAATTCAACACTAGGGTTCATCACAGTTTCTTCCCTTTTTGCATTTAAAAAACGCTTATTTGACATTGAGAATCCAGGTTCCCATAATAATTAACATATTACTTATTTACCAGTACTCAACAAGTAAACAATTTATTTTCAGGTCTCCCCATCACTCATGTGTTTGGCAGAGACCCTGTTCATCATCACATCCTGGCTCCTGCTCTCTCTCCCCACTGCCCTGTGTACAAACCCTACTACTCCCCTTCCTGGACTCTTACACCCACATCAAGTAGCCTCCCTATCCCTGGCACAGATGGCCTCTTGATTTTTCTGTGGCTCTGATAAAGGTACTGTACTGTTGAAAAACCTCTTACCGCCTTAGGATGTCTGTCTTGCTTGGTCCCACCTAACAATGTTAGATAATCATCCCAGAAAGAAAAGGAAGATGGAGAACTAAAGAAGTCTTCATTGTAGTTGCCTCTAAAGAGGGGGACTGAGTTTTCAAAGATGAGAGGGTGCTTTTAATTTTTAGTATTTAGCCTTTCTTATGATTTGATATGTTTAACATGGATGATATCTTATATTACTTTTTTAATTTAGAAGATATATGAAAAGAGTTTGATGGGTGAATACATGTAATCTAAATATTTTCATTGATAAACAGTAATCATTTAATTCTGAACACAGAGTTATATTCTTACCTTCTTGCTTTTAAGCTACTCTGAATGTTTCAGTTCACTCTCAAAAAAAGAAAAAGAGAAAGAAAGAGAGATAAGAAAATCTGCCAATGGTGTCTCTAAGACTTAGTAGTGAAATATCAGGTCTTCTAAATCAGTCACTCTTGAGAGGGATGCAATGTCTACTGTAAACCTTAAAGGCCTATGCAAATACATGGTATTGTTTTTACTCTAAAGGGGAGTTAAACCATCTAGCTCATGTGGTTCTCACCATAATGGTGCAAAGCAGGTAGAGGAGATGATTCAGTTCACAGGTTTTCAAGACAACTGGGCTCCAGAATCCAAACACAGTTCCTTAGGAATGTCACCTCTCTCATCTCTGGAGTCGAAGTGGTCTAACCCTGCAATGTTACCCTCCTTATGTTATTACTATTCTGTAAGAAATGTCTCCATAAATAAGAAACTGCCAATACCAAAAAATAAAGTGCCTAAGAGATATCTGCCATGGAAGAAAAAATTTATAAATATTCATATTTTATAGAGCAATCAAGATGTTGATGTTAATATTAAAGCAGTAACTTTAATTGTATTTCGGCAAACGGATACCAATTAGGAAACAAATTATCTCACAGAAGCATGTCTTGCACACAGTTTTGCCCTGAAGGTATGCGGAGGGCTATGCCAGCTTCCTGAATTTTAATGCACAAGCGAACACCTCCAAAATTATTAAAATTAAAAATAAGCATTTAGAGGGCTTTAAGTTATGCCAAAAAATAAATGACAGCTACCTGCTTACTGGTAAAGGCAGAATATTTTCTCCCATAGATGGAAAAAGAAAAGCACTTGTAAGATAAAATAAAGGAGGGCCATTTAGGCTGTTCCTTTAGTGATGGATTTGAGATCCTCATGTCGTTTCTGATAAAGCACTCAGAATTGTAAATTGCCATGCAAACCTCATTTGAACTTTCTAAACTCTCTAAAACTCCACATTCTTAAAAATAACAAGCTTTTACTTCAAATTTCTCAGTGCATATCTAGAAAAGTTCCGATGTGAAGGTCCAACAGGATAAGAAACGGGCATCAAAAGACAACTGTTCAAAAGGATCCCAGATAGGCTAGGAAATGGCTGATTTTTCATGGTCTCCAGAAACCCTAAGGCACCTAATTCTGGTGTAATGTCTCCCAGATGTTACGACTCGTAGGATAGAGCAGGCTCTGTCCTCTGAGCTCATGCTGTACAATTCACCTATATCAGGGAGCCTCTGGGCAGCCTAGGAACTAGTCCCCATTTGAGCTTTCTCTTCATTGCCATGGCAAATTGTGCACATTCCTGACCATGCATGGATCTTGCTGCAATGTTAGCGTTTGGCCACAACAGTTTCCCTTACTAGGATGGAGGCATTTCATGAGAATAACTTATTTTCAGAAGCATTTCTGTGTTTTTAGTGGAACCTAGATTATTCCTCAGTAGAGTATAGCTCACATCTTAGCTGGGATCTCCCTGGCTCCTTGGTTTTTATGTAAGGTTATCTGGAACACCATGTCCATGATGTGGGGAAGTCTAAGGCCTCCCCTACATTGAGGGACGTTCCTTGGAACTTATATTTCCATAGCCCTTCTTGTTTCTGAGTTCATACCTCTGAACATGTTATACAGACCCTGACCTAATACACTGGTTTCAACACACACACAATTCACTTACCTATTTTTCCACGAAGAAAGTAGACCTTACTGAAGTACCATTGTGCTTTGCATACCCAAAATGAATTAAAATCCCATCTCAGACATACCTGTCTTAAAACAGCCTTGCCAAAATCCCAGTCGTGGGTTTCCTTACATACCCCTCTGGTCCCTTTCATTTTCTCCTCTCTTTTCCTCTGTCCACTCTACTCCCAACATCCACACTTGAAAATAACATATTTATTTCTATATCTCGTTCACATTTTTTTTTTAGTCTCCACATTCTTATAATAAGCTTACCTGTATATCAACCCTGAACACAGTTATCAAGCTATTTTATTTTATCAGACAAAGACTGATACCTCACAGCTGGTAAGAAAAATTTTTTTTAAAAATCTCATCTATCAAGAGAGTTGAGAGACATCATAAAGGTCAGGCTATTACAAGGTGGTGGTGAGAGTTCAATGCATTAGAAGAATAAATAGCTGAAATAACCAACTTAGTGTATGGTTTGTATAGCTGGATAAATTCTAGGGTCTGTTTGCCTAGCTCAAATTTATATAAATGTGTAATCATTGCTTATGTGGAGGAAATGCTAATCTGCACGTTGGAAATTAGAAGTCACAGTCCTGTCCTTATCCTGGGATTAACTCATCTCTGAGTTAGGTACTCCACATCCTATAAGGTACTAAAGGCTGCTGCTGAAACCATTAAGCAAGGACTATGCTGGTTATAGTGGTGGCAGATTGAGGGCTGCTCAGGCTAAAATTATGAGATGAAAACAAAGGCTGGAAATTTCTTCCATATACATCTCTCTTCTTCTTTTTCTCTGACCATCCAATCTGTTTATTTCTAAGTACTCTTAAGAGAAACTTTTGTTGCTAATTAATTATTCTAGAGAGAAAGACTTCTACAGATTCTTGATTCACCTTCAAAACAGCATTCTAATGGTTGTTAACAACCTTTGCAAAACTCTGAGTTTTTAATTTCTACCTTAAGCAGTGGATCAACCAATAATATCTTTGGTACATCTGACAAAGTCTTGAGCTAATTTGAAAGTTCAAGCCCAGGCTGTGATCAGCTTCTATCCTGATGGTGTTTCCAGCCCAATTTCCAGAGTGGGAATTATGTTGGCTCCCAGTCAGTTTTTAAGGCACTTGCTTTGTAGGAGCACCTGCATTTAAAATGCATCACTGAACCTAACTCTTCAAAGGCCTTTCAAATTGCTGAAGAAGGGGAATCCAACCTGCTGTGGGATTAAAATAAATGAAGGCCCCAGTTCTTCTATTCTTGTCTGCTATGACTGCACACAGACTGGTCAGGACAACCATTCCATGAGCTGTTCAAGCATATTATAAGGAAAGATCCAATGAGATGTAACCCCATGCCTCTACTGATATTTTTCTTAAACTGTGGCCTGTCTGCAACTCATCTGGATTTTATGTCCTTAAACATATACTAAGATAGTCACCAGCTTTATGGACTGTGCCAACGAGAAGATATTTGGAAGCTTTAAAATTAGACCTACAGGCGCAGTGGTTAAGAATCCGCCCGCCAATGCAGGGGACATGGGTTTGAGCCCTGGTCTGGGAAGATCCCACATGCCTCAGAGCAACTAAGCCCGTGTGCCACAACTACTGAGCCTGCACTCTAGAGCCCACGAGTCACAACTACTGAAGCCCGCACGCCACAACTACTGAAGCCTGCGCACCTAGAGCCTGTGGTCTGCAATGAGACCTGCCATCGCAATGAGAAGCCCTCGCACCGCAACGAAGACCCAACACAGCCAAAAAATAAATAAATAAATAAATTAAATAAATCTATTAAAAAAAAAAAAAAGAGACCCACTTATGCCAGAATGTATAATGGAATGTTCAACCTCCACCCCCTTCTTCCTCCAAAATTAGTTGTAGAATATAGATAAAACACCCACCTATTTAAAAAAAAAAAAATTAGACCTACAATTCCAAGTCTGAGAAGCTGTTTTCCTGATGATAGCCAACTGCCAACTACCCTCTCACACAGGCTCCCTTTGAGGCATAAAACTGAATGTACCAAGACGCTTGGTACTTATATTTAGTTAATTGTGGGTGCAATCAGCCAATTGAGGATACAATTAGACACTGTAATTAGCTGCTGTGGTCCCAATTATTGGAGAGAGGCAAAACAGGAAGCCTAGTCAGTCATTGCCCCTTGAAAGATGCAGGTCTGTGCATGAAATCACTGATGAAAGTCATTCAAATTAATAAATCCATGAAGCCAAAGAAAAAAAAAGGGAAAACAGCATAAGCTAAAACTTATTTCTAGAACAGTCAGATAAAAACAGTATTATTTCGCATGCATATGTGTATACATTTTTTATAGTTTACAAATCTGATATCAAAGCCATTTTATCATAGGCTTATTGTACCTATAAGATATCCACTTAATCTAGCTAGCAGAAATTGTGGTGTACAATTTTGAAGCAATGATAGAAAAAAGTCTCTCCCACTTGCATATACCAAGTAACTAAGGTCAAATGTTCCCTCTCTTGCTACAATTCCACAATTATATAAGGCAAAAGCGGGAGGAAAGCTAACATTTATTGATCATCTCCTATGTTCCAGGGCCTTCTGTGGACAGGTGACAAGTGATATTACATACAATCTTCATAACAACTCCACGTGAGAGACTATTTTTACAGACGAAGAAACCGAGCCTCAGTAAAATTAATGGTTAGACAAAGCTCAATACCACTGATAAAGGGCAAGCTGAAATCTCTCTGACCCCAAAGACTTTCCTCAAAATTATGGGACTTCCCTGGTGGTCCAGTGCCTAAGACTCCGCACTCCCAATGCAGGGGGCCCGGGTTCGACCCCTGGTAAGGGAACTAGATTCCACATGCCGCAACTAAGACCCAGCACAGTCAAATAAATAAATAAATATTTTTTTCAAAAAAAGACTTCCCTCAAAATTATGATCTTTCAAATGTGTGATTTCTTTCATGTAACATTAGAATAATACCAAATCTAACACTGGAAAACATAGTTTGAATTGGGATCTACACTCTCAGAAAATGTCAATCTCCTAATACATGTTGGCCTAAGACATTTGGAGAAAGATCCCTTTACTTGGTGGGAGATCACATGGATAATGAATTAAACCTTCATAACTGTGATTCTATTACATACATTCTCATAATTTATATACACAGTACTTCACGTTGTTGTGGTTCCTCAAAATATTTGGGAGAGGGAGGGGAACTGCTTTCATGATTTGCCAGTGAGTTCTTCTGTAGAATTTTAATTTTGAATTATGTCTTTGTTCCAGCATTTAATTAAATCCTATTTTAGAAATTCACCAAAATGGTTAAAAGAGGGCGAAAGATAAATGGTCATATGGAATTCAATGTTTTTTAATTACAGGAATCGGTTCACTTTGTAATATCAGTGTAACAATTCCTTAATGAAATTGAATTATTTCTTTTAAAATTGACTTAATTAATGATTCAATTTATATTAGATTGATTTTATAAGCCAATTTTAACTATAATAGCAAAGTTTAGAGTTTCTTAAAAAAGAGACTTTTAAAAACTATTGAAATCTGAACTTCTTTGAAATGGAAGTTTATATGGAAAAAGAAAGATAGGTTTAGTTAAGACATTCAAAATTTTACTACTCTATTTTGTTTAAGGAAAAATGCAATAATTTTATATTATAATTAATTTCAGGGTTTTAAAAATCCAATTATTTCCTGAATAAGCTATTAAACTTACTTCCTTATGTAAGATGTGAACTGAACGGCTTAGAGAAGAATGGCTCTACAGTATTTAATAGGCTTTTAGTCTATTAATAAATCCCAACACTTGCAACCTGCCAGGCTCTCAGAACTGCTCACATTAAACCTGTCTTCCATTCTGCCTAAACCTAGGTCGAGGCTATAAGTCTGATTCTTTGTGTTTAAGAGCTTGTTCATAATAATGGTTCACTAAATGGTTATAGAGGAGATTAAAGGAGTTAAGTCTCTTTCCCAATTTCTCATAGATTCTCCCTAAGGAAGCCTGCATTGGCTGTCCCCTGGCAGTCAGCCTTCCAGAATCTTCAAAGTCTTGGTATACACCTGAAAATCTCCCAGTGGGAATAAAGTAGTGGCAACAAAGCTCATATATTTTTAATGCTCTCACCTTTAGAAAGGTCCTTCGTGTACAAAAAGAAGGTGTATATTTACTCCCTCACAAACATTTGGAAATCAGAATAATTTCCAGAATAAAACTGATTAATTTACTACTTAGCCATCATTCCTGCATTTGCTTCCTATTGCTGCTATAACAATTTCCCAGAAATTTAGTGGCTAAAAGGAACACAAATTTATTCTCTTTACAGTTCTGAAGTTCAGATGTCTAAAATGGCTTGGCAGGGCTCATTCCTTATGGAAGCTTTAGAGAAGAATCAGTTTCCGTGTCTTTTCCTGTTTCTAAAGGCTGCCCACAATCCTTGGATCACATCCTCATATCACTCCAATCTCTGCTTCCATCATCCCATCTCCTTCCCTGCTTCTGACCCTCCTGTCTCTTTCTTATAAGGACCCATGATTTCATTGGGCCCACCCAGATAATCCAGAATAATCTCCTCATCTCAAGATCCTTAATTTATTCACATCTACAAGTCTATATTGAGAGGTTTCAGGGAGTAGAATGTGGACATCTTTGGGGAGCCATTATTCAGCCCACTTCAATTTCATTTAGAATCCATTTCAGATTATCGACTCTTTCCTTGAGTGGGACAGAGAGGAAGGTGGGAAAACAATGTTCTCAGTTCTTTTCTACCCCTTTTCTCAACTCCTCCCCCCTGCTGTCACATACCTAAGCCTATATGTGCTTGTACTTGTACACACTGTACACACACACACACACACACACGCTCATATTCATATTCACATACACACACTCACAAAAGTTCCCAATTCCATCCTGGAAAAGTGACAGTCTATTTTAAAGACTTGAGCTTCTCTTGAACTAAAAGGGAGCACAGACATACTTGGAGGGGAAAAAAAGGACACTGATAGTGTTTTAATACATCAAAGATTACCCCTCCCCTCTTACACACACCCTCCAAATAATAAAAGATCCAGGAAAAAAAAAAGGGAGAAAAAAGTAAAAGTAAAATTCCACCCTACCACACTTAGTTATCTGAAACTCCCCAGAACAAGTCTCTTTTAGTTTATAGGATTAACGTTTTGAAGTCCTGATTTAATTTGTGTATTGCCCACTTCCTTCCCTTTTCCCTTCTAATCGCATGTCTTTTGAAAGAAGCTAGAAAAGCCAAGAGCAAATTTATTTTTTCTCTCTCTTACCTTCTACCCAGGAAAGTACTGACTCCTGAGGTCATTTAGTGGAGATGGTTCTCTCAACCTTGAAAAAGAGTTTATTCAGTAGTAAAATATGGCTACTATATAATTCCTCTTCAGCCCAACATACGTATTGTGGTTCAAGATCCCTCTCCCCTGCCCAGTAAAACCCTCTTTTTCTCTTCCTCAAGTCTAGAACCAATTGAGAGACCAATAGACAGGTAGAAGTCAAAACCTAAACTTTGTTTCCAGAAGAGCGATTAGAAAAATGTGGTTTATTTAAAATCTGAGACCAAATGGGCATGCTACCACTTCACTCCTGAATTAAAGCTTAAAGCCAAACCATAGCAGCTGACTCTGACTGTATGTCCAGCTTATCTTGAATATGAGCAGAGCAGGAGAAAAAAGGGGCTGTGTTGGGTGTGCCTGGTTCCCTCTTCTGAAGTCACCAGTCAGATGAATTATGTCATCTCTTTCCCGAGGCAACAGTGAGTGGTAATTTGGGAGAAGCTGAAATTACTTTCAGCTTCACGGAGAATTAAATGAATATAGCCCTCACTTTGGAAACAATTCAGATTGGGAAAAAAGTATCCCATTCTAACAGGGAAATTTTCTTTCCAAAAGGGATGACATGAAGTCTAAATTCTCTCAACCAGTCCTATTAGCAAAAATGTCTTTCAAAGCCAACTATAATGAAACAATTGAAAATTGTTGTATTACCAAGTAGGAAAACAGTGAAAGAAGGCATCTGAAAAGGTGACAGAGTATGGAAATATTGGAAAGATTAACTGGTTTGGCAAAGGGATCTGCGTGTTTCAGGTTAGTCAAGAGAACTAAAGAAAAAGAATTTCAGATTGACTAACAGATCCTAGCTGGGCTATAAATTCCTTAAGGGGAGATACCAAGGCTTATTCTCTTTGTGTATCTGACTAACGGCAGAGGATTGAACACATAGTAGGCACTTTATACCGGTCAATTATGTCAAAAGAATATTCAGAGAGCTTTATTTGATATGAATATTTTACTGAGTCAGAAACAAACAGTTCACAAACTTCAAACCTAAACTGGTATGAAGTTCAGAGGCAGGATGTTACGGGATGGCTTAAGAAGTAAAAATGAGAAACTTGTTGAACCTTTACAGTGTTTTAACAAGAGGGTTTCCAGATGGCAGGGCACTGGTTAAAAATGATTATCTTACACCATTCAAGGAAGATGACTTAAGTTTCATTCATAATTATCAGAAGAATTTACAAGGAATAACCTGAATTTCACTTACACTCATGAAATAAGCTAGATTTAGTTTTGCTTATGGGGTTTAAATGGTTTTGTCTGGTCCAGGGATTTTTCAAGTCTGGGCTCCATTTTATTTTATTTTACCAGTTAACAGGTTTTACAGGTCTTGGTTATTGCCTTCACCCTTTGAGGCCCCAGTTTCCTGTTTTGTTTATAGTATATATATTTCCAAAAGCCCTATCATATCTAAGAATTTTCCAAGTGAGTCTTCTCTTTTCCCTCCCTAACCAGACCTGAAACCAATTATTTTGTCTTCTCCTGGATAGTTTCCTGACACATTTTTTTTTTTAAATGGCTTTAACCTCATTAACAAACTCCCAAGGAGCCCTTTCATATACTACCTTAATGCCCAAATTTGCTGTGAGATCCAGGAGAGACAATGCTTCTTAGGGAAACCCCGGGCTGGGTTTCAGGTATTCTTAATCCTGTCTATATGAGAACCAAGAGTTAGATAATTTCAAAAGCATATACCTTTAGGTTTCAAGCTGTTAATGTTTGCAAACCAGACAGACACCCTTAATACCACTGCTGGTTTATTGACACAAACTCTTCGCTTCCCACAGCTTGTAATTGAATCTCCCCACTGCTTAATTGGAAATAGAATGACTCCACAACCAGATTTGAAACATCTTCTGAAGCTGGTGGGAACATCAGCACTCCCTTTTAAAAATAAAAATGATATCATTAACTGTGTTAAGTGAAGATTGGTGTTCTGTTGAATATCAGGAAATGAGTGCACCCCAGGACTGTCTGAATACAGGGCAATTAGGGATGTCTTCTGTTTTACAATGTGTGTACACACGGCCTCCTTCCTCCCCAAAGCATAAAGGCTAAAGTGGGATTAGTTTGTACCTTCCAGAAGCCCTAATGTTTGCACTGTTCTGATCCCTTTAAAAAATGTTTTCTCTTAAACTTGCTCATATCCTTTGACCAGGAATTGCATTCAAACAAATAATTATTAAGCCCTTACTGCAAGCCAGGCACTGATCTAGGCATGAAAGATAAACAGTGTAGAAGAGACAATAAAAATAGAAAAACAAGAAGATAAATTATATGTTGTTTATATAATACATGTAAATATATACATATATTCAGTTCTATCAAACTATACAGAGAAAATAAATGAATCTTATCATTTCTAATGATTTTTTTAAAAATTTCATTTTGCTGTAAGTTTCTGTATACTCTTTTATTGTGGCAAAATATACATAATGTAAGATTTACCATTTTAACAAATTTTAAGTGTACTATTCAGTGGCATTAAATACATTCACAATGTTATTCAACCATCACTGTTATCTACTTTATGAAGACTGCCCTTTTGTTTTCTTTTTTTGAGATACAATTGACATACAGCATTATATTAGTTTCAAGTGTAGAATATAATGATTCAGTATTTGTATATATTGTGAAATAAACTTACATGACCATTTACTGCAGCACTGGTTACAGTAATAATAAATTTGAAACAAATTAAATGATTCCAAAAGGAAATGGGTAAAATAAGTTATGGTATCTATGGTAAGGTATTATAAAGACAAGAAAGTAATAATTGTTAAGTATATTTAATGCCATGGGAGCACATAAGTAAGTAGAGGAGTATAGTACAACTTAAGATATTCTATTTTAAATATATGTTAATATATCAGAGAAAGATGATGCATGATAATAACCAGTGCTCACAGGGCTTATCTATATCCACAAGCGTTTGGATTTTATATAACTTTGCCTCTAATAATTTGTTTTAAATGGTTACTTTGTATTTTTGAAGAAATACTTCTTATGATAGTTAATATTACACTTTAAAATGTGGTGTGCTGCAGGCATGCATCAGCCTTCCCTAGCACTGCTCCACCACCACCACCTCCATCTTTCAAAAAGGGGGGTTGTGAGGTGTGACTGTTATGAGTCTGGACTCCAGAGTCTCTACTTGATTTCCTATCCTGCCTCAGACATTTATAATTGTATAAACTTGGGGAAACTGTTTTAATATGTGTAATCTAACTACTCTATTAGAAAACATCATTATCCCCATTACACAAATAAGGAAAATGGTTGTGGCATTTGTTATTTTAAAAGTTTAGTAGATTGCCTGGCTTTTTTTTTTTTTTTTTTTTTAAATAATAACAGTTAGCATTTTTTGAGCGTTTACTACTTCCTGGTTTCTCTCCTCTCCTCGTTTTATGTCCTTCCTTACTTCAGAGTCCCCTCCCTCATCTGGTCTCCTTACCTGGACCCTTGGGTTGGGTGCCCTGTCCTGTCATCATGTCAATGTCAAGTCCCAGATGTTCCACTAGGATCCCACACACTGAGCCTGCAGATGTGGTAGGGCGGTGGCAGTAATTCACTCTTTACCAGCTCCCCACCATGGCATCAGAGGTCTAGTACTTCTCGTCTCCACGTGGTTCTCCAACAACCTCTCCCCCACCCCACTCTTTCCTCTGTGCACGGATTCCAGCTGCAGAGCCTTTCTTTCTCTGAGGCACATCTGCAAAATCATTCGTACCTCACAGCCTTTCCCATTGCTGTGCCTTTTGCTTGAGGTACTCTTCCCCTCGATACCTGATTGACGCATTTCTTCTGTACCCAGGGGTCAGATACAATGTAGCGTCCTTGGGGACACCTTCCTTGAATGCACTATTCAAAATAGAGGGGGATTTGCATCATTACCCTGTTTTACTTTCATTACAGCTCTAATTGTGCACTTAAATGATGGTATTTATAATATTTGGGGAGGCAGGCACTCTACGTGTCAATCAATGTTTTTTAATTAATCAATTAATTGGGGTTGACACCCCATATGCTTGAGGGGATTTTATCACAAAATCCAAAAGAGAGAATACATTGTACCCCTCAGGAATTTGTTCAAACTCTATTCAGTCACACAGTGAAAGGAGAGTTTTTCTGGAAGACTTTTTCTTTATCCAAGCATTTAATAAGCAATCCAGTCAGAGCCCACAGAGGAAATGACTGCCTTTTACAGGACAGCCTATTTTACATCCTAAGACTCTGCCCTAAAATGATGAGAATCTCTGCACGCTGCTGAGCACTTGAGAACGAGCCACTGTGTTTAGTAAAGTAGCGTGTGCAGTAAGACACTCAGGATGCTAAGGGGAGACAAATGATTGCCTTCTGTGAGACACACACGTACGTTTGCAGCCATGATAAGAGCTATGATTAGGGGGCACACGTTCCTTTGGGAGCGTCAGACTAGGTTAAATCGCCCTATTAAAGAGATCTGGCCAGTCTTCCCTCAGCAAGAGACTACTGGGCTGAGATCTGAAGGGTCAAAAAGAGTTAACTAGACATGTAGGACAGAAAGAGGCTCCAGCCTTCCAGAGAAGGGATGGCATGTGCACATTTCCTGGGCAGAAGAAATAAGGATATGTAAGCATAGTACTGACCTTAAATCTCAGTAAGAGGGATGCTGCCTTGGGCATCTCCTGGTTTAAGCCTTGAATTTCACACATCTGAGGAACCCCATAGTCCTGGGCTAACCGGAACATTAGGTCATCCTATATGAGCTTTAGAAGGTTACCACTCTGGTCCCTCTCCAGCTGTAGCACTCTCAACATAATATGGTGTCTCCAAGGACAAGGGGACAGGTCCACCTGAATGCCCCCCCTTCTAGACCTTTTTCTAGGTATGTACCCTCCCCCCAATTCCTTTCCCTAAAGGTGCTAAGCTTGCTTTGACATCTCCTTATGCCTCTTCCTAAGTCTGCTCTTCTGAGGATGGATTACATCACCAGTGTATGCATCCCTTACCCTGAGGGACAGAAAAGCGCAGTTATGTGTGGAAGTTAAGAACAGTGGTTGGAAACAGGCTGGAGTTTCACATACATTGATGTGAGCTCCTTGTGGTGCAGAATGAAGCCAGAGTCGGGATGCACAGGGGAACAGATCATGGCCTGCTGCCTGGGGACTGGCTTCCCCCACACCATAGTATACAGTACAGAACTCCAAGGGGTCCAAAATCTGTAAATGTGTCCTTAGCCTTTCAGGTCATTATAAAGGTATATCCTTCATAAGATACAGCATACATATGCATTTAGTTTTCTGGTAGCCAACCTTATACCTTTTATATATTCAGACATGCAGTATATGACCCTCCATTTGTACCTTTGCACTGGCCTCTACAAATGATATTTTTTTGTGTAGGGAACAAAAAGATGGAGTAAAATAGTTCAAGATGAACAAAGGAACCGAAAGGATCATAATGCTTTGGTAGTACTCTATTGTGCCTTAAAGATCTGACTGTATAACTGAAGGACTTATAACTATCACAGCTGCTTTGACTGGCCCTCTCTGGAAATTGCTTTCTGCTAAAGAGAGCTGTCTCCCCAAAAGGGCAGACCCTCACCCCAATTTAGGACAATTCAAAGGGGTCCTCTGAGATCTAGAGCTCCTTATGGGGTTGACAAAGACCTTGTGACTGCTTTACAGCCCAACTTCTCACTCTGCCCAATCCAGTTTTCTTGGGTGTGGACCCCAAGATCACTTCCTTCGTGTTAATCTCTGTCTCATAGTCACTTTCCTGTTAACCAAACAGCCAAAATGCTTGTAATTACGATTTTGCTATTTGGCTCTTTCTGGGCATTTTCCATAAATTATTTCATTTAATTCTCACAATTTTCTGATGTAGTAGAGAAATGATGAAGCTGAAAGTTACTCAGTCCATATGGCTGAGTAACCGAAGACCATACATTTAACAGGGGAGCAGGAACTTCCACTATTAGTTAGCTTTTGGACCTTTCTCTACCTCTGGTAGGCACTCTTTAGAATTTGAAATTATATTTTCATTCACGATTCACTTATTCATCAACTGTTTTTTATGCCAATCAACTGTCAGGGGAGAATTAATTTGGATCCATTCAAGATTGTACTTTGAAATGTCCACGTAGCTATCATTTCCATAATTTTTATAACAGGAAAGACAGCAGGACAGGATGCTGACAATATCCAAGAAGAAAAACGGAATGATGTGTTCAAATGGTAGGAAAACACCAATTTATTTTACTAGATCCTGTGCTGAGTCCTGTAACGCAAGAGGTCCCCTGACACCCAAAAGCTGCCGTTTGGTAGAATGTTGGCAGTAAGAGCACATTGCTCTGATGAAACAGAAACCCACGGGCTCACACAGGTAGCAGACTGATTCTCAGGCTGACATCAGTCCTAAATGAACTGGTTTTGTTTTTTTTTTTCTGTTTAGCTTCCAAGCCAAGCAACTGTTACTTTTTTTTTCCTTTGATGGAGGAAGGAGTGGGGGAAATGTTAGGGTGATAATTTACAGGGATTTCCAATGGGATATAGTATTTGAGCTGTGTTTCTGTGAATTAGTAGAGGTGAGTGAGGTTTCTTTGAAGCAGCTCCTATGCATAACATGCTTTCTTATTCTTGCCTCTGGGTCCAACCTTAAGATATTCCTTCTTATTGGAAGCATCATTAATCTCATCCTAATAATTCCAACTCTTCCTAAAGTGGAGTGACGTTAAGCAAATCTTGAAGGCTATCATCCTTGGTAACTCCCTCTGTGACCACCCTGTTAGGTTAATCATCCTTGCTTTGTGTAGCTTGTACTGTTCTCATTACACAAGAGTCTTTGCAATTAAAGTGCTGAATCCTATTTTTCCCTATTTCATTCTCAAATTGTTACATTTCTCAGAGCCTCAAACTCCTCATCTATAAAATGGGAATACACCCTCCTATCCTAAAGGGCAGTTGTAATTATTTTAATTACTAAATTCCTGGCCACGGTAGAATCTTGTGAAATTTTAACTCTTCTCCTTCTGTACATAATTCAAAACCTTATTTATGGAAATATGCAAGGATGGCTTGGGAAGAAGAGTTTAATCTTTACAATCCAATCTCTTCTCCAGTTTCAACTGGGGAACAGCTAATAACTGATTCAGTTTTGCCAAATGCCTGAATCGTGTCCCTGTTTCTCTACAGACAAAAGAGCAGCCTGAGGGATAACACCTGGTTACTAATAGCCTTTTTCTGGGAGGGGGTTAAGAAAGGTACAGCCTAATGCTCTTTTTGATGAGGAAGTTTGCATTCTTACTGCCTTAAGGACCTGGCAGTAGGTCCTTAAGAGAGAGAAAGAGAAAGAGAGACAGAGAGAGAGAGAGAGAGAGACACTAAAAATGAAGAATACAGGTTCATCCAGCCAGGTCCTTATCATCCAAGAAAGAAGACTGGCCAAGCTACTCCAAACACCTGGCTCCCTCCTGGCTTCTGAAAAATCCTCACAGGTTCAAGAGGTGCTAGTGAGTTTTCATTGGAGTCTAACACTTTGTCTTAAACCTACTGGCCTTGCAGAGGGCTCAGCCTGCAATTTGATGCAGTCGGGGGTACACTGGAAAACAGAAGCTTTCGACACCGGAGAGAATGATATACCATTCAACAAAAGTCCCCTGTCATCTGCTTTGTAACTGGAAATGAGGTGGGGAGCAGTTTCCCAAATACTGCATATTTCTGAGCAGATGTATAAGAATCAAAAGGAAACTGGTTGCCAGGGAGACAGGGTACTCATGCCCACTCTTTCGCAGACTAATCATAAAATGTCTCCAGGGGGCATTGTATAGCCACAAGCACAGCCAGGAACACAGCCAAGCCAGGGATCCAGATGTAGCCCTTGGAACCAGGCACAATTTCGGGGGGTGGCATCTGTCTTCTGCCAAACAGAATGTGTGTGGCCACATCTGTTCACTGCAGAAAGTTAACACACACTAAAAGCAGAGGAAAGGTTGCCATAAAATAACGATTTGGCACCTTGCATGGGGAAGATATTAAATATTAGATAACTCTTCTGTTAACCCTGAGCACATTCTGCACTGCTCTTTCCTAACTCACAACTCACCCATATCCTCTCTCTCCGCAGTTTCCATTCTGTTCATCTGAGAACAATCGTGTTTGCAAATAGTACCACAATAATTTACAATCTACCTAAGTGTGTATGACAGCAAAGGAGAAAGAAAGTTGCAATGGACTAGTTTCTCCAATTAATCCCATAAAATACAGCTTTTACTTTACAGCTCTTAAAGAAGATATGATATACATTTGTATCTGAGACCCTGCCATTAAATTACTATCTCCGACACAAAGAGCGGATGACAACAAGGTATTTTCAAAGTGTTTATGTTCACTTTCATCTACTCTCACTTGGAATCATGAGATTTTCTGAACAATAAGTTACAGTATTTTAACATCCCAAGAACTTTCTTTATGACCAGAGAAAAGTTCAGTGAGGCATAACTTAAATGTGCACTGTATCCGATCCTGTATATGTGTCTAGCATTTTCACAGTTTACAAGACTTTTTCACTTACTTTGTATGTTATTCTTAACCTACCTCTAGCAGTCAGTTAGAACAGCTGCTATTCATCTTTTCTTTTTTCAGTTGAGGACACTGAGGCCAGAGAAGTTTAAAGATTTCTTCAACGTCAAGTCAAAGAAGTAATAAGAGAAGGACTTATGATGAGACTACCATATGCATATTGCCGACTATAAATTTGTCGCTCTCTGCGTTAGAAAGACTAGCCTTAGCTTTTGAGGAACAATGATCAGAGCGTGTTTCTTACCCACATATGAATGACAAGAATTGGCTGGTTGTATTGAATTAGAACCTTCCTACTTGCATTAGCTTCCTGTTGCCCCATAATAAATTACCACTAATTTAGCAGCTTGAAACAATAGCCATTTATTATCTCACAAGTCCTGTGGGTCAGGAGTCTGGGTACAGCCTGGCTAAGCCGAGGCTCATGAGGCAGAGATCAGGGCTGCATTCTGGAGGCTCTGAACATGAACTTCCTTCAAGCTCAGTCAGATTGTTGGAATCCAGTTCTTTGAAGAAGGTGTAAGTTGAGTTGGAAGATTTCATTTCCTTTCTGGCTGTCAGGCGGGGGCCATCTCCTTGCGGCTGACACACAGCCCTTTTCACATGTCCCATCCACATTCAAAGAGCATCTCAAACCCCTCTTAGGCTTCAAATTCCCTTGACTCTTCTTTGGCCTCCCAAATCTGCCTTTTAAAAGTCTCGTGAGGTTAGATCAGGCTCAACTGGATAATCTCCATGTCTTAAGGTTAACTGACTTCAGGCTTTAATTACAGCTGCAAACTCCCTTCCCAGCAGTACCTAGATTGGTGTTTGACTGACTAACCAGGGTCCAAGAATCTTGGATGGAGAGGGACATCTTTAGAATTCTGCCTAACGCACTACTCAAAATGTGGTCCCCAGACCAGCAGCAGCAGCAGCTGGGAACTTGTTAGAAATAGAGAATTTCAGGCCTCACCCCAGATCTACTGAAACAGCAATTTATCAAGATCTCCAGGAGGTTCATATGCATATTAATAAGAAGCACTTGTTTACACTGTCGTTAACTTTTTTTCCCCTTTTTCTTTCTTTTTCTTTTTGTAGCAGACACTGGGTTGGCAGCAACCAGAAGCAAGCCACTCAGATTTTTTATTGCATCTTGTGTATGTTTCTTCTCTCCTTTTCTGACATGGAGAAAGGGGGTCAGATAAGGCCAAAGGCAACTTTATGGATCATGGCCTGAAAGTGTAAGCAAAACTGTGTCCTGCTGAGCCATGGAAGGAAAGGGATTTTTCAGAGCATTTGCAATAGAGCTTTTGATGGTTTATTACTTCTTAGCCTTTAGCATTCTTAGTGGCACTTCTTTGCTGCTGAGAGAGGACAATCTTGAGAATATTATGGAATCTTGTAGAGTTTGTTTATGGTGCATGGGTGAAATGTTTGAGATTTTTAATGAAAATAGATCCCTCTGCAGAGCAAAGATAATAATTAGAAGACAAAAATCAATTTTGTTTTAGATGGAGGGAATTATGCACCATCTGATTGTTACGATATGCTGCATTATTTAGAATGTATCTCACAGGGGTCAGCTTTCCACGAGTGCGTATTGATTTCATGTCCACTTAGCTATAGATAGAAATGGGACCATGAGGAAATCCAAGTGCTGTTGGCCAAGGGTTTTAAACATATGCTCAGCTACCCAGCACTAATCAACATTACTAGGAGTCTGTTGAAACAATGGACTGCACCTCTACTTGGTGCCAGCATGCCCAAAATATGGCAACTCCTCAATCCTAGGTATAACGCAGGATAATGTAAAATGGATGTAATGAAAGAATAACGAGATCAAAGTTCTACTGGGACTACTGTAGTTAATGGCAAAATGAACAGCTGCTGAGAAAAAAGGGAAGGTCTAGATCAGGAAGTGTTTGAATTTAGGAGGTGACTGCCTGTGTATTTGGGGAGAGGGGTAGAGGGAGGCACTGAATGCAAGAAGAAGCCACAAGACCCTTTCAACAATTCAGAGCCAGAAATATCTAGAATACATTTTGAAGAAGGGATATGATTCACATAATACATGCCATGAAAGGTTATATATTGCATTACATTTAAACTGCATCATAATTTCTGGTATATAACAGGTATGCTAGGTTTTTTTTTCATGCTTTACATGGAGCATGATATAAAATTTCTTTTTTGATGTCTGATCTTCTCCCTAATGGCAATGTATCCAACACTGAAATAGAAGTGTCTCTCTCATGTTAATAGTACTAATATTAGTGGGCTAATACTATTACATTTAACAAGCGTGTACTGAGTACCAACTCTTTGCCTGATGCCATGCCAAGTGCTATGAATATAAAAATGAATAAGCCTTTCAAGAAGCTTGCTGTCTGGAGATATAGACAGGCATGCAGACAACTGTAAGATTATATGATGTGAGTACTAACAGGTACATGGAAATTGCTATGTGCGCATAGAAGAGGAATGGCCACATGTGGGAGAAGTAGGTAGAGGGAATGAGTAAGTGTTCAGAGAAGAGAGGACAGTTTGATATGTCTTAAGGATAACAGTAGCTCATTCAACAGAGGTAGAAGAGGGATTCTCTGCAAAGTGAAATTAGTAGGTTAAAAAAAATACAAAAAAATGAGGGTGGGTATTGGTGTGGATGAGTTGTAGCAACTCTACAGATTAAGCAGATGAAAATCCCTGTTTTATAAGAAAGGAAATTTGAAAAAGGAACAGAAAAAATAAGACTAAATGATTGTATTACAATGTCTGATAAATTACTTTATAAATTCTATTATTACGCAAACAGTCTCTCATCGTCTTAGGATTGTACCCCCATCCTGTTGGGCCACAGCAAGCAGTACTGTCCACATTTTACAGATGCAAAAGTGGAAGCCCACGGAGGTGAAATGACCTGCGCAGGCTTTTAGAGCAAGTCAATGTCAGGGACTCTATTTCTACTATAACCATTGACCTCCTGCAAAATAAAATTCTCCATTCCATTTTTTCCTGGCTATTGTTTTCTGGTTAATTCTCAAAGTTTCAAACCTAGATGCATGAATTAATAAATGTGGGACAGAGCACAGTGCTTGCTCCTTGCAATCAATTAATTGGCCCCTTTTCTTCTTCTTTGGATGAAACTACATTGGTGTCACTCTCAAGTAAACTCTCCACTTGTTAAGCTGTGACACCATCAACACCTCTGCTCTATTCTCCTAGCCCATTGACCAACCCCCTTCAACTAGAGCTCTACATCAACCATCCTTAGAAATGCCTTCACCAGCTTTTTGTTCTAAAATCTATAATGGTTTATTAATAATAATAATTAACGTTTATGAGAACTTAATGTGTGGTAACCTCCAGGCTAACCATTTTGCATATATTATCTTCTTTAATATTAAGAACCACCCCTCCGAGGTAGGCACTCTTATCATCTCTCTTTTTAGGTAATGGAGTAAAAGCCATGAGTGACAAGGTCAGGTTTACTTACACAATATGAAAAGCAGGGCCCTGATTCATACCGGTCTGTCTGTA
This sequence comes from Balaenoptera ricei, assembly GCF_028023285.1. Lineage (NCBI taxonomy): Eukaryota > Metazoa > Chordata > Mammalia > Artiodactyla > Balaenopteridae > Balaenoptera > Balaenoptera ricei. The sequence goes on along the minus strand of NC_082657.1, from coordinate 38,512,846 downwards.
ACACACATGCTCTTAACCCCTAAGCTTATGCTGCCTCTGGCAGCAAGCCAGTAGGTAAAAGGTAAAAATAAGAAACATTTATTGAATACACAGAGTAGATGTGACACAGGTGAGGAGCTATAAACTTTCTCTTTCTTGATTTTGATCTAGGCGAGGGAAGACAGAAGTATATCTGCTGAAAATTAATCTTTTGCATTTTGGGAAAGCAGTAGAACATTTTCAGAAGGAAACAATTTCTTCTTTTTCTCTATTTTTTTTTCTTTCTTTTCTTTTTCCTTTCCTCTTCTTTTTTTTTAAATTTAGAAGCTCAGAATCAATTGCTTTGCTTTCCTTGGCTAGAGTCATTTTAGGGAATGGGTATTGTCATCTCCATCAACAGTAGCAAATATGATCATTAGGCTTCAAATTGCCCTTACACACTTGGTCGTTTCCTAGTGCAGTCGGATTAAACTTGTTTATTACATTACAAAATGGAATGTATTAAGTTTGCTCAAGTTCATCTCTGGAGTTTACATCAGAGTGCTGTGACTATACAGTATTCAGACTGAAGCTAAAATTGATATTTTCTTAGAATATAAAAAGATTAAACTACTTCCCAAAATAAACAAAGACTAAGAAAATCCCAATCAGCTTAAAAGTCTGAAAATAGACCTTTGACGTCATATGCAGAATTGATTATACGTGCAGGCGCTCCCATGTCCGATTCATAGCCACAGCAAGTGCTACCCAATGATAAAATTTATTGCCCGAATCTATCAGCCAGAAGTCCTTGGAAATGTTCACAGCTGGTAGATAGTCAACAATAAGGACCCGAGAGTTACTTACAGTAGATATAAGGAGGTGACTTCTTGCTATAGCACATCATCAGATCCTGTTTGGCCATTTCTTAACTCTCCCAATCTTTTTTTTTTTTTTTTTTAATTAATTAATTTATTTTTGCCTGTGTTGGGTGTTCGTTGTTGCGCGGGCTTTCTCTAGTTGCGGCGAGCAGGGGCTACTCTTTGTTGTGGTGCGCAGGCTTCTCATTGCCGTGGCTTCTCCTGTTGCGGAGCACGGGCTCTAGGCACACGGGCTTCAGTAGTTGTGGCACGTGGGCTCAGTAGTTGTGGCACACATGGCTCATGGGCTTAGTTGCTGCATGGCATGTGGGATCTTCCCCAACCAGGGATGGAACTCATGTCCCCCCAGTTGGCAGGTGGATTCTTAATCACTGCACCACCAGGGAAGTCCCATTACCTCTCCCAATCCTGATTTTATATGTAAATTAAAAATTCCACCAATTACAATTTTTCTTCTATAATAGTATGCTGTGGTGTAGTGGTTCTCAAAAACTAGTTGTTCAAATGCAGATTCCTGGGTCCCGCCTCAGAGTTTCTATAGTTCTGGAGATGGGGTCCCTGGGCAGAGATATTCCATGAATGACACTCCCTGAGTATATGCAAATGCATTCCTCGCTAGGAATCTATATCCACAGGTGAGTCTGCTACAGGTGATCCATGGACTACAGTTTGAGAAACTTACATGGAGAAAAGAATAATAGCCTTGTAGTCAAAATGACTTGGGTTTGAATCCTGGGTTCTGCCATCAAGGACTCCAGAACTCGAGAAAGTCTCTTAATCCCTGGCAGTCCCAATTTCTTCATTTAAAAACAGACATTAGAACATTTACCTGGCAGGGTTGTTTAGAAGATGGAAGTTAATGTATGTTTATCACTTTGTGTTGTGCTTATACAGTTGGCTCTCCGTATCCATGGTTTAGCATCTCCGGCTGGGGAGGGCTGACTGTCTTCACTGTACTACACCATCGGATACAAGGGCCTTGAGCATCCATGGATCTTGGTATCCATGGGGGCTCCCGAAACCAATCCCTCGTGGACACCGAGGGACAACTCAGTAAGTACTCAATAAAATAGTCTATTAAAAATGTTTTTAGGGTAAAAAAGTGAAAAATGAGGATGGTGACAAAAATAGCTGAATTATACAGTTCACAGTAACACAGTCTCTTCTAAGACAAAAGAATGCACCCCCCATCTCAACGGACTATCTTCTCACCCCAAACACACACATACACATACATAAACATACTTATAAACTATGTTTCAGTATCTAACAGACCATAGATTCCTCACTCTGTTGGAAATACGGACACCTTTTTAACAAGTTCCAATTTCATGAACACCCACATAATATTTGTTAAAATTTAGCATTCACTGACTGAGAAGTGTTAACATGTTTATGGACTGCTGGATCCCTTTTATAATTCTACATCCACCTCTACACATGATACTTGTACCCTTTCTATCCCTGACAAAGGGGTCTGCAACTCAGGTTGTGAATCTGTAACCTAATATACCTTATAAAAATTTTTTTAAAAAACATGTTAAATGGAGGTTTTGACAAAGAAATTAAGGACCATTTCTCCACTTTATGATTTTTAAAGTCAGAGTTAATTACCATGACTAATTCAACTTAATTGATTTCAGTTTAATACAACAAATATTAAGAGCTGTCTATAAGCCAAAATCGATGCTAGTGGCCTGTATATGCCAGAGGGAATAAGAAAACATAGCCCCTGTTCTTTTTGAGCAATCAACCTAGAAGGGGATACTGTATTAAGAATATTTTAGCATACACACATAATTAAATATACTCACCATCATTGTGGCAAATTAAAACAGGATTTCAGGAATGTATAAGTCAGGAAGAACATATGCACTTTGAGAATGTCAGAAAGCAGGAAACTTTAGGAAGTGACAAGATGAAGAGTTAGGGACCCCCTGAGAATTTTGTTATTTGGAGAGCAGATTTCACAGTAACCACTGAAAGTTCCTTCTTTCGTCATGAGTTAAAGACAAAGACCTTGCCATGCAAATATTTCTGATTCTGTTTTTAACCTCTACTGCAGGTTTATCATCCCAACTTCATAAACAAGGTGGAGGAAAGGAAAAAAGAATGTTTATTTCTCTTGTTTGGGCACTGTAATTCTATATAGTTCTCTTCCTAAAAAAAAAAAAAAAATCAAACACAATGAAATGGGGATATTTTAAAAAATGATTTTCATACTTAGTAAGAAAATTCTATCTGGAGTGTCATCCAGGTATATACCTTAAAGTGACAGTGGCCTAAACACTCATCACCAAGTTCAATTTAACTATAGTTATCCAATAACATGAATGGCATACCTTAATGGAGGAAAATCAGAGAAATCTTAAATAGTAAGTAATCTGATACCACGCGTGCTCTTTTCCTCCAGTTTAACTTAAGACCTTTGAAAGCTCTACGCTGCTGCATATCAATGAAGAATTTCTGACATTTTGAGACTGTAGAGTATAATTTATCCTGTTATCTTTTGGAAATTGAAGATCACACTTTTGAGCTTGAGTATGCATAAGTCTTAATTCATTTCAAGTATCTACAGAGCCCACATTCCTTATGGAGGAACACAAGTTCTATCACGATGCAACCCAAACCCTAACTGCATATAACTTCTCCTGCATCTTTTTTTTTACCCTAGACACACATATGAGCATGCATACAAGAACACGTTGCTACTATGTCATCGTTTGCAGCTTTCTAAATAAGGACGTGACCTTCCACATTTCCGAGACGTTGGACATGACATTTCCTGTGCCTGTAATGCCATTTCCCGTGGCTGTAATGCCATTTCCCATCCTTTATTGGCTCAGAGAATTCAGATTTAGATTCAAAACTTAGCTTAGATCGTCACTCCTATAGTAACCGTCCCTTCTCTGCACCAGATTTACAGGATTAATAACAGCCTCCTCTGTGTTAGTTCTGTACTAAATACACACTTCTGTTGTTCTGTTAAACTATGGTTCTGTCTTGCCTACTCAGGGCTGGCTTCATGGCGGTGTGACCAGTCACTCATCACCACCTCCAGAAGGGTTTATGCGTGGGGAAATCATACTCTACAGTTGCCATTTTCAAATATATTAATTTTTTCCTTTGAATTTGTTCTTTGTAAAATGGTCCATGGAGCTTGTGCTTGGGGCTTGGAGCCTTGGTTTGCAAGTGGTCCCACCTTCCACAGCCTCCCGGTAATAGATTCTCAGCTGTCCATTCCCTCAACCCCTGGGACCCCAGCCGGGGCAGCTTCGCTCCTAACTCTGCCGTCCGCTGCTGCCTCCCTCCACTCCCTGCAAGGGTGGAAAAGGTTGGGTGCACATACCCCAGATCCTATTGGGAAGGCATGGAGGCAACCACCGGACACTGAGCTGACAGCGCCCCAGAGTATCTGGCAGGTGACTGGCCAGAAAAAAAAAAAAAGCTGCTTTCTGGTGGGAGTGAGCCTGTTACCTGTATCTGGGTACCTAGCATTGCTGGCACACAGGTTTAAAGATCCTTGGGGAGCTTGCCCATCTGCCAGGCATTGGGGTGATGGGCTCATGAGAAAGGGGAAATACCTCAATTTCCCAGACCCTATCCCTGGCTCGGACGTTGGGATAGGTCTGGAGAACCTATCTGTGACGGTCCTCACTTGCTCCAGAGTACCCTCCTGCTACGGAATGGAGCGCCCCCTCCTGTCCAGGGCGCCATTCCCTTCCTCCTTCCAAGCTTCGGGAATCTGGCTTGCTTTTGTCTTTTCTGGCAAGTTCAAGGTACCCTTCAGGGACGAGCCATGTAATAAGAGTGTGTAATTCTTGTGATTCTGCAGAAGGGTTACGTGCTCTGATATGCATTTAAAACTGTCACTGCACAATATAAAAATGAATTGGAAAATTAATGCTCATAATTTAAGGTTTTAATATTTCTTTACTTAGAAAGGCATTTGCTAGCAAATTAAAAAAAAAAAAAAAAGACGAGTTGAGAGGGAGAGACCGTGGAAAACAAGGAAAATGTTTCTGTGTACCTTTAACTGCATTTGTTCCTGCATTTTGAACAAAGGATCCCACATTCTCATCTTTCACTGGGACCTACAAATTTTGTAGCCAGTCCTGTTCCTACCTGAAACTGACTTCCTTAAGAATGGAGCCCAGGCTTTTTCATTTGGCTCTTCTGTTTCTAGCATAGTATCTGGCATTTGTCAGGTATTCAAAAATGCGTTTTGAGATAATTTATATTAATTTAATTTGATTTATGCTATACATGTGTGTATGTATCTGTATAATACCTGAGTATCTACATATTTATATTTATACATTTATATATTGTAAATTAGTATAAATATATACCGTGACTATATAATGATATATGCAGCAGATAGGTATAAAATATTTAGAAAACTGATTTTTAAACATTTTGGTCTTTCAGTTATCATTCTGTATTAAGAGACTACTGCTGGGCTTCCCTGGTGATGCAGTGGTTAAGAATCCGCCTGCCAATGCAGGGGACACGGGTTTGAGCCCTGGTCCGGGAAGATCCTACATGTCGTGGAGCAACAAAGCCTGTGTGTCACAACTACTGAGCCTGCACTCTAGAGCCCACGAGCCACAACTACTGAGCCCACATACCACAACTACTGAAGCCTGCGCACCTAGAGCCCGTGCTCTGCAACAAGAGAAGCCACCTCAATGAGAAGTCCATGCACCGCAACAAAGAGTAGCCCCAGCTCGCCACAACTACAGAAATCCCGTGCGCAGCAATGAAGACCCAAAGCAGCCAAAAAAAATTAATTAAATAAAATTAAAAAGAGAAAAAAAGAGACTACTGCTTCAATCTCTCTGAATTTAAAAGGTCATTAATCCAAATGCTAATTTAATCAATACTATATTTAAAAAGCTATAAAAACTAAATTAATATCAGGTAAGCAGATTCACTGCAGTATAAGCTTTTCAGAATCTGCCTAGTGTCAGCACATTTCTATGAGAAATGAGTCCTGTTTACACCAAACAGAGCTCACTTATGAAAATCTTGGACTGACTGTTCCCCATTGTTTATACTTTGATTCACTGTGAAAGCTCAGATGAATATAAATACTTTTACAATTTTTGGTTTGTCTACTTTCCAAGTGCTTATCATTTTTTAAACACCTGTGGCTACATGTAGACAAAACAGAATTTGGTATAAGCAGATGTCTTTTAATATGAATTTTTCCGGAACATTAGGTTCTAAGTAGCTTATTTTTTCTGCAAGCAACACATTCATTTATTTAAGAAGTAGGAACTATGGTTAATGGTGCATGTGTGTAGACACACAAACTTACACAAGTAGACACACATACAGGTAGTCACCTACACACACCAATCACATATACAGACACACATACATAAAGGCATATATGTATACAGAGACACACAGATATCTACACAGGCACACAAATACATATGGATTAACAGACACACACATATTGGCAGGTACACACACATTGATCCAAACATATACACACATACAGGCAGACACACATATGTCTATATACAGACCCAAGCCCACACATGCAGATGCATATGCACACAAATACACATCCATATGCATGTACACAGCTCATACACATAAACTCATATGTATACAAACACACAGGGACATGTACATATACTCACAGATACAGACAAACTCATGGACATGAAGACACACACTTATACACACACAGACTTGAACCTCTTCTGACATTTCCCTTGGGAGTTGAACAGAATTGTTTGGAATTAAAGGATAAAAGTTGATGGGATGCTTTAACAAAGAGGGGGATACAAAAGAAAAAGAAGGAAAGAAAGACAAAAGAAAAAATACAAAATCATTACCTATACAAAATCTGCACACACAAAAAGCTACTACCATTTTCTCTCTGATAATTAAGTAACCTTAGTTAAGCATTCAATACATGTTTCCTGTGTATCTATGTGGCAGGTTCTCTCTAAGTGCCAGAGTCCGCATGAAGCATATATCATATTGACGTGGATGAGTACATGAGCCTTTGTTTTATTTTCCTAATACACTGTAAATTCATTGCACAATTACAGAAATAACATGCTGCATGATCAAAGTTCAGAAGAGGTACTAATAACTTTAAGGAAGTCAAGATATGCCCCATAAGAAAGCTGGACAGCCACATGTAAATCAAAGAAGTTAGAATACACCCTCACACCATACACAAAAATAAACTCAAAATGGCTTAAAGACTTACCAAATGTAAAATAGATAGCTAGTGGGAAGCAGCCGCATAGCACAGGGAGATCAGCTGGTGCTTTGTGACCGCCTGGGGGAGTGGGATGGGGAGGGTGGGAGGGAGGGAGATGCGGGAGGGAGGAGATATGGGAACGTGTGTATATGTGTAGCTGATTCACTTTGTTATAAAGCAGAAACTAACACACCATTGTGAAGCAATTATATACTTCAATAAAGATGTTTAAAAATAAATAAAAAATTAAAAAAAAAAAAAGACAAATATAAGACATGACACCATAAAACTCCTAGAAGAGAACATAGGCAAACATTCTCTGACATAAATTGTAGCAATATTTTCTTAGTTCAGTCTCCCAAAGCAACAGAAATAAAAGCAAAAATAAACAAATGGGACCTAAACAAACTTATAAGCTTTTGCACAGCAAAGGAAACTATAAACAAAATGAAAAGACAACCTACAGACCAGGAGAAAATATTTGCAAACAACACAACTGACAAGGGCTTAATTTCCAAAATATATAAACAGCTCGTACAACTCAATAACAGAAAAACAAGCAACTCAGTCAAAAAAGGGCAGAAGACCTAAGTAGACATTCCTCCAAAGAAGACATACAGATGGCCAACAGGCACATGAAAAGATGCTCAACATCACTAATTATCAGAGAAATGCAAAACAAAACTACAATGAGGTATCACCTCACACCAGTCAGAATGACCGTCATCAGAAAGTCTACAAATAATAAATGCTGGAGAGGGTGTAGAGGAAAGGGAACCCTCCACCACTGTTGGTGAGAATGCAAATTGGTGCAGCCACTATGAAGAACAGTGTGAAGGTTCCTTAAAAAACTAAAACCAGAGTTACCATATGATCCAGCAATCCCACTCTTGGGCATACACCCAGAGAAACTCTAATTCAAAAAGATGCATGCACTCCAATGTTCACAGCAGCACTATTTACAATAGCCAAGACGTGTAAGCAACCTAAGTAAGTGTCCATCGACACATAAACGTATGAAGAAGATGCAACACACACACACACACACACACACACACACACACACACAATGGAATACTACTCAGCCATAAAAAAGAATAAAATAATGCCATTTGCAGCAACATGGATGGACCTAAAGATTATCATACTAAGTGAATTAAGTCAGACAGAGAAAGACATATCATATGATATCACTTATATGTGGAATCTAAAATATGATACGAATGAACTTATTTACAAAACAGAAAGGGACTCATAGACATAGGAAACAAATTTATGGTTGCCAAAAGGGTAGGGAGGGATAAATTAGCCGTTTGGAATTAGCAGATAGAAACCACCATCTATAAAATAAACAGCAAGGTCCTACTGTATAGCACAGGGAACTATATTCAGTATCCTATAATAAACCACAATGGAAAAGAAAATGAAAAAAGAATCTATTTATCTATCTCAAAATCATTTTGCGGTACACCAGAAACTAACACAACATTGTAAATCAACTATATTTCAATTAAAAAAAAGATATTCCCCATAAGCCCTTATTTCTCCACTTCGCTCTAGGTGTGTGTGTGTGTCTGTGTTTCTGTTTCCAGATCAAAAGACAAACACATATCTTGAGAAACTGCAGAAATACCTCTCCTCCATCTGATTGTCTGTGTTTCCTCCTATCTTTGCCATTTGAATTGGTTCCTGGCCTTGTTTTGTGGGGTTGTTTGCATGTGTGTATGCCTCTTTTTATTTGGTTGTGTTTTGTTTTTCAGGAAGATACAACATTTAAGAGGAGAAGGTTAACATAGTTTAGCAGTTAGATGTCAAAATCACAATATAATTTTAAACAAAAATATGTAGATTACAAACATTCTTCTAATGAGATGGATGGATTAAAAAGCACAGCAAAGAGTTCATTGTCATCTCATGGGTCTTCCTTCTACCCGTGATTTATAGAGCATGCGATGTGAGTTTAAGAAGATAGAATGGCATTGGGTTTATAGAAGGCTGTCACTACAATCATATGGATTATGGTTTCTGCTACTCAGCAATGTAAATTACGTTCAGTTCTCCAACCACCAAAATACACACACACACACACACACACACACACACACTCTACTTTTCAATATCAATAGGATTCTCATTCAACCAGTATGAATTAAGTGCTAACAATGTGCCAGACCCTTTACATCCTGAGGTTGTTCAGGCCATTAAATAAGGAAAGATATCTACATGACCCTGCTGATCTAAAAGGTGGAAAAACTGAAGTGCAAAGAAATTACATTTGTGGTACCTCCTGCCTACCTTTCCAGGCAAATCTCCTTTCATCATAATTTACCCCCAATTCTGTCTCCTACCCCAACTCACACACACACTCACACACACACATACCCGTAGACTGCATCCACCTGCCCTTTGACCTACTCATATAGTCTCTTGGAGGACATTGTAAATGGCTCTTTGCTCTGTCTTAAAGTTCCTGCCACTTCAAAATCTCCCACTAATAAATTCTTCATGCATCAGCTGAAATGCCGGAAATGCCTCCACTTCTATGAAGATCTCTCTCTCTAACTCACTTAGGCAAGTTTTGGCTCTCCGTCTCCCAGGAATATTCCTCCTTATTATAATTCTGCCTATTATTCAAATTTCTCTTCTTACAGGAATTGTCTGTAACTATGATTGTCCTCCCCAATAAACTAAGCTTCCAGAGCACTTTAGTTATTTTTTTGTTTTTTGTTTTGGCTGCACCAAGCATCTTGCGGGATCTTCGTACCTTGACCAGAGATCAAACCCCAGCCCACGGCAGTGAAAGCACCAACCGAGTCTTAACCACTGGACCTCCGTGGAATTCCCTAGACTAAGCTTCTTGAAATCAAGGGCATATGATGATACGTACTTAATGTGCAGTATAAATAAACCAACGGTATACCAAGGTCACAGAAGTGTAACCCAAGCTTGCATCTTTTTAGTTTTGTTTTAATAACTATATCAGAATGACCTTGATACCGAATTCTTACATTGACTTCTCACTTTTCAACTAATGTTTTCTCTCCACTAAAAGGGACCTACTGTTAGGAGAAGAAAGAGTCCCTGGTCTCATAATAATTCTCCACATGCTGGAGGAGTTTGAGATAAGGTCCTGGATCACATGTAATGTTACTGACCTTTACTGTCTCTGTTCTGAACATCCACAGGAATTGTCTATAGAATTAGAGCAGCTCAAAATAGAATTCTATTCATTTAGTTCCAACATACATTTTGGGGGATTAGTAGTAGTAGCACTTAATTTGTAATTTTCTTGCTTTCCTTCCTAAATAGTGATCACTTACGTTAGTAAACAGTAAAATGACGTATCTTTCTGTTTCTTGTCTAAGCACTAAGAAATCCTGAACCATGGCTTTACATTTAATCTTTTGTTTTGATATTATTGCAAGACATAAATTGGGATTATTGATAAACTCACAATTACTCCCCTTCCAGTATTGATATTTTGATAACTATATATTTAGGTAAATTATGTTATACCTGACCAGGGTAGACTTTTGACCCAAGATGGACCAATAACTCCCCGCTACCTACAGAGGTTGGTTCAAACTATTGGCATGAAACTCTAGCCAGGCCAATTATGTCCTGTTCTCCCTGGGTAGAAAAAGTCTATTTGTACTTGAGTAAAAATGTCTCTCTGTCTTCATTTGGTGTGGAGAGAGATTGGAGGTAAAAACCAGGAGAACAGAAAAAGAAGAGAGAAATAAGAAAATGACAAAGCTGTAGCTTTGGTATGCCCGATGTACCATCCCTGCTCTTTCCTAGGTAATACTAAAATAAACAAGAAAATTCCCCTATTTGGTCATAATGGCAGAAACCAAACTCCATCTGGCACTTTACTACTCAGTGTGGTCTGTGGACCTGGAACGCTGACATCACTTCCAAGGTCTCTCTAGAAGAGCTTCTGCTTTCAGGCTCCACTTCAAACCTACTAAACCAGAACCTGCATTTAAAAGAAAATCCCCAGGTGTTTTATATGCAGGGAACAATTCAGAAGCACTGATATCGCTGCATTGTTTCCCTGCTCCCTGTGTTACACTGTCACTGGCTTTTTTTCAAAATTCTACAACCTTTCCAACCACAGGGCCTTTGCAAATACTGTTCTCCCTGCATTGAAAACTCTTTTCTATTCCTCTTCACTTAGTTAACTTATCTTTAAACCTTAGATCTCAGTTCAAGCATCATTTTTGTCATAAGCATCTTTCTGACTAGGTGAAAGCCCCTATTATACATGTCTGTATTACAAGATCCTTTTGAGTAAATACAATGCATATTAGCTTCATGAGTCATTGATAATAATGGATTTTTTTCTTACGTTGTATTCCTAGTACCCAGATCGGTGTATATTAGATTCTCAGTATATACTTGTCAAATGAATGAATGCAGGTATGAATGATAGAAAATTTTTACAGATAAATAAGCCTGAAGCCCAGAGAAATTGACTAATTAACCTATCATCTAAAAAGTGGTAGATCTAACTTTGTAATCCAGGTTCCTGCCCTGATGTCTCAGAACGGTATCTTTGAATTCTCTTTATTCAACTAAACTGAGAAAATTACAAACAAAACAGATGCCAGACGGGAACAAACCCATCTTGAAAATTCATGGAAATGAGAGAAACTCTAAAGCACCTTCTTCTCTTTAATCAGAGAGACTGATGAATATTCTACTGCTGAATGGGTGGCTTGGATAATACAAGCATATCCATTATCAAGTGATTACACTTTTGTTAGGATGTCAGCTTCTTTGGCTACAGAAAAAATAAAATGTAGTGGACCAAAGTGGGCCTGCGGCAGCCGATCAGCTTCTGACCAACTGGCAAGGAGAAAGTCTCTGGCAAGTGGAAATTCAGGTAATCAGCTGATATGTGCTCCATCCCTGACAGACCTCCCAGATATAGAATGAGTTCAATATATCAAAATAAACTTTATGGCATTTCTATTTGGGGGTGCAGTGCAGTTCTTATGATTGGAAAGCTTATATCAGCAGAGCAATGTAGGGAAGGGATTGTGGAAGTTTAAAGCAATTGTCATTCTGGCCTGCCTTGGCATAAAGGGGATGCAAAGAAATGAAGGTATATATGTATGTATGTATGTATTTCTGCAGCTTATCTGAACAACTTCTATACTATTAAACTTATCAACTGGCCCTACACCCTCAAAGTTTGCCACCTCCAATGAATTATTCTTACCCTTATTATAGCCAGTATCCCAGAGGATTTCTCCTTGTCCACCTTAGAACCCCCATTTCCTGAAGTGTTTATTATTGTCCTAGCTTCTGAATTGCTCTTTTGTATCACAATAAGAGTCCCGTGTTTGTATTTCTTTTGAACTTTTATACTGTGCCACTAAATACTGTTCTCAAAAGCTTTCTTTAGGCATGACTAAATTTATGACATTTTTTGATCTATTTACATAAACATTTACTTTGTGCATACAAGATACCACACACTGCTAGATGCTGGAAGATGAAACACAGCACTCTTGCTCATGTGCATGTAATTAAATTGTGTTTAATATACATTATGGTGTAATTATAATTCAAAGAGGTATTTCTATGGAAACACAGACTGCCTCTGGATGTATTAAATAAAGGCCTCAAAAGACCCATGCCCACTAATATAATATTGCAAGTCAACTGTACTTCAATTTTTAAAAAGTTGTAAAACAAAACAAAAGACCATGCCTGACCCAGGACCCTTCTTGAGTACCAGGCTACTTCCTCAGGTCTGTCTTATCTCTGTCCCCATGTCATCCACGGCTCTTTAACTTTGGGGCAACCCATTAGGTCCACCTGTGTCCTCCCCTCCCACCCTTTGCTTACTTCTACCTGGATGTTTATAGAAACAGGAAATTAGAAAGCTCTGTTCCATTTGTAACTCTCACTAGATATCAAGTGTCTTGATGGAAGTGACTGTTCTCAATTCAACTTTATAACCTAATACTTTATAATATAATACAATATTATAACCTAATATTATAACCTTTATAATCTAATACTGTGTCTCCATTCAGAAGTACTCAGTAAATGGTGAACTCATTGGCTCATTTGATAAATGCAAGACAAGCTTCAAGTGTCATTTTCTTCAACTGAAACTCCAAATAGGATTAACTTTGTCATCCCTCAGAAATGAAGCCATTTCTAATATGTCTTTTGGTGATGGAGAAGAAGAAAAAAAAAAAAACATTTTGCAAATTACAACAACTTGACAGCTGCTCGCTAAACAATACTGCATTAATTTTCGACGTTCCACACATGGCTGAGTGGAAGATCCCTTAATCCCAGGTTCCATTTTGTGTCTGTCTCATTGTCTCTGTCCCCTCACTGTATCACTTGCAGAAATCACCAGTGGCTGTGTACTCTCTTAAACCTTATTATTGCCGGAGAAGTCGTAGACTAGGTTAATGCAGATCTGCTTCCCAGAGGTATATTAAAGTGGATTTAAGTTCTTTATTTTGAGTGACTGACTTTGAGAAATCCCCTTCTTTATCAGGTACTGCCAGAGAAATAGAACTTTTCAGGAATGACAGTAAACTAACCACATCTTCTTGAGTTCTACAGGCATGATAACTTTTAAAGAGATTGAGATTCATTTGGCCATATATGCATAGGCATAATCAGATGACCCTGTGAGTTTGGGGCCAATAAAACAGTGTGTCACAGGTTTAAATTACTGGCTCCCAAAGACCTGCATTTTGGAAACTTTTCTGAGCAAATTCTCTAAGCTTTAGTCATACCACTGTGATTCTTTTGTTTTGGGCTTACTGTTTCCAACACATGATTACCCTCAAAGGAAATGGAAGGGAGAGTCTTTCTTGAAGGGGCTCTTTGCTTTTCAAAAAATCAAACTGTGTTATCTTATTTTTGAAAACCTAGTAACCTGCTTAAGAAAACTAAAGATATCTTTCAAATACACAAAATGAGTGGCACAAAATATGGTCTAATAGAGAAGAGGAATGGTAATTGAAATTTAGTTAGCACTCTGGTGAGTAAAACGTTGTTTGATATGCCCATTCTCATCCAATAGTAAATAAACGGATTGGGACAATTCATATCTTTTTTGCTATACATAGCTATATTTATTTATTTGTTTATTTTGGTTCTGACAAAATTCAGACATCAATAGGCATTTTAGAAGTCACTGACAGAGTATATCAAGAGTGCTTTTTCTAGGAATGATGATGTGGGCTGGGAAATTATGGGCCAAAAGGACTCTCTGATAGCACATTCCCCACAAAAGCTGAATGGCACCTCTACATCCTTAGGAAGGTACTCTCCTGGGGACTAATTAAGCCTGAGAACACAAATGACTTCAAGAAGCATGGAGATGACAAGGGCAAAAACTGGGCCATGTTCCCTATCAGGACGGTCACTGGGATGTTGTGTGATTTTCTAATCCTGTTCAGGTCACACTTCATCAGGACTCAAAACAATAAGGGAGGGCAGAAGAAACTCTTCTTATCAATCGCTCAAGGTTTGAGTACTGTTCAAAATGAAATAAGAAGGAAGACCAGTCAGAAGGAACCAAAATGTGACTATTCACGTGAGAGAAAAACAACAAAAAATGTAAAACAGAAGGAGTAAACAATTATCAAGCTCACTCTTTTGCAAGTATGTACTAATTGATGAAAGTGTAGCTTGTAACTTGTACTCCAAAAATAAATACATCTATGTATGCACGGTGTACAAATATGCATATATAATGTGTATATATTTGGAAAATGTCTCCAAATTGCCAGCTAAAACTTGGCACTTGCCATCTGCCTCTACAAGGATCAGGTCACTAGCCACTGCAGTCGCTGACCTTCAACACGCCCTGCAAGGAGTTCAGGGTGGAGATCAGGAATGAGGCACTCTGTGCTCTGGGAAAAACTGGCAGAACAGGCCTTCAGATAGAGATTTTCAGGAGTTGACAAAATACTATATAATATATATATTTATATATAAATTTATATTTATATAAACATATAATATGCATATATAATTTGAAGAGACTCCAAAATGACAGCCAAAAAAAAACAAAGATGTGCTTTTGTGCATTCCCTTTATGGTTCATGGTCCAATGAGCCCAGCCTACCTCTGCTTTCTTAGCCTCAACTGTCACTCTAAACATGAACCTTTGCACGTGAGCTTTAGAGCCATATGGAATCATTAGTCATAAGGAACAATCTGCAGTCTCAAGTGAATATTTGTGCATCTTACTGTGGTTTCCTCTCTCACAATATGCCTCACCTTACCCGCCTGACAGATGTCCACTCATCTTTCATGAACAAATGAAAATGCCGCTGATTTTAGAGAACCATCCCTAACTCCTTCAGCCTGTTAAGGGCCATATTCTCAATCCTCCACTAGAATCTCTTTCTCTCTGCTACACAAACATTCACCACATCTCTGAAACTATTTATTTTTTTTCAGAATCTTGGACTTCACTGACTAGGAGACACTGGAGGGCAGGCAACATGTATCACTGGTTTTTTCCTCCCAAACACCTAGTACTACATTCTAGATTAGGATTCTAGATTCTAGAATGCAGTTATATTCCCCAAAACATTGCTATATGAATGGGCTCCTGTATATGTGATTTTCCTTTTAAACACTCCTCTATTATAAGCTCCATGTTCTCACATTTTAGTTTATATCACCCAATTCATAGGCATGAACTTTTGCCAAGAAATTATAAATGATGTGGTAGTGGTGATCTGTATGAGCCTATCAATTCTTTGCCTACACAATCTCTCAAGAGAGTTATCCTTTGAAAACAGTATATAGGTTTAATTCTTGATCTCTGACATTACTGAATTGAATCTAGAATTAAAAAATAAAGAAAAGTGTGTCTTGAGAAGACCACAGGTTTATTTGAGTTTGGAAATGCTCACCAAACCTTTCACTTTTCTCTAATTGATAGTGAATTTTTTCTAACCTTAACAATCTAGACTAAGCTCAGTTTTCTTAATAATTATAGAATCCTATCTCCTGGGTTAATAGCAAATATTTCTTTTATGTTGAATAAATAGAATTTACTATATCAAAGCAGAAAGAACATTTGTAGCACTCTTTTGGTAAAGTCAAAAGTATGGACTTTATTTGTTTTTGTTTTTTACTTTATTAAGTCTTATTTCTCTCTTCTTTAACATAATAACTTGATGAGGTATTAAAAACATATGTAAAATAGCCGATTAATTATTTGGTGCGTAATGAACATTCAATAAATATTGAGTCCCTTACTCTAACCTTGTTATAATTGTTTATTCTTTCGTCCATTTATCCTTTCATGAATTTATTCTTTCATCCTTTTATCCATTCATATAACCACCCTACACTGTAGATTTATTCTGTCAACTCTGTAGCAACCCTATATTAATAACATCAAAATAGGTACTAATATCACTATTACCATAAACACAATTTTGCTCCTTACCCCAGGCAAAAATAAAAAGGGTCAGTAGATCTTGAAAATTCGCAAAGAAAAACTGATTATTTTCAGGTAGTAAAAATTCAGACAATTGAGTAAACCTCACCCAAATTATGTAAGGAGACAATGCTGTATGCCAATTTCCAATTCACTCTAAAAAAATGAATGATTTTACTTTGGAAGAAAATAATTGTTCGCCGCTAAATGTAGCTGTTATTTGTGTCACATTATTTATAAGACTGATGTGCATAATATTCCTCCAGTCCTACTATAAATTAAAACAATTCAGGAACATATTATCTACAGACACAAGAAGATGTGTTTACAGTTGCTACACTGCTGATTCTAATAAGAATAGAATCGGGAATTTTCTCCAAGATAAAGACCTTTCATAGGGAAAAATGAACAAATAGCCTCATCATCGTCACGCTGGAACGATGACCAACCAATAACTAAGGTATGTGGTATACAAATGTCCTAATGATTATAAGCCACTTAGCTTCAGTGTCATGATCTTAGATGAAAATAATGTACAAAGAATTGTAAATGGACATTGCAACCAGAAAATGTGGTTCAAACTCCAGCCTCTCCTGTATTACCTCTAAAACGTGGGGCAGATTATTCACCAAAATAGGCCTTCAGCTACTTCATCTATAAAATGGGGATAATAATAAAACTTACCTTGTAAAGTTGTTTGAGGGATTAAATGAGATAATGTATGCAGCAAAGCCCAATGATGGCTGTCTTGGTCTGCTAGGGCTTCTGTAACAAAATACTATAGACTGAGTGGTTTATAAACAACAGAAATTTACTTCTCACTGTTTTGGAGGCTGTAAGTCTGAGATCAGGGTGCCACCATGGTCAGGTTCTGACAAGGCCCTCTTCTGGGTGGCAGACTGCCAACTTCTCTTTGTGCCCTCACGTGATGGAAGGGGATAGAGAACTCTGTGGGACCTCTTTTATAAGAGCACTAATCCCGGTCATGAGGGCTCCCACCTTCATAACCCAATTACCTCTCAAAGGCCCCACCTCCAAATATCATCAGCTTGGAGATGAGGATTTCAACATACGAGTTTTGAGGGGACACAGACATTCACAGATGAAGAAGAAAGAGAAAGAGAAGGAAAAGAAGGAGGTATGTGATTTCGTTTTGGATGAAATGATTTAACCCCTTCTTAATGAGTTTAGAGCATGGTCATTGACAATACCTACTGACAGTGGTATCCGTGTACTAGCCTATTATTTAGTATTAAGGGGGAGGGAAGAGGGCTTGACTTTACTTGATGACCATGGTACAGAACATAGTGAAAATGGAGGCAAGACCATCTTAGTTTTACCGGGTGGTGGATGAGATCGTCCTAGCAGAGATTAGAGCACAGGCAGAAACGCCTCATCTAAAAGGACCTGTGTTAGGCACTTGTTGTGAGGATAGGATGAAATGTCACAGAGTATTCCTGTATATCATATTTTATTATTTGCACTGTTTTACTGATGAGGGAACTGATACTTAGAGCAACAGAGCAATTTAGCAACTTACCTCTAAAAACTTAGAGCCAGCTCAATGACGACCTTAGGCCAGGGGTTTAAGGAGTTGCTCAGTGGTTTTCTTCTCTGATAAAACCAAAAGGGGAAACTTGATTCCTGTTCCTCTAGTAGTAGAAGCCAGTGATGCAGGTGAAGAATATCAGCTTTAAAGTGAGTTTAATGGTGTGTTTGCATGAAACAAGGTGCCTCTGAGTGGAAATGCCTTTTCTGGGTGTTCTATAAAAAAGAGAACCCCAATGACCCCGGAGAACAAGTGTCTGTCTGCAGGTCTCATCAGAAGAATATGCCAGACCTCACTTCTCCAGCCAGAACCCAGACCTAAGACCATCTACTACCTCTGCTTCACTGCCACCCTTGCCTCGGGCCCCTTCGGAGGGTACACTGACTGTTTTACTTCTAAAGGAACTCATTCTCTCTTTTTATGATGGAAATTTCTTGGAGCAAGGACTATAATAACAACAGTTGCTGCTGCCACTGGTGCTGCTGAATATTGAACATCTACGTCAGGCACAATGCTAGATGCTTTAGATACATTATCTCTAACCCATTAAATAAACCTGGAAATGGAAATTATCATCCACATTTCACAGAGGCAGAATGCATTGTCCAATGTCATGAAGCTATGAAAACGAAAGCCTGGAGTTCATTTAGGTCTGTCTGACTCCAAACCTGTGCTTATCCAACTACACCACAATCCAGACAGGTTTATAATTATCCTAGTGCTTTCTACTATCATTATTATTAGGGCAATTAAGAGCTAATATATACTTTGGTGATTCACAGTTAATCATTATTCTGTTCATCTAATGGCACCTTAGATGTATATTGTGCAACATAACTTAACACGTGCATTTTATGTGATTTACTTCGTTGGTCCTGAAGGGGAGCAGAATACGCCACCCCAAAAGATGCTGCATTAGCATAGAGATTATTGTGAATCAAAGTTACTTAAGAAACAGCAGGTGCAAGAAGGATACTCTGACCCTTCTTTGTCCCCCGAAAGCAAGACATAAATCTCCCACGCATTGCACAACACAGGGAATAGAGCCAATATTGTGTAGTAACTGTAAATGGTGTGTAACCTTTAAAAATTGTAGAAAAAAAAGTAAAATAAATGATTGTTAAAGATCTCCCTTGGGAAAGGTACCCTCCATGTTCCAGGAGGTAGAGGGGCATCCTCATCACCAGAGCCAGGAAATTCAGGGCCAAGAAGCCCAGAAAAACAAACCTTGTGATGTCTTCACTAACTAGCTCCCCCAAGCCCAAGTCAGTTCTTCATGAATTTTTATTATTTATTCGTCTAAAAGCTTTATATAAAAGCTGCCTGCTTTGGTCACTACTTTAAGTCTCATTATTTGTATGAGTTCCCGTACACAGGAAATTGCATTTGTTTTGCTCCTGTTAATCTGACTTATGTCAACTTAATTATTAGATCAGTCAAAGAACCTCGAAGAGAAGAAAGGAAAAGTTTCCCTCTCCTACAGTCCTCATAGCAATCTTGTGTTTCTCACATGCAGCTTTCCCTTCCCCCAAACTTAGAAGACCATCTAGATACATTTGGATACTAGAAACTGAAGTTGTTTGTATTTATGATTATTTTTCTTGTTTCAGGGCACTGAGTGATGGGAACAATACCATAGTTGACCTAACTAGGGCTAAGATAAAAAAGCAGAAAAGTTTATATGTATTCTTTCCTTTGTTAACTTACCCTTTCCCACAGCTTAGTATCAGCTAACACCCCCTATGATAATCTAATTGAAACTTCTGAGCTAGTACCTGTTTTCCCCCCTCAAGGGGGTTATACGCCAATTTGAGGGAACTGGCTTGCCCAGATTCAACTAACAGATGTTAAGATATAGCCTTCTACTAGCTATTCCAAATTCCCTGTTATCTCCTTAATGTAAAAAACAGACCAACACAAAAGAAGCGACCTTTTCTTCTAGCCAGCTAATGGGCAGAAACACTTTCACATGCCTTAGATCAAAACTGACCAAGAATGAAATTAGAACACTCCCTAACACCATACACAAAAATAAACTCAAAATGGATTAGAGACCTAAATGTAAGACCAGACACTATAAAACTCTTAGAGGAAAACATAGGAAGAACACTCTTTGACATAAATCACAGCAAGATCTTTTTTGATCCACCTCCTAGAGTAATGGAAATAAAAACAAAAATAAACAAGTGGGACCTAATGAAACTTCAAAGCTTTTGCACAGCAAAGGAAACCATAAACAAGACGAAAAGACAACTCTCAGAATGGGAGAAAATATTTGCAAATGAATCAATGGACAAAGGATTAATCTCCAAAATATATAAACAGCTCATGTAGCTCAATATTAAAGAAACAAACACCCCAACCCAAAAATGGGCAGAAGACCTAAATAGACATTTCTCCAAAGAAGACATACAGATGGCCAAGAAGCACATGAAAAGATGCTCAACATCACTAATTGTTAGAGAAATGCAAATCAAAACTTCAATGAGGTATCACCTCACACCAGTTAAAATGGGCATCATCAGAAAATCTACAAACAACAAATGCTGGAGAGGGTGTGGAGAAAAGGGAACCCTCTTGCACTGTTGGTGGGAATGTAAATTGATACAGCCACTATGGAGAACAGTATGGAGGTTCCTTAAAAAACGAAAAATAGAATTACCATATGATCCAGCAATCCCACTACTGGGCATATACCCAGAGAAAACCATAATTCAAAAAGACACATGCATCCCAATGTTCATTGCAGCACTATTTACAATAGCCAGGTCATGGAAGTAACCTAAATGCCCATCGACAGACAAATGGATAAAGAAGATGTGGCACATATATACAATGGAATATTACTCAGCCATAAAAAGGAACGAAATTGGGTCATTTGTTGAGACGTGGATGGATCTAGAGACTGTCATACAGAGTGAAGTAAGTCAGAAAGAGAAAAACAAATATTGTATATTAACGCATGTATGTGGAACCTAGAAAAACGGTACAGATGAGCCAGTTTGCAGGGCAGAAGTTGAGACACAGACGTAGAGAACAAACGTATGGTCACCAAGGGGGGAAAGCCGCGGGGTGGTGGGGATGGTGGTGTGATGAATTGGGCGATTGGGACTGACATGTATACACTGATGTGTATAAAACTGATGACTAATAAGAACCTGCTGTATAAAAAAATAAATAAAACTAAATTAAAAAATTAAAAAAAATAAACAAAAAAACTGACCAACGGATTTTAGATGCAGTCTCAAAACTGAGTTCTCTCAGAGGGGAGACACCAGCTTGCCTGGCATGGGAGCAAAATGGAATATGAAAAAGGAAGAAACGAGCTCAGAGGTGGCCTAGGGAGATGTGACTCAGGAAGGGGGATTAGTGATTTCAGAGGTCATGAGATGCTCACTTAAACTACTTAGAGACTTTCAAGTTAAAAATAAATATTATCTAACATATGGTGTCCATGATCACAGGTTAAATAATTGCCTTTACCTTTTTTGCTGCTCTTAATTTTTAAAATGATGGCCTAATGAAAGGAATGCAAATATTTGAATGCTCAATTATGAGAATAAAACCGGCACCCATTATCTGGATTCTTCTGTGGGCTGAAGATGCCAATAAGCAGTCAGCGTTCACTAAGGCCTCACCTTCGTATAATGAGAGATCAGTAAACTAGATTGCATTGCCCCTTGAAACTGTGCATTTGAATCATCTCTCCCTACAAAGCAGCTCTTTCCAAATGATACATTCTATAGTGGGTCAATAACTCATTTCTGTCTCCCTGAAGGTTTCTCTCCCTAGCTCTGAAGGCAAAGTGAGTTACTCATAAATATTAACATTTTGTTAGTGAGGGATCCTAGGCCAATTTGAATTGTTGAGGTCGGGATGTGATTTGACTTGAAAAGAGTAATGAAGTTACAGTGAGCCCAAGGATAGAAATGAGTTTTATAGAAAGAAAAAAAAAAATCTGAAACAGTGCATAAAATAAGTGACATACTTTGGTTTGCTTAATTGCAGTACAAATAAGGAAAATCACAATGGAGATATTAAGGCCCATTTTTATAGCCTTTAAATAGGATACTGACCCTGCAAGCTCATTTTATTTCTCTCCTCCAAAATCACAAGAATAGCCTTTTTTAAAATAAAAGAATGCCTAACACATATTAGCTGTTATTATTAACATTTCTAAGGCTTCCCTGGCGGTACAGTGGTTAAGAATCCGCCTGCCAATGCAGGGGACACAGGTTCGAGCCCTGGTCCAGGAAGATCCCACATGCCTCAGAGCAACTAAGCCCGCGTCCCACAACTACTGAGCCTGTGCTCGAAAGCCCACAAGCCACAACTACTGAGCCCATGTGCCAGTGGCGCTTAGAGCCCATGCTCCGCAACAAGAGAAGCCACCGCAAGGAGAAATGAAAAGTCCGTGCACTGCAATGAAGAGTAGCCCCCACTCTCAGCAACCAGAGGAAGCCCGCGTGCAGCAACGAAGACCCAACGCAGCCAAAAATAAATAAATAAAATAAATTTATTAAAAAAAAAATTCTACATGTATCATTTCATGAAATCATCACAAAAACTAAACTGAATAATTATTATTATTCTCCCTGAGACTTATCATCCTGTTACTTAACCTCCCTACAAATTGCAGAGGTGAGATTTGAACCCAGAGCTATTGGAATCCAGAGCCAGGGATCTTAATCACTAAGGCCACCTCTTAAAGTTGACATAGTATGGGGGAGAACAGGATAGGGCAGAAATTGCTCTGCCCCTTGCTTTGTAAAGGTCTTCCTTGCTGTTTAGAGAATGAGTTTGAATTCACATTTCTCCCAGTTTACTGGTGGCCACACATCATTAGGCTCAAATAGGTAAACTCAAACTATTTTCTACATGCTTTTTTGGCAAAATAAGATGCTGTGTTAGACACCTTCGAAGTGGTATTTGTGAGCAGTGCATATTTGATACCTCTAAATGCATCTGTATTGATGGGCTCTTTGACTACTTAATGTTTTAAGGTAATTAAACCACAAAAACTTATTGGAATAATGTTTAGGGGTGACTTAAATCCTTAAAAGCCATTAGCTGTTAACTGCCAAGTTGCTCTGAGTCTCTGCATGAAATTGAATCATATTTGAAAGGCTGTGTAGGCTAGTGGCAAGATTCATAAAACCCCAACAGCTTTACATCTTTCATCACAAACCAGGAATTCAGAGGAAGAGAGAAAAACTGAATTTGGGAGGGAAAATGGAAGTTGATTTTTCAACCAGTGTGTCTCTAGAATCTTCAGCTAATTAACCCCATTTTGCCTTCATAGGGTAAAATTGCAAGTATTCATTTACCATTTGCTTAATTCGTTTCAAGTCAAATGGTGTTCATGCTATACCTATAGAGATTGGTACAGGGGACAGAGAGATTAATAAGGCAGTGACCTTGCCCTGAAGTACCTTTAGAGTCAAGAGAGACAAGCAGATGAATAAATAACATTCAGCATGGTATGGTAAGCACACCAAGAGAGGAACGCACAAAGCAAAGAAGAAAGGATTATAAGTGGGGTCAAGGAAGGCTTCCTGGAAGAAGTTGAATTTAAAGGCGTTACCAGGCAAGGGAAACAGCAAAGTATTTCAGACTGAAAGAAAAACAACAACAACAACAACAACAAAAAACACATAGGAAAAAAGTAATGATATTTTTTCACTCAGATTAAGACTTCAGAGTATCTCATACACAGGCATGCGTATACTCTCTCTCTCTCTCTCACACACACACACACACACACAGAGGTCTCTGACTTTTAAACACTTGGCATTCTGATCAAGATTATGTGATCACCTGCTGACCCTGCTCATTGATGACTCTCTCCATAGCTAAAAATGCTTTCATCACGGAAGATCATGGCATGCTCAAAACCCTATTCCTCCTGGCCCCTACCCATATCCACTACCTGCAGCCTGTCCTCTGGTCACTATGTACAAGATTGGGGTCTGGGCCTCAGATGAGGCAGGAAAGCTTCAGAGTTTTGAGCTACATGTTCAGATAGATACAGTGAGTAGATTTCAAATAGATTCAACCTTATTTTAGCTATAAATTAGGTTATATAGGCAAAGAACATAACCAGCTTTCCTGGTACTGATTTGATAGGCAAGCATATTAATTTCCATCAGTATATGGTAAGAACCTGGTCTATATAAGGAACTGAGGTGTGCGGAAAAACATATACATCTAGTCTGAAATACAGGTTCCCCTAAATTTATTTCCTATTTCTCCCAGAGTCTTAGCTGGCATTTCTTCATCTGTAAAGTTGAGGTGAAACAGGAGGGAAGGGGGCAGGGCACAACCTTTAAAAGAATGATATAGCCATGGCACATGACGAAAACTAGTGAGAACCAACTAGGTCCAAGATGGCAGAAGATTCGACTTCCAGTAGACCTTGAGCCTCATTATACGCTCATTGTAATACATTAGCATCTGCTAACTGACACACCCACCAGTGCCATGACAGTTTTGAGGCCAACCATAAAAGTTCAAAAAGTGGGCGGTGGCCCAATTCCTGGAAATCCCTGCCCCTTCCCCAAAATAGTTGGAATAATCCTCCCACTCAGCCTATGAAATTATCCAGCCCATAAAAACTAACCATGCCATATTTCGAGGCCTCTTGCCTCTTGTCTTCCGAGATGGCCCAAGCTCTGCCTGTGGAGCGTGTTTCTCTCTAAGTAAATCCACTTCTTACCTATCACTCTGTCTCTGAATTCTTTCGTGACAAAGAAAGAACCTTAAATTCACTGGCATCAGGGGTATTAATGTTTACTGCCTGTGTTTGTTATGTGGATTAACAAAATAAGGTATATAAAGTACCTATAATTTAGGCAATGCTTATAATATGAGAGCTGCACAATAAGTATTTCTCACTTTAGTTAATGCTGTGGGTTATTAGAAGATGGGCCAAATGATACAATAACTTCTCTTTGTCTATGGAAAAAAGGTGACTAAAATTGATTACACAACTCTCATCTTCTTCCTAATAAGTTCTGACAACCATTTGACTACATACTTGTTCCTCACATATATATAGCTCATCAAAAGTGGATGAGCCCACCTCTCAACCTGTGGTTGCATCTTCTCTCTTTCTGTCCCCAAAATTCTGTTAAGAAATATTGAAGAAAGCATTGGACAAGTTACTTTTTCCATTTGTACTATTGCACTTAACCAAGAAGTCAGCCCCAGGTCCTTTTTCTGTTGTATTGTTCTATTGCTACATTTTATCTTTTCACCAACATTCTATGGTGCAAGCCTATCTTTTATTTACTAAGCTCCTCAAGTCTTAAGGGAAATAAATAAATTCTGTAAGAATTCTGACGATCGTTTCCCCTGGGTTCAGGCTAAAGTAGGTTCTACAAATATTCCTAAGGCCCTTAAGGTTAAACAGGGCCACCTTGGTTGCCCAAGCCCAGAGCCAGCGTTTTATATTTTAGGATAATGGTACTCACTTGGAGTACAGCTGCAGCAGCCTAGCTATCTAAATTCAGTAGCAAACCACTCTTTAATCTGTACCATATCACCTTCTTTATTACCTGCAGATCCCTCTCCATAATATGCAGTCACTAACTTTATGTACTGTTGATATACCAACAATTTCCTATTCTAGAATATAAGTTCCTTGAAATTGATGACCCTATTAATATTATCTAACATTTGAGTTCTTACTATGTCCCAGTTACTGTGAATAAATATTTGAATAAATAGTTGGTGAATGTAGAAACGAGGATTAAATGGAATTATATACTTAAAATAATTTTAAACTTGAAAATGCCATGAAGCCCCACATCCTTTTTGGTAACGCCTCAGTTGTACAACGGCTCTCAAACTCTACATACAGCCACGACTCCTCCCACCACTGTTCCCCAGCTACCATGGAATACTTATTTATGCTTAATATTTTACAGACATTACCCTGTTAATCATCATAAAATGTCTATGATACAGCATTATTATTTCCTCTCTCCCTTCCATCTCATAGATAGAAAAACTGAGGAGCATAGAACATAAGAGATTTTAAAAGGAGAAGTGGTGGGAAACAGGTCTGAAGGAAATTATCAGCTCATGACAGGCTTAATGTGTATTTTCTCTATTAAGTGTTCTGATTCTGACTTTAGATAATAGAACAACATTGAATGATACCTAGACTTTTTCTTTTTAGGATTCTCAGACTGTGTGAAAGAAAAGATGAAAAGAATGCACACACACACACTCACATTGCACTCGTACATGTATAGAACATAGCAGGAGGACACACAGAAAGCTAACTTTGACTCTGAGATAGGAATTAGGGCTCTAGGGTGGAAGGGATCTGATTTTTATTAGATATCTTTTGTTACTTTTCAATTTTTTTCCTCACATGCATGCATTAATTTTTTTAAGATAAAATGTAATGAAATAAAATAAAATGGAAGAGAAAGGAGAATCAAGGAACTGAACCACATCAGTAGCAGTGAAGGAGGAGAAGTGATGATGGATTTAAGACTTCCATTGGAAACACAGTTCAAGTGCTTTGAGATATTAAGACTTATTAAGTTTTTTTTTTTTAAACATCTTTTTTGGAGTATAATTGGTTTACAATGGTGTGTTAGTTTCTGCTTTATAACAGAGTGAATCAGCTATATGTATAAATATATCCCCATATATCCTCCCTCTTGTGTCTGCCTCCCACCCTCCCTACCCCACACCACTAGGTGGTCACAAAGCACCAAGCTGATCTCCCTGTGCTATGCGGCTGCTTCCCACTAGCTATCTATTTTACATTCATTTGGTAGTGTATATATGTCCATGCCACTCTCTCACTTTGTCGCAGCTAACCCTTCCCCCTCCCCGTGTCCTCAAGTCCATTCTCTAGTAGGTCTGAGTCTGCTAACACATATATATAGAATCTAAAAAAAAAAAAAAAAAAAAAAAAAAATGGTCATGAAGAACCTGGGGGCAGGACGGGAATAAAGACTTTTAAGTTTTAAAATAAAGATTTTGTAGTTCAGTATGATTGGGAATACTATAAGTAAACAAAGGTGAATGCTTCTCAATAGTACCATTTTTTTTTCAGTTAATTTAAATATCTGATAGGTGTATATTTCATTTTCTAAAGGATCTTTTTTTTTTTTAATATAGCATTTCACAGATACAATGTTCTGGATAAAACACCTTGGCACATGATTATCTAGAGCAAGATTAAGCAAACTACAACTTGTGGACCAAATCCAGCTTGCTGCCTATTTTCATAAATAAAGCTATATCAGAACACAGTCATTCCCAATTGTTTACACCCTGTCTATGGCTGCACTGGGACTACAATAGCAGAGCTGAGAAGTTGTGACAACAACTTAGGGTCTGCAAAGCCTAAAACATTTGCTCTCTGGATTAAAGAAAAAGTTTGCCAAGCCCTAAGTCAGTGGATAAAACTGCCAGAACTTGCTGGTCAAGTAGACGTAATGAATAACATAAAGGGACTGAACAGACTTCAAAACTTCAAATGCTTACTGAACAGGACATATGCGTGAGTGGAAAACAAGAGGTATAAAATCACAAAGAATGGTAGAGACAGATGCAACTAGAGATTATCATACTAAGAGAAGTAAGTCAGAAAGAGAAAGACAAATACCACATGCTATCACTTTTATGTAAAATATGACACGAATGAACCTATCTACAAAATAGAAACAGAATCAGGGACATAGAGTACAGACTAGTAGTTGCCAAGGGGGAAGGGGTCGGGAAGGGATGGATTCGGATTTTGTTATTAGCAGATGTGAGCTTTTATATATAGAATGGATAAACAACAAGGTCCTACTGTATCACACAGAGAACTATATTCAATATCCTATGATAAACCATAATGGAAGAGAATGTTAAAAAAAGAAAGTATATATATATATATATATATA
Organism: Balaenoptera ricei; assembly: GCF_028023285.1. Lineage (NCBI taxonomy): Eukaryota > Metazoa > Chordata > Mammalia > Artiodactyla > Balaenopteridae > Balaenoptera > Balaenoptera ricei. The sequence goes on along the minus strand of NC_082657.1, from coordinate 38,484,867 downwards.
TATATATATATATATATATATATATAAAACTGAATCACTTTGTTATACAACAGAAATTAATACAACATTGTATTGTAAATCAACTATACTTCAATTTTTTAAAAAAAGAGTATTCAGCTAGTCACAGGAAAGACAATGGAATTCAAGTCACAGGATAAAAAGCCCTTTGCTAATGTATCTTGGAGAACCCCAAGTCTAATTCAAAGTTTTGCTTATTTTGACCAGAGATGGGGGTTAGCAATTATCATTTCATCCATTGTACCCTGCATGGATTCCAAAGAAAATAAAGCAAAAATTCAGTACAATGGGAAAAAAAACAAAAACAAAAGAATGGTAGAGACAAAAGGGAGAGTAGACTCTTCTTAAAGAGGGCAGACACTTGCCAGTTGAAGTCATATAAAAATCTGGGCCAAATGTTGCCAAATCTACTAATTTTTCCACCAAAAATAACATTTTTGTATTGTTTTCAACTCTTCTAATCATTCAGTTTTCAAAAAAATCTGTGGCTAAAGAAAACAAAACTGTATATCGAGTATAGCCAATCAATGGCCAATTTGTAATCTTTAGTCTAAAGAGAATTCTAGGTTACTGGCTTGTTTAATCACGTGGCGTTATTGCTTTCATTAAATGCAATTATGTCTGTATACTGTTCAGCAAACTCCTAGGATTTGCTGTTTATTCTCCAAATGTATTGCTACCAAGACCACTAGTAATAGTAAAAACAAGAAGTGTGATTTGAGAGTAGTTTTTTGCTTTCTTGAATGAGCACAGCATGGGAATAGATAATTAATTGAATTTGTAACATACTGATATTCTACAATAATGAGAAAAGCAGTGCCTTTTTAGCCATAAAATAAATTTTAAAAAATTCCTAGGGTGGAGAGCAGGAAAAGCCCAGGTTTTCACCAAAAATAGCTGAAGGAAAGAAAGTGTGGGAGGTGAAGGACTTTGGCCTGAAAATTGGCAGTACTGGGAAAAAGTCAAAAACAAAGCAAGCAAGCAAGAAAATGTGACAAGAATAAGGCAAAGAAATGGAGAGGATAAAGAAATGAGACGATACATTTGAAACCATATTAGTAACCAAAGCTGAGAGCTGGCAGGGATACTGCCAGACTACCTTCAAAAACAAAATCATTTTTTTCAGTGAATAAATGATAACTAAGACTTAAAATGTCCAATTGGAAGTGCAAGTAAATAAGAACACGGGAGTCTTCCCTTTCTAATCTATAAATTATTTTATTGGTAAAACATTTTGATTAGAATTAAAATGCAGCTGGTATCAGGAAGGAAAGATGCTTTCCAAATGAAGAATCTGCTCAGTAATGATGAGTTCAAGTATTTGAACACAAGTAAGATCTTTCTGGATTTTGTAAAGGATTCACAAACACACACACACATTATATATGAAACCAAAAATGTATTTTTTTTTCTTTTTTGAGAGAGAGAGAGAACTAAACATAGGTACTATGGTGTATGTAAGAAGTACATAAGCAAAGAAGAACATTCTGGTTGAAATGAAACCCTTCTCATAGTCATTTTGTAAGTCCAGCTCTTCTACCCACTGAGAAGCAGAATGTTTAGTGTACTTTACAAACGGATTTAAAAATGAAAATGACAGAATCTTGGCCAACCACATTATGCTTTATTAAATTTTTAAACGTTCACCATAATTGCTGAAATCTAAGTGCAACCTGCCAAACGAGACTGAGTTGGTACAACAGTACTAAATATTTCAGCTTTCACCCTGCAGTTGAGGAATTGTATGAATTCCCTGAAATAATGTTGTTGGCACCATGTCTCTGTTTCATGATTTGACTTTCCTAGGGAAAGATGGCTAATATTTTTGCAATTGGTTTCTTTCTAACTGAAGTGATGGTTAATCTAGTCACAAATTGAGTTTAGGCAGGTTACTCCTACCAGACAGCAGGCATGGTTTCGCTCCTGGACCTGATTTCTGAGAACACTAATGATACACCTGTTTCCTCCTTAGGTTCATTTGAATAGAATTCAAATTTGTCCAACTCCACAAATGTGATGAAAATGTTTAAAAGGTAAATTATCTTAGTCAAATTTGAATGTAAATCTCACAGCTAAGATGGAATTAAATAAATGTTATTAACGAACTTTGCCTACGCACAATTTCACTGCATTTTAATTTGGAACACCTCAGCGTCTGGAATGATCACTGCTTCAGTTCTTGTATACCAAGGTTGAACATGCCATTGCATCAAGACTATTACCACGAAAATTGGCTTTTTAAAGCCTTTTGAAATAAAGGTCTTAAACATGCACTGTAAAATTTTATCAAATAACTCAAAAATTATTTTCCATTAATGCATTTTCCCCCAGTGTGGCATCTTGCAAGAGAATAAAATCCTATCATCACCACTAAATCCTTCTTAAAGTTCTCATTGATCATAGCCTTAGAACAAGATTATAAAAAAATAGTCCTACACTGAGGTAATGTGGAAGAGATTTTGGAAAATCTCAACACTCTATTTTGCATTAAATCTAGCAGGTTCTCAGGCTCACGTTCCATTCCATTGATAAAGATGGATTATCAGTGTTCGCCTTTTAATTAAGGAAAAGCAATAACTATTGGTTCGTTATACCATAACCTTTCCTTTCAATATTAAAAATCCTATATTTGATCTATTTGTCATTTAGGTGAATAACACAACTATTGTGCCTTTAAAGAATCAAGTATTGACTTAGGAAGGAGCAATCTCCCTTGGAGTAGGACTGTGGGTTTTTTTAAAAATCATGATTCGATTTAAAACTTTGCCACTATTACCACTAGTTGAAAACTGAAAGAAGAGAACAGCTAAATTTTAAGTCAGCTTTTGATGGTGATAATGGATATGCGATTCTGTTTAATTAAAGTACTTTTAATTTGGGGAAAAAAGCCAATTAGGAAGACATTTCATGCTTTACTCTAAAATTACATAAGCAGTTCTGGATCAGAAGTGTTAATGATGGCAAATCTTCAAAGATACTTTTTGTTGTTGTTGTTGTTATGTTGCAATATGTTGGTATCCATGAGCCAAAAATCAAAGCAATATTTACTCTTTGATAAAACAATATTTTTTCTTAGATCAAAGAATAATTTACACATGGAGCAACCATTTAACACCACTATGATCTAGTACCGAACTATAAGAAACAATTGTGTTAATCCATATTTTAGACAGCATTTGATAGCTCTAGAATCATAAAATGAAAGCAATTAAGAGAATCATCTACTGCAACCCTGTCTTTTTCCAGTCTGGTGAAGAAATAGAGACCCAAGAATAAGTGAATTGTTCAAAGATGTATTAACTGGAGCTGGAGATCCAGATGTTGAGAAATTTCTAAAAAGCCCAGGTTTTTGTTTTCTCTCTGTTTTGTTTTTGTTAGAAGCAGATGCCAGCAGGGGATTCGATCACAAGAGATTTATTAGGAAAAAGTCCTGTGAGAGAAAAAGAGGGAGGGGGAGACTGGGTACACCATCAGACCCCAAAGCAATGGAATAAAAAGGGAAGGGAAGAATTGCGAGAAAAGACTTAGACTGCAGTGCTGTTCTCATACAGTTTTCCTAAATCCAGTAATGAGTCCTGGAGCCAAGGCTGTCAATCAGAGGAGTCCCATGTCTCCCAGTAGCCAGCCTGTCTTAGAATCTCTGCCAGGCTCAGGCACTGGGAAGCACAGCTTCTGCACGCAAAGGCTGTGAAGGTGTGTAGAGAGGAGCCATTGAGGCCATTAGTCAAGTTTGCTCCCTGCAGTTGGAGATCAGAGAGGGGCATTTTTATGGCCACCACATTTTCCTAACCTACTGGATGCCACTTTTCTCATATATCTATAGGTTGTCTTCTAATATTCTTCACCAGTTGTAGTAATGTTTTCTGTCCTTTAAAGAGAAGTTTTATTCAGCAGTGGGTGACAATTCACTGTTGGAGAGAAACAAGGGCCACATTGTTAGGAGGCCTTTAGATGATGAAGAGGAAAGAGGAAAACTGTAGGTGATGGTGATGATAATAATAAATAACAAGAATTGTAAGCACCTTCTGTTCCCTAGTTATTCTAATAGTCTTTTCACACGAGTTAACTCTGATCCTCACAGAAGGTAATAGTAACTCCATAAGAGGTTGTTTTGTTGTTGTTGTTGTTTTTCCTCTAGTTTAGAAGGATAGAACAGACCCAGTCTCTACGCAAGGTCACTCACTCAGCTAAGTGTCAAGCCACATAACTTCTCTAAACCTTATTTTCTAATCCACAAAATAAGATAATAACAGCTACTTTCAAGAAGGTGCCACGACGATTCAATGGTACGATAACTGGGACTAAACACCTAGTCTATCTACTAGCTGCTTTTACATGTATCTTCCTATTTGTTATTAGATTACTATGGGATAGCCCTTTTTCCTTACTCAGTATTTTCTGTGTACCTACCTTGCAGAAGCCCCCATAAGAATCTCAGTTATTTGTATATTAGTCTATCGTTGCCTTTGACTAGAAAGCAGTACCATAGCATAGCAGTTAAGAGAATAAATTTTGGAGTTACAGAGTCAAAAAGTCAACCTAATTCAACTTCCCTCTTTTTGATCTCTAATTAACCTCCCTCTAACTGACACAAGCTAGCTGTAATTTTTTTTTTTACTTCATTTTTCTTAAGTCTCAGTTTCCTCATTTCATATAAAGAGGGGCAGTAATCCTAATCTTTCAAAGTTCTTTGGATAACATAAATTTATGCCTGAATGATATGAAAATAGGAGTTATTACTATAATTATTATGATTATATCATTTTTTAAAAAAACAGCCCTAAATGGTAATGCTCTGGTGCATGGTCTAAAACTAAACCTTGAATTCCAGCCTTTTCCTCTTTTGTCTCTCTGGTAATGATAAACATGAGTGTGAAAGTCAAGAAGGTAACTAGAGAAATGAAAGTTACTTACAGGCTAGCTAGTTCACCAAAATGACCAGAAACTGCCTTCAAAACTTGCCTTACTCATGGCAGGACTAATGTAATGTTTTCTAATATAAAATTAGAAATTAGGCTCAGACCCCTAATTTGGAAAAATTAAAATATTTTGTGGAAATAAATTTTATTGAAAACACCCTAGATTTATATGCTGAAGAAAAGCATGGTTAAAGGAAAGTGATAGTCCAGAGACCTAAAATCCATAAATGCAATCCATAATATGATTACTTCATTTCCGTAAACTTCTTAACGTGGCATGAGGAGAACAGTATCGATTTATTTGAAACATGGGCAATTGGCTGCTTTGAAGATTTAAAAAATATTTTTGTGAAATTCAAATAGGCATCAAATTTTGAATAGTCAAATAGGAATATAAGGGAATGAAGCCCCAAGTAGAAAATACACGATCAGAAATGCATTTGCTTTCCTTCCTATACACAACTTTAACACCATATAATGAGAATAAATACTGAAATGAGATTCGATGCCCCCAATTCCTCCAGCTTTTGAGGGAGCTTTTCAAGGCTTCAGTTACCAATTCATATGGTTTAAGAAATATGTTCCCTAACAAAAATAACTCCAACTCCACCCCACCCCTCTTCTATACTCTTTGTATATACCTTGATTATGTTCATTATAGCACTCATCCTAAACTCTACTCATTTTATTTTTAATTTAAGTTTTATTTTATGGTCTTTACTAACGTGTAAGCTCCAGGATGTCAGAGCCATTCACCTCTTCCTTACTCTTATATGTTGAATACCTAGCAGACTCTCTGACACCTAGAAGAAAGTCAAACACTTTCTAAGAGGAAGGGAGGTAATAAGTAAGAGAGGGAAGAAGGGAAGGAAGGATAAGAGGAAAAGAAGAGAGGTGAAAGCAAAGTGAGAGGCAAAGAAATAGGAAAGAACAGAGAAAGGGAAGAGAAAAATACCTCAAACCTTATCTCATATACTGGGAGACTTAACTATTCCCTTATGAGTCCCCATTACCACCTGCTTTATCGTTTTTTAACAATCCTAACTTCCTTTCTGGTCCTGCCATGCTATCTCAATTGCCTGTCAAGTCACACTGTGGAAACCATCTTTCCTCCATGTACTATTAATCCCAGGCTATTGTGGTAGCAGAATTTACTAAAGGTTTGCTGTGGCAGAGGGGAATTCTTTAAGCAGACAACTCTTACACTGAATGTAAGATTTCACTGTTCCTACAGACCGATGGACATTGCCCACACAGCGAATTTATTCCTGGTAGCTATATTCTTTTCTATCTTTTCCATCTCCTCACATCTCTTTATTTCCCTGCTTCCCAGGAAATGCCACCTCATCCCCAGCCTACTTTGTCATGCAGAGTCATCTAGATCTCCTTCCTCTTGGTCCTGCTTCTATATTCATTTTGCTTCCTGCTGCAAAGGTATTGCTTACTTACTCATAATTTATTTATACCTTGCCTCATTCCACAAAGGATTTGTTGTACTACAGGATCACTTGCAATAAAAAAAAAGAGAGAGAAAATGTAAGAACAATATGAACAAAAAATATGATTAATCTGGTTCTGTTCAACTGGAGTCAAAAATGGGGGCAGGACAAATGAGCTAAAGTAAGATATTAAGGCCAGGGGAAAAGTATTTCGTAAAAATGTGAGCTCTAGACTTGGGCTGAGTGATGAATTTAAAAAAACAGAAAACTTAATTAAAGCAAGTTTTTAGACTCTTAATTAACCTGAGCTTTGGCTCTGAGCTTCCAGGCAGCCAAAATTTAAAGGGAAACATGGCTTGTTTTATCATTCTTATCCTCAAAATACCATCTCCTTGGGGAGAAGCACAGCTTTCCTTAACACTTAACTCTAAAATAACATTTCATGAGCACAGATATTGAGAAATAATAAAAGGAGGGCAGAAAAAGTAGGTCAGAGGCAAGACTCCAGGCTTGAACTAATAAACTTATAAGAGTGACCAGAGAGCTAATGGAAAGTACAAAGGCTGGTGGATACTAAGATGGGAGAACCAGCAGGAAATAGGTGTCTGGTGAATAGAGGCGCTTAGAGAAGAAGGAGTTTAAGTGAAGAGACAGCGTTCTCTTTCAGCTTCTTTTGGATCATCCCAGGCCCCACTTTTCTCACGCTTCAGCTTTATGGCTAGATTCCTTGTATGTACATCCTCGAGATGGTACCAACGCAGCTCCCTCACCGAGCCACGATCACATATATTGGAACCAGACAGAGCTCTGGGCTAGAACTTTAATATGCCACTCACTGAAATAGCTATTTCCCTTGATGGTCTCTATCCAAAGAATAGCCCAGTGAAGGTGAGACTGGCTATTAACCTATTCTGGGTGTGGGAGGCCCACATAAATGATGCCTGAATTGTTCCTCAAGAACAATTTGGGTGTGAATAGAAACTGCAAAATAGGCTCTGTCACCCATGAATAAAGGATCCTTATCATACATGCAGAAGTTGTTCTTCAAGATTCCCTAGTTAAGTAGGCAGGCTTATAACCATGAGTAGATATATACAAGAACGATTTTTCAAACCAGTAAAACAAAAGTAACAGGCTTTACCACTGATTGTGTTTATTAAATTGCTCAGCAAGACATTGTTAATAGTCTCAAAAAACAATTTGGGTGTGCAAAGTGACCCAGAATAGAGCCTATTATGATGCCTAAACTGCTTTAAATATCCACTGAGTGTTTTTTATGAGTTGCCCTTCAAGGAAGGAGATTTTAAAGGCCTGAGAGGTAGCTTTTCTCCTGCCTGAATCACAGGCTAATTGCAGGCTAATCATTGAGACATCCATGGCTTTCCAGTGAATATAGGTCAGAAAGACACATCTCAGTCTTGCCTTTGGTCTATATCCCTGAGTGCAGAAATATGGGCATGTGTGTATGTACATATACATGTCTCTATACTATATATATAGTATATACATATGTGTGCATATCAATATACGGACACATATATTTGTATGTATGCATACTTATGTATATACACACGTGTGTGTGTTATTTGCACCAAAACCACCTTCACCTGATTCCGCAATCATTATTAACTCAGAAAAGGGATTAAAATGATGGCAGCATTTGGAAAAACTTTTTGTTAGAGAATATTCCTAGTGAATTAGACTCAATGCATTGACATAATTGCCAGAGACACTTTAAATAACAACATGTCAGGAAGTAGAATATTCACAGAAAAGGGAAATGGGAGATGAGGGGAGAAAGATGAGAATATTTAGGAAAAGGGAAAAATCTCATAGAGTAAATGCTGTTTGGAGGTCCAATGCCCTGTGTGAACTTGTGCTGAAACATACAGCTTTGCTATAGGGAGACTGAGGGTTGAGGGATGGAAGCCCATCATGTCACTGGGGAAGCTAGAAATGGGCTACATATTAGGGGAAGGAAAAGAGCAAAGGTCAGGAAGGGATGAGCATTTAATATGCACCTGGAGATAGCCAGATGTTTGCTAGGCATTTAAAATATACTACCCCCTATAATATATATGATAAACTTCCATTCTAAAATCCTCAGTCTTTTAATAATACATTATTGTAACTTGGTAATGCAAAATCTGATCTGACCTACACTCGTTGTGTGGCAGGACATGACCTGAAAGGATATAAGTCAATTGTAGTATTTTTAAAATCTGTCTTAAGATTCAAAAATTATTGGAATTATTAATATGTCCGTGCTATATAATATGGAAGATGTATTCAATGTTATCTCTCTAAACTCTAAGTTCTGAATTTTGAAACGTTTGACACCAAGAGTTTAGACTAGAGATTGTGGTCCTTTTTTAGTAACAGTAAGACCTCGATGTGTGACAGCTATTTTGATGCCTTTCTGAGTATTTTCTCATTTGTCCTCATTTCACCCCTTTGAGGTAGATACGATGATCCCTGTCCATAAATACGGCTTTTTGAGGATTATTTACTTGCTCAAGGTTACAGGGTTCATAAATATCAAGAATGTCTTTCTGACTTTAAATGCCATTCTAAACCCTGTGATTCTTATCAGAAAAGTGTCCAGATGAGCATAAACACAGTTTAAAATCTATTTCTCTGATATCAGTGCTCAAGAACAATGATCCAATCATTCCCAAATCTGTTTGTTTTTTTTTTTACCAAAGCAGGCAAAGAATAATTAGCAATATTAAAAATGAAATACATTTTAAGAAGAATTGGTTAAATCACGATTGCAGGAGTACTAGGAGTCCATAGTTGGGGTTTATGAATCAGCTTTGCAAAGACAGCACCTCTCTTTGCTCTTTGATTCAGCAGTTTCCACCTTTAATTAGAACCAAATCAATAATGAATAAAGATTACATGTGCCTACCTTCCCAAAGATTTGGACAAATGTAAAATTATCAACACCCTGGCTAAAACTCCCCATTCACATTGAAGGTACTCAATAAATATATATGAATGCATCATTGTTTAATTAATAAAACATTTGTTTGGCTATACTTTGTAAAAAGTGTGTCATTAAGCCTCAAAACTTTCTTAATGGTAATAAACTGCAGACTTCCTCACAAAGTGGCTGAAAACTGCCACCACGAGCTAATACATCCAAACTTGTTTCTCCAAGGATTAAAACAGGACTTGCTTGGGCAGCAGCCTCAAAACAGCATCTCCTCAGAAGAATCAAGTTAAAAGACAAACTGAGGCATATTAAAAATGGTGAGTTGGGGCTTCCCTGGTGGCGCAGTGGTTGAGAATCCGCCTGCCAATGCAGGGGACGCGGGTTCGAGCCCTGGTCTGGGAGGATCCCACATGCCGCGGAGCAACTAGGCCCGTGAGCCACAATTACTGAGCCTGCGCGTCTGGAGCCTGTGCTCCGCAACAAGAGAGGCCGCGATAGTGAGAGGCCCGCGCACCGCGATGAAGAGTGGCCCCCGCTCGCCGCAACTGGAGAAAGCCCTCGCACAGAGGCGAAGACCAAACACAGCCATAAATAAATAAATAAATAATTAAAAAAAAAAAAATGGTGAGTTTATTTGAGCAAAAACAATTTGAATCTGGCAGTGCCAAACTGGAATGGTAAGTTGTGCTCCTCAGACAGGAGCCAGGGAAAAGACTTATATAGAGGAAGTCTGGAAGCAAAGAAAGGGAATTATTTGTTTGGCTATAGCGTAAAACCGGGTAGGCTATTTTTGATTGGTTGTCCTTAGTGTTTTTATTTTGTAAGCTTGAGGCATTCACAGGTTTAAATTTTGGTTTATTACATAGGTCACCACAACATGAGGGCCACCTGTGTCTATAAATTAACTACTATGTGCACGCACACACACACAGAAAAAAGTACAAACAATCCATTTCTATTTTTAAATAGAAATAAAATGGGACTGACTTTCAGAGGAAATCAAATGCTTAACAAGTTGATATTTAAGCAGAACACAAAGCTTTTTGTTTTTTTGGCAGTCATCTATTGTGCTAAATATATGGCATTAAATTAATTACAAGTTATGTAACTTTAAAAAAAATTTTTATTTATTTAATTTATTTTTGGCTGCATTGGGTCTTCGTTGCTGCGTGTTGGCTTTCCCTATGGAGAACAAAGCTGGCAAACAGTTTGAAGAGATCAAAGCTAGAGAAAGGACATTCCCCTAATCAAAGAGTTTAGAGCATAACTGTTTACCGATTAATAATTAAATTCAGCATTCATTCATTCAACAACTGTTTGCAGAGTGCATACAATATGCTAAGTACTAGGACATGCTATGGATGCGTGAAAATGAACAAAACATATTCCTGTTTTCAAAGGGTCACAAGTCTCAGTTATAAATTCTACAGACGAGGGCAAGTCATGCACACTAGGGAAGCTGGTCGTTCATAAGACAATAAGAGAAGTGGCAGAGTAGAAGCATTCGTGATCCCAAGCTCCTAAAATACTCAATAGCAGTTCTGTTTTTTGTTTTTGTTTTGTTTTGTTACAAAAATATGTCTGGGGACCAGATTTAGCCTATATAGCCTATGGGCTCTCTGGTGTCCAACCTCTGGTCTTAATATTTAAGCAAACAATTGAATATCATGTAAAAGGTTCTATGGGAAAAAGGAAAGTGTTGAATTCTCTGAATTCACTTATAAGTGTCATCCTGGAAGAAGTGATATCTAAATGCTAAAGAATGAGTAGGCCTTGCACAGGTAAATGGAGAAGAGAATCCCAGCCAGATGAAACCATGTGTTCTAAGGCCTGGAGGTCAGGAGAAATCTTGGAGCACTAAGGACTATACAAGGGCTCTCCTATGGCTGGAACACTGAGTCTCAGGGCAGAATGAAAAATGAGGCTGCGGAGTTCAGCTTTTTAGCAAGGTTGTGTCCAAGCCTGTGTGCTTTTGGGTGAAACAGTTTAATCTCAAATCTAACACATTTAATAGTAAGCAATAAAACAAAGGAAACCAAGGTGCACCTTATAATGCTGAGTTCAGACTTGAAACTTACTGCTGTCTCGAGATTTTCTTCTGCTGGCTAAGCTTCTTATGTTTGGCACAAAACAACCTTGTCAAATGTAAGCTTGATTCCAGCAGGAAAAATTAAGATACTCTAGTCCCAGTTATTTACTACAATGGTGCTGAAATCCAGATACTTGCTTAGTTGACAATACATACAGAGAATGCCCTTAGGTTTTCATACAAAACTCACTATTTGGTTTAAGCACATTAATAAAACTGATAGGAATCAAAATGAAACAGTCTAAAGACAGACAAGAGAAAAAAAGGGTGGGCTATTCTGCTGACAAGATTTCTTGTTTCTACTTTCTTCTTTCTACTTTCTGTTTATGCAAAAGTCCTGATTTATACTCCATAGATCAGAAGCTCTTTGAGGGCACAGACAATTTCCAATTCTTCTTTCTACCCTCAATGTACTGAATAATAGTACTTGAAGCATACTCCTTATATATGTTCAACCAATATTTAATCAACTGAATTGAACATTGTATTATTATCCACTGCTGCATAACAAATTACACCCAAAATTAATAGCTTGAAACAATAAACATTTATTATTGCAAAATTTCTGTAGGTTAGGGACTTGAGAATGGCTTGGCTGGTGGGTCTGGCTCAGGATCTCCCATAAGGCTGCAATCAAAGTGTTGACTGGGGCTGTAGTCATCTCAAGGCTCAACTTGGGAGGACTGACATCCAAGTTCATTCATGTGGTGCTGTCAGGCCTGCCAATGTCCCCTTCCAAGTTCATGCATATGGACCTCACCATGCGGTTGCCATACAACTTGGGAGCTGGCTTCCCCAGAGCAAGCAATCCACGAGAGAATGTAGGAGAACACCCAACACAGAAGCTACCGTTATTTATAACCTAATCTCAGAAATGACAGCGTATCACTTCTGCCATATTCTGTTAGTTACAAGTAAGTCAATAACCCCAGCCCACACTCAAGGGCAGGAGATTACATAGGGTATGAACACCAGGAAATGGGGTTCATGGTGGACCATTTTTGAGGTTGCCTGCCAAAAACACCTTAAAGAGAAACTGGGAAATAGAGGACATTGCTACTCTGAATAAAATTGGGATACTCTAACTGAGGAAGAAGCAGATAGTGGATATGGGAGAGTAAATTACTGTAGATCGAGCAATTTTGCAAAAGATGTGACTTTACCTCATGACTTCTAAAATCATCAGTAAAATCAGATAGCTAAGGAAATCAATGAAACAACTGGCTATTTTTTCATGGTATGGAAGCAAGTCAGATAAGATAATATAGAAGTACAGAGGTAGAGGGAAGAATAAGGCAGCATATCCCAGGAACTCAGAAATTTGTGGGAGATACAGGGAATCCTACAACTGTGGGATTAGAGTTGAAGATTTTTGTAACCAGATCCGAGGAGCATAGAGATTTCCAATGTTTTCTTAGGTGCATATTTATTGGTGAGGTTCCATTTCAATGTCCATTTCTCCCGCATGGCTCCATGAGGTAATGGGCCATATTTTATTAACCAACTCAATGGAATTGGGAATTATATTTTTGGAGAAGAAACAAAAACTGAAATAAGAAGGATGTCCTTGGTTTTTCTAGTCCTTAGAATACCGAATGGTGCAAAACAGATCTTCTTTTGTTTTTTAAGTGGACTGAAAGAAGGAATAAAAGAATGTGTTTACATATCTTGTCTCTGCAATGTAGCAATCACTTGTTTTTTTTGTTTTTTTGTTTTTTTAGTTGTTTTCTTTGTTTGTTTTTTTATACTGCAGGTTCTTATTAGGCATCAATTTTATACACATCAGTGTATACATGTAAATCCCAATCGCCCAATTCAGCACACCACCATCCCCACCCCACCACAGTTTTCCCCCCTTGGTGTCCATATGTCCATTCTCTACATCTGTGTCTCAACTTCTGCCCTGCAAACCGGCTCATCTGTACCATTTTTCTAGGTTCCACATACATGCGTTAATATACGATATTTGTTTTTCTCTTTCTGACTTACTTCACTCTGTATGACAGTCTCTAGATCCATCCACTTCTCAACAAATGACTCAATTTCGTTCCTTTTTATGGCTGAGTAATATTCCATTGTATATATGTACCACTTCTTCTTTATCCATTCGTCTATTGATGGGCATTTAGGTTGCTTCCATGACCTGGCTATTGTAAATAGTGCTGCAGTGAACATTCGGGTGCATGTGTCTTTTTGAATTACGGTTTTCTCTGGGTATATGCCCAGTAGTGGGATTGCTGGGTCATATGGTAATTCTATTTTTAGTTTTTTAAGGAACCTCCATATTGTTCTCCATAGTGGCTGTATCAATTTACATTCCCACCAACAGTGCAAGAGGGTTCCCTTTTCTCCACACCCTCTCCAGCATTTGTTGACTGTAGATTTTCTGATGATGCCCATTCTAACAGGAGTGAGGTGATACCTCATTGTAGTTTTGATTTGCATTTCTCTAATAATTAGTGATGTTGAGCATCTTTTCATGTGCTTCGTGGCCGTCTGTATGTCTTCTTTGGAGAAATGTCTATTTAGGTCTTCTGCCCATTTTTGGATTGGGGTGTTTGTTTCTTTAATATTGAGCTGAATGAGCTGCTTATATATTTTGTAGATTAATCCTTCGTCCGTTGATTCGTTTGCAAATATTTTCTCCCATTCTGAGGGTTGTCTTTTCGTCTTGTTTATGGTTTCCTTTGCTGTGCAAAAGCTTTGAAGTTTCATTAGGTCCCATTTGTTTATTTTTGTTTTTATTTCCATTACTCTAGGAGGTGGGTCAAAAACGATCTTGCTGTGATTTATGTCAAAGAGTGTTCTTCCTATGTTTTCCTCTAAGAGTTTTATAGTGTCCAGTCTTATATTTAGGTCTCTAATCCATTTTGAGTTTATTTTTATGTATGGTGTTAGGGAGTAATCTAATTTCATTCTTTTATATATAGCTGTCCAGTTTTCCCAGCACCACTTATTGAAGAGACTGTCTTTTCCCCATTGTATATCTTTGCCTCCTTTGTCATAGATTAGTTGACCATAGGTGCATGGGTTAATCTCTGGGCTTTCTATCTTGTTCCATTGATCTATGTTTCTGTTTTTGTGCCAGTACCATATTGTCTTGATTACTGTAGCTTTGTAGTATAGTCTGAAGTCAGGGAGTCTGATTCCTCCAGCTCCATTTTTTTCCCTCAAGACTGCTTTGGCTATTCGGGGTCTTTTGTGTCTCCATACAAATTTTAAGATGATTTGTTCTAGCTCTGTAAAAAATGCCATTGGTAATTTGATAGGGATTGCATTGAATCTGTATATTGCTTTGGGTAGTATACTCATTTTCACAATGTTGATTCTTCCAATCCAAGAACATGGTATATCTCTCCATCTGTTGGTATCATCTTTAATTTCTTTCATCAGTGTCTTATAGTTTTCTGCATACAGGTCTTTTGTCTCCCTAGGTAGGTTTATTCCTAGGTATTTTATTCTTTTTGTTGCAATGGTAAATGGGAGTGTTTCCATAATTTCTCTTTCAGATTTTTCATCATTAGTGTATAGGAATGCAAGAGATTTCTGTGCATTAATTTTGTATCCTGCAACTTTACTATATTCATTAATTAGCTCTAGCAGTTTTCTGGTGGCAGTTTTAGGATTCTCTATGTATAGTATCATGTCATCCGCAAACAGTGACAGTTTTACTTCTTCTTTTCCAATTTGTATTCCTTTTATTTCTTTTTCTTCTCTGATTGCCGTGGCTAGGACTTCCAGAACTATGTTGAATAATAGTGGTGAGAGTGGATATCCTTGTCTCATTCCTGATCTTAGAGGAAATGCTTTCAGTTTTTCACCATTGAGAATGATGTTTGCTGTGGGTTTGTCCTATATGGCCTTTATTATGTTGAGGTAGGTTCCCTCTATGCCCACTTTCTGGAGAGTTTTTATCCTAAATGGGTGTTGAATTTTGTCAAAAGCTTTTTCTGCATCTATTGAGATGATCATATGGTTTTTATTCTTCAATTTGTTAATATGGTGTATCACATTGATTGATTTGCATATATTGAAGAATCCTTGCATCCCTGGGATAAATCCCACTTGATCGTGGTGTATGATCCTTTTAATGTGTTGTTGGATTCTGTTTGCTAGTATTTTGTTGAGGATTTTTGCATCTATATTCATCAGTGATATTGGTCTGTAATTTTCTTTTTTTGTAGTGTCTTTGTCTGGTTTTGGTATCAGGGTGATGGTGGCCTCATAGAATGAGTTTAGGAGTGTTCCTTCCTCTGCAATTTTTTGGAAGAGTTTGAGAAGGATAGGTGTTAGCTCTTCTCTAAATGTTTGATAGAATTCACCTGTGAAGCCATCTGGTCCTGGACTTTTGTTTGTTGGAAGATTTTTAATCACAGTTTCAATTTCATTACTTGTGATTGGTCTGTTCATATTTTCTGTTTCTTCCTGGTTCAGTCTTGGACGGTTATACCTTTCTAAAAATTTGTCCATTTCTTCCAGGTTGTCCATTTTATTGGCATAGAGTTGCTTGTAGTAGTCTCTTAGGATGCTTTGTATTTCTGCGGTGTCTCTTGTAACTTCTCCTTTTTCATTTCTGATTTTATTGATTTGAGTCCTCTCCCTCTTTTTCTTGATGAGTCTGGCTAATGGCTTATCAATTTTGTTTATCTTCTCAAAGAACCAACTTTTAGTTTTATTGATCTTTGCTATTGTTTTCTTTGTTTCTATTTCATTTATTTCTGCTCTGATCTTTATGATTTCTTTCCTTCTGCTAACTTTGGGTTTTGTTTGTTCTTCTTTCTCTAGTTTCTTTAGGTGGAAGGTTAGATTGTTTACTTGAGATTTTTCTTGTTTCTTTAGGTAGGCTTGTATAGCTATAAACTTCCCTCTTAGAACTGCTTTTGCTGCATCCCATAGGTTTTGGGTCGTCGTGTTTTCATTGTCATTTGTCTCTAGGTATTTTTTGATTTCCTCTTTGATTTCTTCAGTGATCTCTTGGTTATTTAGTAATGTATTGTTTAGCCTCCATGTGTTTGTCCTTTTTACGTTTTTTTCCCTGTAATTCATTTCTAATCTCATAGCGTTGTGGTCCGAAAAGATGCTTGATATGATTTCAATTTTCTTAAATTTACTGAGGCTTGATTTGTGACCCGAGATGTGATCTATCCTGGAGAATGTTCCGTGCGCACTTGAGAAGAACGTGTAATCTGCTGTTTTTGGATGGAACGTCCTATATATATCAATTAAATCTATCTGGTCTCTTGTGTCATTTAAAGCTTCTGTTTCCTTATTTATTTTCATTTTGGATGATCTGTCCATTGGTGTAAGTGAGGTGTTAAAGTCCCCCACTATTATTGTGTTACTGTCGATTTCCTCTTTTATAGCTGTTACCAGTTGCCTTATGTATTGAGGTGCTCCTATGTTGGGTGCATATATATTTATAATTGTTATATCTTCTTCATGGATTGATCCCTGGATCATTATGTAGTGTCCTTCCTTGTCTCTTGTAACATTCTTTATTTTAAAGTCTATTTTATCTGATATGAGTATAGCTACTCCAGCTTTCTTTTGATTTCCATTTGCATGGAATATCTTTTTCCATCCCCTCACTTTCAGTCTGTATGTGTCCCTAGGTCTAAAGTGGGTCTCTTGTAGACAGCATATATATGGGTCTTGTTTTTGTATCCATTCAGCCAGTCTATGTCTTTTGGTTGGGGCATTTAATCCATTCACGTTTAAGGTAATTATCGATATGTATGTTCCTATGACCATTTTCTTAATTGTTTTGGGTTTGTTTTTGTAGGTCCTTTTCTTCTCTTGTGTTTCCCACTTAGAGAAGTTCCTTTAGCATTTGTTGTAGAGCTGGTTTGGTGGTGCTGAATTCTCTTAGCTTTTGCTTGTCTGTAAAGCTTTTGATTTCTCCATCAAATCTAAATGAGATCCTTGGCGGGTAGAGTAATCTTGGTGGTAGGTTCTTCCCTTTCATCACTTTAAGTATATCATGCCACTCCCTTCTGGCTTGTAGAGTTTCTGCTGAGAAATCAGCTGTTAACCTTATGGGAGTTCCCTTGTATGTTATTTGTCGTTTTTCCCTTGCTGCTTTCAATAATTTTTCTTTGTCTTTAATTTTTGCCACTTTGATTACTATGTGTCTCGGCGTGTTTCTCCTTGGGTTTATCCTGTATGGGACTCTCTGCACTTCCTGGACTTGGGTGGCTATTTCCTTTCCCATGTTAGGGAAGTTTTCGACTATAATCTCTTCAAATATTTTCTCTGGTCCTTTCTCTCTCTCATCTCCTTCTGGGACCCCTATAATGCAAATGTTGTTGCGTTTAATGTTGTCCCAGAGGTCTCTTAGGCTGTCTTCATTTCTTTTCATTCTTTTTTCTTTAGCCTGTTCCGCAGCAGTGAATTCCACCATTCTGTCTTCCAGGTCACTTATCCGTCCTTCTGCCTTAGTTATTCTGCTATTGATTCCTTCTAGTGTAGTTTTCATTTCAGTTATTGTATTGGTCATCTCTGTTTGTTTGTTCTTTAATTCTTCTAGGTCTTTGTTAATCATTTCTTGCATCTTCTCAATCTTTGCCTCCATTCTTATTCCGAGGTCCTGGATCATCTTCACTATCATTATTCTGAATTCTTTTTCTGGAAGGTTGCCTATCTCCACTTCATTTAGTTGTTTTTCTGGGGTTTTTTCTTGTTCCTTCATCTGGTACATAGCCCTCTGCCTTTTCATCTTGTCTATCTTTCTGTAACTGTGGTTTTTGGTCCACAGGCTGCAGGATTGTAGTTTTTCTTGCTTCTGCTGTCTGCCCTCTGGTGGTTGAGGCTATCTAAGAGGCTTGATGGGAGGCTCTGGTGGTGGGTAGAGCTGACTGTTGCTGTGGTGGTCAGAGCTCAGTAAAATTTTAATCCACTTGACTGTTGATGGGTGGGGCTGGGTTCCCTCCCTGTTGGTTGTTTTGCCTAAGGCAACCCAACACTGGAGCCTACCTGGGCTCTTTGGTGGGGTTAATGGCAGACTCTGGGAGGGCTCATGCCAAGGAGCACTTCCCAGAACCTCCGCTGCCAGTGTCCTTGCCCCCACGGTGAAACAGAGCCACCACCCGCCTCTGCAGGAGACCCCCCAACACCAGCAGGTAGGTCTGGTTCTGTCTCCCCCAGGGTCACTGCTCCTTCCCCTGGGTCCCGATGCGCACACTACTTTGTGTGTGCCCTCCAAGAGTGGGGTCTCTGTTTCCCCCAGTCCTGTAGAAGTCCTGCAATCAATTCCCACTAGGCTTCAAAGTCTGATTCTCTAGGAATTCCTCCTCCCGTTGCCTGACCCCCAGGCTGGGAAGCCTGACGTGGGGCTCAGAACCTTCACTCCAGTGGGTGGACTTCTGTGGTATAAGTGTTCGCCAGTCTGTGAGTCACCCACCCAGCAGTTATGGGATTTGATTTTACTCTGATTGCGCCCCTCCTACCGTCTCACTGTGGCTTCTCCTCTGTCCTTGGACGTGGGGTATCCTCCTTGGTGAAGTCCAGGGTCTTCCTGTCAATGATTGTCCAGCAGCCAGTTGTGATTCTGCTGCTCTCGCAAGAGGGAGTGAGAGCACGTCCTTCTACTCTGCCACCTTGGTTAATCTCGCGATCACTTGTTTTATGAATGCCTTCCCTTCTGGAGGAAGTAGCTGCAGGCTCTTGCATTAGACACCAGGACCTTCCATCCACAACACACACTGCCTCTTGACAAATTGCACAGAAGCCTGTAAGGGACTTGGCATAATAGGGTTCCTCAAAAGGATGATTTGCAGTCCAATCGTCTTCTCACAGTAAGAGTTATGCGGAGAAGCAATTAGTTGAAGTCAGCAAAGTATAGAAGCAAAAGAGACAGTGACTAAGCTACCTTCATGGTAAAACACTAGAGTAGGTGCTGCTAGGATACCAGATGACTAAACCCTTAACTGTGTGTAAATAATCAGAATAGAAACTCTAACTTTTGGAAAGAGATTCTAATTCTTAGTGAGAATTGACTGTGGCTATCAAAGTGCTGTTTCCTTCCTTCTTTTTTTAATCCCTGTGATCCTATTAACATTAAATTCCCATCATCTAAGCTAAAAGAGTGTGTCTCTGGCTCTTGGCATTTTGTATGTGAGTAAATATTATTGAAACCCTGTATTCATTAAGAGCAAAGGTCATGTTATAGTCTTTAAAGAGAACTTTCTTTAATCTTCTTGTCTCCCAGCAAACTGTTCACATGGTAAGTTCTGTGTACCCCACGCTAGATAGTAAACTCCAAAAGGGAAGCAAGTATATATGTCTAATTTACTAATGTTTCCGATATAGCACAATTCCTAGAATATATTAATAGTAGGTTTTTAATAAATATCAAGTGACTGTTTAATGTATTGGCATCATTTTCAAAGCCTCATTATAAACAGGATATGAATTTTCATTCTCCCATGCCCTAATTTAATAGTTCAAATTCCTTTAATAAATCATACATTGCAGAGCTTCCCTGGTGGCGCAGTGGTTAAGAATCCGCTTGCCAATGCAGGGGACACGGGTTCGAGCCCTGGTCTGGGAAGATCCCACATGCCATGGAGCAGCTAGCCTGTGAGCTACAACTACTGAGCCTGTGCTCTAGAGCCCGCGTGCCACAACTACTGAGCCTGCATGACACAACTAATGAAGCCCGCGTGCCTAGAGCCTGTGCTCCACAACAAGAGAAGCCACCGCAATGAGAAGCCCGTGCACCTCAACGAAGAGTAGCCCTCGCTCGCCACAACTAGAGAAAGCGCAGCAACAAAGACCCAACGCAGCCATAAATAAATAAATAAATAAATAAATTTATTTTAAAAAAATCATACATTGCATAAATATCCTAAAGATATGTCACTAAAGACAAAGGCACAAAGACATCATATTATGTTTGCATCTTTCTTTTTTTTTTCTTTATTTCACACCATTGATTCCTTTCTGCCTAAACAGTTATGACGTCCAGAATGATACTTATGCTCAAAATTTCAGTGAAATTGAGAATCAGATTTTTTGGAGAAGAAAAAAACAATACTGAAACAAGCAAGGGAATTCTCAGTTTTTCAATTTTGTATAGGAAGATAAAAGAGCTTATGTGATTTGCTTAACCATAAGCTTAGAAACTATCTCTATATAACTTCTCTTTGTAAGTAAATTCATCAAATGCCTCTAGGGCCCCTTTTCACATCCTCTCCAACTACCTTCTAAAACAGATACTGCTATAGCAAACCAACTTCCCACAAATACAACTTGGTGGCACTTTTACGTGAGCTACATCACTTAATTCTCCATTTCTTCCCTAGGTCTTTTCTGAAAAACAGCTGCATATATCTGCTAAGGACTCAGAAAAACCCCAGCCTAGGAGAAAGTTGACACCCTGTTTTGGAGATAGACAGATAGAGAGATTTATTGTAAGGAATTGGCTCACATGATTATGGAGGCTGATAAGTCCAAAAATCTGCAAAGCTGCTGTCCCAGTTTGAGTGTTAAGGCCAGTAGCTGCTGCAGAACCGGAAAGAACTAATGTCCCTATTCAAAGTCCTGAAGGCAGGAGATTTATCTCTTAGGGGAGGGTCAGCCTTTTGTTCTATTCAGGCCTTCAACTGATTGGATGAGGCCCACTCACATTATGGAGGGCAATCTGCTGCATTCATTCTACCCATTTAAGTGCTCATTTCATCTAAAAACACCCTCAGGGAAATACCACAAATAATTTTTAACCAAATATCTGGGCACCCTGGGGTCCAGTTAGTTTGACACATAAAACTAACCATCACATACCCCATGGGGAAAATCTTGCAGATGGTGAATGAGAGAGGACTAAATGTTCCCCTCATCCATTCTTCAGGTGAGCAATTGTGAGGCACATTTTACCTGAGCTCTTAGGAGTCCCCAGCAAGAAAAAGCCCCATGACCAACTCAAGAACTCACCATCCCGGTGGTTTTCCCTCATTGCCTGATTCACTCGCTTCAGTATTCCACTCTTCCCTACACACACCACCTGTCACTTTCTAAAGTAAGTTATCTCCACTTTCCTGGAGGAGGCAGACAAGCTAATACAACAAGATCATCAGAACACAATTTTTTTCCCCAGCTTTAGTGAGGTATGATTGACAATAAAAATTGTATGTTGTTAGATTATAAAAAAAAAATAACTATGTGAGGTGATAGACGTGTTAATTAACTAGACTGTGGTAATCATTTCACAATGTATACATACATTAAATCATTGTGTTGTGCCTCTTAAAAACAATTCGCTCATGTATATCCTGTTGGCAATGCAAAACTGTCTTTGATATATGATGCATTTAGGTCTCCCAAATGCTCACTACCCAAGCATTTCTTTGGAACCCATTTTCAACCATCTCCAAAGGAAGATTTACATACAGAGGCTGTAATGCCCACAGTTAGGTTACACAAACAGAACTTTAAGAAATAGACTGTACAATTCTTCACTACTCTGTAAGCTTCCTCAAGGCAGAGAAAGCATCTGTTTTGTTCAGGGCTAATCCCCAAATGTCAGACATGTTGAATGAAAGACCATAAAGCTGGTAAAATGACCTAGAGTACTGGAAATCAGAATTTCTGACCTTAAAGCCCGACTTAACCCCCAGGCACCTATACTGCTTTTGACGTGTCCTGTAGGAAACTATTCTTTAGCTTGTTTTGATTCCACTCGTAGGTTTAGCTCCTAAACCTAAGATTTAGATTAGAGCACAAAAGTAGAATTATTGCGCCAATGAATATCTACACACGACCTATTAAAATTTATCATATAAAACTGACCCTTAACTGCAAAATGGAAAGCAAAAATAACACTCCATGCTCTAAAGTAGTTGTGAATTCATAATGCCATGTTATATTAAGTCACACTCAGACCCATAGTCTAAGAAAGAATAACACTAATTTATCATATAAACCCTTCAATGTTATCCTCTATTTTTAGTTGTATCATGGCTGTACCTCTGGTGGGAGTATATTGCTTATTAGTACACAGACTGACCAGATTCAATTACCTCCATGAAATTTCTTTGATTTTAACAAAAGCCAATCAGAGCCTATTAGCAAGATTTGATAGTTAGTGTCATTGCACCAAATTAATACGACTTAAACTCAAATCAAAGACTTAAGGCCTCAGAGAATTGTTAACAAATTTGGCTAGATCTTTTGAACAATTTTTTTAAAGTAATGAGTTTTCATTATAATTTTTTGAATGCTTGAAGTTCGGAGATTTTATGTTTAGAAAGGCTTACTAAAAGACTGCAGTCAATATACTGAAACAATAAATATATCCCTGTTAACAGATAGGACATGTTGAAGGAAGATAATTCTGAGATTATAACTCCATACAAACTTTGATCCATTGTATCTGTTTCCTCCTATCCCACTTACTAATTCCCATGGTTGTGGAACATCAAAGAGGCTGCACTAAACATTTACTAAGAATAAGGATTTTGGAGTCTGACTCTGTGGGTTTGCATATTAGTTTCCTTTATTATTAGCTGTGTGGCCATGATCAAGATACTTGGCACCTCTGTACTCAATATAAACTGAACATTTGTATCCCGCCCCCCACCAATTTACATATTGAAGCTTTAACCCATGGAGTGATGGTATTTGGAGATGGGGCCTTGGGAGGTAATTAGGGTTAGATGAAGGCGTGACAGTGGGACCCTAATGATGGGATCTGTACCCTTAAAAGAGACCTAGAAGCTTGCTCACTTTCTCTCTACAGGCTTACACAAAAGGATCATGTGAGCACACATCGAGAAGGCTGCTATCTGCAACCCAAGGGGAGAGCTCTCATAAGAAACCAACCTTGCTGGCACCCTGATCTCAGACTTCTACCTCCAGAACTGTGAGAAAATAATTTTCTGTTGTTTAAGCCACCTAGTTTATGGTATTTTGTTATGGCAGCATGAGCTGACTGAGACAGTACCTCAGATTCCCCATCTGTAAAATCAGGATAGCAATAGTGTATTTTTATCCTATGGTATTATTGCAAGAATCATGTAAGATAAGAGAACAGTACTTAATATGAAATAAAAGATAGAATATGGTTGTTTTTGTTGTTTTTCTTTACTAATAGATTTAAGTTAATTTCTGTCTTTGAAATATGTATCAGTTTAAAAAGGAAGACAGTCTCAGAACTGGGATATTTCAAAGGGCTCTTATTTTTCTCTTGCAGAGGAGATGTGATCGTTGGCTTTGTGTTTTTCAAATTCTCAAGGATTTGAGAACACGGAGGTCTATAAATAAAATCCCTTGAGTTAAGGCTTCATATATGTCTTCTAACTGGATTTCTCTATTTACTGTGTTCGAGCAGGTCAAACATGTAATATCAGAAAAAAATATTCTGATAATGTTGAGAAGATACAGTTAAATGGAGCAGACTGAAGATGATTTTCCTTGGCATTGTGTAGATTTTCAGATGAGAAATTAGAGATGCACCATGCTTACCCCAAGCAAAAAAATACACAGGGAGTTTATGTGATGTGAGCCAACTTATTCTGGAACATCAAATCTGAAACTCCTGACAAAATGGCATCAGGCGCTGTTATATTCTGGAGAGGGGATGACACTGAATACACCTTGACAGTCCATCTGGTAAATGTGAATGTCATTTAGTGGTCTATTTCCCAATGAGTGGCATGCTACTATCTCAATAAAATAAGAATGCAGGCTGGGTGTCACTCATTCCATGCCTTCTCAGTTTCCAAGGGACTTGTCTCATCTGTAATAGCATAGAAAAAAATTGCTCTTCTTCTTAATAAATAAAAATATTAGAGCATCTAGTAACACAACCCAGAATACCATCAATAAAAAATTTCTGCATAGAAAGTAGAATTGGGGAAATGTTAGATGATTTTTTTCCCTAACAAATTGATGTAATAATAATTTTCTTTTAAAACTTATCTTGCTTAGTATATCTGTTGCAGACAGAGATAGTCCAATTGCTATCCCCCATTTCCTTCTCCCTGGCTAGTCTTTTACCATGGAAATTAGGAAATGCCGTTTACTTACTTCTGTGGCCTCTCTTAAACTGTAAAGAGCCATGAACAGATTGAGCTATTAAAATATATGAAGTCTGCTGGGGCTTCTCTACAAGCTGAGAACAATTCCTGGCTGACAGTCAGCAAGGAAAGGGGGACCTCAGTCCTACAGTCATAGGGATCTGAGTTCTGACAACAACCTGAAAGAGTATTGAAGCAGATTCTTCCTGAGAGCCTCCAGGCTAGGAAGTAAACTGGCCAATCCCTTGATTTCAGTCTTGTGAGACTCAGAGCCAAGGAATCAGATGAGCCCACTGTACTTTAGACCTAAAAAACTCTGTAATGCTATTTTTGTGTTTTTTCAAGCCACTAAGTTTGTGTAATTTGTTATAGCCACAACAGAAAACTAATACACTCCCCCAAAACAAAGTTATTCACTAATGTGTTGTAGAAGATACACTATTCTAGGAAATCAAATAATAAAAGCAAACATAATAACAAAAATGTAATAATAACAACGAATAATGACTTAATACTTCTTCTTATTATGTGTCAGGCTCTGTTCTAGAACAAACAGGACAGAGTAGAATACCATTTCCTTGGAGCTTCTGTCCTAGTAAAAAGAAATAGATAATAAATAAATGCACAAGATAAAACTATTAATATTATGTAGTTGATTAAAATTGGGTAATTTAAAGCAAATTACTCATCAGATAATACAGATTGTATGGTCAGGAAAAGCCTCTTTGAGGAAGGAAGAGCTAAGTGAAATCTGAATAAGAAGCAGCAAGGTAACAAAACATTGAAGAAGGGTAATACAGACAATTGCAAGACAGGGGTATGGAATTCAGAGTTATAAACTACTATGTAAGAAATAAATAAGCAACAAGGTATACACTGTACAGCACAAGGAAACAGAGCCATTATTTTGTAATAACTTTAAGTGGAGTCTAATGTATAAAAATGTTGAGTTACTATGGTGTACACTTGAAACTAATATAGCACTGTAAATCAACTATATTTCAACTTAAAAAGAAAAAAACAAACGGTCTGCACATTGTTTCTTTTCCAGGACTGCTTTTGTACAAATGTGTAATAACAGACAAGCTTGATTGTGTTTAATATAAAGATGCTGAATCAACTTGGTTAGATGAGAGAGTTAAAATATTATAAAGCTCCTAATTGTTCCTTGCCTTCTAGACATAATTGTGCACTTGTGTGTATGTGGGGTCAGGGCAGGGGACTGGGTGCTGATAATTTCTGCTCCCTGAGTATTTCTGCGAAGGCCAACGAGGAACAGGATAATTTGGTCCAATTGTTGGTGCTCTGCCGCTCCCTGGACTCTTCCCATTTGCCTAGGCATGAGGAACTGCTAATCTGATTGGCTACATACAACTGATCAAAACAACTAATGGGAGGGATTAATGCATTATTAAAAGGGAGCAGATAAGGCTTTCCTTGTTCTTCCCGTTCTTGAGCACTTACCCAGCAAAGGCTTTTTTAAGCTTCTGCCAATGACTTGGTAACCTAACCTGGCTGAGTCTGTCTTCACAAGTCCAGCACCCATCACTCCAAGTTTCTAATTCCTTCACAACGATTAGATTAATACATCAGACAGAGCCTGCACAGGCATCTGAAAATTTAAAGCGTTGAGAGTTGGAAGTCCTGTCCCTTTCCAGACCTAAGTCTGGTCTCTAATTCAGTTTTATCAGAGAAGCTCTACACCTGAAGAAGAGAGTTGAGGAAGGTGAGATGGCATCTATAAGAGGTGGCGGCCCAACCATTACGAGGAATAACTTATTTACTGTTCGGGCTAGGCGTTTAACTCATGAAACTCACCGCTTTATGTCCTCTAGGGTTTTCTGCTGAGAAAGCTTTATACATGAAAACAAAAGCCAAATCCCTAACACTCTTTGATGTGTTTGTAACATATGTATGTGCTTTATGTTCCCTTTCACAGTTGCTCAAAGAGTGCCCCACTGTAAGTCACTGTGTATCTAATCAGGCTAAATATTCTCTTCTGACACTCCTAATTATTTCCACATTTGTCTCCAGTAAATTTTTTTATAGACCTATATTTCTTATTCCTAGCATCTGCCCTGTTTTCTATTTTCCTGTCCAAAGTCTAAAGAAACGGCATATATGCATGCTTGTACACATTTTGTTTTATACATATAAATGTACTTTTCTAGCAATCACAATTGGTAACAAAGCTGAAAATTAACGGTGTCCCTCAGTCAGCACCATCATAGCTAACTCAAAATATTCATTCAACAGCAAACAAATTCGGTGTGCAAAAGAGGCAAGAGAAAAGTATGAAGAAGGAACGCTTGCTTTATTTTGAAATCAGTTGGCAGAAAATCAATGACCGATGATATAACAGCCTCATCCCTATCCCTAGGGACCTCAGTGTTACTGGAGTGGATTCACAGCTCATACGCACATACATATTTTCTGAAACAACACGTGCTAACATTATAATGACTCATCTTTTAAATGGTTCAAGGTTTTTAGCATTTGACTACACGTGTCACAGTGTTTCTCAAAATGTGAACCCTGGGTCAGCAGCACCAGCATCCCCTGGCCACTTAGATACGTAAAATCTCACATCTCACTTCAGATCTACTGTATCAGAAACTCAGAAACTCTGTGCATGGGGCCAGGCGTCGGTGCTTGCACAAGGCCACCAGTACATGCTGATGCACACTAAAGTTGTTTTTTTTTAATTAATTAATTTATTTATTTTGAATGTTTGAATTTTATTTTATCTATTTATTTTTTATACAGCAGGTTCTTATTAGTTATCTATCTTATACACATCACGTATACATGTCAATCCCAATCTCCCAATTCATCACACCACCACCACCGCCACCCCCCCACCGTGCTTTCCCCGCTTGGTGTCCATACGTTTGTTCTCTACATCTGTGTCTCTATTCCTGCCCTGCAAACTGGTGTATCTGTCCATTTTTCTAGATTCCACATATATGCGTTAATATACGATATTTGTTTTTCTCTTTCTGACTTACTTCACTCTGTATGACAGTCTCTAGATCCATCCACGTCTCAACAAATGACCCAATTTCGTTCCTTTTTATGGCTGAGTAATATTCCATTGTATATATGTGCCACATCTTCTTTATCCATTCATCTGTTGATGGGCATTTAGGTTGCTTCCATGACCTGGCTATTGTAAACAGTACTGCAGTGAACATGGGGGCGCATGTGTCTTTTTGAATTATGGTTTTCTCTGGGATATGCCCAGTAATGGGATTGCTGGGTCAAATGGTAACTCTAGTTTTAGTTTTTTAAGGAACCTCCATACTGTTCTTCATAGTGGCTGTATCAATTTACATTCCCATCAACAGTGCAAGAGGGTTCCCTTTTCTCCTTACCCTCTCCAGCATTTGTTGTTTGTAGATTTTCTGATGATGCCCATGCTAACCAGTGACACTAAAGTTTAAGAACCATGGATTTGTAAAAAAAGTTAAAGAAGCATTCCTTTTGCATCAGTGCTAATTACAGAAATTTATTCTACTGACATAACTGTAGAATATGGAAGTGTCCAAAGATTTATCCAATGGGATGTTCATCACAGAACTGTTTATAATTGTGATAAGCTATAAATAATGAATGCTCTATATAAAGAACAATTTCATGGGAAATATTAATGATTTGTTATTTTTTAAAAGGAGATTTTAAGCAGCATGCCTGAGAGTATCCCAATTTTCTCAAAATTATTTAAATGACTGCATACAAATATCAAAACTGCTCATCAAAATAAACAAAATATCTAGAAAGCTTATCTATCTGAGGGCTCATGAATGTTCATAATTTTCATCTTTATAAGGGTTTTTGTCAATGTCTATTATGAATATGTGTGTGTGCACATACGTACATACACACATATATGCCTATATATATAGATATATACATACATATATGCATTTACATTTGCTTTCAATTGCAAAAGATTTAGCAAACACCTATTTATCATTCTCCATGGTTTTGTTGTCTGAATAGACACCATTGATAGCTCTTTTCCTGGTTCTAAAACTGTGAAAAATATTTTTACTTAATATGAGCATAAAATTAAAGTTTACTACTCACTCATGTGTTACATGTGCCTTTTTAAAAATATTTGACACCATGTCTACTAGAGAATAATTCTGGCAACATAGTTACAATTGAGTACATCTAGAACATGAGGATTCTATTGGAATTACTCCTTATGGAATCTAAAATTGTGCTTTTACTTTAAAAGATGTGTACCTGAGGAAGACCCTGCCATACAGAACACATACCTGAGTTTGATGATTTATTTTGTCTGGTAAACCAATATTTTCATTAAAATAATGCTAATTTGACAACTAAAATCCCTGAAGTCCCTTCCCCGTAACCTTCTTTGGTTTTCTTTTTATTTATGCACTATGCGGAAGAAAAATAGACTTGGCAGAGTCCAATAAATGGTAATAGGTCTTGAGGTTTTCTCTTTACAATAAGTAATTTAATCATTATGATATATTCAGATCTTTTCAGCTATCAATCTGCTTTTTGTTTAATGGAGGAATTCTTCAGGATATGGAATGCCTGTCTGAACGCCAGTTCTATTTTATGAAAAACTACAGTTCAGGATTTTCTCCTTTCCTATCCTTGAATGCGTCTTAAGACTGGCAAGAGTGATCTCTGGATGTAACTTTAAATGAATGGATGTCTCAAGGTTCTTCACAAGTTACAAGTTTTGTTCCTAAGTGCCAGATAGATAGCTATGTGTTTCTTTTGCAACAAAGAAAAGCAAGCTACTGTTTCTAAAACATCAAATAAAAATGGAAAGAAATAATAAACTGCTTTCAAAATAAAGAAAATACTTAAAATTCAGAGGAATTACTTGAAGTTTTTTGTCTCTACCCCTAATCATCAGACTTTCAGATTCTCCAGGATATTTTTCTTTACTGGTCCTTGTTATAAGGACAGACTCTAAACATTCTTTACATATCCAAATTACTTGATAAATCACATACATGATGAATGGAAAGCCAATCATTTGCCTTTGACATTTTGGTTTAATTTGAGAGTTTTCTTATTTTTCAAATAGAAAGAACTGTTAAAATAGTTTTAAAATGGAAGAAAAACACCGTTTATCATAATCATTTTATTGATCACTAACATGGTAAGAAGACTAAAACTATCATTGTGGTATAATATATAGCAGAGTAACTAAGTATTTTTTAGAAAAAATTTTGAATTGAGAGAAACCCTCCTTGCCTACCCAATAGATATAGGATATATGAATATAGGATACTAGAAAATGCTCAGGTAACCAACTGTTCCAGTTTTTCTGAGTATGAGGGATTTCCTTGGAAGTGGGACTTTCAGTGCTAAAATCTGGACAGTCTCAGGGAGATGTGAACAGTTGGTCACCCTAGTGGAGAAGGAAGTGGGAGTTGGGTTTGGTATTAGTCCATGAGTTTCTATCCTTAGGAGTATGGCCACCTTAGAACTAAAAGATTGTAAAAAAAAAACCCAACATTTTAGGGGTACTGGCCAGAAATACCAAGAAGAGTATGTAGAATTAGCAAATATGATTAGCAGAAGGGAAGGATCTGACGTTCTCCATTGAACAGTGTTAAGAGTTCAAGCAAGATGGAGCAAACATCACGAGACCTTGAAACTCTACACACCTTGGTATTTTTTCCTTTATGTTCTTACTGGTGAGTGGCAGGTATTCTCAGAAGACTGCTGGTAATGAAATCTTTTTTTTTTTTTTTTTTTTTTATAATATAAAGGATATGAGTCTTTTTTCCATTCCTTAACTTTGATGTCTTAAATCTCCCTATACCTGAAAACATACTTTTTACCTTCTGTCACATGCTGATAAGTAGGATTTCAAGGGGAAGAGTATTCACAGATTCCAATTATTATAATATCTAAGGGAGCACTTTAACCTGTTTTCACAGGTTTGCCTGCTGCAAATATGAGAGTGATTTTAATTCTCCTCTTTAGTATAGTCTAGTGTTCATATACTAATCCTTATTATATTGCCATGAAATTACAAAAAGAATATCATAACAATTTTGTGTTTATTCTAAATATGCTAGATAAGCTGTTAGCATTAATATGGCTGAGATTTTATTATTTTTCTTCCCAGAAAGAATGGAAATGAGTTTACTTAATATGAGGTGATGGTTTCATATAACTGTTAGGATTAGGCGATGTTGAAAACAAGAAATCTTCATAGAAAAAAAAACTGCTAAGTTTTTATTCAGCTGTAGACTTCAACAGCAAGGTTGTAGCAGCTGGTCTGATCTAGTCTTTTGTGGCAATTAATTGATAGAATGCCTCATTCTGTAATCATCCTCGCCAGACCCCACTCGTATTTATAACATGCACTGTCTCTGACTATTCCTTCTGGAATCTCATACAGAGCCTTTCCATAATTAAACTTGTTTAGCCGTTTCATCAGAGACCCTTAAAGCATATTATGTGTAATTTGACTGCAAATGTCTACTTATAGATTCACTTAAATATACAGACAAGGAGAAACAACGTATATTAACACACCTCAAAAAATAACTTTTCTTTATTCCTCCAACGGTATGGCATTTGGGAAACGGCAAAACTATGGAGACAGTCAACAGATCTGTGATTTTTAGGGAATTGGGGGAAGGGGAGAGATGAACAGGAAAGTACAGAGGATTTTTAGGATGTTAAAACTATTCTTTATGATACCATAATGGTGGCTACGTGGCATTATACATTTGTTAAAACCCACAGAACTATACAACACGGAGTGGACCTTAATGAAAACTATGGGATTTAGTTAATACTAATTTATCAATATTGATTCATTAATAGTGGCAGATGCATCACATGAATACAAGATGTTAATAACAGAGGAAACTATGTTGGGGGGGGTACACATATCTGCTCAATTTTCCTGTAAATCTAAAACTGTTCTAAAGTTCAATCTTAATTAAAATTATACACTCTTAAAAAAAGAGTAAAAAGAGCTGCTCGATTTTAAGTGATTCATGAGCCTTGAAATCAGAAACATTTAGGTTTGAATCCTTGTTCCACCCTTTATCTGTGGACCTTAGATGGTTCTCTGATTCTTTGGAAAATAGGGATAACCATGCCTCTCTTATTGTATGGCTAGACATCTGGCAAAATCTTTTCAATTCCAAAAGCCACGACCCTTTCATGATGTAACACTCCTTCAAATTAAAATATGTAATGATGTATAACAGCATTTCCTGAAGTGACAAAAATAGTTTTGCTGCTCTACCTTTTATTCTTTTTGAGGAAGGGGTACCTACCACTGACAGTCTTAATGCAGCTGGTGACGGTGGGATAGAGGAAGGTAGGGTATTAAGTATCTCATATTTCAATGTTGAAGTCAGAGGTGGTCTTTACTATAAAAAGTTTTAACTTGAATATAGCCCTTTGGAAAAATATTCAATAAGACAAATTCTTTGTGTTTTTTTTTGGAATCCAAGTCATGGTTTTCCTTCTCCATTCTAGATAGTTGCAAATGCTCTCTCCTCTCTACTCATTGGTTTTCATGTACTTAAGTATAAGTATTCTTGTGGACATGCATTTTCATTTCTTTTGGATAAAATCCTAAGAGTGTAAGTGCTGGCTCATAGGGTAGATATATGCTTAACTTAATGAGAGACTTCCAATCAGTTTGAAGAAAAGAGAGCTAACATTTTCTGTGTACTAAGGACCAGACACTAGGCTCTGTGCTTTACGTTAATTACCTCATCTTTTAACATTGTTAGATTCTATTTTTTTATATTTATTTATATATTTGTTTGTTTATTTATTCATTTTATTATTGGCCGCTTCGGGTCTTAGTTGCGGCACTCAGGATCTTCACTGCGGCATGCGGGATCTTTCATTGCGGCGCGCAGGCTTCTCTCTAGTAGTAGCACGCTGGCTCCAGAGTGCCTGGGTTCTGTAGTTTGTGGCTCGATGGCTTAGTTGCCCCGCGGCATGTGGGACCTTAGTTCCCCCACTAGGGATCAAACCTGCATTCCCTGCATTGGAAGGCGGATTCTTCACCACTGGACCACCAGGCAAGTCCCTAGATTCTATTTTTATCCCTGATTTACAGAAGTGTAAACTGAAGTTTCGAGTGGTTAAGAAGTGTGCCCCAAATCACACTGTTAGTAAGTGTTGCTGTAGTATCCTAAGTATTGGTATGGGAAACACACTCTCTTGCACAGACATTAGCATGAACAGGGAGAAAAAAAAAGACCCAGTCCTTGTCCCAGATATTCTCCTGAAGTTCAAGAATTTCAATGAGGACCAATGAGACAGCCCAAGTTGTTCTTAGGAAAGTAACCGTGTGGGTCAGCGGAAGGTTTATTTTTATATACTTTGAGAAATATTTCCAGTTCTTCCAAGTTTCCCTTAACTAGTGACACGCTAAAGCCAAAGGAAGTGGATGTTGCAGGATTATTTTATTCTGGAGCCAGCGGAGCCAGATTATCAGTCTCTCCTCTGCTATTGCGCACAGCCCAGCACGCATGGCCACTACCCTACAATTAACCTACGTGAATTAGGCGGCCAGTTACTGTCTAAGGAAGCCGGCAGTACCCTTTGGGTATTCCCGATCAGGGGCTGAGTTAAACATACATTTACACGTAAATGGTCTCCTTTTCTCCTTCTTCTCAGCCTGCTAATGCAATATTCTGCACTGCTGTGCAAACCATGTTACGTACACATTTTGAATAGGAAAACGCTTGTGGTGAAATGGAAAAATTAAAGCAATATTACACATTAAAAAATAGCCCTTGGAGATAGCCATTTAACTTTCTCATTCCATTCGTTCCATTATTCAATGCATGTGTGAGTGCCTTACCAAGTGCTGGAGGCTGGGCTCCTCACTGGAGAAATACTTCTGATGATCAGGAACAGGAGACCTGCCCTCAGGGAGTTTACTGGATTTGAAGGAGCCAATCATTAAATTCATATTTACGCCAATAATTTTTTAAATTTTGAATTATAACGAATACAGGGAAAGATAAACACAGGTGGCTGTGAGAGCCATTGACAGGGAAATCTGACCTAGTCTGAGGGCAAGAGATTTCCCTGAGGAAACTACAAGGCAAAAAACTGCTTAAAGCTGTCAGAATATGACTACTAATCAATGCTAGCTATTATCGAATGCTCACTATGTACCAGGCACAGCTCTAAACACATTACATATATTATCTCTACAGATTTATGAGGTTGGTACTGTTACTATCCCATTTTACAGATGGGGACGAGGAGCCAGGATTCAAAGCCAGGCTGCCTGATTCTGGAGTGTGCACACTGGAACACTAAATAAACACACAACTCTGTTTGCTGTTCCTTTTACTTTCTTAATATTACTTCCTACTGTAAAGTATATTTTTCCTTTTCTAAGATGGCCAAATTACTATTTTATTAAAACACTTAATTTGTTCCTTGATCTAAGCCTATGCTAAATTATTTCCTATGTGCACAGATTGTTACTTTATTAGCAAGCAAAGGTGACTTAAAAATAAAAAAATCTCTCAGTCATTAATATCCACCAGGAACTGTAGGAAATGTTTACTCCCAGCACTTCTTTGGACACCTTTTAGCATCCCTGTCACATACGTGAGAGAGTGAGGTAAAGAGAAGTTTAGGGGCTTCCCTGGTGGTGCAGTGGTTGAGAATCTGCCTGCTAATGCAGGGCACACGGGTTCGAGCCCTGGTCTGGGAAGATCCCACATGCTGCGGAGCAACTAGGCCCATGAGCCACAACTACTGAGCCTGCGCGTCTGGAGCCTGTGCTCCGCAACAAGAGAGGCTGCGACAGTGAGAGGCCCGCGCACCGCGATGAAGAGTGACCCCCACTTGCCGCAACTAACTCCCACTTGCCGCAACTAAAGAAAGCCCTCGCACAGAAGACCCAACACAGTCATAAATAATAAATAAATAAATAAATAAAGAGTGCATCCTAATATAAAAAAATAAATAAATAAAAAGAGAAGTTTAGTGTCTTGTCCGCTATCACCTGGGTAGAAAGCCTGGTGCAGCTGGGATCGGGGAAGCCACATTTGCCCATGTTGCTACAAACCCTGGGCTGCCTCTCTGATTTTATTACTAGTGTTTCACTGGTCTCAAAAATAAAGCTATGCAGATACTGGAAAACCGCTGCATTTCCACTTCTTGGGTATAACCAACAAGCCCTACCACAGTCTCATCTTTGTATTATAAATCAATTCTGATTAAGTGAATGAAATGATCCAGGAAATCCTTTCGGTTTCTTTGCCTTGATCATTGATTTACCAATCAATATCCTGAGGATTAATTTGTTTTCCTGTTATTTTGATATTGGGAATGAGCTGTCCTGAGTGTCTGAAACATATTTAGTTGTCTTGGTTAAATGCTTTGCGTTGTAAATTTATTTTACTTTCGTATCCAGTTCAGTTTCCTGAGTATTTGGATGGTGTGAGATTTCCAGAGACCTGATATGAAAGTCACTAGTCTCGTTCATTTTTTTTCTTGATACATTCCAAAACCTCTCTTTATTTTCCCTCAGTACTTAGTGTTTCTCTCTCCCCAGAACTTACTCACGTTTTCCTACTCATTCCTTTCAGAGTTTTACCTTTCGATCCTCAAGAATTGTAAGGTAACACTATATATATGACAGTTCCTATTTCAAACTCAGAGCTACCGTCCATACAAATACACTCACACCTGTCAGACTACATATCCTGATGTTGGATGAACAAAATAGATCTCTAGCAGCTCACACTGACATCTCTCTAAAAGCAGTCAGCTTTCACAGCCAGTCTCTAGAGAGGTTAAAAAAAAAAAAATGCAGAGAGCACTGCTGGTGTCCTGGTAGCCTGCCTTCACTGCCCCACATGGCCTGCCTGTTGTTCCACAAAGTATAATTTCAACTCCACGGACTTCTCTTAAGTGTTCTCTTTTGCTTGGCCTCACATCAGATCACCATCTAATCTAGCCTAGAGATTTTTCATTAGGTTTCATTACAGGATGTTACAGTTTCTGTTGCATTGATGTGCTCTCCACAGAGACTTTTCACTGAATTTATTCCGAGAAATTAAGTGATCTCAAGTGCAGCAGTAGTAGCACCTGTTACGATGTCAGATTTTAAAGCCAAATAAAACTGAAAGATCATGTTTGGAATCCTGAGTATGCCAAAAGGTCCAAAGACAGTTTATTAAAATAATAACAATGATAATAATCATATTAAACAAGAGCAAAAACTACATGTTTTGAAAAAATCCATTTGTGCGTTCATTCCTTCAACAAATTATTTTGTTATGTATCTTTAATCATCGGATACATAATGGTGAAGAGAAATTTGGGGTTATTTGGCTAATCTGAATATCAGAAGTATATATATTCTTCTACATGAAGAAAGGTAAATGTTTACCTCAGGAGCAGCACATAACTTAGACAGAATTTTAGTAACTGGATCCCAGCTCTTTCTTGTGCCTTCCTTAGGAGAAGTCTCAGAGTATTTTCGTGTCCAAGGACCACAGATTCAATTGCAAAAGTAGTGCTGATTTACATAAAATGTAGTAAAGTTTTCCTAAGTAAATAGGTGATATTATATGTCATTCATCAAGCAAAACTACATAAATATTCCATTTTTATCCTGTCTTTTCCTTTCATTTCCTCATCTGAATAGCTATCCTTTGGACTTTCACTCATACTTTCTCTGTCTCCACTTCTCTCTGTCTCTCTCTGTCAATCTGTGTCTTTCTGTCTGTTGATCTAAAACAGACTGTCAGTTATTTCTCCAGCAAAAAAAGAAAAAGAAAAAAAAAGGGGGGACAGTGGGGTTTAGGCAGGATTAGCAAAGAATTGCAATCCAGGGTATAAGTGTCCACATGGCAAGGGGAGGAGAACTCTTTTATAGAGGGGAAAAGGAAGCGAGGTTGGCTACAGTAAACAAAGGGTCCATGGTTTTTCATTGGCTGATTGTTGCAAGGAAAGAAGGAGCCCTTATCCCCGTTGGGCAGTTATCTTTGAAGGATGTGAGTGCTCCCCCTTCTGGTATCCCAACTGTATTTAATTGAGGTTACTGTTTAATTTTGTATGTTTCTCTCTTTTTCTCTGTCTGCTCTCTCTCTCTCTTGCTTTCCACCCCCTCTACCCATAGCCTCTCCGTTCCCGTTTTTTCCTGCCTTCTCTTCTCCCACCTCATCCCTCCTTTCTGGAGCTCTGCCACTGGGTCATGGAAAGTCTCTTTTTTTATAAAAACCAGTGTGTTCCTCATTCTACTCCTCTACTTAGCCTCCATGGTCCCAGACAGTCTCCCCGCTCAGCATGACAAAGCATGTTTCGTACACTCCAAGATCCTCAGAAGGCAGAGAAGGAATTTTTCCTGATAGTGGAAACTGTTCTTTTCTCTAATTATTTTTTTTTTCTTGTCATAGTTCATCACCTTCATTTAAAAAAAAATAAAATTATATTGGTAAATCCACAGGATTTCAACAGAATCCTAGGAGTAACTTTTTTTTTTAAAGATGGCTGCATAATTTGAAAACCCTTAGTAAAATGGATTACTAAGTTGGAAACCTATGGTGCCCATTTATGCAGATTTAGTTATTATTTAATAGTGAGAATACCATTTTGGGAATATGATAGGGGGTCTACAAAAATTTCTGCATCATCAGGATTTAGTGTTTGCAGTCAACAATGCAGATGGATTTCCCTACAATGCTTTCCTGATAAATGGCAAGTTGAAACTTTTGTTAATAAAGTATCAACCAGGAAGGGAGCATTGATTGCAAAAAGACATTTTTGTGAACTCCAATATTGGAAAATATCTGTTTTCCATTTACTTCAAAAGTAACAGCCCAGGGGCTTCCCTGGTGGCACAGTGGTTAAGAATCCGCCTGCCAATGCAGAGGACACGGGTTCAAGCCCTGGTCCAGGAAGATCCCACGTGCCACAGAGCAACTAAGCCCGTGTGCCACAACTACTGAGCCTGCGCTCTAGAGCCTCCGCGCCACAACTACTGAAGTCCGTGCGCCTAGAGCCCATGCTCCGCAACAAGAGAAGCCACCGCAATGAGGAACCTGCACACCGCAAGGAAGAGTAGCCCTCACCACAACTAGAGAAAGCCCACGCGCAGCAACGAAGACCCAACGCAGCCAAAAATAAATAAATTAAATAAATAAATTAAAAAAAAAAAAGGGATGGAGGGAGGGAGGCTAGTTTAAAAAAAAAAAAAAGTAACAGCCCAAATTTTCCATTTGCTCTAAAATAATCCTGTCAATTTCGGAAATAGTACAAAAACCTTAACACATTCAGCTGCTAAGTTAACTTGTACTAAATTGAACACTGTAATCTAATACAGCAAAGATATTTTTATCTCCCTAAAGACATGCCTTTCTCATTTCCTAAGTCATGTTTTGGGATTTAACAAACTTTTGGCGTGGATAGAAACAAGATGGTTTCATCGTACTGTAAAGTAAAAAAAACAAAAAACAAAAAAAAGAAAACCCAAGAAACCTGTAAATAACTCTAAATCAAGCTGTGTGGATTTGTGGATTTTTTTTTTTTTTTTTCACAGCTGGAATACTAGTTTTTATTACAGCTCAACTGGCATGGCAAATTAAAATTCATCTCTGTTTGTTAAACTGCTACTTAAAATGGCTTCCACCAACTGTTACAGTTGAATATTATGTTGTCATTTATGCATTTAGTGGGAATGTTTCGATAGCATGAATATTTTAAAACAAGTACATAGAAGGTACTTTTCCCTCCATTGGTTTTCAATAGTTTACTAACCGAATTATGTTTTGAGTTCTTGGTCAAACTCAGCTTAATTTTCACTGGTGATAAGGCAGCTGTTGACTGAATTAATTAAATAATCCTTATAGGTACATTATAGCTGTAGTTCCTGATTCTAGCCAAACAACTCTACTTTATTACTTCTCTGCAGCTTTGCTACTTATGGAAACCAAGGGGTTTCAGTGACAATTCAACCTTCCCCACACAATAAGTGACACACTGTTAGCAACAACAACGACAAAAGACCCTCCCCTTTGTCTCTGTGCACTTTACATTTACTTTTATTGAGCACAGAAGTCTGCAGACTATTCTGAATGAATTACATATGTGGCATTTGACTGTTTACTAAGCTAAGATTGCGTGTGTTTACAGCCACCTTTATTTTAGGTCTTAATAAAATAAAACAAAGAAAAGCACTCAGTGTCATGGTATATATGCATACAAAAATCAGCATATTATTCCTTCCTTTAATACCCATAATGCTAATTACCTCCTTCGGGAAACCTTTACTGACACCCCAGACAGAATAAACCATATTCTCATCTGAGTTACTCTCTATCTTCTGAATCATTCTGTTTTTTTCCTTACTAGAATGTTTTTTAAACTCTTTGTTTATCTGTGTATCACAGTGGTAAGATCATGGGATGTATCCTGCACTTCATTATACATGGGAATGCCCAGCAGTTTCCTTTACTCAATAGCCCTTATCACCACTGAAATACTGAAGTAGGATTTTTATGACTTGTCTGAACCATGAGGAAAAATAGTAAAAACGCAGCTGAATTATTTTATCTAAAACTCTGTTCTTTTTTTTTTTTTTTAATAAATAAATTTATTTATTTATTTATTTATTTGGGCTGCACTGGGTCTTCATTGTTGGGTCTTAGTTGCTGCGTGCGGGCTTTCTCTAGTTGTGGCGAGCGGGGGCTACCCTTCGTTGCGGTGCACGGGCTTCTCATTATGGTGGCTTCTCTTGTTGCAGAGCATGGGCTCTAGGCGCGCACGGGCTTCAGTAGTTGTGGCTTAACGGCTCTAGAGCGCAGGCTCAGTAGTTGGGGGCACATGGGCTTAGTTGCTCCGTGGCATGTGGGATCTTCCCCGACCAGGGCTCAAACCCGTGTCCCCTGCATTGGCAGGCAGGTTCTCAACCACTGCACCACCAGGGAAGTCCCAAACTCTCTGTTCTTACCAAGTCTTGAAGTCACAGTTTAAATTTGTTTATTTTATATTTCCCACTTAAATAGCCTCTCTTTTCCTAAAAAACACAGATCTTCATAGATGATAATTTAAAAGTAAAAGTACCTTCACGTTTATTTTTTTCTTGTGATTTTCATGCTTTAACTTCCAATGAAAAGAGTAGCTTTTTATAAGCCTTAAATTGAGAAAAAGAACTTAGGTTCAAAGACATAGGGTCATAATTTTGCTTCAGAAAATAAAAATGTGGTTACAATTCACCATTATTTTTTCCAGGGTCATCAAAATTACAATTCATCTACTATTTTACAGTACAAAAAGATTCTGCCTCATTATGTAGATTGTTTCTTAAAGGATCAGATTCTTATAAGCATCTAACACTGAGAAGGGTAAAATACACATCTAATTTATAACCAATTTGTTTTCAAGTGTTTTATCCTAGGATACACCAAAAAAAGATGACAAGAAAGGAGGAGAAACCTTTATGATGGTTTTATAGCCACCAGTGAGAAAAATGTTAACCTTTTCTTCCTTTAATATCTTACTAGAACAACATCTTTACCTGGCATTTATCCTCTTAGCTATCTTAATATTGTACACTGTGAATGCCAAGAAAAATGTGCATTGGCTGGCCTTAGTAAAATGTCATCTATCTGACAACCAGCTTGTTACTTAGCACGCGGGCCCTGAATAATCTGATGTATTCTGTTTGTCATACTGCTCAATATTAGGGAAACTGAAGAACACAAAATGTATATGACAAACATAAGTTTATAAGAAAATAGCTGCAACAAATCACTTTGGATGAGCCAGGAAACATAACTGATAGATCCAAGAAGTGAGCTTTAGGCTAATTTGCTAAATAATGCTTATCTTCTTTATATATTCTTATAGAATATTGTTTATAAAGAATGTTTAATTTTGTTAAGTAGAAAAGGATGGTTAGCATAAATTGTATTTAATTAAAAATAAAAGAGTAACATATATTCCTTAAGCCTTGGACAAATGATTTTTTCCACATTAATATGTTTCTACCCGTAGATAAATATTTTCCCATCCATCATATTTCATCAAATAAAAAAGTGGCAGTTTTGCTGCTTACCAACTGGGAAATACTGTGTCCAACCTGAAGGTTTTTTTTTTTTCTTGCTCTCTTTTTAGGACTGAAATAAAGCATTCTTGAGGAGTTAGTTGCAACTTTGTAACTTCGTAAGTCATATAATCATGTCATAAGGGAAAGTTAAAAATAACATTCTGTAGTATTTGGGACAAAAGGAAAATTATTGCTTTATTAAGGAATACAATAAGTGTAGTTTGAATCTTAGGTGGGATTTTTATATGATTATCTTTAGGGTATATTAGATAAGCATCTTCAAGTCTGTCCTTTGAAGTATCATCTCTAATCTCAGTATGAATTCCTAACAAGATTTTCACATGATTTTTTTAACGCTATTGAAAGAAATTGCATGTCTACGTAGAGAAGAAGGTAGTGACACATATACACAGAAATCCTTTTCATGAAAATTGTCAAGTATGATGCCATAATGGCACGATTCTAGAATGAACATGCTACAATGGCTGAGTAAAGGGTAAAGAGCATTAAGCATCTCAAGTGGCAGAATACGCCACCCCAAAACATGCCATTTTGGCATAAGCATTATTTTGAGCTGAAGGCAATTGAGAAGAAGGTTCAAGAAAAGCTCTCTGCCTTCCCCCTATTTGCCTAAAAGCAGGACATGAATTTAAAAAGGTATGCCTCTCTCCTCTGTACCAGGAAGGAAAAAAGTTAATCATTCAAGACAATTTTAGAACTTTATCAGCTGGGAGACAGCACCAGAGCAATCCACATAATAAACTTTATGAACTAGCCTTTATCTATCATTAGTTTCCATATATTTGCCTTCTCACAATTTGCTGCCCAAGAAACTTAAAATCCTTTTCCGTTGTCTTGTCACTTCTCTAAAACAGTACCGTGCCTCTGCTAATATACTATATAAACCCAAGTTCTAACCAGCCCTTCGTGTTACTCATCTGTGAGTGCTCTCAAGTGTAAGCGTGATACACATGCTAATAAACTTCTACTGGTTTTTCTCTTGTGAATCGTCTTTTGTCAATCCAATTTACAAGACCTCAGCCAGAGAACCCAGAACAGTAGCAGGAAAAAAAATTCCTCCCTTGCAGCATCCACTTGATTAGGAGTATAAACAGCTTCGCTTAAAAATAAAATTGTGATGTCGTATCCCTGTTTAAGTTCTTCTATAACCTCTGCATCCCGTCTGATATTTTGCTGACGTTTCCCAAGTCTACCATCCCATCCACTCATTTATTCAAAAGTATTTATCAAATCGATTTGCTCTGATAGTACTTTCGCTAATAGATCTTAGAACAGTGAAGATGGGGTTACCAATACATATTAATGTATATTTGCATATGGTGGGACAAATTTGAAAGAAAGGAAGAAGAGTCTCATAAGAGTAAAGAACAAAGAGATGTGACTCACTGGGAATGAAGAAGGGGAGGAGCAGGTCAGATTCAGTTCACCTAAGGAAGTAAAATAAAAATTGAGTTCCGGGCTTTATTGTTCTGTACAACATGGTAGCCATTAGCTACATGTGGCTATTGAGCACTTGAAATATAGCCTAGGTGATGGAAGAATTAGGTTTTTAAGTGTATTCAAATGTAATTAATTTAAACAGCCAGATGTAGACAGTACAGTTCTAGATATACTAAATGACTCCTGTGGCTCCATACATATGGTGCTCTCCTATTTCTTGGGGTTGCATACACCATTGCTTTTTCCCCAAATATAAATTTGTGTGGTTAAAAATACAGTCCCGGAAACATCTGATGAAAAAAAAAGGAAGACAAAAATTATGATTTAAGATCACCCATGCTTTTCTATCTTACCA
Organism: Balaenoptera ricei; assembly: GCF_028023285.1. Classification (NCBI taxonomy): domain Eukaryota; kingdom Metazoa; phylum Chordata; class Mammalia; order Artiodactyla; family Balaenopteridae; genus Balaenoptera; species Balaenoptera ricei. The sequence goes on along the minus strand of NC_082657.1, from coordinate 38,442,575 downwards.
TTTAAATAGAGATGTCTCCGGCTTCCCTGGTGGTGCAGTGGTTAAGAATCCGCCTGCCAATGCAAGGGTCACGGGTTCAAGCCCTGGTCCAGGAAGATCCCACATGCCGCGGAGCAACTAAGCCCATGCGCCGCAACTCCTGAGCCTGCTCTCTAAAGCCCACAAACCACAACTACTGAGCCCACGTGCCACAACTACTGAAGCTTGCGTGCTAGAGCCCATGCTCCACAAGAGAAGCCACCAAAATGAGAAGCCCGCACACCGCAACCAAGAGTAGCCCCTGCTCACTGCAACTAGAGAAAGCCCGCGCGCAGCAACAAAGACCCAGTGCAGCCAAAAATAAATAAATAGAGGTGTCTCAATTTCCATCTTAGAGTAGGATGGAGGTGAAGGAGGAAGGGAAGATAGAGAAGGAGCAGAACGGGGAGAGAGAAAAATCAGAATCCTTTAAGTTATCTCTTGATGGTTTTACAGAACCTTGTTTCCCAATTTGAGTTAAGAGACTTAATGATGTAGACTATTTATCCAATTTATCTCTTGTCTACATGTACCAATTTAACTTGGAAATGAAGTAAGAGGATACAAAGGTTATGGGGCTCTAATTTTACTGATGAATTTCAAGCATCTCTCCAGTAAAAGCTATGAAGGTAGACTTTGCTGTTATACAGTTGTTCTAATGCTACCTTGAACCAGAGCTCTCCCTGTAAACGTTTTAGATTTTAATTACTCTTGTCTAGATGCACAATGATTTTTAAGGGTCTTACCTCTTTCCTCTTTGAGGTACAACCTATTGTCCACATTAAAGCCTGAATGATGCTTTTTCAAAAACAGCAACCAAGTCTTTCTACAAATTTTAAAAACATTTGAAGAAGAAAACTATAAATAAAAGTTAGCTCAGAGAGACTCTAATGTAAATTAAGTTGGGTATAATACTCTGATTTTCTCTTTCAGTTTTGTAAATCGGCAAATTTCATGGGTCCAAGAACTAGTATTAAATATATTTGTTTAAACAAGTGGTATTGGGCTGTTGTGTGTTCAGAAGTGCCAGCTGGTGTGTATATGTGTGAATATGTGTGTGCAAGGAATGGTGAGGAGAAGGCAACGCTAATAAAGCCTCATTCTATCTTTGCCTGAAATGACCTATTATATTAATTAGTTTATTTATTAACATATTCAGAATTGTTATATTAACTATTATTAGTCATCACTTATTCAATCAATTCATTAATTAATTTATTAAGTTTTGCGGTAGATACGAAGTATGCAGGGGTGGTGAAGCTCAGAGTCTAGCATAGAAAAATAAACATCCATGTGAAGACTGAAATGGCATGCAGTCATTCAGAAGCACAGAGGATGGTTACTCGCAACAGACCAAGGAGTAAGAAGGCCATACACAGGGGTTGTACCTGAGGAAATAAAACTTGAAGTGAACCTGAGAAAGTTTTGGGAGGGTGGGTGTTTCTAAGCATAATAAACATGTCATATAAAAGCAGAGAGGAAAGAGATTTAGAGCATGGAAGCAGACCATTGTGGCTGGAGTATGGAATATGAGGAAAAAAAAAAAAGAAGAACAAGACGAATGTGGAGATATAGGCAGAGACTAGATAATGAAAACCCTTGTAAGTAACTCTATAGGGCTTGGTGTTTATCGTGAAAGTCCTGTACTGTGTAGAAGATATCTTTATTTTTGCAACGTTAGCAGCATTTCTTTTAAAAAACCCTTCTTCATCCATCCCATGGAATGTTGGTAATACCACCAGCCATGAACCATGAGAATTTTAGACACACATTTTGTGATCCCTTGGCCACCTGCCAGTGGAAGCCTCCAAATATTAGATACGTGAGTTTGATTCAACTATTTGACTCCTACCAAGATGTTTAGTAACTTTGGGAAGTATAACTGTCAGATTTGCAAACAAATGGTATACACGTGGAAACAAAAGAATACAACTTTACAATGAGAGATAAAGACAACTCTTCTCAGAGCTGTGTAGAATGAAGCAAATAGTTCTGCCTGAGGGGAGTCACAGCCTTACTGATGAGATACCATTTATCTGGATCTTGATGGAGGGATCCTATCTATCTATCCATCATCTACTCTTTTTTCAAAGTAGGGAGAGTAAGCCATTCCAAAGAAGCATCACACACAAAGGCATCGAGTCATAAAAGAGATCAGCATCTAGGGTTGTTACCCTCTAGCAAATGAGGATCCTACATGAATTTTTGTAAAAAGGAATGACATATATATCAATAGATTTACGTTTTCCAAAGGTAGCTCCTGTGGAAATATGGGAATTTATTGTAGTAAAGAGAAACTGCTGATAAGGGATATGTTTTTGAGAGTAAAACTGAAAGATAAGAAGGTAGTAAACTACTTTTTTTTTTTTTAAACATCTTTACTGGAGTATAATTATTTTACAATGGTGTGTTAGTTTCTGTTGTACAACAAAGTGAATCAGCTATAAGTATACATATATCCCCATATCCCCTCCCTCCCACCCTCCCTATCCCACCCCTCTAGGTCGTCACAAAGCACCGAGCTGATCTCCCTGTGCTATGCGGCAGCTTCCCACTAGCCATCCACTTCATATTTGGTAGTGTATATATGTCATTGCTACTCTCTCACACTTCATCCCAGCTTCTCCTTCCTCCACTGTGTCCTCAAGTCCATTCTCTACATCTGCGTCTTTATTCCTGCCCTGCCACTAGGTTCATCAGTACCATTTTTTTAGATTTCACATGTGTGCGTTAGCATACGGTATTTGTTTTTCTCTTTCTGACTTACTTCACTCTGTATGACAGACTCTAAGTCCATCCACCTCATTACAAATGACTCAATTCCATTTCTTTCGATGGCTGAGTAATATTCCATTGAAACTACTCATTTTTTAAACGTTTTCTTTGTCTCATAAAAATAATATGGGCTTATATTCAACAACACAGGTGTTTAGACCTCACTCAGAAATTCTATTAAGTTTAATGTCATAGATTAATTCTTAGTCGACTAAAGCAGTGGCAGAGTTAGTGATGGAAATGGCCAAATTATTGACATGTCTAAGTTCGTTGTCTTCAGGATCCATCCATTTTTCCAATATTTTAATCAGTTACTATGTATCAAGTATTTTCCTAAATGCTGGGGATACAAATGTAATGAGTCATGACCTCTGTCCCAAATAATTTTATGATCTAAATGTCGCTTTTCTCACAATATGGTCCATAGACAACCTACATCAGAATCACCTGAGGAGCTTGATAAAAACACACATTTCTGGATCCCAACCCAGACCATTCCCAGCCTGGAATCTACAGGTGCCTCAAGTAGGTCTAATGTGTGCTAATTTTGAGGATAATTGGTCTAATGTGATGAAAGATAGGATTGGGATGTATCAAGGTTATTTCAAGCGGTACTTGGAGAAAATAGGTGGATGGTGATTCTATTAACTGAAATTGAGATTAGAGGAGACATGTCACCATTGGGAGAAGATAAAACATTCTGAAGCATTCTCAAGTAGATGAATCAAATAGGTATCTGTCACTTAGGGAAGTGGAAATAAATATCTGGGAGTCATCAGCACAAAGATGGTCACTGAGATTGGTAATATTACTCAAGAAGAATGTTCTTGAGTAGAGTAAGATTTAATTTTTTTTAAAAGAATAAAAAAAAAAAGTCCTAAAGAAAAATCCTCCAAAGCAAGCAGAGAGCATAAAGTAATCAGTAGCAAGTAAAAGAAGCAACTGAAGCATTTCAAATTACATAAATTAACACTTGAAGAGGTGGTCTGTCTTTATCCCTGGTCAGATTACAAGACTCCCATGTTGGCATCAAGACAGGATTCTCCGCCTTTGCCTATTCCGTCATCTTCACTGGCTTTGTTATCCACCTGGATCTCTTCTGTAGGCCCAATTAAACCTTCAGCACCTACAGATTTCATGTTCTCTCAGGGCCAAAAGCTCTAGTGCAGAGAGGAGCTACTTTCTCCCAGTGAATAAAACAAGTTCTAGCTCTATCTCTCATTGATCCAAGTGTGTCACATGCCCCCCACATCAACTAGTCACTAGGATCAGGGAAGTATTGATAAAATATGCTGATTGTCTTAAGTCCCTCAGAACTCATCTATAGGAGCAGTGGTAGGGTTAACTCCTAACACAAACTACAACCACCAAATCATATGACCTGAGATTCAGAAAGAGAATAGATCTGAAAGAAAACCTGTAAAAGCCTTAGGAAGTAGGAATGAAGATTAACTAGTCAAATAGAACAAAAATGTCAACTTCATTGGGCATTAAAGTCATGCTCACAGCTCATTGTTTAAGGACTATAACTTCCTTGTCTTTTTGAAAACTAGGATATCACTTTCCTGCCTTGTCTGCCTGTTCCTCTCCCACTCACTATTCTTCTTCAAAGATCAGTAGTTTGTCAATCTAATTTCCTACTTACTTCAGTACCCTGGGAAGTCATAAATCCTAACCAGGGTCCTTAAACTCATTTAAGACCTCTATTTTGGTGTCATAATGTATACACACATCTGACTGTGAGATGCATTAAATATACCTACTCATTTCCATAATCATTCAGAGTTTTGCACTGTACTAAATAAGACTCAGTGGATTTTTTTTTTTTTAACTGCTCTCTGGGCTTTGTCCATGGAAGAATGCTGTTTAAAGGGCAGCCTTAGATAATTCACATAGCTAAAGGTCATGAAGTTGGAAAAGGAAGAATGATAGAGTTGCTCATAAAAGAAGGCAAGTGATATTAAGTTGAGGTTATCTGAGTGCAAAGAAATCAAATAATGAATAGGAAGAGAGAGGAAGTTTGATTGAAAAAGTATATATGTATACCTTAAATGCTGGGATATTATAGAGTTATTAAAAAGTAAACATTACAAAGGAGGAAAATATATTTAAGTCATGGAAAATATTGGTTAGTAAAGTACTGAAAATGCAATAAAATTGCATGCATTATATATTTTATTCTTTATACTCTCCTTTATTTTCCAGACTTTCTAAGCACATATTACCTTGAGATTAAATCAAAAGAAGATAAACATCATCTGTTTGAGTTGCACTCTTCTTCACCTCTCCCATCAAAAAATTTTAATTTTATTGCTTACACTCAGATTTTTCTTTAAAAAATGCACAAGGTCTTGAAGCCGTATCTCAAGGATTCCTATCAGAGTTAACCCAGATAAAGTCATAAAATGTATGACGGTCACTACATTATTTTCCAGGGTCAGTGATCCAGTAACTTCAACTATCCAGAAAATGTCCGTGAAGCTAGAAGGAAGTTATAATCAAAACATGTAGAAGTATGGGGAATGCTGTTATATGTAAGCAATACGTTCCAAAATTTTGTTGGGTGTGCAAAAAAAAATCATATAATTTGTCATTTTTCCCTGAAATATTTTAAATAATTTTATGGCTTATCTTAAGTGACTAATTTTTTTTAAAGATAGTAATCCAAAAAATCACATAGAAATCAATCGTAAACAAAAAGAGACAGTGTTCTCATTAACGTCCATAATATGCTTAATCTGGAGGTCAACAGAAGTAATATTTTGATTGATACCTTTTCCTTTCCTTTCTGTTCCTTGCTCAAACCCTCCTCTTATGCACTTCAACTCATTTGCCAGTTTTCAGCTAAACTGATATTTCTCACCCCTTTTTTTAAAATTATCAATCCCCAGGAATATTTTTAGACATATTTTTCCTGATTGTTCTCCATGAAATTTTAATACCACAGGTATTTATATATACTATGTATCTGTTCTTCCACTGTTTGTATATTTGTGCTTTATACTTAACAAAAGGAAGATTTTTTTCTGCCCCAAAGAATCAATTTTCACACCCTTAGAGGTGACATCACCCCCACTGAGAATGCACGTACTACAGAGCTTCACAAAGGAAGAGCTACTGGTGTTTAGGGACATGCAATTCTTTGTTATACAGAAATGACCCCCAAATTGCAGGACCCTTAGCTTCCTTGGATCCTGCCCAACAAATATCAGTGATATCTCTAGTAACTGTGGTAACAAAAAATGCTTCCTAAGAGAAGAGATAATGTCCTTATAGAAGAATTCCCAATAGTATATGTAGATACTCCTCATCCAGGAAGCAGAGCTTTACCCCTCCTTCGCTGACCTTGGACTAGATTTATGATTGGCTTCCAATGAACTGAGTAGGGAAAGAAAAGTAATAGTAACTTTATAGAGGAGGAACCTGGCATACACCATGTTAACATGTGATAAAGTTTACCATCCCCAGTGATGTCATGTAGATATCATGTACCCCTGATATGATGTAAGTGCACTTCGTGATATTCTTTTATAAAAGGCATAACTCTGATCTAATCATGACGAAAACATTAGACAGATACAAATCAATGAGCATTCTATAAAATATCAGATTGGGCAGTACTCCTAAAACTGTCAAGATCACAAATAACAAAGAAAAGATGAATAATTTCACAGACCAGAGGACATTAAAGAGACATGACCTTTTAAGGCAAGTAATACACTAATTTAAATCCTGGAACACACACACACAAAAGGACATAAATGGAAAATTTGTTAATAGCCAAATGAAGTTGGGAATGAAGTTAATAGTAATGCACTAATGTTTGCTTTGACAAATGTACTGTGATAATATAAGATACTGACAAAATAGGAAATTAAATGAGAGGTACATGGAACTCTCTGTATTAACCCTACAAGTATTCTGTACATCTAAAATTACTCCAAAATAAAAAGGTTTATTTTTAAAATGTCCCCTGTCCCCATACACGCTTCCAAATACTCCCTCTGAGCAATAGTACCCTGAATGGAGAAAACTATTAGACTAACCTTTTAAAAATGCACATCCAATCATGTCACTTTCTGGCAAATTCTTAAGTGAGTACCTCCCCTTATTTATCACACAAGATCCTCATTGCATCTCTTTTGATGACCTTTTCAAACTCATCTCTCTCTACTCTACCTCAGGTGCCCTTCACTTCCTTCACTACTCCTGGCTTTTCACATTTCCCCAAATGCATCTGTTGTTTCATCCTTCCATACCTCCACACTACCTAATATCAAGATAGTAGACATGATTTAGAAATAGATTACAATGAAGATTTGTCTGAGTTTAAGAAAGATTAAATGGGCCAAGGAGAATAGCTGTTTTTGTTCGTTTTAGTTATTCCCTGCTACCTACAATAGTCATCCTGTCTGACAGAATCTTTTGATCAAAGATCTAGTCACGTAGATTATTGCCTGATTGAAAAATAGCCTGTGGTGCCCCAGGAATGAACCAGAGGCGAAGCAGCCCATGGTATGTACAATATCAGACCCCACAATTCTATAGCTTGGATATGCTCATAGCACAACTTTGACAGATGGCTCTCAGAAATGATACACTTAATTTAAGCATTTGATTATTGCGATAATGAGAGGATGATAATGATTAACACAGCTTTAACCTCTCAGTAGACGGGAGCTAAAACATAACTTGCATGGAAAAAAAGGGTCTTTTTGTTTGTTTGTTTTAAGGACAGTATTTAGTAAGATATATTGGTTTATTATCTTTGCATCATTTCTGACCCATAAAGAATTTGAATCTTTATGGATTCAATGCAAAATTCACACTGAAAGAGTTATCAAAACAGGATTGACCATCTAGCCATCATTCTTTGAAGTAGGATTTCAATATGGGTCCTATGGCTTTAATAAACAATGCTCCTGTACTCTCATTCTAGAATTTCCAAAAAATAATCCCATTTAAATAAATACCTAGCTAAATAAAAGTTAATGTCCATACATTAAGCGATCATGTGTTATTTTCAAACACTATAATACATTTCTCTAAAACACTAACTTAATTTCTGAAGCATGTCTATACATTTTCTTCTCAAAGTGTCAAATATGTAAAATTATTGAGTACAGCTGTTTGGCAATGGAGAAGTCCTTTTCCAGGATGCTAAATCACAGAAAACTGCAAGATAAGTGTGTTCTGACTTATTCATCCTGAAAAAGATGAAGATGTGACATTATTCAAATAATCAGTTTGGTATTAGAGACATGAAAGTTCAACTGTTTTAATCAATATTAAAACTGCTTCTAGCTATAAAAAGCATTAAATAAGCTATATATGAAAGAACACTAAAGGAGCAAGTTTGAGATTTCTAGGGAAGCAGTAAAATTCATATTTCCTAGTACTGGTAGACTCACATCTCCTAAAATAGGTAGGAATCTACTGTGCCCAGCTAGTATCACCAAAAACTAAGAATCCCATTAGAGACCAATGAACTAGAAAAGCCATTATAAAATACACTACACTGCTATTTCTATATGTATCCTCCCAATACCATTATGATTCTGTATTCTTGGTTAAATTAGCCAAGAACTTTTAGTCCTGCTAATTTGTAGCCATAATGTTACATAATGCTCCTATCAGAAAAATAGGGGAAGAAAGAGGAAACTGTGGCGGAAATACTTCATTAGAAAATGCTTTAATTAGAAAAAAAATTAAAATTGTAGTAGAAGAGTTTCTCTTTTAGTAATGGCAGAGTAGCTTATGTTAGACTAATTATCTGATAATAATTATAAAATTTTAACAAAAACAAATTATATGGATGCACTGGAGAAAGAAAAAATGGCCAGAAAGTGAAGGAAAAAAGAAAACTACACTGAGTCAATTTTATGTTTATATGGTCTGAGTACACCTTCCAGTCCACCCAGGACTGTGTGGCTAGAATTCAAACAGAAATCCATAGTCTTACTGTCTTGAGAAGGGGAAAGGTGGCTGCCAGACTGTGTGGAGTGTGAGAGAGAAGTCCAAGAATGGAGAGAACCAGAGAGGAGGACCTTCAAAACTCTACTAAAAATCTTCACCCAAATCCTGGCTAAGCCCTGAAAGTAGGCATAGTAAGCATGAAAGATGCCATGTTTTCCAGCAAAAGCAGTACCTGGGAGACTAGGAGGGGAAAAAAAATTCCTGCACTTCTCCCTGAAATGGAGATATAGTTTGGAGCTTGAGTCCAGTCGTGGAGTTTTCCCTAGACTGCTAGAAAAAGTCAACACTGTTCAGAAAAAGATAACAGAATCAAGAGCATCTCTAAAATATGTCACTTACAAAGGCCTGTAAACAATTTAAAAAAATACTAGACATGCACAAAAATACAAAAAATGAAACCCAAAATCAAGAGAAAAAATAAAGAATAAAAACCAACAACGAGAAGACCCAGATGTTGGTATCTGCAGATAAGGACTTTAAAGTAGCTATTATAAATATGTGCAATAACTCAAAAATAAGTTGGTCAAAATGAATAAACAGATGGTGAATAATAAGAAAAATATAGAATAAAAAGCACTAAATGGAAATTCTAGACCTATAAAATACATGAGTCTAATTAAAAAAAAACTTCTCTGTATAAGCCTAAGATCATATTTGATATAGAAAAAAAAAAAAGGTTAATGCACCTTAAGATAGATCAACACAAATATAAATGATCCATTCTAAAGAACAGAATAAAAAACCCCACCCAAAACCTCCTTGCCTTGACTCGACTACGAGAACGTATGAAGCTGTCTAAAATATATGTAATTTGAATCCCAAAAGGAGAGGAGAGAAAGAATAGGATTGAAAAAAATTTACTTGAAGGAAGAATACCTAAAAAATTCCCCAATTTTGTGAAAGACGTTAACTTGATAAACACAAAGCTCATCAAACACCAGGAAGAGAAATAGAAAGGCAATAATACCGAGGTACAACAGAGTCAAAGATAAAAAAAGATATAGGGGACATCTTGAAAGCCATGGGACAAGTAAAATCACATTACATACATGTAAACAACAATATGAAATACAACTGATGTCTCATCAGAATAAAATAGTAACTATATGACAATGGTAAAGCATCTTCACAGTGTTAAAAGGGGCAAACACCTGCCAAGCCAAAATTCTAGATCTTGAAAATATACCCTTGATCATATTGTGAGGGCACAATCAAGATGGTGGAGTAGAAAATGCTGAGCTCACCTCCTCCCACCAACACACCAAATTACAACTATATGTAGAACAACTCTCTCTGAAAATGAACTGAAGACTAGAAGAACAGCTCTTCTATAATTAAAGATATAAGGGAAAAAAGAACACATTTAGATGGGTAGGAGGAGCAGAGCCACAGACCTGGTTGGGACCCATACCCCTAGTGTGGTGACCAACAAACAGGAGGGGATATCACAAACTCAAAGATCCTTTCTAAGGATTGAGAGGCTTGAGCCCCACACTGGACACCAGAGCTCTGGAGACTGGCACCAGGAAGATGAGCCCCCTTAAATGGTTTCCAAAACCAGCAGGGCTCATGAGCAGGAAAGCCAGAAGATTCTAGGAAATGGAGAATTTGTGGTTAAAGGGCTCATTCACAAACATACTCACTTCAAAGCCTCTGCAGACTGAAAAGTGCCTGGTGCTCTAGGCAGCCTGCCAATATTGCCTCAGCATGCCCCCCCCCACCTGTTCTGGGCTCCACTCCAGCCCCGACCCCTACCCCAACAAACAAGAATCTAGGACCAGACAGTTGCACAGGTGAATTTGTCAAACACTGAAAGAAGAGTTAGTACCTATCCTTCTCAGGCTATTCTAAAACATTGAAGAGGAGGTAACACTTCCAAACTCATTCTATGAGGCCAGCATTGCCCTGATACTAAAACCAGACAAAAACACTACAAAAAAGGAAAATCTGTAAGCCAATACCCCTGATGAACATAGATGCAAAAATCCTCAACAAAATATTAGCAAACCAAAATCAACAACACATTAAAAGGATCATACATCATGATCAAGTGGGATTTATTCCAGGGATGCAAGTATGTTTTAACATCTGCAAATGTGATACACCACATTAACAAAATAAAGGATTAAAATCACATGACCATCTCAATAGATGCAGAAAAAGCATTTGACAAAATTCAGCATTCATGATAAAAACTCCAACAAAGTGATTATAGAGGGAACATACCTCAACATAATAAGGGCTGTATATGACAAACCCACAGGTAATGTCATATTCAATGGTGAAAAGTTGAAAGCTTTTCCTCTAAGATCAGGAGCAAGACAAGGATACACACTCTTGCCACTTTTATTTAGTGTAGTATTGGAAGTCCTAGCCACAGCAATCAGACAAGTAAAAAAAAAAAAAAAAAATCCAAATTGGAAAGGAAGAAGTGAAATAATCACTGTTTGCAGATGACATGATACTATATTAGAAAACCATAAAGATTTCATGAAAAACTGTTAGAACTAATAAATGAATTTAGTAAAGTTGTAAGATACAAAATTAACACACAGAACTCTGTTGCATTTCTATACACTAATAACAAACTATCAGAAAGAGAAATCAAGAAAACCATCCCATTTATAATCACATCAAAAAGAATAAAATACCTAGCAATAAATTTAACCAAGGAGGTAGAAGAACTATACTCAGAAAACTACAAGACATTGATGAAAGAAACTGAAGACAACACAAATAATGGAAAGATTTACCATGCTCATGGACTGAAATAATTAATATTGTTAAAATTCTGTATTCCCAAAGCAATCTACAGAGTCACTGCAATCCCTATCAAAATACCCATGGCATTTTTCACAGAACTAGAAAAAATAATATTAAAATTTGTATGGAACCACAAAAGACCCTGAATAGTCAAAGCAATCTTAAGAAAGAAAAACACAGCTGGCAGTATCATGCTCCCTGACTTCAAACTATACTACAAAGCTATAGTAATCAAAACTATATAGTAATGGCACAAAGACAGACACATGCATCAATGAGACAGAATAAAGAGTCAAGAAATAAACTCATGCACATATGGCTAATTAATCTATGACAAATGAGGCAAGACTATACAATGGGGAAAAGAGTCTCTTCAATGAATAGTGTTGGAAAAACTGGACAGCTACATGTAAAAGTATAAAACAAGATCATTTGCTTATATCACACACACAAATAAACTCAAAGTGGACTAAAGACTTAAATGCAAGAACTGAAATCATAAAACTCCTAGAAGAAAACATAGGCAGTATGCTCTTTGACATCAGTCTTAGTAATATCTTTTTGGACCTATCTCCTCAGGCAAGGGCAACAAATGCAAAACCAAGCAAATGGGACCACATCAATTTAAAAAGTTGTTGTGCAGCAAAGGAAACCATCAACAAAACAAAAAGGCAACCCACTGAATGGGAGAAGATATTTGCAAATAATATGACTGATAAGGGGTTAATATAGAGAATATTGAATAAAGTAAACCTGATATTTTAATACAAGTTGGTTAATTGAACATAGTATGTCTCTTTCTTTCTCTCTCCCTCTCTCTGTCTCTCTCTCCCTCCATAAAATACTGGATGTAAATTTGAAGAAGTTACTTGTCTTGTTCCATGGTTAACTCGTTAGTCTGTGCAGAGAATTGTTTTGAAGATTTCAGAAAAAAATCATGTTAAACAACTTAACACAGTGCATGGAACATCTTATTATCTAAACAGAGGGTTGCTATTGTTGTTAATGTTATTTCATCATCATCATTATCAATAACAGCAGCAGCAGCAGCCTCTATATACAAGAGAACATACCCAAATAGTCAATTGTAGGAACAGGAATGTCTTTATTCATTGACATTTATTAAGGGTCTACAACAAACCAGTCCTATCTTCTCTGAAAAATGTTGGGGAGGCAAGTATGGTTGGGGCAAAGAAGTTAGTCAATTATACTTGACTAATGAAAGACAATAAGAACCCAGACAGAGTGGGGCTCATAACTAGAGATGCTGAGGTTCTCACAATTCTTTAAAAAACAAATACAAATATTGTACCATTTAGCATTTGGACTTTATCATTTTCATATAATATGATCAGATCTAGATAGAGGATTTGCCATTCTCAGTGAGTCAGCAGACTACCCTTCTCTCCAAGTCCAGGTGCCTGCCTGCAATTAATTCTTCATCCAACGTAAGAACCACCCAGATATGTTTTCTGAACATTCAAACAATGTTTAGAATAAAATGGGTTTGAGGAGAAGCATAGGAGTTACTTAAATTCTAGTAAATTCCAAGAACTCTTTACATGGATAGTGTTTATCATATTATTTACTCATCGTAACACTTAGAGGTAGAAATAAGTATCCTTATTTTACAGATTAAAAAATTCAGAAGTCAGAGAGGTTCAGAATCTTGCCCAAGGACACAGAGCTAACAGGCAAAGGAATGAAACCACAGTTTGTGTAACTCATACTCTGATTTCCACTCTAGCATTGCCTCCCTAACTCATAAGAGATGCCATGACTTTGATCCATTATGCAGAATTATTGAGTCATGTAGGTGGTTAAGTATTTAAACCTTTGAGCAAAGTTCACTTGATGCATCATAATTAGCAACAGAGATTAGCTAATCAAAGTACTAATGATAATCTAATTGGTGTAATGTTTTACTGCTTACAAAGCTCATTCATGTAATTGTATAATTTTTTGTAAAACGGATGACGTGTGGCAGAGATTTCCCCCCTAACTTTACAGGTGAAGAATTTAAGGCTCATAAATGTATTGACTTTCCCCCAAATCATTAAACCTATAAAGAAGTAAAGTTGGGAAATGAATGAATTCTAACTCAATATCTTATGTTCTCCAAATACAGTATATGCCACTATCCAACAGGTCAAGATGATCAAAAGCAGAGTTCTTAGGAGTCCTTCCCCTATTCAGAAATGGTTTGCGGTACATTCTTTAGTGAGTAATTACCCTTTCACCTGCAATCTTAGATCCTGCTTTTGATTCTGGTCTCTTCTCCACGGAAAACATTTTTGAAAGGCTATTGCACTGCCCTGTGAATACAGATTTGGGTTTGACTGTTTTCTTACCATATACAACCTGGAAACACTTTTGTGATCTTAAAGAAAACACCGAAATCACTTTCTGCTATCATTTCCCAACCATAGCTTCTGTAACATGCTATAAAGGAAACTTTTCTTTTTTGTTTTACTAAAAAAAAAGCTGTGCATTTCAGCTTATTGAGCCATTGTACTCTACATATTTTCCATGCTTTATGGTAGGCTTCTGATGCTCATCAACACAACACACAGAGAACATGAAAAAAAGTAAGCATTTTATCTCCTAGTTTGATTTTCAAGATGTGTTTCAAATAATTGGCATAATATTAGAGTAACAGGAAATGCTAGGAGAGTATGCAATATAATTAAATCACATAATAAAGAATATGAGTGAATAATAAATAGAATTGTATACCTACTTCCATTTTTATTTGTCAAAACAAAATCTCCAATTAGTGAATTTGAATTTTAGTAGCAGGTAAGTCCTAGTTGAGCAAAATAAGACTTATTAGCCCTGTTTCTTCAAAACAAAACAAAACAAAACAAAACCTTTAACTTATATTCTGGAATTTTATTTTATAATTTTATTTAATTTCATTGAGAAGAGAAATGGTCTTTTACACTTTGCATCTCAAAGACCATTCACAAAAAGATATGGCCTAGTACTTTACTCTCTTGAGAAGAGCAAATGTCAGAACAGTAAACAGATTGGTTTCAGATTTGGGTTTTACACTCTGATCTATTTAACAAATTGGGGGAGCTTAAATAAAATCATAAATGTTCTGAACCCTCAGCTGCTTATTCACAAATGGAGAAAATCTCAACCTCCTTTTACCACTGTTGTGAAGATTAGTTGTCATAAATGATAGATTCCATTATTTATTAGACCCTTTATATTTATTCAGCACATTCTCCTATAATGTGTGACAGTTAAAGAGTAATTATTTCTTTTGCAACATATAGAACAAAGGATTAGTACTAGAATATACAAAGAATTCCTACAGATGAATTCTTTATATTTTGTACATTTAAAAAATCAGAAATGATTTTTTAAATGTACAAAATACATGAATAGGCATTTAACAGAAAAGTACATATAGGGACTTCCCTGGTGGTCCAGTGGCTAAGACTCCGTGCTCCCAATGCAGGGAGCCTGGGTTCAATCCCTGCTCAGGGAACTAGATCCCATGTGCATGCTGCAACTAAAAATCCTGCATGCTGCAACGAAGATCCTACATGCCACAACTAAGACCTGGTACAGCCAAATAAATAACTAAATAAATATTAAAAAAAAAAAGATAAGCGTATATAGTCCCTCACTGGTAATCAAGGAAATGCAAATTAAAATCATAATGAAGATGTTTTTGTTTAGAGTTGGTCAACTCAACACATGCATGAAGTTTCTCTTCCTCAAAGACTTGTATAGTATAAATAAAGGGACGACGACAACCAAAGGCAAGCAATTGGTTTACTAGTTGGGAGGGAGTGATTAAGTGAAAGATTACATGTTGAATTCTAAGAGCTTCTCCCCAGCCTTTCCCTAATAGCACTTGGGACACAGGCAAAAAGACTTCTTCTGCCACGTTGGAGACTATAAATATCTTGTCAGAGGAATCTAACCAGCTCCAGTGAAAAATCTAAAACTACTAGTGTCTGAAGTTACATAGTGAAATGGATCAATCGAATCACCCTGCAGTGTGGCTCACATTAAACAAGCCCTTTCCAGAGCTTCCCATCAGCTTTTTACTGCCCTAGTCTTCATATGAGAAAAAAGTCAACAATCACCAGACTTGTGAAAATTTTCTAACATGAGTAACACAAGCCAAAACAAGTAAAACAAATAAAGATAGATAGGATAGAGGGTAAAATGACAAAAGCAACTTGGAGGAAATAAGCTATAGAAGGGGAAGAAAACTTAAAAACAACTATTAATGTCTTCAGGGAGAGAGAGAGGAAGAGATTCACAGGTTTACAGGATGGTGGTCTCCTCTGTAGTGGGCAAATAGAGGGACATCAAAGGAGCTGATAATGTTCAGTTTCTGAAGATAGAGGTCAAAACCATCATGAGGTATAGATTCTCTTTGCAATCACACTACGTGGCCAACAGAATAGCAATAATTGCTAGAGACAGAAGATAAATGAAGGGCACTTTTTATCAGTAAGATATGTTAGAGCTGGAGGGACTTCCCTGGTGGCTCAGTGGTTAAGAATCTGCCTGCCAATGCAGGGGACACGGGTTCGAGCCCTGGTCCGGGAAGATCCCACATGCCTCGGAGCAACTAAGCCCGTGCGCCACAACTACTGAGCCTGTGCTCTAGAACCCGCGAGCCACAACTACTGAGCCCGTGTGCCACAGCTACTGAAGCCCGTGCACCTAGAGCCTGTGCTCTGCAACGAGAAGCCACTGCAACGAGAAGCCCCTGCACAGCAACAAAGAGTAGCCCCCGCTCGCCGCAACTAGAGAAAAGCGCACAAGCAGCAACGAAGACCCAACGCAGCCAAAAATAAATTAATTAATTAATTAATTTTAAAAAAAGATATGTTAGAGCTGGAGAGAAACACGCATACATACATACATACACACAATTCTCTAGAGTCTATAAGTGCAGAGAAAATAAAAAGTGAAGTGAGATCAGAGAGCAGTGACTAGTGTGCTATATACAATTTTTTTAATGCTTATGGTAAAAGGAGTGAAGGATCTGTAATCAAGTGCTTCCTCTGCCAGTTAATACTTGGGTGAAATTGGGCAAACTAAGTTTTCCAAGACTTAGTTTCTTCATCTATGAAACAGAATAATAAAATACATTCTATGGGATTACTGTGAGTATTCAAGATAATGTACACACAAAGTTTGTAGCAAAGTGGCTGATCCAAAGTAGAAATTAAATCAATATCAGTTATTCTTATAGTAAAATATATGGAGTTCTCATTACACAGTGATGGTTAAGCCACTCTCATCAAATATTTTTTCTCATTTTTCTTACTTTGTTAATTAAATAACCTCCCCAGTTATCTACCTATATCTATTATCAGTCAATAGATACGCATGTGTATGTGTGTGTGTATATATATAGATATATCTACATATATCTATTGATTGATATATATCTACATGTATGTGTGTGTGTGTATACTGATCAATCAATAGATATATATACAAGTCTGCATGGACCCCACCTTACTGTGGAAGTCAAGCTCCTGTTTACCAGAAAGAAAATAAGCAGCTCCTCATGTAGAGTTCTGGCTTTATAATTCTTGATTCTAATTCTAAAAGTTAATATCTTACAATCAGCTTAAAGTCTCACTTTGGTTTTGTTTTTTATCTAGTATTTGCTAAATGGCCCTAATTTTGTGCTCCTGTTTTAGGATGATTAAGATGTTCTATGGATGATTTGAAGACCTAATAATTGATTGTGTGGGAAGGAAGGATATCAAAAGGAAGAAGAAGAGGAGCCGGATTATACAAACAAAAACATTCCAAGAGCAAAGATTGCTCCGCTGTGCCAGATTAAAATATGTCTTGCAAACATTCACTTCTGCTTGAAATTGCCAGGGAAAATGTGCCTGCATTTTATATCCCTCTAACGGACCCAGATTACCCTTTGAAATCAGAATGATCTGTGGTTACACGCGTTTTGGTTTCCAGTAGGTGCCATATCTGTTTTTCTTCATTCAGCAGTCAGATACCTGAAGCTGGTGGCAAAGTCATAAGCTACAAAGCTAAATGAAAAGGCATTTGGGTGATAATTTAATTCACATTTAATTGTGCCTAGAGCAATTAGACCTGATGAAAACCATTTTATCAAAGAGTAAAATTTGGATCCATTCTATCTCATCCCAGGAACTCCAGACAAGCTCATACATGAACTGGATCAAGAGATCACCAAAGTCTCTCTTTAAGCATTAGACGTCGAGACTTTTTGTTTTTATTATTATTATTTTTAATGCAAGCCTTTCAAGGCACTGAATTCCTTTGAATCTTTGTAAATGAGGACCCTATATCCACCCAGATAGCATTAACTTCTCTCAGTCAAGGCTGCTGTAGAAATGATAATATACATAGTGACAGCAAACATTTATTGAACACTTACATTACACAAAGAACAGGGTGAAAGCTTCACATTGACGAGTACATCTAATGCTCACAACCCTGTGAAGAAAGCTGTTTACCATAAAGATAGGCAAAGTGAGGCCTGGAGAGGAGAAAAGAAGTGACTTGCCCAGTTCCACAAAGGCAGTGTGACTGAGTGTACTGTGAGTTCATCAAAATCCATTTTCTTCATTTATGGGGAACTAGCCTACACTTTCCAACTTTTCCTTCAATTAAGCATGGCAATGTAATTAACTTCTGGCCAATAGAATATGAGCAGAAATAGCATGTTTCCAGGTGAATATGTTTAAGAAGTGGTGGTCTTCCACATGGGGCCTTTCCGAATCCGGGGCTGAATCGAGAACACACCAAGGCCGTTTGAAGATGGTGGAGCCACAAAAGAGTTAAGAGCCGGGGTCTTGAACTGACTAAAGAATGTGCATCCTACAAACTCCCTTAGCCACCCATTACACTTTATTTAAGCAAGAAATCAACCCTTAGAATGTCAGTGGCTTAATACAATAAGATTTATTGGTTACTAGCTACAATATTTATGTAAATGCTAGCTGCCTTTAGGGGCATAAACTGAGTGTTGAACTCGGATTTTGTGACTTTTAGAGAACAAGATATTAAACATTATGATGTACCACTCTAAGCCTGATGAATAAATCCTCCTCACTAGAATTCTGAACACTTGCCTCATTCCATCTTATTTGACAACTGTCTTGTTATTGTGTTGATTGGGGAAATCAATCAGTAATTTACCCTGACTGTATATCCACTAATAGATAGATAGATAGATAGATAGATAGATAGATAGATAGAGATATATATATACTATTTGAAAAATCATAATATATTATTTTCAAAGTAAGGGAATAGGGAAGTTATCTTTGTGGAAACCTTGTTTTGAGCCCTGGGTACTTTGAGATTAATGACTCAAACAATCTGACAAATCTGGTAAGTTCTACGAATACTTATATCCCCCAAATGCATATAAATATAATATTTTGCATAAAATCCTAGGGTCCATAGAAATGGATTTAGGACTCCTGACACATGTGTTTTCATATAATTCATGTAGAAGGTTTGCCTGGTAGCAGTTTTATTATCCTCATTTTACAGATGACAAAACATAAGATACAAGTGCTAAGTGACTTGCCTAAGCTCAGACATTTGGTAGATGGCAGAACCAGGATTTAAATTCAAGACAGTTTTACTCCACGGTTCATGTCCTTTCGACTGCTTTATGATTGCTCAGTCCCTGTGGTGCAATGAAACATCACCCAGTTTCTCACAACTACCTTAAAACCACTGTTTTAAACATAAAAATTTGGAAGATATGCCAGCCTTTACAATTCCAAATATTTATTATTCATGCAATTGTGCAGTCATTGTGTGTGTGAGAGAGACTAATAGAAATATCGTGATTGAGAAATGAAGAGAGATATATAGAAAGATTGAGAAAGATACTATCTTCATAAATTATTATGTAAGGCATTACCTTTAAATGACATTTATCTTCATCCACAAATCTTATAGAAAGCTACTGGTAAACCTCACATGAAATAGCCTCATGTGCTTATTCCTAAAGTTCACCTACCCTCCAGACATAGGAGCAGCTTGGAGTTACAGAAAAGCACGCAGCTCTCTTTGGTGTTTTGTAACTTGGACTGAGAAGTTTCTCCTGTCCCAAATTATTTTTCCTCTTTGCCTTGATATATCCCACCCATCTTACTTAACACATACTCTGGCCAATGACTAGTCTCTTCCCCTAAATCAAAACAAAATGAATGAAACAAACCTAAAGAACCTACCATTGTCTCGTTTGGGTGGGAATAAGAACAGTGTGAAGGGATGACATTATAATAGTCCTCCCTAACCTGCAGTTTCACTTTCCATGGTTTCAGTTACCTACAGTCAACCAGGACCCAAAAATATTAAGTGGAAAATTCCAGAAATAAACAATTAATATGTTTTAAATTGTGCACTGTCCTTCTGAGTAACGTGATGAAATTTCGTACTGTCCAACTCTATCCTGCCTGGGAGATGAATCATCCCTTTGTCCAGAGTGCTCTCACTGTATACGTTGCCTGCTCATTAGTACAGGAGTAAATATAGTACGTATATAGGAATACCTCATTCTATTGTATTTCACTTTGTTGCACCTCACAGACCTTGCATCTTCTACAAATTGAAGGTTTGTGGCAACCTTGCATTGTCAGATTATAGCTAACATTTTTTACCAATTAAGTATTTTTTTAATTAAGGTATATCCACTATTTTTTTAGACATAAAGCTATTACACACTTAATAGACCACAGTATAGCATAAACATAAATTTTATAGTCACAAAACCTTCATGTGACTCACCTTACTGTGATATTTACTTTACTGTGGTGATCTGGAACTGAAACCACAATCTTCGAGGTCTGCCTGCATAAAGTTTGGTACTATCCATGGTTTCAGGCATTCACTGGGGGTCTTGAAACGTACCCCTCTGGATAAGGGGTTCTGTTATATAGTCTGTATCACCAGGGTGTGATAGATAATTGCACATCCCTTAATAGCAATTATTTATCTGGGGGTTGTTAGGCTTATTGCCCCTTCCTCCCAACAGACTAATTCTCCAGGAAGACAGTGACTATCATCTCTTATTCTCTATTTCATTCCCCAAACCAGCACAGCTCCTAATAAGAGTAGGTACATCATATTTGTTGAAAGACTAAAATGTGATAGCTTTAGTGCAATTCAAGGATTTGGGGAAATCTCTAATGATAATAGAGAAAGTTCTCTAGTTTGCATCATTCCTGAATGGCTTCAGCACACCTCACAATTGTGTTTCTAAGAATCTGACTAATGAAATGAGCCTGGTGGGGCCCAGGCTGATAAGAAACACTAGCAACAGCCTAGGCAGAAGAGACCACACAAAGATTCTAAATTGCTTTTTCTTCCTCCTCAGGAGCAGCCGGGCTGGGGACTTGCAGAAGGGCAGATGGTGTTGCTCTGCCACACTCCGGAAGCGCCTGTCTCAGTTCCACACCAAGAGCATCTGCTTCTCTCCACTCCTCATCACAGCACTTCCTCCCCGGCCAGGAGACCAGCACCAAAGGCTCTGGCCTCCACAGAGCAGGGACACATTTTCTGCTAACTCAGAGAGAGATCACGAAGAGCTGACAGACAACTGATTAGTTAGAACTCAGGGGTGTACACACCCCAGGGAAAAGTACCAATGGCAAACTGTTGCTGGACCAGCAATGCGCCTTTATTTCCACATCTGAATTTTTTTTTTTTTTAAAGATTGAGAAGAACAGCCTGAGTCATTGTCTCAGTGTCTTCATTATAGCCTGTATCATAGATACCTAGCAGAAAGTACAGAATCTTTGATTTGGGAAGACTGGGCTTTGATTCAAGGCTTCTTCATTTATTGACACTCTTACCTAAGATTCTCTAATATTTCATATCTCAGAGGCAGTTTCCTTGCTTATAAAATGGCAGTAAGTAGATCTATATCATGGACTGCTATGAAGATTCATCTTTTTCTTTTCGCCTATCTCATTATTCCACTAGAGACATTATTCTTGTTGTGCACACATCTCAAAATGTCCACAGACCACCTGCATCAGAATCACTCACTGCCATGGTGATTCTAATGCATGCTCAAGATTGTTATAAACTATTCGATTAAATAAAAATCCAGATTGCACTGGCTTGGTCACAGACAAAATGTGTTTCCGAATCTGGGAGTTAGGTTCCTTAAAAACCTCATGTAGAGTTATTTATGATCAAGAAATTTAGGACTATATATATATATATATATATATATATATATATATATGTATAAAACAATTAGCATAGCAAAATATATGCTTGAGTAAAGCATCCCACAAAAATGCCTTTACAGATTTTTTTTGATATGATCATAAAATCATTTAATATGGACAGCACACACTAACTATAACATTAACAACAACATTATACTCCTCTTGAGACATCCTGATGGTGGTTTTCTTGATATCTATTTGCCATTAGTTGTTTTACATACACTTAGGGATATCCCTTTTCTACATTTTTCTATAAAACATGGGTAAGTTCATCTGGCTTTGTAGCAAATCATCAGTGCATGATGTGATGCCTCTTTGTAATGTTTAATATGCTTATCATTTTAAAATAAGATTGGAGATTGGGGAAATTTAATCAGTGTTAACTAACAATTATATATATTCAATCTAACATTCACATAGGTTCAGAAAGGATAAAGAATTTATAGTTTCACTTTCATGTATGCCCAGTTAGCTTACAGATGGGAGAGATCACCATCCCAGCATCAGGCCAAATCCAAGATCTATACATACAGAACTAGTTGACAAGCAGTGTGTTGCTAACCAATACCTTTATACCAGGTCAGCCGGATTGGAAAAATCAGTCTACGGACTGAAGCTTGGTCTGGAATAAGGAAACAATGCCGGAGGAGGAGGAGAGAAAGGGAGAAAGAGAAAAAGCAGCAGCAACTTATCATTTACTGACTTTTTAGCATCTTAATTACATTACTTCAAGCTTAGGGAAGAGGTACTATTAGCAATTTCTTTTTACAGGAGGGAACATGGGTCTTAAGTTACATCACGTATTAGCTAGATTAAGAAGAGCCATTATTAAAATCTGGCTTTTGTTTTGTTTTTGTTTTCAGTTCCAAAGTAAACCCATCTTACTGTATGTAGTAAGCCACAAACCCTTCTCAATTTTAACAGATGCAGAGAAAAAAAGCATCTCTTCAAAGAATAAGGCAAATACACTTATAAAACCAAACAAAACATTAAAGTGCAAAATTTTCAGACTAAACAGCTAACAGTGACTCTATACGTTTACCCAAGGGGGAAAATGGCTGGCTATATGTGGAAATTAAAAGATCCCTTTACATAGATATACAATAACAAAAGATGAGAAACTAGAGTTATTTAGGGAACACTGGTGTTTTAAGGAAAAAAACATTATAATTTGTAGTTTTGAAATAATGAATGTTAGAAGTTGAACAAATGTAAGTGGAAACACAAATAAAGAATGTTAATTTGCAGACATGGTATCTTCTGTATTTCATCAACTCAGACTGAACATTTATTTTACATTTTAATATCTCTGAAATCAAAATGAGTAATGTATTAGATGGCTCCATGCAGTAACTCTCAACAGGGTGAAAACTGTCTGATTCCAAGGTTAAGAATTTTTTTCCCCACCATACCCATAGTTTCTTGGTTGCAACTCCTGAGGGCATAATTGAATAATGGCAACCCCTATATATTTCAATAAACAAACCAAAAATAACAAATCATTTGAGAAAAGGACATGAATCTGAGTTGTCTGACAACATTCCATTGTTATTCTTTGGTAAGATCAAGAAAGTGCCAGCAAAAAAACCCTGAGACAGATGTCACAGAAAATACTGGAGTAATAAGCTTAAAGACCTGCTCCCTTCAGCAAAGCAACCATTACATTGACAAATACTGATAGAATCAATGTTTTTGGAAACTCTGTAATCTAAGCAAAAAACTTATTAGCAACCAGGGGTGTGTTTAATGCAGAAAGAGACTGCTAAATTTTGGTTAAAAAGTGATGTGGTTATTTTGCTTCCTTGCCTCTTATCCCCAATTCCCCAACTCAACAGTGGCCATAGAAACAGTGGATTGCATTCTTGATGCAGTTTGCTGGTGCCAGAAGGTGAAATACGAACTGTGTTATCAAAATATTGTGCCTAGGCATTTTGACTTGTCTGGTGACTACCTAAGGGACCAGCATAGAAGCTTGCCTTTGCTTTGCCCTCCTTTGGTGGAAGCAGCTTCTCAGACTGATGTCTATCAAAATATTTAAAGACATATATCACTTATAACTGCCTGGGGCAAAGAAAAACATATGGGCAGGTGGCATGGAAGGCAAGAAACAGATAGACTGAAAATCCTGGGAAGGAGAAGGCTGAGGAGGAAAATACTTGGGAAAAAGGGGGCCTTTTATGGATACTGAGTATGGGATGGTCAGAGCCAGGCATGTGCTCAGAAAAGAGGTGAGAGGACCCTAAGCTTGACTTCTGGTTGATTTCTGAGGTCCGTGCAAGCAGGAGGTAAACATTAAGTCAGAGCCATAGGTATCTAGAATAAGCATTTCACAAGTGCCCCAGCTCAGAGCTAATCTGCAAGGACCAAGAGACCATTTCCTTTTTTTCTTGGCTCCCAGTTTAAGGAAATCTCTGTCAAGTCACTGGGGACCACTGAAATAATAGAACAGAGACTTTGGTGGTCACACATGACAAGGAATAAAGCATTTGCAAAAATAAAAAAAAGTTTGGAAAAGTTACTGAACAAATGGATGGCTAAAACCATAACAACAGAAAAATCTGGGGAAGACAGGAAGAGAATTCGATTTCCAGATTTACCACATAATAATATTTAAAATTTCCAGTTTTCAACCAAAATTATAAAGTACACAAAGAAAAAGGAAAAGATGGCCCAGTCACAGGGGAAAAGAAAAGAATGGACAGAAACTAACTCTGAGGAAGCCCAGACATTGGACTTACTAGAGAAATAGTTAAATCAAATGTCTTAAATATGCTCAAAGAGCTAATGAAAACCATGAGAAAAGAACTAAAGGAAACCAGGAGAAAAATATATAAACACATAGAGACTAAAAAGAGATAGGTATTATAAAAAAGAACAAAATAAAAATTCTGAAGATGTAAAGTCAAAACCTGAAATGAAAAATTCACTAGGGTGATTCAATAGCAATTTTAGCAAGCAGAAGAACGAATCAGCAAACTTGAAGACAGAACAATTAATATCCAGTCTGAGAAGCAAGAAGAAAAAAAAATGAAGAAAAATGAACAGAGCCTTGGGTAACTGTCAGGCACTATCAAGTGTAACAATGTATGCATTATGGGAGTTCCAGAAGGAGAACAGAGAGAAAAAGGGACGGAAAGAATATTTAAAGAAATAATGAATGAAAATTTCCCAATTTGTTGAAAAACATGAATCTACACATTTGAGAAGCTCAATGGACAACAGGTAGGATAAATTCAAAGGAGCTACACCAAGACACATTATAATCAAACTCCTGAGAGCCAAAGACAAAGAGAAAATCCTGAAAGTAACAAGAGAGAGCTAACTCCTCACATAAAATGGATCCTAATTAAGATTAATAGCCAATTTCTAATCAAAAAACTTGGAAGCCAGAAGGCATTGGGGAGACAAATTTAAAGTCCTGAAAAAAATAATCAAGAAAAATTCTATAACTGACAAAATTGACCTTCAAAAATGAGGAAAATAAAGACATTGCCAGATAAACAAAACCTGAGATAGGTCTTCAATAGTAATCCTTCCCTACAAGTAATGTTAAAAGGTGTCCTTCAGGCTAAAATGAAAGGCCAATAGACAGTAACTAGACTAGAAGCCACATGAAGAAATAAAAAAACTCCAGTAAAAGTGAGTATATAGGAAAATATAAAAGCCACTATTACTTTGGGAAGTGGGGAGGTTGTAACTCCTCTTTTTGTTTCTCATATGACTTTAAAACCAAATGCTCAAAACAATAAATTATTTTAATGTACACACAATGTATAAAAATATAATTTGTGACATACTAATATAAAGTGGGAACACAGCTGTATAGGAGAGATTTTGTATTCTATTGAAGCTAAGTTGATATCAATTCAGACTAAATGGCTATAAATTCTGGATGTTATTTTAATCCCATGGTAACCAAAAGAAAATAACTAAGAGACAGACAGAAAAAGATATGAGGAGGGAATCAAAATAATATATTATGAAAGAGTTTTAAAAAAGAAAGCAATATTGAATTAAGGAATGAAAACTGACATAAGACATAGAAATCAAATAGCAAAGTGGCAGTAGAAACTCCTTCTTCATTAGAAACCAGTATAAATGCAAATAGAGGGACTTCCCTGGTGGTCCAGTGGTAAAGAATCCACCTTCCAATGCAGGGGGCATGGGTTCAATCCCTGGTTGGGGAACTAAGATCCCACATGCCGCAGGACAACTAAGCCCACGTGCCACAACTACAGAGCTCACGTGCCTCAACTAGAGAGTCCGTGTGCCACAAACTACACAGCCCACATGCTCTAGAGCCTGTGTGCCGCAAATTACAGAGCCCAGGCGCTCTAGAGCCCATGTGCCACAACTAAAGAAGAGAAAACCCACATGCTACAGCTAGAGAGAAGCCCGTGCGCCACTAGAGAGAAGCCCATGTGCCACAACTAGACAGAAGCCCATGCACCTCAACAAAGAGCCTGCACACTGCAACTAAGACCCAACGCAGCCAAAAACAGTTTAAAAAAGTGCAAATGGCTTACAATTTACACAACACAGAATGGACAAAAAAATACGATACAACAATATGTTGTCTTCAAGAGATCATATCCGAGGACACAAATAGGTTGATAGTGAAAGGATGAAATAGGATATTTTAGACAAATAGTAACCAGAAGAGAAGTGGAATGGCTATACTAATAAACAAAATAGAATTATAGTAAAAAAAAAAAAAAATGGTTAAAGAGACAAAGAGTCACTATATATTGATAAAAGGGTCTATTCATCAACAAAACAATTATAAACATATTTAAAACAAATAAAAAAGCCCAAAATATATATAAAGAAAACAGTGACAAAATTAAAGAGAGAAAGAGGTCTACAGTAATAGTTGGAGACTTCAGTAATCCACTTTCAGTAATGATTAGAATATCTACCCAGAAGGTCAATAAGGAAGTAGAGAACTTGAACAACACTATAAACCAACAAAACCTAACATATAGAGAACACTCCACATTCCAAGAAACAGAAGACACATTCCTCTGAAGTGTCCAGGTACACATGGAATAGTCACTAAGACCATATGTCAGGCCACCAAAGAAGTCTCAATAAATTTGTAAAAATTGAAATCATGTAAAATATCTCCTTTTACCATAATGGGATAAATATAGAAATCAATAACAGAAGGAAAACTAGAAAATTCACAAATATGTGCAAATTAAACAATGCAGTCTTAAACAGTGGGTCAAAAAATAAAAATGGAAATTTGAAAATACTTGGAGATGAATGAAAATAAAAACACAAGATACCAAAATGTATGAAAAGCAATGAACTCAGTGCACAAATGGAAATCTATATATAGCTGTAAATACTTACATTAAAAAAAAAAATCTCAAATCAATAATCTAACTTTACAGCTTAAGGAAGTAGGAAAAAGAAGAGTAAGTTAAAGCCAAAGCTAGAAGAAAGGAAAAATTAATGATTAGTGTAGAAATAAATTAAATAAAGAATAGAAAAAATGATACAGAAAAACAGTTAATCGAAGTTTGGTTCTTTAAAAATATCAACAAAATTACTAACCTTTAACCAGATTGACTAAGAAAAAAGAGAGAAGTTGAAAATAAAATCTGAATTAAAAGCAGATAAATTACTACTGACCTTACAGAAATAAAAAAGAACCACAAAAGAATGCTATGAATAATTCTACATGTAAAAAATGAGATAAACTAGATAAAATGAACAAATTCCTAAAAACACACAAATTACCAAAACTGACTCAAGAAGAAGTAGAGAATTTGAATAGATCTGTAACAAGTGAAGAGATTGAATCAGTAATCCAAAAACTGCCAACGAAGACAAGTCTAGGGTCAGGTGACTTCACAGATAAATTCCAACAAATATTTAGCATGAACATCAATCCATCTAAAACTAGTATAAAAATAGAATATGAGAGAGCATTACTTAATGCATTCTGTGAAGCCAACATTACCCTAACAGCAAAGCCAGATAAAATGTCAAAAACTGGGAAAAGCAGACCAATATCCCTTCTACAGATGCAAAAATCCTCAAAAAAATAATAGCACACTGAATCCAACAGTATATTAAAAGGATTTTATACCATGACTAAGTGGGATTTATTCCCCCCCCCAATGCAATGGTGTTTCAAAATTAAAAATAAAATCTCAATCAATGTAATACAGTGCATAAATAGAACAAAGGAAAAAACACAATTATCATCACCTTAATTGACACAGAAAGGCCATTTGACAAAATCCATCACTTTTTCATAAGAAAAATTCTCCACAAACTAGGAATAAAAATAGATTTCCTCTAACTGATAAGGAGCTTTTATGAAAAATCCCAAGCTAATATCATATTTAATGGTGAAATCTGAAAGTTTTCCCTATTATCAAGAACAAAACAGAGTCCCACTTTCACTACTACTACTCAACCTTGTACTGGAAGTCCCAACCTTTAGGTGAGAGCAATTAGGTGAAAAAAAGAAATAAAAGGCATCCATATTCGAAAAGAAGAGGTAAAACTATTTTTATTTGTAATTGACATGATCCTATATATAGAAAATCCCAAATAATAAACACTCGCAGGTGCACACACAACACACACACACACACACACACACACAAACTGTTAGAGCTAATAAATCAATTCAGCAAATTTTCAGGGTACAAAATCATTATGCAAAAGCCAGTTGTGCTTCTATACTGAAAAGGAAATTAAGAAAACAATTCCATTTAAAATAAGACCCCAAAATATAAAATGCTGAGGAATAAATTTAAGCTAGGAGGTAAAAGACTTGTATACTAAAACCTATAAAACATTGCTAAAAGAAATAAAGGAGATATAATTAAACAAACAAACAAACAAAAAAACCCCACATTTAAAAGTTGAAAGACTTACTATTTTTGAGATGGCAATACTACCTAAAGTGATCAAAAGATTCAATACAATCTCTGTCACAAGTCCACCTTTGTGTTTCTTGTTTGTTTGTTTGTTTGTTTTTGCAGAAATATTAAAGCCAATCCTCAAATCCATATGGAATTATAGGGGAGTACTTGATAGCCAAAGCAATATTGAAAAAGAAGGCCAAAGTGGAGACTCATATTCTCAATTTCAAAACTTACTACAAAACTACAGTAATCATAATAGCATTGTACTAGCATAAGGATGGACATATAAACCAATGGAAAAGAATTGAGAGTCCAGCCGTATACCAGTATATCTATGGAAAACTGATTTCAACAAGGATGCCAAGACCATTTAATGGGAGAAGAATAGTATTTTCAACAAGTGGTGCTGGAGTAACTGGATATTCACATCCAAAAGAATAAAGTTGGACCTCTACCTCACATTATATACAAAAATTAACTCAATAAAGATGTTAAAAAAACTTAACTCAAAATGGATCAATATTATAAATATGAAACCATAAATTCTTAGAAGAAAACATAGTGGTAAACCTTGGATTTTGGCAATGAATTCTTCTTAGATATGACACCAAAAGAATGAGCAATAAAATTTAAAAAGAGGGATAAATTGTACTTCATTAAATTAAAAATATTGGAGTGCTGGGCTTCCCTGGTGGCGCAGTGGTTGAGAATCTGCCTGCCAGTGCAGGGGACACGGGTTCGAGCCCTGGTCTGGGAAGATCCCACATGCCGCGGAGCAACTGGGCCCGTGAGCCACAACTACTGAGCCTGCGCGTCTGGAGCCTTGCTCTGCAACAGGAGAGGCCGCGATAGTGAGAGGCCCGCACACCGCGATGAAGAGTGGCCCCCGCTTGCCATAACTAGAGGAAGCCCTCGCACAGAAACGAAGACCCAACACAGCCATAAATAAATAAATTAATTAAAAAAAAAAATTTGAGTGTCAAAGAAAATTATCAAGAAATTAAAAAGACTATCTACAGAATGGGAGAAATAGTTGCAAATCATATATCTGATAAGAGTGCATGATCCAGAATATATATACAGCACAACTCAATAACAAAAAAGCAAACAATAGAATTTTAAAATGGGCACAAGACATGAATAGAGATTACTCCCAAGAAGATATAAAAATGCTCAATGAGTGCATGAAAAGATGTTTAATATCATTAGTTATTAGGGAAATGCAAATCAAAACCACAATGAGATATCACTTCATATTCACTAGGATGGCTATAATTGAAAAAAAGAAAAATAACAAGTATTGGCAAGGATGTGGAGAAATTTGAACACCTGTACATTGCTGGTGGAATCTAAAATGGTGCAGTCACAGATAAAAACAGTTCCATAGTTCCTCCAAAAATTAAACATAAAATTACCATATGACCCAGAAATTCCATTCCTACCTAAAAGAAAAAGAAACAATTATTCAGATATTTAGATACTTCTCCACATATGTTTATAGCAGCACTATTCATGATAGGTGAAATAGCCAAAAGGTAAAAATGACCCAAATATTCATCAACCAATGAACAGATAAATTATATGTACATTAAATGGAATATCATTCAGCCATACAAAGGAATGGAGTACTAATACATGCCACGGTACAGATGAACTTTGAAAACACTTTTCTAATTGAAAGAAGGCAGACACAAAGTTACATATTTTATGATTCCTTGTATATGAAATACTCAGAATAGATAAACCCATAGAAACAGAAAGTAAGATGTTATGAGGAGTTACTGCTTAATGGATATGAGTTTTCTTTTGGGTGATAAAAATGTTTTAGCACTAGACAGAGGTGGTGGCACAGCACCTGTGAATGTATTAAACGCCACTGAATGTACATTTTAAAATGGTTAATTTTACGTTATGTGAATTTCACCTCAATTTTTAAAAATACAAAGTTAATGTCAGCAGCTTGGAAGCAAATCTCAGAGTTACTAGAGGGGCCCTCTTTTAGAAAGTACAACATCATCAGCGCTTTTGACTGCACAAAAGATGACACCAAATGGTAAAAAATGAACATTAACAACTCTAAATAACTTCTCAAAAAAACTTCAAAGGGTCTGCCTCTGAATATTAGAATGCTTTATAAATACCTTAATTTTGCCTCGTCCCACACACAAAAAGATGATAGGTATAAAAAAACTGACAAAGTCAACAGGAGATTTCAATAGTAAGTTATTAACATTATTCTAAGTGATAAGAAAGCATGGTTAGAGTATAATTGGCAATGTATTTATTTATATTGGCATATAAAATAATGGTGCTTCCTACAATTAATAGCATTTTGAGTTTAGTGAAAAATAGTAGCTATAATGATATCACTACACTTTCAACAGATGCTTTTCTTACAATGGTGACCACTCATTCACTTACATTCATTAATCAAGATTCTGAATTTGCAGTGCTGAATTCAGAACATAAACGTTTAAAAGTTTTGCTGTGACAAAACTGAAACACATTTGATTAAAAAGGATTGAGTCAGCTTCAAGAAACATTCACTACCTTGCAAAAGTTCACCATTAAGTAGAAAACGCAAGAACCTAGGAGATTATAAACCACAGACTATTGCAGGGGCAGTTAAAGGGACATTTTGGGCACAAAACAGTGATTGTCTCTTCTTAGAGATTTACAGGAGGCTTTGTAGAAGCAATAATGTTTGAACAGCATCTTACAGGACAAATCGGAGTTTTGTCTCCGATGTCTCAATGAATAAAATAGAAAGGCCATTCCACCCAGAGGAAATTATAAGGACCAAGGGGAAAAGGTGTGAAGCAATTTATGAAGAGAGCGCAACTGCACAGGCAGAAGGGGTAGAGCACAAAACAAGGCCAGAGCCAAGTCAAGAATCCTTTAAAACATTGGATTTCTGGATATCTAATTAATTATCATTTCCTTACCTAGCCCTTTTAACAGAAAGTTAAATGCTTTAGGCCACGACATTAATCTTTAGTGATTTCTTTGATAAACCAACCTTCATATACCACTAGGACCAAAGGAAGGTTTAGACTTTGGCCTGTGTCCATGTCACACTATCTTTGGAATCTCTAAATTCTCTATCAAAAAAAAAAAAAAAAAAAAAGTAAAAATGCTAACCTTATACAATAGCTCCCAATTATTGAGGATATATTTTGTCCCAGGAATCATATCCAGTACATATCCAGTACACACGCACGCACACACAAACACACACAAGGATCTTTCAAGCAACGTCTTTACATGCTCACTTTAAAAATTATGAAACGTAGCCTCACAGAGGTTTGATAAAATTTGTGTCATTACAGAGCAGCAAGCCACTTAAGTCAAATGTCTAAGGTTTCATCATTCATTCATTCATTTAAATATGTATTAAGTAAACACTCTGTACTACCAATTTTGATGAATTAGTTAAAGACTCTTTCATGTACCATGTAAAATGTGCTTTTCTAATATCCATGGGCCGACGACTGATTAAAGCCAAATGTGCCACAACCCATGATCTCAACCTTGAACCTCCTTGGTTAACTGTGTTTGTGTGTGTGTGTGTGTTGTGTATAAGTGGCCAATTCAGAGAAGGGGGGATGAAACATCTATAATTTTTGCTACAATCTGTCTTTTGTTATGACTTAAAATATACTCCAGGGGATATTGATTCATATCAGCATCAGAAATAATGCCATTAACCATGCGATATTCATTTTTGAGTATTCAGAAAACAATAAACAATTATACCTTTTACTTCTTTGGAAATAAAATATTGAGCCTTGCCAGTATGTCCCTTTACTGGAAAATAGAAACTCATTGAAAGCTGTAGTTAAATTACAAAAGAAAAAGAAATTATCCGTGACACAGGTGTTCTTGTTCTTGATATTGATATTGACTTTTGTCCAAATATATTTAATTTATCTTGGAATCAATGCTATTCTTTCTTTTATCATCTGTTCTGCAAATTTGTTGCACTGCACATTTCAATTTACTTCTCCACTCATCTACCTTCCCTTTATACCATGAATTGCTTGAAAGCAAGAACTATTTTGGATTAACCTTTTTATCCCTAGACCCTAAGATTCTCCCAAGCATGGAGCAGCCTCTCGATAATTATTTGAATTGGTGAAAAGAGAGAGAGTGAGATTATCAGTGAGTGATCAACTGAACATGCTAGTCAGTATATATTATAATTGAATGGGCAACTGTCCTTGAAGCTGTTGCCTAATTCTAAAAGGTCAGTAGCATTATTACCCCCATCTAACAAATGAAGAGTTTGAACCTCAGAGAATTTGAGTGATAAAATATCACATGCAATTATTATTGTCAAGAAAATTATTATGCACCAGGCATTCTGCTTAATATTTTCTACATGAGATTTTTAAGGAGCCCCTCTCAGCCCCTTGAAATCTAATAAGATGGGCTTAAATCTAGGTGTCTATATTGCTTATTTTACAAACTGCAACAAATGCAAAAGTGAAAAGGGACATTGTTATTAAGTTTCTAGGACTACAGAATCAAACCAGAATTGTCCCAGGAAAACTAGGACATGATATCACCCTAGCTTAAATCTTATTTCATGGATAAGGATTGCCAAAACCCTCTTTGTGGTTCATTAGAATCACCATGTCCCCATCTGCCTCTGTGTTCTCAACTTCTTCTATGTGAGGAAGGAACTAAGTATAAATTTGGGGCAAATATAAAGAGAAATGACATCTCCACAAAGCATTTGTTAGCAAAGCAGACTAAGTTATGACTTGGGGTAAAACTGAAAGAAATTTTATGAAAGCATAATCAAGAAGACTGAGCTAAATATTAACCAGTGAGGATATAAATTAACCCACCAGCAAATTTCTACTCGCCACTTTCCCAGATAGACCCAACCTCAAAGAACCTCTTACTCATTCTTCTCCCTCTTCTTTTCTCCCCCTTCAACTCTAGGAACAAAAACACAGCCCCTCTATTTTTTTTCCATGCATGCAGTTTTACCATCACTTGGATAACTGTATGTGTGAAACCCCTTCATGATCTTACCTTTTATTCCAAAGGCAGTATCCAAGTATTTCCTGCCTCTAAAACCCAATAATTCCTCTCTTCTGGAAACAATACAGAGTCAATATTATATTTCACAGTGTCATCAGGTTTGAAAATATGTGTGACAATAACTTGTAAATCCCTGGACTTCTAACTTACTACACAGAGCATTCAGTGTATGTCCCAATTAGGTCCTTGCTTAAGATCTCAGTGGAGTACCTGAGGGTCTATTTCTTTCCTGTTCCTTACTTATTCATGTCTTAAGGCTAACCTTTCATCCCCAGAATGTTTCCTGGAGGGAGGTTCCCTCTCTGACCTCTACCTTCAGTCTATTTTTACAGTGCAGTTCTGAAAATGTGCTTCAGATCATCTGTTAGAACTTACCTGGGACTGGTCTGGGTTGGTCATCTTGCTGGATTTGCATTCTAATCATTGTTCTCCCTCTATACATTACTAATCTGTTAGTTACAAGTGACAGAAAATCAACCTAAACTAAAATAAACAAAAACAAATTAAAACAAAAAACTTACTGGCCATTGGGGCTAAAAAGTTCAGGATTAGGGCTAGATTCAGGACCTCAGATGATGGTATTAGGAACTGCTCTATACCCATATATGTTTCACTATCCCTCTTTTCCGTATGTTGACTTTATTCTCCGGATGCAAACGGTGTTTAGATGACTGCAGAAGCATGATCTTCAAATCCTCCCAGGTAAAAGAACATCTCATAAAGGAAACCCTCTCTCTGTTAGTTTCTCCAAACGTTATGAGTTTCATTCTAGTTTTGTTAGAGTCGGTCAATCACTGAATCAATTTCTGTGGCCAGCCATATTTGGGTCTCTGTTACGCCTTGCCTGGTCACATGCTCCAGGCCTGAAGCTCCACCCAACCAGCATGGGATGGACATAGAAGAGTGTGGGTCTTTATATGAAGGAAATAGATGGTAGAAGGCACACAGCAAATGTCTTCTAAAACCTCATTTTAAGAAAATTACTTTATTCTTCCCCCTTTTTGTACATTGCTTCTGCTGTCTTTTCTCTATGAACTGCTTCTCTTCTTTCCTTCCACCAAGCTATAGGGTCACACTCTTAAAGTCACTGATACTGAGCTCTGTATCCACTGAATGCAGTAGTTAGAATAAAAAGTAAATTTCTCAGTTTAATCTCTTCCCATCTGTAATACATACAAATAATGTATGTATTCATATGTATTATAGATGGGAAGAGATTAAATTGGAAGAATTTAACAACACAGGAAGAATTGTGCAAGATGTTCACAAGGCAGTATGTTATAAAGTAGGCACTCAATAAATATTCATGGATAGGCTTTAAGTCCCACTAAACCATTTCCTCAGAGCCCCTTTGGCCCAATTAATACCTCTACTAGAAAAGACAAATCCACAGAGTAATGCTGAAAAAAATAGATTGATTTTGTATATAGTTTAGTCTATAATCTTCAAGATGTATGTTGCTTGGAGAGGTACTTGAGGTGGTTTGTCATTCCCATCTTGTCTCTTTAGCATCGATAAGGGATGTGATAGGAAAAAGAACAGAATTTGCTACTAAATATTATAGCAACAGACATGAAGATTTACTAGAAAAACTAAGAATATCAAAGTGTTTTCTAATTTTAAGAACCTTAATCAAACCAAGTTGGTTTTAAAGAATGAGAGGGTGTTTTTATTCTTTTTATTTTTGTTTGATGGAGGAAGGCAACCATAAAAGAAAACACTTTTAAAAAATTTTTTTTGGCAATCAGGGGTGGAATGTCACACAATGCAGTTGCATTTAAGTTTACATAGCAGTGTGTCTATATTCCAGGTCTACTGTGTATTGAGAGTATGACCTGAGGAGTTTATTTCCCCCTGTGAATCTCAAGTTCCTCATCCATAAAACGGAGGAGGTGATTATTGCTACTTCAACACAATTATTCTAAGGGTCACATACAATATGCTATTTCCTTTTATTTTTATTTATAATAGTTTAACATAGCAGCTAAAAACACAGACTTGAGTGTTACGTTTTCCTGGTTGCAAGCCTCAGCTGCGTGACTTTTGGGAAATCATTTAAGAAACATGTACAGTATATTTCCATTTGTGTAAAAAAAGGTTACTGACATATATGCATGTACATGCTTAGGACACTTTTGAAAGGATGCACACAAATCTGTCAAATATTGTAGCCTTTGGGAGGGGTACAGAGTGAAAGGGGGAGGGAAATATGTCAAAAATAAAGAAATCAATTTAAAACTATAGCTAAACCAAATAACACCACCAACAAAGAGACAAATAGAGTAGAAACTTGTTAATGATTTCACATGAGACTTAAAAGTCTATTTTCTTACGTTCTTTAGCTTACAGAAGAAGAGTCAGACAGAATTGGGTTTTGTTGCCTCTTCACCATTACTTGCTATAACCTTGCATAAATTACATACCTTCTCTTTTTCTCAGTTCTTTTCTATAAAAAGGAGAATCAAAATATCTACATCCTGAGATAATTTTTAAAAGTAAGGAAAAAGATCTGTATAAAATTTTAGTATAATGACTAATAAACATCAGTATTACTCTGCTGTTAACATCGACCATTAAAATCAAGGGGCCAAGACCATAAACTGATGGTACATCTAAGGAGGACCATCTTCGCCCTTGCTTCCCTGTGAGGGAAGTCCTGAGCTTCCCTGTAATTTACTCGATGAAGTGTAAGTAGACTGTTCCTAAGGAACATCTGTTGCCAATCCTCTCCATGGAGTCTGAGTGCTGTTTCTATCTCAGGCTAGAATTTTCTGCCTCGTGAGCATTTGGACCTGTCTAGCACTCAATGACTGGTTAACAGAGAAGCGGTAAATGGGTTCATTTTGAAGAGCTCCTATTAGAAGGACTCCTGCAGGAAAGCGATTTTTCTCCGGCCACCGAAACTGTCAAAATCTTCCAGAAAGTCTTGTGGCAGGAACTCTGCAAAGCACTCAAGTCTGCTGAGCGTATGTTAACATGAAACATCATAGAGCACGTACTTTTTTTCCTCCAGAATAGCGTTCCATGGCTTTCTTACGGCCATTACTCCTCTCCTCTCCTTTCCCATCCTGACATGTTGGAGAAAGAGTAGTAAAACAGTGTCGTTTTTAGCTTTTCCTCTTGTTAAACACGACCTGCCTTCTCCACAGGCCAGAATAACTGTCGGCACAGGTAACACATGTGGTTATCAAAA
The DNA here is from genome assembly GCF_028023285.1 of Balaenoptera ricei. NCBI lineage: Eukaryota > Metazoa > Chordata > Mammalia > Artiodactyla > Balaenopteridae > Balaenoptera > Balaenoptera ricei. Next base: position 38,405,673 of record NC_082657.1, on the reverse strand, counting down.
CCACAAAGCAGACGCAGACATAGAGAATGGACTTGAGGACACAGGGAGGGGGAGGGTGAACTGGGACGAAGTGAGAGAGTAGCATTGACATATCTACACTACCAAACGTAAAATAGATAGCTAGTGGGAAGCAGCCGCATAGCACAGGGAGATCAGCTCCGTGCTTTGTGTCCACCTAGAGGGGTGGGATAGGGAGGGTGGGAGGGAGATGCAAGAGGGAAGAGATATGGGGATACATGTATATGTATGGCTGATTCACTTTGTTGTACAGCAGAAACTAACACACCATTGTAAAGCAATTATACTCCAATAAAGATGTTTCAAAAAAAAAAACCACAAAGCAAATGTTTCTCTATTTTAAAAACATGTGGCCACAAGAGTAGTTATTAGCCTCACTCCCCTTGGGGAAAATTTGCCCTGGAAGCACATTTTGAAAAGGCCTAAAGAACAAACATAGAAAATACTCCTTTGAGTCGGAAAAAAATGGCAACATGAGAAAAAAATTACTGATGACAGAAGCTATTGCTCACGGTAAAGTTTACAATATGGAATTGGAATTGGACTTTAAACTCTGCTCTTGTGACCTTGTTACGATTAATAACTGTAAGAGGTCCTTTTTTTTTTTTTTTTTTTGCAACCATTTAAAATCAGTGAGTCTCTTCCCCAGAGAGGGACTTTATATTCCATAAAAGAATATCCCTGAATCTGCTCAGTGTTATACATCTTTGTGTGTATTTCACAGCAACCTTTGCTTTGATGGAAAGTTTATTCAGGCTTGGGAATCAGAAAACTGTGTGTTTGCGTCTTAACACTGATGATCACGGAGCTAGAGCATCTCTGGTGAACTCCCTGAGTCTCAAAAGGTTTTTATATTCAGGTGAGCACATTATTAAATTATAAGAGAGAGGAATATATATTATATATATATATATATATATATATATATATATATATATATATATATATATATATATATATATATATATATATAAAATATTATGAGGAATTAGCTGACATAATTTTGAAGGTTGGGAAGTTCCACAATCTGAAGAGCCAGGGAAACCAGTGGTATAATTCAGTCTGAGTTAAAGGGCTCAGAAAAAGAGGAACTGATGATCTCAGTCCAAGGGAAGGAGAAGATGAGATGTTCCCGGGTATGCAGTAAAGCAGGGAAAATGGGGTGAGTTCCTGCCTCCTTGCCCTTTTGTTCTATTCAGGCCCTCCACAGATCGGACAATACCCACACATACTGGGAAGGCCATCTACCTCACTGAGTCCACTGATTCAAATGCCAATACCATCTGAAAACATTCTCACAGACACACCCAGAAATAACATTTAATTTGGACACCCCATGGCCAGTCAAGTTGACATATAAAACTAAGTATCACAAATGGGCTACTGAAGCAGGGGCAATGGAGGGCTGACCCCCCACTTGTTTCTAGTAACTTCCAAAGCAATCCTTGGAAGGTCTCTGAGGAAAACAGTCTGAAAATCTCTGATCCCTATAAATTCAATCCTTTTTGTGAAAGGCTGAAAAATACTCACTCCTCAAAAAAGTCCTAATCCCTGGAACCTATAATTGTCACCATACGGTTGAAGAGAGTTTTTGCGGATGTGATTAAGCTAAGGATCTTGAAATGAAAAAAACTAACCTGAATTATCAGGTGGGCCCTAAATGTTATCAAACATTTCCTTATAGAATAGAGGCAGAGAGAGACCACACAGACAGAAGAGGAGAGGACACATACACAGAGGAAAGTCAGTGTGAATTTAGTGGCAGAGATAAGAGTGAGGTAGCCACAAGCCAAGTTAGCTGGGGCCAGGGACTGATCCTTCCCTAAAGCTTCTGGAAAAAGTGCAGCCCTACAGATGCCTCTTTTCTGGCTCAGCGATACTGATTTTACACTTCAACACGCAAAAAATGTGATAGAATAAACTTAGGTTGTTTTAAGCACAAAGTTTATGGTAATTTGTTAGAGCAGCCACAGGATTTTGCATTTTGGAAATGAAGGCCAATAGAAGAATAGAAAACCTCCTGAGGTCACTTAGCTAAGTAGTGATGGATTTGTGAATGGATTCCAAGTCCAGGGCACTTTCCACTTCTCTGCATGGAGGTACCCTTCCTTTTTTATCACATTCCCATCAGCCCAACTCCAATTACCATAACTTCCCCTTGGATTTGCTCCCTAGTGCTTCTTTTTTTTTTCCATCTGATTGGCCATTCCCGGTTACCTCCTTAAAAACTACCTATTTTTTTTTTCAACATTTTAAATAACAGATGCCACTTTTCATTTGCTAAAAGACCATGTCTGGAAAATGCACATACTTAGAGGGAGTTCGTAAGTAATGTAAATGAGGCAAGTGAATAATAATGAACTGGAGAAATCATTTTCCATCTAAAACAGTAGATTCTGAGCCCTGAGTGTGTATTAGAATCGCCTGGGAGCCTTTCAAAAGGCCAGATCCCAGACTAATTAACTGAAGTCTCTGGGGGTGAGAACTAGGGATCTGTATTTTTCAGACCTCTGCAGCTGATTACAATGCACAGCCTAGAATCACCTACCTAAAGAGAGAGACTGCTACTTAGTCCCAACAGACTATCATTGTGGAGAAACGCACATCAAACCTAATTTTACCAGATGTTCTAAAATTTTCAGAGAAACAGAAATCTCCATATTTTACATGAAATCTCCAGATTTTTTAAATGTCAACAAAATTCATTTTTTAAAAAAACATTTCCTGGTTGCCGTGGACTGAATATTTCTGTCTTCCTTAAATACACATGTTGAAATCCTAAGCCCTAATGTAATGACATTAAGAGGTGGGGCCTCTGGAAAGTGACTTGGCCATGAGGATGGAGCCTTCACAAAGGAGATTAGCGACCTTATAAAAGCAAGTCCACAGAAGTATTTATCTCTTTCTCCAACACGTGAGGATACAAAGAGAAGTCAGCAGTCTAGAAACTAGAAGAGGATTCTCACCATAACGGACCATGTGCCACCCTGATCTTGGACTTTCAGTCTCCAGAATTTTGAGAAATAAATTTTTGTTTATAAGCCACCCAGTCTGTGTCTATGGTACTTTGTTATAGCAGCCCTGAGAAATTGGTGAAACGAATATGCCTGTATGTCAGATTCAGCTTGTGGGCATCGTTTTGCAACCACTGAAGTACATTAACTTGTTTTGTCTTTTAAATATCTTCTTTCTACTAATAAGGTTTTATACATATTTTTTTTTCCAAGATGAAATTGGACAAAACAATCAACATTTGATTGAGTGGGTTTCTATAGCATAGAAAGAAATGCCTTCTCTTTCCAAAAAGAAATCCATATGAGAAAAGGTATTAAGCCATTTGGTAATTACATTCTAAATAAATCTTACAATAAATGAAAAATTTAAATAATTATAATATTTTGGGAAATACATTTTAAAATCCTTAGTCTAAATGAGATATAGAACTGATATGATTACAACTCTTCTTTCTGTACCAGTGATTGAAAATGAATTCCATTTCTGCAAGATGAAGGAAGTAGCTAAACCCATGCCAGAAAACTGATTAAATATGTTTGAGGTAAGCAATCCTTTTGCCATCAATTCATCTTTAGGATATTCCTGACTGAATTGTCTACCCTGTGTTGTTGCAAGATGCTAAGTCATGAAAGACAAGAACACTAAGAGTTGAGGTGTATCACACTTAAAATCTAGAAGTCCTGACACATTCATGGGTGGATTTTGGGTGTTTGTGACATTTGGCAGATAATTTTGCTCACTTTTATATTATTTTCTTCCATATAATTTTAGAAAATGAAATGAATCAAAGAGAAATACTTCCTCTAAACAAATTTAAAGATCAAACTCCAATATTTAATTCAACATAAGTGACATATAGAGTTTAAGAATTTTTATTATTTATATTTATTACATGAGTATCTTGTTTAACTAGATTCATTGATATATAACCCTAAATGTCACCAGAGAGAAGGATTCAAATCATACTACTGCTAAATATATTAAAATAAAAGGTGGAGGGTCCCACAACCCTATCCTTGGGTTTAATTAATTTTCTAGAATAGCTCACAGAGCTCAGAGAAACATTTTACTTACTAGATTACAGGTTTATTACAAAGGATATAACTCAGGAACACCAAATGGAAGAGACACATAAGGCGAGGTACAGGGAAAGAGTGATGAGCTGCCATACTCTCTCCAAGTCTACCACTCTCCCCAGATTTCCATGTGTCCACAACCCAAAAGTTCTCCAAGTCCCATTTTTGGGGAGTTCTGAAGGAGGTACCATTAGAGAGAAATGACTGATTAAATCATTGGCAACTGATGCAACCTCCAGCTTCTATCTCCTCCTTGGAGGTCAGGGAGTGGAACTAAAAATTCCAACCCTTCAATCACATGGTTGGCTCCACTGACAACCAGCCCCCAATCTTAGTTGCTTTCCAGAAGTCCCCTCATTAACAAAAAAGACACCTTTGTCACTCTCCACACCACTTAGGAAATTCCAAGGGTTTGGGGAGCTGTGAGCTAGGAATCGTGGACACAAAGACCAAACTTATATGAGAAATATATTTTGGTCACCTGAATGACCACATGTATATTTTTCGTATAAATCACAATCCTGCAGGCTACAAAAGGAGCTGCTACCTTTAGACAAAATCAGGAAGCTTCAAAATGAGGAAGTTATCTGTTAAGTTGCTAACTTGGTCACTGGCTCCAGAAACACACCTTCACCTGGTCTGTGACAGAAAAGAATGTATATACCATGTCCTGCCTCTACCCACCTGACTTGTTCTAAACCCAAGTCAGGTTTATTTGATTGGCAGAACCTAACTAAACACAGTTGCACCTTTGTCTGCCAGGGAATCTGGGAAATGTAGGTTTTAACTTTTCCACCTCTACATGCTTGGAGAGGGATAAAATGTAATTTAAGCTAGTTGATTTATAGTATCCACCTTTCTCAAGTAAAAGATATTAAATATGTGTGTATAACCTTTTCTGTAATTAAGCCTGGGAAGAAAACACAGGAATCTTAAACGCATTCAGAGGTTATATTCACATTATAGAAATCCTTTGGTGTAAACAGAAAATGGATTTTAATCAGACTGACAAATATAATGGAAAAAAGAGAGAGAATGAATGAGTATTGAGCCCCTATAATATGTACACTTTACATAAGTCACTTTATTTAATGCTTGTGACATCCACATGAGATGGTAAGGACTATCCCCATTGGAGAAATGAAAAAAACTGAGGATTGGGCAAGTGGCACAACCTCTCAAAATTCAAAACACTGTCTAATTTCAAAATCCATACTTATTCCATTTTATGACATCTCAGACCACTTGATACTCTGGGACCTTAGCTCACTTACTCTGGTGAAGTTATGGAAACACTGTCTGTGATCCCCCGACATTTATTTCACTCTTGTTGGCTCAATAGCGTGAAGCTAAGTTTACATCTGGTACACAATCTGCCCTTTTGCAAAATCACTGAACAAAACCAATGAAATGTATGCATACTTCCAAATTCGCGCAAGAGAATCTTCAGAAAGGTAAATTTCCCATAAAATCATTTCACTTATTTTGGAAATATTAATAGTTGAAACCTGAACATCACCAAGGTGGAAAGACCTTTGAGTATAAGGAAGAATATGGTTTCCAACATATTGGAGCTGAAATCTGAGAGATATTTCCATGGTAAAATTAGTTAAGGAAATGCTACTTCATCCACCCTGTTTTTTCAAGAGTTGCACTCACATTCCCACAGGACTTCGTAGACCCTTTAAAATGGAAATGCTTATATTTAACAAAGTTGTCCTCAAACCGATGGGCCAGAGAGCTACTTGTGTGTGTATGTGTGTTGTGCATCTGAATCTATATCCATATCTACATAATACTTGCTCACAACCTACAGGTATTATGAAGAACCTACAGTAAACAATGCTGACCTGACCCTACCACCTACCCATCAATTAACAGATAAAATCAGATATGGTAGATGAAGTGCTTTATAAAGGAAATATTGCAGAAAGCACATGGAGGCAAAAATTTCAGCCCAGCTAAAGCCAGGTAGAAAGAAATCATATATACCTAATTGGAAAATAGAATTTTCAATATTCTTTGAGAGAGAGACAATTGTTAGATTCTTCTAACTCTAGACTTAAACCTTCAATGAAAGCACTTAATTAGACTCAGACCTACTGAAATTTCAAAACGCATAGCAATCAGCAAGTTGTAAAATTTATGTTCTACTTTCTGAATAAGATTGGCAAGATAATTGATGGAAAACCAGTATTAATACCAAAAGGAAACTGTCTATAGGACTTGGTGATTGCACAATATGTTTGAACTTATGAAGCAGACATCATGGGTTTATTGAGGTTTCATTTAATTGTGGTAAATGTAGCTGTCAAATAATAACTTTATTAGACAAAGCAACACATAAGTAGAACCAAATGAAATTGTAGTGTCTGAAATACACTTAAAATTCACTATATTTTACTAGGGAAAAGCACTCAACTTTTAAGGATATCAGAGGATGAAATTACAACTAGCAAGTCTTTACAAACTTTTAATTTAGGAATTTCTTTTCTTTTTCTCTTTCAGTGTACAGTTTAGATTTTCTTATTTTCGTTTACTGATTTTTTGGTAACAATTGTTCATATTTCCTTTTACATGTTCTCTTACTACTTTCCCCTCTCTGCACAAAATAGCCAGCTTTATCTCTCTGCCTCTGTCCTCAGTTCATCTCTGCATTCTGGGAGATAAGATTAGAGGCCTTGATCCCCCTGCTGTTAGAACAAGACCTCAATCTCTCACTGTCTCTATTTAATCAGGTCCCTATTTTAGCTGCCACAAAGCTGTCAACAAAAGAAAATAAGCTATCCCCCATCAAGGGGTTAAATTGGATTTCACAGTATGCAAAGGCTCTTCTGAGCAAACTCCACCTGCACCCTCCGTCAGGCAAATTACTTCTGACTTTTAATTTATTTCTCTAGGAAATGGAAAGGTATGGCATAACCAAAGTCAACAGGGAATAAAGTACAAGGTGTAATCAGGTGCTCACCAATCGCAGGCTCCCTTCCCTGTCAGCTTTAATAGGGTCTCAGAACATACAATTTATAGAATGCATGGCATGTCCTCTCTGTTCTGAGTTTTACTGTGGACTTGTCTACTTAATGGCCCCAACAAGTGACAACTGACATTTGCTTGATGCAATGGTGCCTGGAAGATGTGTATATTGTACATTAAGATTCAGTCTGAGAGTTTGTAAATTAAGATTAAGTAATTGAACTGGATTCTTGACTTCCTAATGTATAACGCCTAAACTGGGGAAGAAATCTGATTCAAGTGACGGCATTACTTGTTTTTCAGGATTATGGTTATCAAGAAGAGGGGTGCATATTGAAAACCAGGGAAATGTATTTTTTAAATGATGTTATTGTTTTGAGACCAGAACAGTTTAGCAGTGAATCATTAAATAATTTAAATAACATGGTTTAATATAGTCCCTTTTCTAAAATTTAACTGAATGTGAAGTTATTTCTATGATTTAATTTCACAAAATCAATATTAAGGGATGGAGGAGATTTATATAAATTCATAACTTCAAGTACACATTGCTATGGGGAAGATGGCAAACATTTTTGTCTCCAAGATCAAAGCCAAAAATGTTTTTAAGATACAAATTTAATAAGTGTGTAGGGAATGCCTCTTCAGTGAAGGAAAAAGGGGATAATGATGGAAATGTTCATTTTCATTATAAATTAAGAATCGGTGATTTTTCTGGCAGATTTTTTTCTGGTATTATTTAACATTTAATTCAAGCTAGCTTTGAAATAAAAGTTTATATACCCCTGTAGAGTTTATCTCTTTTTCCACTATAAAAGACTGTTGATTAATTTCATATTCCTATGCAGCAAATTCTGAATAATGAACTCAAGATTATTCATTGGGTGGAGAATTAGGGGAAGGTTATTGAGCAGGAATAACTTTTTCAAGCGATATATAAATAAAACACTTTGAGCTGACCTATTATAATTGACTTTCAAATCTTGTTTTCATCCTTGTAATGGTTTCACTGGTCATTTAAATCAACGTTGTCAAACAAACTCTAAATCATGGATTTTGGGAGAACATGGGGTTAGAGAGAGTGTCTGGGAGTATCATAGGAAAAACAACATTCGTTATACTTACTATCAATAGAGACGTGCTAGGATCATTGAAACTTCAAAGCATTGTGTTGGACCAGTACTGTTAATATGTATTTTAAGCAGTGGGGCTCTTTTAACAATGGAAATCTACAATTATCACTCCTATATGGATTCTAAGGAAGGTGCAAGAATAATAATTCCTGGTCTAGTAAGTTACTACAGCCAACAAATCTCCATGTGGCTTAGTCTATTTTGGATTGGATTTTATTTCGCTTGCAAAAAAAAAAAAAAAAAAAAAAAACCCAACAATTTCATCTACTGATCTCATACGTGGAATAGAAGATACATTTCCTATTGCCTATCTTTTTCTTCTTGGCCTGCTTCCTGGTCACAAAAATTGCCACCAGTTCTTAGATTCCTCATCAAGATGCTCCACCTTATGTACCAGTTTCTTTTCACTTGTCCTCACAAAGCAGAATGCTTTAATCCTGAGACTAATGTTAAATTCAACATTGATGAAATGTCTCCACTTATGCCACGTCTCTATTCTTTTAAATCTCGGTAGGATAATAAAATTAGGACACCTTACAAGTAACATGTGATAGAGAAGTTTTGACCATAAAGTTCATAACCAGCCAATGAATGTATTTTTCCTGTGTTACATTAACAAATTACTAAACCACAAAAAATAAACCACAATGTCCCAAACAACGTTGGAGTATATGCCTATAATGTTCTTTCTGCACTGCTCTCCTGGATTATGTATAAAAGTAAGTGAGCAAACAACTATGAACAATTTAAAAATTAGTCATTTGTAGAAACAGAGTTAAATATTGATAGTATCAGAATGGAAAGGATACCAAGTATCCGAATAAGCCTCCCTCCAACTTCCCCTCGCCCAACTATGGAATAAATGTTTGCTTTTCTCTTTGAGTTTCTTCAGCTCTGTGTACAGTGATCAAGCTCTATTTTCCACCAGGTTTATAGATAAGCCTTTTCCCTTTACATCTGTTCATCTTGTTTGTGATCCAGATGGCAGAAAGCAACTGCACTAAGTCCTTAACTTAAGTCTGTTTGCATACAAATGGCGCCTTTCAGGCCTGATTTACATTACCCAAGCAGGTTTGGTGTGGGAAATTCACTTTCCCTGAGACTTGCATGTGGGTCTCAACTTTCATCAAGGGAGAATCCATTAGTCTCCTTCATTTCCTGATTACTCAAGGGTTTATCAAGTAGAAGGGATTTAACTTGCCTGAAAGATGAGCAATCCATCCATTTCTCCAGATGTGGTAAATATTTTCTCTTTGGATCTAGCCATAAAGCCAGGCACCTGGGCCATAATATTTTACCCTCTGATGGAATTGCTTTTACTGAATTGGTCTTTGCTGTTCTGGTCTTGCATTAAAGGGCATGTATAAAAGTAGACTCAGGAAAACTTAGCCCTTACTTGTATTGAAGCCTGAGAAAATTTGTCAACAACATGTCTTCCACAATAGAGTTTTCAACCAGTGTCTGTGGCATACTGGTGAACTGGGAGGTGGGCCAAAATATTAGTTCACTCAGTCTTCAGGAACATATGGCAAGCCCCCAGGGCTGGTCCTTTCTGGCTGAGAGCAACCTCATCTATTTATCACTGTGTACCTTAAAAATATGACATTTTCCTTTTGCTCCATGATATAAGAAAGGTTGGGAACACTGCTGCTAGAGCCTTATAACAAGAACATCAGTGAATTGATTTTCTAAGTAACTTGTTTTCTTTTGTGTCATGTACAATTTAAGTTTTGTAACTGGCCTTGTTGGTTCCTACTGGATCCTTGGAATTTCATATTTAATATTGGCAGCCCAGTTCTGGCTGCTGTAGAGGGCCTTAAAGCACAGGGCTTGAATTTTGACCTTGAATCTACGTTTGTTTCATGCCTTTATGTTTAATTTGCCTTCACTCCAGTGTTATCCTTTTGGTGTATGGGTGTATGTATGTGTGTATACCTTTGTGGGTATATCTTCGTGCATCTCCTTTTTCCCTTTCTTTCTGCTTTATGGTGTGTCACCATAAATCCGGTGTAGAACAAGGTGAGACATGGGAATAATATGATATACAAAAATATAATATACAAATATAATAGGACACATATATACTGTACATAATAATTACCGATTTATGAAAGAGAACAGTCTCAATTTCATCTCAGGTCAATTTAACATATGGTAAAATTCTAAATATCTTTTGAAATAGAGGCGGTGGAGGGAATATTTCTAATCATGAAATGAAAGAAACATATGCACAAAGTAAACTTTGGATTTTTTTAAAATACAAAAACAAGGGGAACTTCTGTTGTTATGTTCAGGTAATCTGCTCAGCTAATGAAAATTTAACATCACTGCTGAGAAAGGACAGAAAAGCAAATGAAAACAGAGCAAACAGAAAAAACAAAGCAAACAGAAAAAGCAAATTATAAATAACAACAATAGAAAAAATGTTATTATTGGACCAGACATGCAGTGTTCTTTCAGGAACATAGTTACTGATTTTACAACATGAAAGGGGAGGGAGATACAATTGTTGAGGAAAAATAATGAATCAGGAACTTTATTTGCTTGCTATTCACTTTATTTCTAACTGCCTTATGAAGTATTATTACCCATATTTTACAAATGAAGTAATTGAGGATCATGACATCTTGGTATCTTGTTCAAGAAAAGAGCATGCATGTGGCATAGCCAGAATCCAAACCACAGTAAGTATCTGTCACCAGGGCAGTGTAATTTCCACTCTCGGGAGTTGCCTCTAATAAATCCATGGCCAGTCTTAAAAGTCTTGATAAGTCTTTGTGGATGCCAGTAATGAACACAACTGGCCACTTCTGTCTAGAGAAAATCATTGTGCCAATTGCCCTGCATGGGACAGGCCCCTCACCACAGAGAGCTCAGTCTGATCCAGAGTCCTAATCCAGATAGAATAGAGCAGCAGTAGAGAGCCAAGGATGATTGCAAACATGAAACACAAATAGAGAAGAAAGTCACGCACCCTGCTTTCCAACCATGCCCAGACATAATTTTGAAGCCCTGGTAGGAATGCTCTGAAATACTTATTGGTCTCTGTACATGGTTTTCTATCTGTATGTATTGGTTTGACCTTAACTCTACTTCACTGGTTGAGTAATTATCCCTCCTTCTACTTTCCTATACTTTGTCATTCACCCATTGTTTAGTGAGAACCTCCTATATATAGGCTGGTCCATTAAGCACTAGAGATTCAGAAACTTGTAAGATGTGGTTTCCACCATCATAGTGTTTACAATTTTGTGGAGAAATGCATTTATTTGGGCTTATTTGCTTGCCACCAGTGTTTTCTCATATACATTTCTGTCACAGCACTTAACCAATTATTGCAGTTATGGGCTTTTTGTTTTGCTTGTTTGTTTATGATAGCTTCTTACTTGGATAATATTAATTCCTGGGAACTCAGTAATGTGCAAGGCACTTAAGGGAAGCAGAATTTGCCACCCCAAACATGCCTCTTTGGCATAAAGATTATTTTGAGCTATTTATTAAAAGAAACAAACAAATAGTACACATGGGAGAAGCTCTGAAAGCCAAGCAGAAGTTACCCTTTTGTAAGAGCAATTTACACTTATAACGGAAATCTTTATTTGTAAGGGTATCTCCCCTCTGTACCAGGAAGAGGAGAATGACTAAATCTTTAGAAACTCTTATCTATGGGCTTAATTCTGCCTAACAACCTTACTCTTGTTTACTGTGCTTTGTTTGAAAACCTGCCCCCCTCCATGCCCTACCCCACATCGTGTCTTCAGCTGGAGATAGTATTTAAGGTGATGGCCTGGGCCATTTCTGGGAGTTACTCAGTTTTCCTGGGCATCTCCCATGTATACAGGAGACATGAATGTAATTAAACTTCAGTTTGTTTTTCTCCTGTCAATCTATCTTTTATTATGGGGGGGGGCGGTCTCAGCCAAGAACCTAGAAGGTTAGAAGGAAAATTATTATTATTATATAGGGTAACAGTATGAATGAATGCATGAATGAATGAAAAGTTAGATTGGCTAACTTGGTATTTCTGGAATTTAAAGAAGAGAAAGTTTAGACAGTGATGTGGTGACCTATTGTACCAATTCTCCGATGAGAATAGGGAGAGAGGCTTTTAAATATTCATATGTGCCTTTATCCAAAATTTAAAGCTAAATATAGGTGCTGTGGATAGAGTGGAAAGTCTGTCTGGAAGGTGGAACAGAATCTCTAACGTGAATAGGGCACATTGGTAGAGGGATGGCAGAAGGAACAATTCCTCTACCACTTTAATGTATGTTGTGATTGGAAGCCATTTAAATCTTCTGAGAAACTGTAAGACAAACAGATTGTAACTATTCTGTGCAGATGTAAAAACTGGCTTTTGCATGAGCTACCACATCTAGAGAAGGCTGAAAAGTGGACCAACTTCCAGGTGTCGTTTTAAAGCATGAGAATAACTGTGAGAATGTGTGCTGAAATGCAGGTTACAGGCCTATTCCAGGGATTCAGCTTTATGAGATCGGTTGCATGCACTTAGATTCTATGTATTCCATGGGTATTTTCCCAGATTCCTACCTAAGTGCTCTGTGACCCCAATTTTGGGAAGCATTTCGTCATGCAGGCAGGGTCCATGCAATGTGATTAGACTGACAAATGTCCAGGGAACTCTTGAAGCATGCCACTAAGAAAAAGGTAGATTTCCAAAGAATATTTTCCCTTTTCAATCTTGAGAAAAAGCTGTGAAGCTTATTCTCTGCATCACTAATGAAGTCAGTGTTTTATATTAAAGGTTCCCTGCTGCGGAGCTATCAACTTCAGGACCAGCCTCAGCTTTCAAGTGTTAATGATCATCAGCTTGCCTTTCCCCTGAGGGATGAGGCAAGCTCCTCTGTCCTCTTCAGGGGCTCAAGGCACCAGACTCTGGTGTGGGTCTGACACTCTAGGACCTGTCAGATGGGAGAAATTCTGCTAGAATTTGGATTTGACTTTTTTTCAAAATCACTCTCTCACCTTGCCTGTTTGCTTCATGTAATCCAGAGCTCAGTGTTTCAACCTTTCTCAATAGGAAAGTCTTTTTGAGGATCGGTGAGTACATTTGGGGTATAAAAGAGTGACAGGAAGACTTGAGGTCGGGGACCTGAGTTCAAAGCTTGGCCAATTACCAGATGTTTAACATTTGCTGCTTAATACCTCCAAGTTTCCTCATCTGTGAAATGGGGATAATAAATCCACCACGGCAGGGTCAATTCATTCAATCTACAAATGTGTATCGAACCGCAATTAGGGGCCAAGCACCCCAGTAGGCGGTGGGTATAGGCTGATAAATACAGAGGGTTCCTGCCTTTCAGAATTTGTGGGGAAGGCAATCAGTGTAGCTGTCAACATCCAGAAGCCCATTTACAAATTGTGATAACTTTTTGTGAAGCAAATAAAAGGTCTGGTGAAAGATAATAACAAAGATTAAAGGGTAAGGTGGGGATACTTAGGTAGAATAACAGAGTCTTCCTGGGGAAGTAACTTAGAGGAGCATATCAAGCAAGCAAAGAGCTGGATGGAGTATATGAAATAGAGAAAAACGTGAGGAAGGCCTTGAATTGGGGAGAACTTCACCAGTAAGAGGCCAATGGCATTGGGGAAAAGCAGCAGGAGATAAAGTTTGGAGAGTTGAGCAGGGGCAAAATCATGCCTGGCCTAAGTGGCCAGAGATAGGAACTTACATTTTATTCTAATACAATGGAAAATTATTGAAGAAGAAATGTATGTTTCAATTATGAGAATTATACATGATATGAGAGTGTACATAACAGGTATTCTATAAATAGGTATTGCGCATAATACGTATTCTATAAATAGTAGCTCTTCCGAAGTCATGACAACTAAGCTTTCAGTCCCAGAACATGACAGAATAACAGAACCTCATTGTTTAGAGTTCATTACATTATTGTTTCCCATAAATTGAATGCCCCAATCTGTACAACAGCCAAGTTCTTTTTTTTTTTTTTTTTTTTTTAAACAGCCAAGTTCTTGAACCTATAAATTGAGAATAATATTTCCTACAAGTGGTGAAAAAAGAGTTAAAGGGAAGAATTTCCTAAAATAGGATTAGGGATATAAGTGCTTAATATGCACTGAGTGAAATAAAATATTTTGAACAAAGAATGTTTACATACACTATCAGTCCGTACCCCACAATGAACAGAAATTTCCTCAACACATACTCTGCTGATTGGTGGTAACCTAACGTTTGCTGATGAAGAAGGTATGGTTCACAGTGGTTAAGTAACTTTTTCAGTGACATCCAGCTAGTGAAGAAGGGAGCTAGGAAGACAATGAAAACCACATAACTATTTCATGTACTTACCACTGTAAATTTCTAGACTTCAGAGTTCCTGAAGTTTTCTTTTGAAATAGAAAACAACATAAGTAGTGGACAGAAGAACAGGCTGACTAGGTAATTCAATGCAAAGTTACCAATTACTGACAGCAAGTAAAAAGATTACAAAAATGAAATATTTAATACAGAAGGCAAGAAAAAACCTAAACTTTCATGGGGCTAAGAACCAAATCACATGCATTTTAATAGAAACAAATTCAAACATGTTTAAAAATTAGTAAGACCATCCCCGTTAGATACTCAATCTAATGTTAAACAACCTTTGAAACAGAATAGAATGACACTACGAAGGTCTCCTCCAAAGAATAGCTAAGCCATCTCTCTAGTTCAGTTCATCTTTCTGGATTTAGCAAGGCAATCTTAATTTACCATCATAATAAGTCACAAAAACAGTGTTAGTAACCATGCTCTACTAATTACATAGTGAAATGCAATTAAGAAATATAGTGCTGGGCTTCCCACTATATTAAGAAATATAGTGCTGGTGCAGTGGTTAAGAATCCACCTGCCAATGCAGGGGACAAGGGTTCGAGCCCTGGTCCGGGAAGATCCCAAACGCCGGGGAACAACTATGCCCGTGTGCCACAACTACTGAGCCTGTGCTCTAGAGCCTGTGAGCCACAACTACTGAAGCCCGCGCCTAGAGCCTGTGCTCCACAACAAGAGAAGCCACCGCAGTGAGAAGCCGGTGCTCCACAACGAAGAGTAGCCCCCGCTGGCCGCAACTAGAGAAAGCCTGTGTGCAGCAACGGAGACCCAGTGCAGCCATAAATAAATAAATAAATAAATAAATAAATAAATAATAAATTAAAAAGAAAAAAAAAAGAAATATAGTGCAAAGGAAAATAATGCTTGAGATAGCTGAGTGAGATTAAAAAAACAAAACAAAACAAAACAAACACAACTGTTCTTTTGTCAGAAATCCTAGTTCTGCCATATATATAGCTTGGGTCCCTGTTCAACTGAACACCAGGCAGCCTTAGTTTCTTTCTGCCTTCCCTCCACCATAAAATCTAAATAATACTCACTTTTATAAGGTAATAAAGGTGAATAACACTTTTGAAACACCATGGTAGTGCTTATTTCCACTCTGTATGCATCTAATTCACTATTTAAAAACAATTCATTTAAGGGAGTATGAAAAGTCATGTAAAATATAAATGTCAGCACTAAATTAAATGGATAGACTCATACAGTCTTCTGTCAATCAACTCTTTTCAAATGATTTGCTTACTGGTGTTATCGCTGGTTTCTCCCCCCCTTTGCTTTTTCTTTCCATGGATATCAGAGATGCGTTTCTTTGTGAAAGCCAGCAGGTGGCTCTCTGGTGTACAGATGCAAAAAAAAAAAAAAAAAAAAAAAAAGTCACAGCTCCCAACTCCCTCTTAAATTAGTTTGAAAGTTTATGATAATCTCGAAAAGGGACATCTTGAAAACTCATATAAAACCATTGTAAACATCTCCTCAACCCCACCTTAGGGCACTAACTGCAATGCTGAAAATGTTAGTAATTTAATTTCTGTTCAAAATTACAAGTCAACAAGTTAGAATGGATTTGTCATCCTCCTGACAGCATCACAGAGGGAATTAGTTTGTTTTCCTCCTCCTTATAGTAAGCAGTATCCATCAGAACAAGCAAATAACAACATGCAAATTAGAATAAAAAGACAAATGTGAATAATTTTAAAGTGGCCTAAAGTGGCAGAGTTTGTGTTACTGGAGGACCAGTATCAATATGTTAAATGACACATAAGTTTAATACAGATTTATTTCTACTCAGTATTATTTATATTACATTCATTTCATAAATCACCCCCAAAAATCTTTAAGCTAAACTCCACTGAGGTCATTCTAATATACCGTAAGGTAAACTTCCAGTCCTATATCATGGATTATAATGTAGTTTCTGATAAGTAATCATTATCCTCAGGTTTCATAGGTATTTCATGCCATGTATGCTACTCAGTTGAATACATTCTACTAAGAATCAAGTTTGTAGTTTACAAGATATTAATCTAGGAGAATCAATTATGATATGCTACCATGGATGTCTGAATTTGAAGCACAAACTGCTGTTTGGGTAAAAGTTATTAAGAGGACCTTAATTATTTAGCTTTTTAAACATAACTAGGAACTCTGAGTTTACTGTAAATGTGGTTTATTTGGAATGAAATATTACAATTTGGAGAGTTACTCTAGGCTGGTAACTGAATGAATTAATTACTTATGGCTTTAGAGTCAATTCTTACTTGAGGTTCCATAATCATACATGTTTTAATATCAAAAGCTAGATGGTGAATATTAAAAATAATTTTTTTAAAGCCTCACAGTAACCCGAATTTGAAATGGAGTAGGTTGTCTGCGTGTTACTCTCTGTAAAAGAGAAAATCAACTAGTCTGGATTTTAAGATAGGACCCCTTTAAGAAAAGAAAAAGGAAAATACCCAAAGATTTGGGATTCCCATTTGTAAAAGCTGAAGTGTTACAGTTACAGATAACCTGTTTTTTCAAGATCCATAACCATGTTATATTAAAATAGAATGCCAGCTTCCTTCCCCACCCACCAGCCCCTTTGCTTAGAACTGCTGAACAATCTTTATATACCAAACTACTGCCCATTAATTTCCTCCTCATCCAGGCAACTAAGAATTATATAATGCATGTCTGTAAACTCAATTTTAATTGCAGGCAAAAGCCTTATTTCCTCTTTTATTGTCTACAAAAAAACAAAACGAAACAAAAATACAAAAGCAAATAAGTCTCAAGGGCCTCAGTTAAAATAGTAAAGGTTGTTAAATTGATTGAAGCAAGGTTGAATTGAAACCTATATAGGTCAAATTTGTGTGAACCAAGGAACAGAAGATTGGGGTATAAGTATAACCAGACTTCTCTCCCCACCCTCCTCCACTACACACACACACACACACACACACACACACACACACACACACACCCCTGCCTCTTCTCTGAAATTTTATTTTATTTTTTTAGTTGTCTTGAGGGAATTCTGCTGCTCGACTCAACTGTAGTCATCACACGCTAATCTCCCCAAAATCTAAAATGCAAACAACATCCAAACTGACCGTGAATAAGGGGAAGCTTATCTGTGCCTGACAGGCTACACAAATTTCCTTGCACTATTCCATTCCTCCTCACTATGCACCATTTTTCACGTGTAGGGGCTATAAAAGCCACTGTCAGTCTGTCCCCTGCCTCCTGCTGTTGGTTGTCGATCTGCTGCTGCCTTCCCACTGTGCTAAATCATTCAGCTCCTCTCCAAGCAACACCTCTCATTGATCACTCCAGAGGGGCTGCTTCTGAAAATGTTGATTCAACTCAGTGGGGAAGATGGGCCGGGTGTAGCTGAAGGAGGAGGACTGGCAGAGACTCTTGAAAACAACACACCTCCTAATTTTCATGGGCACAAAAGGCAATCGCAACCCCTCCCTTGCCTTTTAAGCAAACTTCTGCCAAACTGGCAAGTGATTCCAACTCGAAGTGAAACAGGGCAGGTGGAAAACCAGTTGAATGGCATCACACACAACTGTTTGTTTTTGCCCTGGTGCTACTTGCATATTCCCAAGAGAATCCTAAATCCAGCTGCCTTTGGAGTCATCAAGCTCTCCTTGATTCTAAACCTGGAGAACTGAGATTAATGAAAATTGCTTTTGCCACTAAAAATACCTTTCCCAAAGCAGTGATTTCCTAACCCACAACTGTTTAGGATGGCATTGTTTAACAATGTTTATCAGTCATAAAACATGCATTGGGCTGATGTATGAGTGTGTATCTTTAGAGGAACTACAACTGCAAACAAACCAAAAGAAACCCCAAAAAACAAAAAAACAAAACAGCAGGGAGAGAGAAAAGAAAAACGTTCTAACAGATGTGTTCACTACTAAATAGAACACACAACATGTGTTGAAAAATAAAAGAACCATTTGGCAACATAAAATATCTTGGCATCTGTGTTAGATTTGTAACCACAGTAAAATATTGATATGGACCATAATATTCGAGTTCTATATCCCCATGCTCCTGGGTGACTCTGCTTTGAAAGACTTTTTGTACTGTAGAATTATTCGTGTTTATCAAAGACATTTTATGGCAAACCTGCTTTATGACATAGCATGATTGGCTCATTTTCCAAAAGTAGAGGCACAGAAATAGGAACATCTATTAATTCCGAGCAAGGCATAAATTTGACGTCTTAAGTGAATACAGAAGAAACTACATAGCTTGGACCCATTGATAGGAAGATGTACTTAGGGAAATGTGTCCAGATAAAAGCTCAATGAAGCCTGAAGCTGAGTTTCAATATTAACCTTACATTTGGTTAACATATCACGGAATTGGCTATTTTCAGAAGAATGAACATGGCAAAAGGTAGTATCTAAGAAATTATACAATATACAATATTTAATAAATTAAATGTTTTATATAAATATATATTCTAAATGGTATGATACATATTTTAATAAAATATTAAATATAATCACATATTTTACCTATTTCATAATCATTACAATATTATAAAATATAATCTATATATAAAAAAGTTCATGTAGACAAAACAGTATACTAACTATAGTTTTTTAGACAAAGCGTCCATTCTGCTTATAAATACAACTACTACTTTAAACTTTTTTTTCATCTTATAGTTATCTTTATATTTAAAAATATATGTATTTATGGTGCCATTTTCTGTCTTATCAATGTTAGACATTAACTTCCTAATATAAAATATGAACATTCTGTCCTTACATGAACCCCTAATTATAATTATATTACAATTATGAGTTAAATAATAAGCAGTTAAGCCACTTTTCACAGAGCAATAGTCACAGTGTAGTAATAAAGTAACCATAGTATACTGCTTTGCTCAGAATGAACAAATGATCACCTCTTTCTAAAATTTGTACTTTGATTTCCATCTATCATTAATTCATCCTAAACTCTAGCAGACATGTAATTTACCACATTACCAATTTCTCCCCTCCATTCCCATCTCACCCCCAGCCTTGACTCATCCTTCTCGAAGCCCCCTGTTTTTCTATGCCTGTATTGTGAGGCTTCTTTCTTCGCCTCATTATGACTGTCATCCTGGAATTTGCCTTCCCCTTTTCTTGGTTACTCCCTTTACTTCTCTCATATGTTGCAGCTTCTACTTCTGAATCCATTGTCTTCCCCCTTGTTGGTTTACTCTTTCTTTTGCTGCAACACATATTCTAGTATTTTCCTGATAAATGGTATATGAGAGACAATTTCATTTTGAGAACTTGCACACCTAAAATTATCTCCATTTCTCCTTTTCATTGGATTAACAGTTTGACTAAGCTTAGTAGTCTAATTTGAATATCAGTATCTCCATGTTCAGTATTTTTGTTCCATGACTGTCTGACTTTGAGATGTTCTCTGAAAAACCCAATGTTGTTCTGTGTCACAGTGCTTTCTGAATTTGTAAATATCTTTTCTATCTCAGGTGTCTAAAATTTCATGACGGTACACCTTGTTGCAGGACTTCTTTTTTATCATTCATTGGGCTGGGCCATGCTAAATCCTTTTAATACAGAAAGGTGTCCTACAATTAGGGGTATTTTCTTGTATTCAGTCCTTTTATAGAAATTCTGGAAAGATGAAAGAGAGAAAATGGAATATGGAATTTTTTCAGTTGGATATTAAATGTCCTGGACTAGTCTTCTGATCTGCTCATTGCTTTCTTCTGGATTTTAATCTCTCTTGTGTTTTACTTGCTGGGATATTACCTCAATTCTGTCTTCCAACACTCTTTTTTTCCCTTAATATTTCTGTGATTTTATTTTTAATTTCCAAGAGCTTTATTTAAAAAAATTGTTTCTAATTCTTCCTTAGAGATAATTCTCTTAAGTGATGCCTGTAACAACTTTTCTTAACTTTCTGATGATATTAATTGCTAGATTTCCTAACATTTTCTTCTATTCTTTTGTTATCTCTGTTCCATTTCTCTTGTTATTTATTTGTTTCGTCTCTATTTTTCATTAGGCAACTGTCTTTATACACATGACAGTCAGAGGCCATGTGTTCATATTTAAGAAGGAGACTCTAGGTGCTTGGGTGAGACTTGGACATTGGTGGGCTTAACCACCTGGAAGAGAAGGAATTTTTTTTTCCATCCATGGAGATTTATTTTCTATGTGTCTTTTCACTAGAAGAGCCATATTTAACCAAAATAATATTAGCTTTGCTTTTCTTTACTATAAAAAAGGAAGTTTAAATTTTTTTTTAAAGTTATATTTGGACATTTAAAAATCAATAACACACTGGTCAGAATGGCCATCATCAAAAAAACTACAAACAATTAATGCCGGAGAGGGTGTGGAGAAAAGGGAACCCTCTTGCACTGTTGGTGGGAATGTAAATTGATACAGCCACTATGGAGAACAGTATGGAGGCTCCTTAAAAAACTAAAAATAGAACTACCATATGACCCAGCAATCCCACTACTGGGCATATACCCTGAGAAAACTATAATTCAAAAAGAGTCATGTACCACAATGTTCATTGCAGCTCTATTTACAATAGCCAGGACATGGAAGCAACCTAAGTGTCCATCGACAGATGAATGGATAAAGAAGATGTGGCACATATATACAATGGAATATTATTCAGCCATAAAAAGAAACAAAATTGAGTTATTTGTAGTGAGGTGGATGGACCTAGAGTCTGTCATACAGAGTGAAGTAAGTCAGAAAGAGAAAAACAAATACTGTGTGCTAACACATATATGTGGAATCTTAAAAAAAAAAAAAAGGTTCTGAAGAACATAGGGGCAGGACAGGAATAAAGATGCAGACATAGAGAATGGACTTGAGGACACGGGGAGGGGGAAGGGTAAGCTGGGACGAAGTGAAAGAGTGGAATGGACATATATACACTACCAAACGTAAAATAGATAGCTAGTGGGAAGCAGCCGCATAGCACAGGGAGATCAGCTCGGTGCTTTGTGACCACCTAGAGGGGTGGGATAGGGAGGATGGGAGGGAGACACAAGAGGGAGGAGATATGGGGATATATGTATACATATAGCTGATTCACTTTGTTATACAGCAGGAACTAACACACCATTGTAAAGCAGTTATACTCCAATAAAGATGTTAAAAAAAATCAATAACAATAGAAAAGCTGTATTTTTTTTTCATATGGAGCATTGATTGATGCAACATTTACATTTTAATCTCAAACCAATTTGTCCTATCTCCTTTAACATTTCTTTTAAAGGGTATGTTTATTCTAAAAATACCAGGGGCCTTTAAGAGTGATAAAACAAAACAAATATATCCCCAGAATGATTTTCTTACATTAAATATAATTAGAATTGGTGAGGAATATCCCTATAAATATGACAAGTACCTATACATAGCACCTAGAAAGACTGCCTTGCCCAAAGAGAGAATGCTGTCATCAATTGTATGAATCAAAGGAAGGAATTATATTTTGAGAATTTAACAAACAAAACGTACACAAAATAGATGCTAGAAGCCATCAGTAGAAATAAACCGAAGTCTGCCTATCAAGGTATGAGTAAGTGATTTTGAAATAACCACAGTTCCAATCAAAGTGACCTACGTGTAATCTCAGGAAGGCAGAACCAAAATGCAGTTGAAACTTAGCAAGGGTGTGTCTCAACAATTGCATTAAATGCTGTCTAGAGAAAGACAACGTGAAGGAAAGAGGAGCATCTCTTGATGAAACACAAATAAGGAAAATCCAAAGAGCAGAATGTTGGTAGGAATTGTCCACCCTAGACTGCTGAAGTGCTGAATTGCTAAGATGGATAGATCAGGGAATGAAGAAAGCTCTGCCATCAAGCTTAAGAAAATCCTGCCCAGACCTTAACATTTTGAAGTATTATAGCAGAAAATTATCTCCCCAATTCACCTCCCATTTGGAGATGTTTCTATAATTATTCTGCCACAACTATGATGGCCCCAGGGAGACTGTACCACATTTGATCATCTGCCCAGCCCAGCAGCCTTTCTCTTCATTTTCCGTTGCACAGATAAGGACAGAACTTTAAGTAAAACCTTACTAAATATTCTAATAAGTGAAAGAAAAGGATGTTAGTGGAATAAGCAAATAAATATTCAACTGGATTTTCTGGTTTATTAGATTCAATGTACTTAGGCTTTGCTTGGTGTTATTTATGTCTCTATTGCCATAAAGCAGAAGCCAAGTTTCCAAGTGTCAAGAAAGGAATAACAAATGCACCTACGTTCTCACTTAGCCAGGAGTTTCTCCCAGCCTCTCAGATTCTTTCTTTGTGCCTGAGTATTACCTTCCCCTGGGTAATTGGCGGTGAGAATATATACCCTCATGAGGGGATTGCTCTGATATTTATACACAAGGGTTTGATCTTTTTCTGTGATATGAAAAGACTTATTAGAAGATAGTATTAGTGATTCAAATCGGAAAAATGCACGTACACCTAGCACAGAACTGCCTTCTTATAGAGATCGGCAATACAATTCAACTATTTAAAAAGACATCTGTCATCAGGACTATGTGTCATGTTCTCACTGAGTGATCATTATAAATAGCCTTTGAATTAGAGGCAGGGATGTTTCATCTGCAACACAGAAGATACTCTGTTTTTCCACATACTTTTTACCATAGGGAACAGCAATGTTGAAAATACCAGGGAGCTCAGAATTCAAATCAAAAAGATAATTTTAATGGAATATTTACAAGCTACTTTTATTGAATTTTTTTTTGGGGGGGGGGATTGTGCTGAAATCTTTTATGAAGTAGTTTGGTAAAATTAGCCTCTTGAATCCTGTCCCTCTGGGGACAGTGACAATATTGACTTCTACTTCCTGCCAAGCTGATGGCTAAATCTTGGGTCAGAGTGACCAAAATAAAATAATGTCACCCTAGAAATCTTCTTGATATACAGTCAGTCTGCCTTCCCTAGTGATCATGGTAAACAGTTGATTGCAGCCATTACACTGTATCGAAAGGAGAGATGATGTAAAAGACACCACCACTGGACAACGTGTAAAAAAATACCAATGCCCATTTAGAGTAAGTGAGGGGAAATGTTAGCTTCAGGAAATTAAAGAAAAAAAAAAGCAATATCAGGTAATCTAACAGAGGAAACTGAGGCCTGAAAAATGGTCATTAAAGACTAGTTTGTTTTTTTTTTCTTGGACACCCCAAAGTCAGGCTGGTGGGGTGGGGAGGGCGAGGGGACATGGAGAGGGGAGCCCAGCAGTCTGAGGGCAGAGGCTTCTGGCTGGAAGTCCCGGATCCCCAGGATAAAGGGAGGAGGAGAAACATGGAAGGTTGTGTAGAGCAGGCGGGGCCCCAAGAGCCACCAAAAGGCACCAGGGAGGCACACATTCCAAAAAGAGGGTAAAACCAGCCCTTTAAAGATGCAGCTTCTATCCTGGGTCTCGGGGCACACACACGCACACAAAACGCCCCAGGGGTCATTATTATGGTCATTCAACAAGGGAAGTCATCCCAAAATTGTTATCTCTGTGTTTTCTGTATAACAGGTGTTGGCTCAGCGGTCCTGAAGTCCATTTACTGGCAGAATAGGAGGCATGCAGGAAAAAGCACTAATGTCTCCTCTCCTCGCCAAAGGATGGCAAAGTGATGCCCTAGTGACGCAAGGTCTGTGGACAACCAAGAAGGCTGGCAGACCAAGTCTTTTAAATTGCTGTTAAATTCAAGACTGTCTTTTAGAGTGTTTTAGCCTCTGAGGCGCATTCTCCCTTAGGGATCCACTAAATCTGACAGCAGGGTGACAATTGGCACAATCTGTGATACGTGGGTACCCGTCCATTAGGAACTGGGCTGGAACCATTCACTCACTTTACTGAATCTACAGAATAGAAAGTCACTGTTATAAAGTCATGGCTTCCAGCCGCTCCTGCTCAGGGCCAGCTTTGGATTAGTGGTGAGGAACCAAAAAGGCCTTAAGTAGTTTTACAAATCCCAGGAAAATGTTCTCCTTAGTTAAGTATATAATGATACATGAAGGCACAAATGGTTTGCTTATACCAAGCTTTCATCTTAGATGTCTATGGCTCTTACTGACATCTTTGAAAGTTACAGACATTCACCTAACAAAGATGTGAGGCCATTTTCTCATGAAGAATAACCCCTTCACAGTAAACACTATTGCTTTTAGCTGTACGAAGAATTATTCAATTCATACATTTAATTTGGTTGCTTCCTTATTGCCCCCACGTTGTTGTTGTTGTTATAACTTTTAAATTAATATGCAGTTCTAAGAGTTTTAACATTGGCTTAGATTCATATAACCACTGCCACAATCAGGATACTGAACAACTGTAACCCTCCAAAGAATTCCATTGTGCTGAATCTTTGTATTCAAACGTTCCCCTCATCCCAAACGCTAGCCACATCTGTTCTCTGTTACTATAGTTCTGCCTTTTCTGGAACGTTGCATAAATGAATTCATACAGGTGTCAACTTATAAAACTTCTGAGTAACAAAATGAGGGAAGAGGGAATTTTATTCAGGAGTGTATGAGGACTGCGGCTCTGGAGACACAGACCCAATCATAAAACTGAGCTGTGTTCCACGGGATGAAAGCTACAGTGATGCTTATAAAGGTAAAAACCACACCTGGGAAACTTGAATGGGGTCTGGGTGACCTTTATGACTTGAGTGCAAGTTCCGGGTGGTTGGTCATTGCCTGGGCTGTCCATGGGGGGCATTCTAGGCAGGAACTTTGGCAGAGTCAAAGGCTCATACAGTTCTATTCTGTGGCTTTTCTGAGAACACAGAGTACATGACTGAACCCCAGGCCTGTCACGGTTGCCTGGCTTTATTTGGTTTTGGGTCCCTGTTAGTCATACTGAGTCCATTTCCTGTGTATTTTTTTTCCCCCAGAGAATTTTATTTTTATTTTCATGTAGTGTATAACTTTATGAGTCTGGCTTCTTTCACTTAGCAGAAGGCACCTGAGATTCATCTATGTTGTTTGTGTATCAACAGTTCATTCCTCTTTATTGCTGGGTAATATACCACACTTCATAAATTCACACGTTAAAGGACATTTTGCTTGATTCCAGTTTTTTGCTATTATGAACAGTGCTGCTATAAACACTTTTATATATAAATTTACCTTTGTCTTGGATAAAGACCTAGGAGTGAGATTTTGGGGTCATGTTATAAGTGCAAATTTAACTTTTGGCTGTTAACTACTTGTTTTTATCCGCAGGTAAGCAGACGGGTAGATTCCGACTGTGTTTACACATAATTACTCCCTTAGCATTTTATTACTAAATACATATTCTGTTCCAGGCAGTGCCAGGCACTGAGGACCCAGAGATGAATAATCCATTATACGTTAAATAAATCCATGAGTGCATGAATATAAGCAGTGTATTCATTTTCTAGGGCTGCCATAACAAAGTACCACAAAATGAGTGGCTAAAAACAGCAGACAGTGTTCTGTTGTGGTTCTAGAGTCTGGAAGTCCAAAAGCAAGGTGTCAGCAAGGTCCTGCTCCCTCTGAGACCCGGAGTAAAAGCCTCCCTGTTCTCTTCCTAGCTTCTGGGGGTGGCCAGCAGTCTTTAGCTTTCCTCGGCTTGCAGTTGTAGCACTTCAATCTCTGCCTCTCTTCTATTTTCCTTTGTCTTCTTTTAAGGACATTAGTCACATTGGATTAAGGGCCTACCCTACTCCGATATGACCTTATCTTAACTAATTACATCTGCAAAGACCCTATTTCTGAATAAGGTCACATTCTGAGGTACCAGAGGTTAGAACTTCAATATATGTTTAGCAGGGACACAATTCAACCCTAAAGATGGGGACAAAAAATATATTATGTGCTGACCATTGGCCAGGCATTGTGCTGGGTGGGGAATGGTTAGCAGATTAGGCAAAGCTCTGGGTCTCATAGATGCTACAGTCTAGTGGGCAAGGTAGATTTTAATACAATTATTATAAGGGATCTGTTTATAGAAGTATAGCCCTTCTTAGGCGAAGCACGGAATACTCTAGGAACTAAAATAAGGCGTTCTTTGTAGGTCCAGGGTTTAGAGAAAGCTTCTCTGAAGAAGTAACATTTAAGATGCCCCCAGAAGACCAAATGACATGATATTAGACACACAAAGAGGGGGAAAAGAACATTCCATGCAGAGGGAAAAGCATATAAAAAAGATTGGAAGCTGGAGAGAGTATCATATTGCAGGAATTCAGCATGAGAGTGTGAAGGAAGAGTGTCAGGGGATGCAGACCAGCTGAGAAGAATCTGATTGTGTAGAACTTTGTAGATTCTGGCTTAGATTTTGGACCATGTTTTAAGGGCAATATGAAGTCATTGAAAGGTTTTATTCCAGAGGTTGACATGATCAGAGATGTATTTAGAAAGATCCCCTGCCCTGCAGAGAATAGATTAAGTGGAGACAAAATGGATTGCAAAGGAGATAATTAGTATATTCAACTGTTTAAAACAAGATATGATAGTAACTTGGGTTAGAGTGGTGTTGATGGAATAGAGAAATGAGGCTGAGGTTGAGATATATGTTGGACACTCCCTCTGTAAGAATTAGATTTAGTACAAGGGTGAGGAAAAAGGGATATCAAAGAAAACTTTCACATTTCCAGGATGAGCTACTAGGTAAGTGAAAGTGTCTTTTGCTGACTTAAGGACCACAGGTGGACATTCATTCAGATCTGGGGTGTGAGATGCACCAGGAATCACATTTGTGAGTTTTAAGTGTCTGGAAGACACACTCAGATGATTGTATTAAGTCAGTAGTTGGATATAAAACTCTATAAATGTCTGATCTGGACACATACATTTTTGAGTCATCAGCATACTGATGGTAATTTAACTGAGAGAATGAATGAAATTATCTAGGCAAGGAGTATAGAATTTGAAAAGCTAAAATTGGGTCCTGAGGAACTCATCATCAAAGAGTCAGGCAAGGAGGAGGTGCTGGGAAAGGAGACTGAAGGAAGGTGGCATTCTTGCTGATAGATACAACTCTAGAGTAGGTTGGGGATGAATGGCAGATACTGGATGCAGAGGGAACAGCAAAAACACAGGGCAAATAAGTTCATTTGTACCATTTGTTTTTACAAAACAGAAAGAGAGTCACAGATGTAGAAAACAAACTTATGGTTACCGGGGCGGAAAGGTGGGGGAGGGATAAATTGGGCGATTGAGATTGACATGTACACACTACTATATATAAAATAATCAACAAGGACCTACTGTATAGCACAGGGAACTCTGTTCAATATTCTCTGATAACCTAAATGGGCAAAGAATTTGAAAAAAGAATAGATACATGTATATGTATACTGATTCACTTTGCTGTATACCTGAAACTAAAACGACATTGTAAATCGACTATACTACAATAAAAATTAAAAAAAAAACAAACCCACAGGGCAAAGCTGCAAGAAAGTTAAGTTCAGAACATACTGGAAAGTTGGTTAGTTTGGTGGAAGAATAGGATGCATAAATTGATTTAGTGAGAGGGAAGCCTGGATTGTTAGGTTGGAATCAAATCAAGGAAAGCCTTAGCTTGAACATTTGGCTTTTTTATCTAACTGATGTCTTTTCAAGAAAATCTCTTTAGAACAGAGTGTTGAACTGCCCTGCAATCAATCCATGAGTGGGGGAGAGGGCACAGAGGGCAAGGCACAGGGAATTAATTCAGATTTTATTTCATTAATGTACTTTATTTCAATAGAATAGAACTTGGTCCTACTGCAGATACTCTTTTTAGGGATGTATACCCCAAAACTTCTTCCTATGTAAGTGGGTGGTTTCTATTTACTCACAATGAAATGAGAGTATATATGCATAGTGTAAATACAAATGCATATTATATAAAAAAAAAAAAAAACCCAACATTTGCTTGAAAGGCAGTCTTGAATAAAACCCAGTGAAAAATCTTTAAAAAAATAAAAAACAAAAAACAAGAGTTGCAATCAACTGGCAGTTTAATTTCTAGCAGCAGAAATTAAACACATTTTCTAATTTCCTAAGGTATGGTTTTCCTATTCCACTGAACCAGCGTAGGCCACCTTGGAAATCAGTCAAGAGCTGGAATTGACTCAGTACCCAGCACAGTGACCGGAGACATTAGCTATAGTCACAACCTAATTGTAATGTAATTCCAGTAATATACGCAGTTAGCACTGAGCACAATTTAGGGTTCCCTGCCTAGAGTTTCAGGAAAGCCATGCTGTTATTGTAATGAACCCACTGTTTTGCTGCTCCAGTTTTAGTCCTTAGTTTCATTATTCAGGATGAGTTCTTCGACTGTTTCTAAAACTCCTCCAAGAGAAAGAAATGGTAATGACTGTGTATACAACTATCATATGACTTAGGAAGACTTCATAAATGTTAGTTCTTGCCAGCCATTTCATACCTCATGACTACGCTTTTTGCATGGATTATGTAATTTAATCTGCTCAACAACTCTATGAGTAGGACTATTGTTAACTTTCAAGTTTAAATAATTTGATTAAAGTCACACCACTCGTACACATTAGTGAGAGGAGGTAGCAGGATTCAGACCTAAATCAATCTGATCCCAGAGCCTACTATTATTATTAATATATTGTATTATTACATTCACTAGAAGTTACAAGTTAATTTGCCTTGTCAATTAGAGTGTAAGTTTCTTTAGGAGTTCTATATTTGTCAGGGGCTTTGCAGACTCACCGAATAATCAATGTTTGTGTAGGGAAGGGCAAAAAAAAAATAAATAAAAAGACAGAAAAAAGAATAAAAAAGAGAGAAGAAGAGAAAGAAAGAAAGAACCATTGCAACAAAAATGGAAATGGCTGAGCGTATGGTGATAAATCTTTATCAAAAGATTATTTTTTTAAGGGTAAAAAAATAAATCAAAATAGATTCTGAGGTAGAGACATTGTCATTCACTTGACCATGAGTATGTATGGTTACTAGAAAAATAATTGTAATATTTATTTTAAATTCCTGAGGTCTTAAAATACCGATTTAGACTAATCCTGGCATAGTCATCTAATGTGAGAGGCTATGTAGTCTGAAATACATAGCACAGATTGGAATCTTGGTTCTAGTATTTCCTAGCTGTGTGATCTTCCATAAATTGCTTAAACTGAGCCTCACGTTCAACTTCTATAAAACAGGTATAACATCATGTACTTTATTAAGTTTTGGTGAGGATTCTACCTTACATCGTTTTTGTGAGAATTCTCAGAGAAGATAGGCGACTTGCACTTTTCACTCTAGATTAGTTCCAGATAACTCCCTGTCCCTCTTTGTTCATCTAGGGTCACATGGAATAGCCTTCCTCAGCATGGCAAAGATTGGAGATCACCACTTCCTCACCACTATGCATTTGGAAATCAAACCCCATGACAACAGAGAGTGGTAGGTGTTACGGTTACATATTTTATATGTAGAAACGACCCATATTCAAACTGAAGACTCGGAATATAAAACAAAAGTGATGGTGAATCTTTATCAGGCATTATTTTGCAAAGTATTATTTCATCATCTCATAGAATCTAACTCATAGGGTGACTGTGAGGATTTGATTATTTTTCTCATTTTACAAAAGTGAAGATCAAGTGTTAGAGAGGTTAATAAACAAACTCAGTGGCAAAGCTAGCAAGAGAAAAAGCAGGGATTGAATCCAAACCTTTTTATTCTAACTCCATACTCTTACCCAGGATGGAATGTCCTCTCAGAGCCAAATGTGGCCTGGTGACAAGAAATTTGGTGACAGGGACATATTTGAAATTCTATTTCATGTTTTCCCCAGATGTTTGTCTACATCTCTGACCATGTTTTTAGGGCATTAATTAGTAAGTTTATTAGTAACCTATGCTACATAACAAATTACCCCAAAACAGAGAAGCCAAAAACTAAATAATCATCTATCATCTCATAGTTTCTGTGGGCTGGGAATTTGGAAGTGGCTTAAAGAGTACTTCCAGGGACTTCCCTGGTGGTGCAGTGGTGGAGAATTCGCCTGCCAATGCAGGGGACACGGGTTCGATCCCTGGTTCAGGAGGATCCCACATGCCATGGAGCAACTAGGCCCGTGAGCCACAACTACTGAAGCCCACACGTCTGGAGCCCGTGCTCCACAACAAGAGAAGCCACCACAATGAGAAGCCCGTGCACCGCAACAAAGAGTGGTCCCCTGCTCGCTACAGCCGGAGAAGGCCCGTGCACAGCAACGAAGACCCAACGCAGCCAAAAATAAATAAAATAAAATAAATAAATTTATTTAAAAAAAAGAGTACTTCCGGCTTAGACTCACACATGAGGTTGCAGTCAGCATGCTGGCTGGAGCTGCAGTGCTCTGAATGCTTGACTGGGCTTCCAAGATAGCTCACTAGCATGGATGACGAATTGGTGCTGGTTGTGGGCAGGTGGTCTCAGTTTCTCCCCACATGGGTTGCTCCACAGGTCCTTGAGCATCCATATGATACGGCAACTGTCCTTCCCCAGAGTGGGCATCTTTCTACCCACCCTCCCCCATACACACACTCCACGATGACTCAGATAAGAAAACCAAGACAAGGTAAAGTCACCGTGTTCTCTAATACCTATCTTATAAGATGTCTGGGTCAATTAAGAGAGATTAAATAAACAGGAGTACGCCAAAATGGTAACAGCGCCTCAGTGTTCTACACTTAACATACATGTGCTTGTATTTATAAGATTTCAGCTGACCCTCCTAAGACTCCTGTGAACATGTATCCTTATGCCCATTTTAGAGACAGGACTAATACAGTTGAAAGGAAGAGAAGCAGCTTAGATCTAGCACCAGTTCTATTAGCGATTGAGCAAATGTTGACAGAAGTTCCCAGTCTACAAGGCTAATGCTTCTCTTCACAATCTGGTAGATTTTAAGTCTATTATTTGAAGAGATCATGTAAAAGCCTATGTGGTATTACAAACCTAAAATCTGAGACTCCCCTGGAGCCCTGCCCCCAGTCGCTCAGCTCCTTCTCTGGGATGGACCCCAAGGCTCCATCAAATTCCTAAAGGGTCCTGGGCCCAGCTGGAAACCACCTCACTCCGTCATACTCAAGAAACTGCTCTGGCAAGAGCCCTGTCATCTTACAGCACAGTCTACAGGAACTAGGCAGCTCAGAATGAAAAACACAATCACTTCCATCCATCACAAGTGAAAGGCAGGAAAATGATTGGATGGGTGTCCTGAGCACTTCAGTCTCCACCAACTCAATAATATTTGATATTATTACTAATGGAAGAAGGGGAGAGTAAATGTCCTATTGTGTATAGTATCAACAGCATGAGTCTTGATAGATAAGTGTAACTTTTATGAAGTTTATAGATGAGCCATCAGGAAGAGCCTCCACTGTGTTTGAAGAAAGGTTTTCAATGCCACCCCGAATAGCTGGGCACTAAGATAAGTAAAGCAAACACCTGTGCTCAAGGGAACAGCTGCAGTTGATCTGTAATGTTCTAGTCAGAGGAGACCTTTAGTTCAAAGATGAAGAATGAGGTTCTATAGCATTTACGGTTTCCCCTTGCCAGGTACTTTCTATCTGTTATTGCTGGCAAGGCCTTCATTGATCTTTTCTCCCAGCTGTTATTTATTCTCTCCCTTTTAGCTTCAGTGAAGGAGGAAGATGAAGGGCCCAGGTACTTTGTCATTTTCCAACACATCTGAACAGTTTCTTATTTCTAAATAAGAAAACCAATAGTTATTTTCTTCAGTGCTGCCCACTACACTTTGCTACCCCTGGGAATGTAAGGGCTGCCCCTTGAACAGAGAGATTGAGGAAAGCTTGGAATTGGGAATGTATCTGAGGTTTTTTTTGTTTTTTGTTTTCCTTTCACTTCCTATGGTGTCTGCACTCCCCAGCAACACTGAGCTACTTACAGCTCCCCAAAATAGAGCATGGCCCTTCACTTCCACGATGATTCTTTCACTTCTTGTGTATGTTTCTTTCTCTTCTTTCTCCGATCAGTTTTTTCAATAGTAGGGTGGGGGGTCCACTTTGTAACAGACCAATTAGAGCAGAAGTGCCTTTGGCATTTGAAAGGACCATATTCTGTTTCCAGATATATCACTTTTCTGATGCGTAACCTGGGAACAGATTCATAACCTCTCTATGCCTCAGTGTCCCCCCCCCAAAATAGCAATAATAGTGTTCACGCCCTAAGATTTCTGTGAGACGTAAGACAACACATTTAATGAGTGTAGTACATAGTAAGCTCTCAGTAAGCCAGTCCAGTGTAATAATTATTGAATGTTATTTAAGTGTAATTAATAATAGTAACAGTAGCAATTCAAAGTTTATACATTTGTGCCCAGGGCACATTCCCTGATTCCACAGTTACCTTCATCATAGAATTATGATGGCCAATTTTCACATCTCTCTTTTCCTTTAGATTTTAAATATCTAGAGGCAAGGCTTATGCTTATGCTAAGAACTTTGACTTTCTTAGCACCTAACAAAGCGCCTGCAACAGGGTGAATAAATGTTTGACTGTTTTCCTTGCTTCCCTTCTTTGCTTTCTTTAAATGCATCAGTCATTTCAATAAGCATGTAATAACTTGCCTGTGCTCCAAGCATAGAAGTGCTAGAGATGCAGGTATGGATTAGACATGGACTCAAGAATTTATTGTTCAGGTGTAGAAATAGATTTATAAATGGATAGCTTCAATACAGTGTAGTGATTCTATGATACAGTGATGCCCAGGGAACTTTGGGAATATAAAGATAATTCCACTGCCACTGAGAGTGAAGAGGTAGAAAGTAGGATGAAGGCCACCCAGTAGAGGTGATATCCAAAGGAATCTTGGAAGTAGAGCAGGTGTTTAGGCAAGAAAAGAGAATCGGGAGAGGGCTGAGTATTACAGAGAGAATGACCTCTGCTGAGGGAAAAGAAATACAAAATGGCATAGTGAATTTAGGGTATACGACACAGTTCAATATCCCCCATCATAAATATCAAGGCAGTGACAGAAGATGAGCCTTAAGAGGTGGGCAGAAGCCAGATCACGGAGGAACTGGAGTATCATGATGGTAAACTGCCAAAAGCCCGGGAAGTATGATGAGATACAATTTTAAAACAACTGAGCCCACAGTCTTGACCAACTATTTAATCTAAGAGGATGACCTATCTATTAACATCCTCCCCCTTAGGTGGCATAGATAGTATTCAGCCAGGAGAGCAATTAAAGTGTTGGTTTTCAAAGTGCAGTTCCCATCAAAAAACACCTTACAGGTTGGAGCCACAAAGCAGAGGAAATAACAAAGTGCAGGGATAGCAAATTGCCTCAGTAGGCAGAGAAAGCAGAGCATGAAGTTGGAATCGTTCCTAATCTGTCTAGGTTAGCAACATGACCGGGAAGAAAAGTACACGACTAGGAAGAAAACTTACCTATGGTGAGGTTACAGGAGGACGTCAGCACATAGTAATGAAAATGAATCTAGCATAGTCAAATCTAGCACCCCATGAACCCATAATTAAGGAAGTGTGAACTCCACAGTCTTCTTTGTTTAATGTGTGGTATTCATTTATAAACAGAGACATAAATGGAATCCTCGGATCTAATTGTTAGGATGGATATACCTAGAGTAAGATTTTCTTCCACATTGCCTCTCCCTTAAATATCTATGATGAGCCTATTAATGAGGATTAAATGGACACTTAGAAATTCACTGTTTCTCTGCTTGAAACTGCATACTTAGTTTTAAAATCCTGTTCTGTACCATTAATAAATATTTATTCATCTTCAAGAACTTTTCTAAGTGGTACTTTGATGTCAAAAGATCTTGGGAAGAATATAGGCAAAGTTAGAGTCATGTAGTATACCTGATTTGCTAGCTATTTTTCTCATTTCGAAATTCAACCAACATAGGATAACGGACTATGAGATAACAGACACTGTGTTATACACGTTTTTACTTTCTCAATTTATTATCACAGTAAAGTTATGACTTAGATCTTGTTATCCCCAAGAACTCTGACGTGCAGAGAAGTAACTGACCCGTGTCAAAAAGCTAGTAAGAGGTGGAGATGTAATCTGAATTTAGGTTTGTCTGATTCCAAAAGCTGTGCTTTCCCAATATGTAGCATTTGATGTTACTGTGGCAGAACCAGGAGGCAAAATGGGGACAAGATAAGACTTGGAAAAAGTCCCCCTCTGAGATTTGCTATGCCAAGAACACATCTCCCATTAGAGTGACTCTGAGAGAGCGTTCAGTTACTATGCAAGTCTTAATATAAACCAGACTTCACGGTTGAGAACCATTGGTCCACCTAAGCCGTCACCATCTCTCACCTGAACCACTGCAACTGCACTCTAATAAATTCCCTGCGTTCACTCTCACTTTCCCGCCTCAATGCATTTTCTCCACAGAAGCCGCAGTGAATACCTCAAAATAGAAAACGGATCATGCTAAGCATTCCTCATCATCTTTGTTTTCAAACAATCTTCAATTTACAGTTCTCAGTATAAAACCAAAGTTCTTGGTTGGCAGGACCATGATGCCCTGCGATAACCTGTCAGCTACCTTCCTCTTCACACTTGTGTGGCAACCCCAGTGGCTTTCTTTCTATTTCTCTGTTTCCTCCAGCCAGAAGGTCCTTTGCATGTGCAGTTCCCTCTGTCTGGAAGGTTACGTTCTACTCAGTATTCAGATCTCAGTTAACTTGTCTCACTCTCCAGCAATTTCTTTCTCACCACTCAGTCTAGGTCACTTCCTTCGCTATTTACTTTCATTGACTCTGGTCCCATTTCCTCCCTGTGCTCATTTCAGTCTGTACTATATTCCTTATGGCATATATGTGATGGATATGGCTCTCCAATCAGACTGCAAGTCCATATAGCAGGGATTTATCTTTTTCGCCATTACATCTCAGACCTACCCGAGAATCTGGCAGATACTTTTGAATAAATGAATGAGTTTTAAAAATCAGAAATCTATGCCTACAAAAAGAGTTGTAACAAAAGACCAAGTTCTTTAGAACCAGAGCCTAGTTGAATCATCTTTGGTGCCAACTAGCTATGTACACTTGGACATCAGTATTTATGTATTTAATTCTGCAAATGTTACTTGAGTTACAACTTTTCCTAGGTGCTGGGCCAAACAGTAAAGATATAACAGTGAGCAAGAGACATGCAGTCCCTGACTCATGGTGTTTACACGGTGAGGGTTTCAGGTTTTTTTCTTCTTTAAATTGAAATTTTTATTGAGAACACTGTAGATACACATACTGTTGTAAAAAATAATACAAAGAGATTCTGTGTACACTTTACCCAGTTTCTCCCAACAGTAAGAGTTTGCAAAACTGTAGTGTGATATCACATCCAGAGTCTTGGCATCGATACCAGGTTGCAGTTTTTAAACTAATAATTCCAAGTGCAGAAAGGAAGAGTTCAGAAATTGAAAGAGTTCCTAATAGTGTGAGCAGAAAGAATAAAGTGGAGAGAGACAAACTAATGATTCCGGAGACGTAGACCGCATGCCACTTCATGAAGCATCTTGTAAACCATATAAAGGATTTGGGACTGTATCTAATATGCAATGGAGAGTCATTGTGGGTTTTAAACAAAGACGAGAATTAAATGCAGAGGGAGGAACATGGTGGGACTTCAAGAGCAGCACAGTAGAACTTCCCGCTTCTAACGTCGTAGAATAAAGATCTCTTTATGTGTAGAGGAAGACCTGCCCAACATCAAATATGAAGCCCTGATAAACAAGCTTCAACCTCCTCTTACTCAAACCCTTCAGGACCATATTGAGTACATTTTCAGTCATTTTCTATCACTCACTAACGTTTGGGCTGAATCCCTTATCCATACAAAGGATACCCCTTTGCCTCCTGTAGCACAGAACATAGGAATGCCATTTTAGGACATTCTCTTGAAAAAGATGGCAAGGAGTTTAGGTGAAATGCTCACCCCTATCTTCCCTCACCCCTCGTTTTTGGCAATAAAATCTGAGAAATAGTAATCTAGAAATTAAGCTCTTTGGAAGAAGGAAATATTACAATATTTTATTTAAAATAACCATTGGGAATATCAAACAGAAATAAAAACGAATGAAGTACTGATACATGCTGCAAGGTGGATGAACATGAAAAACACGCTATGTGAAAGAAACCAGACATGAAAGAACATATATTGTACATTTAATTTGTATTAAATGTTCAGGAAAGGCAACTCTATAGAGTCAGAAAGTAAATCAGTAGTTGCTTAGAGACTAGTGATTACAATGAAGACGTATCATAAACTGACATGATTAAAACCTAAAACTGGATTATGGTGAATGTTGAATGACTCAGTAAACATGCTAAAAATCATTGATATACACGTATAATTAGCGAATTTTGTGGTAAGCAAAGTATATCTCAATAAATTTTTTAAAAATTGAAAATTTATCCAATATAAAAATAATATAGAATAGAAAGTCGAGAGGTACCTTTTGGATGAGATATAAGGAATCATTTGTTTTGCATTCCTTACCTAAGAAAGAACAAGGCTGTTTCTGTTCCCCTTAAGATATATAACCAACCCTGTTTTTCCTCCTATGGGAAATAATTTGTTTATTCCCATTATTCTATAGGGCATGGCTACCTTGTTTGAATGGCTTTTCTTGGGCAATTTCTGGAACATAGATTTCCCACAGTTTGCCCATTGACTTTTTAATTCTTAAGTCCTTGACAGTGGGAAGTCAATATGTGTTAAAGGTTTAAAAATACCAGATGAGACAAACAGAAATTCTTTGCTTGCTGAGTTTGAGTGAAATCTGATAGAGGTGGGTGTGTGGTTAACATTGTTGCCAAAGGATAGAGCTGAACGATTTTCATTGAACTTTTTCTCAGAAGCGGTTAAGGCAGATGCTGCATGTCTCTGAGAAATGCTTCCATTTCTCGGGCACAAGAAAGTGAGAAAGTGGGCACAAGGCATCATGATAATACACTCATGTCCCCTAAAGAACCATTATAGCGGGCTTCCCTGGTGGCGCAGTGATTGAGAGTCTGCCTGCCAATGCAGGGGACGCGGGTTCAAGCCCTGGTCTGGGAAGATCCCGCATGCCGCGGAGCGACTGGGCCCGTGAGCCACAACTGCTGAGCCTGCGCGTCTGGAGCCTGTGCTCCGCAACGGGAGAGGCCGCGACAGTGAGAGGCCCGCGCACCGCGATGAAGAGTGGCCCCCGCTCGCCGCAACTAGAGAAAGCCCTCGCACAGAAGCGAAGACCCAACACAGCCATAAATAAAAAATAAAAAAAAATAAAAAAAAAAGAACCATTATAGCAACTCTAATCCGCAGATAACAAGCCCTTTACACACATATTAAGGATTAAAATTAAGAGGAAGAGCAGCATCCTGTAAACCAGTGGTTCTCAAAGCGGGACCCCCAGAGAAGCAGCAGCAGTATCACCTAGGAACATATTAAAAACGCAAATCCTTTGGCCACACTTGAGACTTAACAGAATCAGAAACTCTGGAGATGGGAGTCAGAAATATGCGTATTAAAAAGGCTTCTAGGTGATTCTGACCCATGGTTAAGTTTGAGAACCACTGCTATGAACATAAGAACACAAGTGTGGGCATCAGACTTGGGTATGATTCATGGTACTGAACTAGCCTACTACAGAACCCATCATACAGGTCCCAAAAGAATATCATAAAGGTATATAGATACTTTGAAAAGGCTGGAGTATGGAAAGCTGAATAAGCATCAACTTTAGCGATTCCTTGAGAAAAGTGGTGAGAGACAGAGAGTTGTCTTTTCTTAAAGTGTTGCAAATAAAACCTCTTCAGGTCACTACTATGATTCAGCTACTTCCTGGAGCTCAAGAATCGTTTCTCTCTAAGTGTAAGCCAATGTATGGATATGGATGGAACCAACTTCACATGAAAAAAATATCATAGGATAATCAGGCTATGGGTGAGTCTAAAAAGTCCAGAACTAGCTCTCTCAGGTTTTAGAGTTCCATTTTCACTGGTCACTAATGAGACGTGATTCTGCCTTAAGATCTATGCTTTACACTACTCAATTTCACAAAAAACTAAGTTAAACTAAAAGAACCATTTATTGACAGTGGAAATAATTATTTACTCTGTAGTCTTCTTTTAAACACTTTATAAATATAATCACTGCAATATACACACATGATTTAAAATACTAAAAATAAAAGCTAGAATGAGGAACATATTATAGAATATAAAATTTTCTGCCCTTTTCCAATCAATCATCTAGATATATCTATGCCCGAGAAGGAACCAATTTTAAGTTTTTTAAAACAATTTCTTCTTGTTATT
This sequence comes from Balaenoptera ricei, assembly GCF_028023285.1. NCBI lineage: Eukaryota > Metazoa > Chordata > Mammalia > Artiodactyla > Balaenopteridae > Balaenoptera > Balaenoptera ricei. Next base: position 38,366,796 of record NC_082657.1, on the reverse strand, counting down.
ATTTGGAAGTTTCTTCTCAAACCCCCAAATCATATAGTTTCATCAGGTGAAGGCTAATTTCTTTTCTGGGGATCATGGTAGAGCCATCCACCCCAAGTCCTTTTAAATTTCCTGTCAAACTATCTTCTTTGGTCTCTGTCATTACCCTCCAACTGCTTATAAGCGTATATATAAAACATGGTACCAATGAAAGAAACAGGTCTTTTTATTTTTTTTCTCCCAAATACAAACCTGTAAAATTGTAAATTGCCTCTACGTTCCATTATAGGATGGATTCCTTTTGAAAGCTGCAGATATTACAATCTTTTCATAGTTAGTATGTTTTATGAAATGTATGCAAAAATGTACAAATATGTATCCAGAAAATATGCATTCAACTTTAAGGCAAATATTAAAAAAGAACATATTCTTGGGGTTATATGAGCTTCCTAACATTTTGCTTCAATATGTTCTTATTTGTGATCTGAGCATTTGCATTCCTCTTTTGACTGACACTGTGAAATTGTTCCAGTTCTAACAAATATTTATTGAGCACTCACATATGCTACTGTCTTTTCTAGTCCTAAGAATATAGCCAAAAAAGGAATCAGAAAAAATGGTTTACTTTCAGCACCTAGAGATGTCATGGTAAGGTAGGAAGCCCACAGACTTTTTGGAATATCCTGACTCCTGACATTTTATCCAGTTCCAAACCTGCCATCCATCACTGTGTTCCTACAGGCAAAGTAATTAATCTCTCTGGGTTTTTAATCCTCTGACCGAAAGGATCTTGGGACTATCTCCTTCTTTCAGGTAAACATCCCACAAATAGTAAATAAAATATATTTAAAGTAGGTCCTAGGTTGTTTTAGAATGAATGAGAATTTTTTTAAAAAGTAATCTAAGAAAAACAGGAGTATGTCAAAAAGCTAAATATATATATATATATATATATATATATATATATATACACACACACACACACACATATGTGTGTGTGTGTGTGTGTGTATATACTGAGGAAAACTAGAATGATTTTAATTGGCAACAATTGATCTTAAGGATACTAAAAGTTGCCACTGAAGAAAGCCTATAAGTTACAAAATTGCTTACAGACCATCTCCTACATTGGTATGACATGGTTTGTGCAAAGGGATGTAACTACAAGTCTGGTTTTGGCACAGATGTTGGTGGTACTCAAGGCAGATTGCATTTGGCAAGAAGGACTTTCCTCCCTCTACTCTATTCAAAGTAAGAACCTTTAGAGGAGGTTGTATAATTTAGAAATCCAAGCCTACATATTTGCCAACTCCTTGAGAAGTGCTGCTGGCTCTGGGCCAGTCATTACAGCTAATGAATCGCGCAGTTGTACTCACACTGCTGTGCCTGTTTCAACGGATGGGTATCTTGATGTGGAAGAAACCATGCACTGGGAAACCCTTGCTCTCACGTGGTGCCCTGGATAAGGGCACCTGGGATCAGAGCAGTCCAGACAGCTTGTTTTCTAGATTGCACCCCTCTTCCTTACTGAATGAATGCCTTATTTTATAAAAGTCCAGAGAGTGAAAGTCATATTCCCAAGGCCCAACAGGAAGGCAGCAACCTGGGACTTGATGCTAGGCCACCATAGCCTTCTCAGCTCTTCTGTAAGATGCCACCAAAAGACAACTAGAGAAAGATCTATTTGCCAATGACCAACTTCTACTATTGATGAGCCTTATTTCTCATATGCATTAAAGTATTTATAATTGCAATGTTCACTACCAGGGCCTATTTATTATTTCCACACTGATGTTTTTCACCAAAATACCTAGATGTGCCAAGATAGCAAATATGGGGAACTGACCCAGTGAAATGAAAAACGTGCACTATTGGTTTTTCAGAAATGGTGAAGCGCAAATCCTTCATTTACTCTCTGCCCTCTTTTCAGCTTTCCCTTAATATCAGAGAAGCGTCCCATCAGAGCATGAGATCCATATTGATGATTGCATAGTTACACTGCCTGCTCTGCTGTGTCTTGATTATAACTGAGTCACTTACACAAATCTGAGTAAAGGCAGGAAATCAACCATTTGTGATGAATAATTCCTGCAAATTGGATGCAAGACTACACTTTATAAATGTAGATTAGGTAACAGTTCAGATTTTCAAGAAGAACCCTACAGGTAGGTGTATCATATTATCTCACTCAGTAACACACTCATTACATACAGTTAGGGTGACTGCACATCCCAATTTGTCTGGAACGGTCTTAGTTCACATCTGTTGTCCCCCTATTTAGTATTTGTCCTGGACAAAAATATCTCAGATAGAAATACAAATATATGGTCATTTTGTACAAAGTACAAATAATGTATACAGCATTCAAAAGGCAGTACAGCCTTTTAGAGTTTGCTTAGGTCTTAGAGTCAGGCAGTCCTGAATTTAATGTTAGCTCCCACTTACTGGTTGCATAATCTTGATAAAGTTTTAAACTTCTCTGGGGTTCTGCTTCTTCATAAGTAAATGTAAAAAAGACAGCTCTGACTTCCACATTAAGATTGTTGTGAAGATTAACTGAATTCTGCATGCACAATGCCTGAATCTGGCTTATACGGTTTTCAGTAAAAGGAAGGTGTACACACATAGGTACATAAAGAAATGAGTAAACCCAATATCGTCTCTTTTGAGATTTGCCCTTGAAAAAAAATTCCACTTACATTTCAAATAAATAGAGATACAGCCAAGCCCCCCACCAACCCATCAAATAAAATTTATAATAACTAGTTTTATAAGTAGAAAAGAACATTATATATATATATATATATATATATATATATATATATATATATATATATATATATAAAATTAAATACTGGATAATGGTCAGGGCATTTTGGCCAATCAGCACAAAGTTCCCTCTAAAACTTTGCCTGCTAACTCTATTTCTTCATAATCCAAGCTGTGCTATTCATTTCCTTCCCCTTTTCTTCTTCTCTCTCCCCCTTCCATGTGCCTTGAAGGAGGCAAAGCATGACCGTTTCTCCACACTCCGGTATCAACCATGTTAGAAATGTTCCCCCACCCTCTGGGATAGCTTGAGCCAACCCCCAGAGAGCAGGATGCATTCTCACGGCTTCAGTTTTCCCCCATAATGATAAACAATACTCAGCTTCACTGAAGGGAGACTTGCAGAGACTTACTGGTCTTCAGAACCCAAGGCCATCAACCCTTAGATACTCCCTCTTCCTCAGGAACTTCTTTCTCCTTTTCTCCTGAGAAGTCAATAGCTTATCACTGTTTTTCATCTGAATTCAACCTTTGAATGACTGTCGGTGATACTAATAACTGTATTTAAACTGATTTCCAATCTGAAGATCCATGTATGTTGTTAATTATCAAATACCCATGCTGTTTTCTTTTACTTTAAACATAAAATGCCACTTGGAAGATACTTCAATGATAGGTATTTTATAATCATCCATAAGTACTTTAGATAAATATGTATTTCTAGAATGAGCCTATTGTATTTTTTATATGTATACTTCAAAGAGTCTTCTAAACGACTCCAGCTACTACTTAACACGAAACAATCACATTTAAACAAACATATTAGTTACTATAATTTTGAGGGTTAATATAAGTGAAATAAAAATATTTAGATAAGATTTTTATATTCATTTTTAGATAAAATCAACCATCCTCCTGAAGATATGAAAAACACTTTTGAAAGAAAGTGAGACAATTATATCTATATATAGATAGATATTTAAATATGAACATATACATATATATACACAGAGAGAGTATCCACAGAATCAACCATTAACCCTTTCCAGCCCACAAATCATCTTGTAATAGCTGGGCCAATTTCCCCCTACTTTTGCAACCTATACAGGAAGATACCAAGATCCACACCATAAAACTTTGAGAAGGAAATTGAGAGAAAGAAGAACAAAGTCTTCCAGCCTGGGAGCAAAAGGTCTAGCACTACATATAAAGCTGCAGAGTGTTTAGTGGTTAGGTTAGGACAACTGTGTGACACAATTGTTCAAACAAAATAATTGACACTGTCCTTGACACCTCTATTTATTTTCCCACAACTTCACAGCCAAACCATCATTAAATCTTGTCACATCCCCTTGCAAAATATATGACGAGACCTTGATCAAACTTGCCATCATTCCATGTTTCCTAATTTGCTTTCCTGCTTCTGTTGTTAACCACCTATAGACTACTTTCAATAGGACACAGAGTGATCTTTTCAAAACAGGACGCTAAAAATACTTTCATAGCTCCCTATCTCACTCAGAGTAGAGGTCAAGGCCCTTACTGCATGGTAAGCCTCCAAGTAAGGTTGCCAGATTAAGCAAATAAAAATACAGAACGCTTGTACTGAACTTCAGCAAAACTTACCTTCTTGCTGTTCCTTTACATCCATGGTACTCAATGAGCGTCCACTGCCTGAGATGGAGGAGGCTGTCAGTCACCAGACTGGGGCTGAGGGACGTGTTCAGGTGTCTCCTTATCAGAAAGGTCTTTCTTGACTAGCCTTATTGTAGCCTTTATCACCACCTGACAGATGAAAATTAAAAATATCAAAATATCTCCCTCCATTAAAATGTGTAGCTCCCATAAGTCAGAGAACTTGATTTCTCACTGCCACGCCACTAATACTTATTGTTTGCTTCAAAGAAGGTGCCCACTAACTACTTGAAGATCAAATATTTTCAAGAGACTCAAGTATAAACAATGGCAGTATTGACAATTTCAGTGCAACGTCCAGGGTTTTATCACTAGGAAATGGCAAAGCTACAATCAGAAGCCATTAAACCCAGACTCTTAACCACTATCCTATTTTTGTTATTATGTTTTTAGTGGGAAATACAGGGTTTTTTCTCTCTTGTGTCTAGAACTTCGTTCTTTGTCTATTATTCATGAAAAAAAAAAACCAATAAGTCTCTAGGATAAACAACTCGTGAACTGAACTTTCTGTCCTTACTCTTTGTACATGATGCATTTACTCTGTAGTCCTCAATTTTCTGATCATTCAAATGGATTAGAAAACAAGGAAACAGTGATGATGGATATTGTGTTTAGGGTAACACTGACAACTCTCTAAAATCCAAACATAATGATTTTCACCATCTAACTCAGTAACCATTCTCATACATATCCCACCACCACCAGTCTGCCAGAAAGTTGTAAGAATGGGAAGGAGAAGAACAGGGAGGAAAGAATTAGTATAATTCCATAATCACAATTCCAGAAGGTATGTTGCTAAATAAACCTCTAAAGTAAATATTACTTCAAAATATTCTAATACAAAAGTAAAGCTAAATTTTTCATTTACCAGACGAGGAAGCTTAACTCACTTTAATATCTCTGTGCTTTATCTGTAAAATAGAATATTTTAATCAGTTAACTAGTTCTCTATACATTCACCTTATAAACGAGTTTAACTGATCTTAAGGAAACCTCTTCTACCTGAACATCTCCCTGAGAAAAAGAGTACTGAATTGCCCTTAAAAATTTAAATGTGGCTAACACATTATATTACCTTCTATTAATCATTTTTGAATAACAATGATATAAGAAAAAGAAAATAATGCATATTTTTTTACTGGAAAATTTGCTGAGGACTGGAGGGTCTTCTTAATCACTCAAGGACCGTGTAAGAAAAAGATCCTAGTCTTCATGCCTATAGTCATTGGTGACTATGGTTCAAACAAGATGCTGTGTGAAGAATGCTCCCAAAAAACTAAAAACAAATATATAAAAATTCAACTTGATTACATCTTGTAGAAGAAAAATTTATTTTTTGTTACAAACGTAGATTGATTGATTGATTTGCAAGAAGCTGTGCCTGGATGGAATAAGCATAATGTGAGAAGCAAGTGAATATAGCCAAGTGAGAATGGTCCCTCATAGACGCTGCTGGTGTCCTCCTAGGATTCCTTTGACTGCGTGACGGTCCCTATAACATAGGATTGTTTTAAGTAGTATAAGAGGTAATGTACATAAAGCTTTTTTCACAGTGCTTGACATAAATCTCACACAATAATACTGTAGCTATTTTTTATGTCCTATTATAACATTATGTTTCTGCAGTACAGAGCGTTCAGATACCTGCTCCAATTCTTGTGAGGGCTCAGGGTCTTATAAGTCCTCACTGGGATCTCATTCCCACTCATCCTCAGCTTCTGGCCTAAACCATTTATGGTTTGTACAAAAGCCACATTTTATTATGGGCAGCAGTATGCCTGGGACCCCAGGGTTTCGTAGCAGGGCAGCATGACCTCTAATTTACTAGCACAGATAACTATGGGATGCGTTTTGTGCTTTAAAAAGCTCTCATTTAGTAAATTCAGTCTTTGAGAAACTGATTAATCTTGAACTCAAACAGTGGGAAATGCCACCATATTACCAGACTTTCAATTTCGCTTGATAAAATTATGTAAGATTTTTAATCTAACATAATAGGCCTCAGACAAAGCAGGAAATCCAGGACATCAGAAATCACATAGTAATGAGGGACTCACTACCAAAAGGTAAGGGAAAAATTTGCTACGATTCTGATAGTAAAGGTGAACAGGAAAATATATATGAGAATCCCAGCTAGTTCTGACAGAACACTTTTTAGTATCTTTACTTAGAACCAGAGGATTATGTAAAATGTCTTCAAGATGAATAGTCTGTTGGACATTACATTAGAATAGTATCAACTTTGTTCACAATTTCAATATTAAGAGTGACTGTAATAGGGCTTCCCTGGTGGCGCAGGAGTTAAGAATCCGCCTGCCAATGCAGGGGACACAGGTTCGAGCCCTGGTCTGGGAAGATCCCACATGCCACGAAGCAACTAAGCCCATGCACCACAACTACGGAGCCTGTGCTCTAGAACCCTTGAGCCACAACTACTGAGCCCGTGTGCCACAACTACTGAAGCCCGTACACCTAGAGCTCTTGCTCCACAAGAGAAGCCACCGCAATGAGAAACCTGTGCACTGCAACGAAGAGTAGCCCCCATTCACCGCAACTAGAGAAAGCCCATGCACAGCAATGAAGACCTAACGCAGCCAATAAATAAATAAATAAATAAATTTATTAAAAAAAAAAAAAGTGACTGTAATATAAAAAATGATTTTGCAAAAAATGTGTTGGGGTATTTGAGGTCAGGGGACCACATCATCCATCTTTATATCTGTGGGGCTTAGCCTCCTTGTGCCAGACCTTTTCCAACTCCCACTCCAAGTCCATTTGCTTCTTCACCCCCTTCAATCCTCTGCCCTGAGTAGTTGATCTTCATAAATCACAACAGTTCTCCTTGCTCTTTGTTTCCTATTAAATTTGGCCAATGAGGACCCCCATCAGGGATCAAAGGACTTCAGTGGGACAGTGAGGTCAGATATTTATTCCCCAGTATTTTCCCTATGAGATCACCTTGAGTAGGTTGTGTCCCAGGTCACCTGGGATTACTACTTCCAAAGGGGTATCCTATACACCAGTATTTTTCAAACATTAACATGCCTACAAATTACCTTGGGAGTTTATGAAAATGCAGTTCTAATTCTTAGGTTTAGGGTTGGACCTGAGAATTTTCTTTTCTATTTAGCTTCAAGGTGATACCAATATTACAACTGTGTAAACCATATTTTGACTCGCAGAATATGATATGACTGTCTCTTTCTGATTTCTGATTTTGCCACATCCCTTTTGGCCCAGGGGTAGAAATATCATAGTTTCTATAAATTTGAAGGTTTTGCACTATCCCTTGTGGCCTCCTACAACCACAGTCAGACATTTAAATATTCCTTTGGCTATAAACCCAAGCTTCCTCAATTACCTAGTAGAGACCTAATGCTACACTTGTGCTTTAACACATAGTAGGAATTCAATAAATGTTCATGACATTAATCTCTGAATAATTCTATTAGATTGTGAAGGTAGAGGTATTTTTCATGTATTCCACCATATAATGTATGTGTCAAATAACCCATAATATATCATTTGAAGGCATGAAAGAATCAAGATTTTTAATTAAGGAATTTCTTTAGTTAAAAAATCAGTGGAGACTTCAAAACTAAGTAACACGTTTCATTTTCTAATGATTTCAACATAATGGCACAGAAAATTGATATCAAGGTAAAGGAGGCAGTTACAGAATTGAAACTGTATAATTTAGAGAGAATCTGACATTTTCCTTAGGCTTGTGAACCAAATGGTAGCAAGTCATACTAGTTGGCATCACACACACAGCAATTTGGGAAATAATAAGACATTTCAGCAAGCAGTCTTTATAAAGCTTCTATATAATATTCAAAAATAGCTGAACTGTAACATTTGCTACCTAAGGGAACTCCTTTTCCTTCAGAGTATTATTTAATTAAAATTAGCATTTATGAAATTTAGAAATGCTAAACAACTTAATAGGCATATGTATTTATTAACATAATTTAGGTGTCCAAATTATGTTCATCTACCAGCAAATGTCCACCTGTGGCTCATATATAGAAAGTCAAAACAGAAAGACAGTTGAATGTAGTCAGCAAGTACAGTGAAATTTTATTGCATACCTATTATCTGCCAGAGTCTGAGACAGATTCTATATCTGAACTGAATTTCACATGGTTCCTCATGAGAAATGGGTCAGTTAACCCGAGTTTGAGCCTCACCGTTATCATATAAGAACTAAGTGACACTGGGAAACCACAATTAATTTGTTGAAAATATTTAAAAAGCTAGTGTATGTGAAAACACCTTTACCATGAAGTGTGCACTGAAAATGAGTTTGTATAAATATGTAATATACATGAGATGTTTTATAACTATGTCAAGGAAGATTATAATTAAAATAGCAGTGTAAAGATATTTTTATACTGACATATAAATCTTGATTTTTATTGACTCCTGCTTCTTGCTTTCTTTCATAGAAAAGAGACAAGGAGAAATATTTAATGAATGTATGGCTTTTTAATGCCATCTTTTGAAACTGTTTTATTCAATTTTTTTAATAGACTTTATTTTTCAGAGTACTTTTAGTTTCACAGCAAAATTGAGCTGAAAACAGAGTTTCTATATACCCCCTCCCCACACATATGGCTTCTCCCACTATCAGCATCCTGTGCCCGAATGGTACATTTGTTACAATCGATGAACCTACACTAATATGTCATTATCACTCAAGGTCTATAGTTTACATTATGGTTCACTCTTGGTATTGCACATTCTATGGGTTTTGACAAATGTATAATGACATGTATCCATATTTACAGTATCATACAGAATAGTTTCACTGCCCTAAAAACTCACTGTGCTCTGCCTATTCATCCCTTCCTCTCCCCTAACCCATGACAATCATTAATCTTTTTACTGACTCAATTGTTTTGCCTTTTCCGGAATGTCACACAGTTGGAGTCATATGCTATAATGCATTTTCAGATTGGCTTCTCTCGCTTAGTAATATGCATTTAAGTCTCCATCATGGGCTTGACAGCTTATTTCTTTTTAGCTCTATATAACATTCCTTTGTCTGGATGTACCACAGTTTATTTATCCATTCATCTACTGAAAGACCTCTTGTTTGCATCCAACTTTTGACAATTATGATAAAGTGGCTATAAAACCACTTTATTCCATGTGCAGGTTTTGTGTGGACGTAAGTTTTCAAATCCTTTGGGTAAATACCAAGGAGTGTGATTGCTGGATCATATACTAAGAATTTGTTTAGTTTTGTAAGAAGCTGCCAAATTGTCTCCTAAAGTGACTGTACCATTTTGCATTCCTACGAGAAGCAAATGAGTTCTGTTTCTCCACATCCTCATCAGCATTTAGTGTTGTCAGTAGTCTGGATTTTGGCCATTCTAATAGGTGTGTAGTGATATCTCATCGTTTCAATGTGCATTTCCCTAATGACAGATGATGTGGAACATCTTTTCATTTGCTTATTTGTCAGCTGTAAATCTTCTTTGGTGAAGTGTCCATTCAGATCTTTTGCCCATTTTTTAATCGGGTTATTTGCTTTCTTATTGTTGAGCTTTAAGAGTTCTTTGGATAAAAATCTTTGATCAGATATGTCTTTTGCAAATCAATTCTCCTGATCTGTAGCCTGCCTTCTTATTCTCTTGACAGTGTATTTTTCAGAGCAGAAGTTTTAAATGTTAATGAAGTCCAGCTTGTCAAGTATTTCTTTCATGAATCATGCCTTTGGTATTCACCATACCCAAGATCATATAGGTTTTCTCCTATGTTTTCTTCCAGGAGTTTTACAGGTTTAGATTTTACATTTAGGTTTATGATCCATTTTGAGCTAATTTTTGCAAAGGAGGAAAAGTCTGTGTCTAGATTCATTTCTTTGCATGTAGTTGTCTAGTTGTTCCAGAACTACTTGCTGTATTTCAACCACTTTTAGAGTTACTAAAAGATATCTGAATAAAAACCTAGGCAGTAACTTGGATCCATGCACAATTTCCTGGTGCACCATGGAGGTAACCTCACTCTACCTCCAAGGAAAATAACATGATATTTAGAAAACTAATTTTATTCATCCAATTGAAGAAAAATTGAATATAAAGGGAGAGCATCCAACATAAAAGGAGGGGAATCCCAGAATGATCCTTCTGAGCCACAGGGCCTGGTTATATCCATCCCACTCCGACTGCGGCTGCTGTACTTGTAGTCAAACATTTGTGAAATGGGGTTGCGCACTGCATCTTCACTAAGGCAGACTGCTGTGGGAAATGCCATGGAGACTCATTTATTCACTGGTGGCCTGGTCAGCTTGTTCTTCTGGGGACTAGAATCTATACCTTGTGGGTTGAGAGAGCCAAAGACAGCCAGAATTCCCTTCAGGGGCCATGTAAGATTGGGCTTCGAAATTAACTACTCAAAATGTAGATTACTAAGGAGCAAGGAAAATTTAGTGAGGTGACTTAAGTAAGCAATAAAGTATGATTATGAGTTAAAATACTCAGTATTGTAAAGATGAGGTGTCTTAGACCAATTTCCTTGAAAGTAGAGCCTAAGGCAGGAATTCTTATGAAAATCATTTATTGAGGGATTATGCTATGGAGAAATCTATAAGAAAGTGAGAAAAGCAGTGTAGAGCAGGAGAAGAAGCTAAAGGAAATATGTAGGATCATCTGGAGTCTAGTGTCAGCCTGATTCCATGGCAAGCTCTTAAATCTAAATGGTTCCATAGTTTTGAATTACCTGGAGTTCTGTACTTGCATCAATTCTTGGATGCAAGCTACTCCAGGGAAGGACACAGACTCTCAGGCATTTCCTAGTGATTTCCCGAGAGGAATTCTTGAAAGAAGGTGCAGGGGGCTTCCCTGGCGGTGCAGTGGTTAAGAATTCACCTGCCAATGCAGGGGACACGGGTTCGAGCCCTGGCCTGGGAAGATCCCACATGCCACTGAGCAATTAAGCCCGTGCGCCACAACTACTGAGCCTGTGCTCTAGAGCCCGTGAGCCACAACTACCGAGCTGACACGCCACAACTACTGAAGCCCGCATGCCTAGAGCCCGTGCTCTGCAACAAGAGAAACCACCACAGTGAGAAGCCTGCACACCGCAATGACGAGTGGCCCCCCACTCGCCACAACTAGAGAGAGCCCGCACGCAGCAATAAAGACCCAACGCAGACAAAAATAAATAAATAAATTTATTTATTTATTTATGTTTAAAAAAAAAAAAAAGAAGGTGCAGTTGTGAGATGTCAACAATGAACAGTGACTGCACACAGCAGTTGGGGCAGGGGTACACTCGCCAATAGTGATCCTAGACAGACACAAAGAGTCTCTATGAGAGCATCCTTGCACTACTAGATCCCATTGCTTCTCCATTAAGTGTATTTCATCCAGGCATGGTTCTGGTTGTTCACAGTTTTGAGAGAAATATACAAAAGACTGATGGTGGAAATACTCCTCTGTTCCTGCAGTGGTCCCAAAGCTATAAACTGATACATCATCCCTTTTTCCTATGACCTTTCTACTTTCTCTTCCTCCTCCTCGGCTAGCACTTCTACTGGTCTAGATGGCTTTCAAAGTGGAATACCAGACTCTCATCCCTGAGGGGCCTGAGATCCAGGTTACTATGCCCTTATCAGGCTACAGTTGCTATGCTTGCCCATTTAAAGTAAATTAGGGTTAAGAACATCAAGAGATTCATTAGTGTATCACCTGAGTGCAAACATATCCCTCCCTGACAGCATTATATAATAGCATAATTACTTAAAGTATTGTAATTCCTTTCTTTGTTGGCCTTCTGCACCACAGTGACCAGGTGGTGAATATGGCATTGAACTGAGTGGGACTCGACTATGTGTTTTGGTAGGAACAGTCTCCATCGGGGAACATGAACATCCAAGACCCACAGAGCCCACATTTGGGGAAGGAGCAGGAAGCCCTAATACCTCAAGTGATCAGTGGAAGTCATGGTAAGAATGGCCACACATACTCTCATATCTTGTTTCCCACACCAATTTTTCTTCCTATCATATTATCTCTCTCAATACAAGGTATACACTGTATCCTGAAAGATGCAGTATAGTCAGTGAGTGACAGCACCAGGCTGATGGTTCAACCGCACCTTTTAGAGGCAATTCCATTACTCACTTCTCCAGGGCAGCAAGTCCTATATGCGTGGTTTGCAGTAGCAACAATGGATCTCAAAGTTTTGTGCCCAGGGATGTTCCTCTTCTGACTTAAATTGGGCTCCTTGGTCCAAAGCAAAGTTATACATTATCTCATGTCGGCAGGTCAGAAACTCTTAAGTCCTCAAATAGTGCTTAGGCATTGAGGGCAGGAGAGGGACACACATACAGAGAATGTGTCAATACCTGTCAGGATGTCATTGCTCTTCCTAGGATAGAAGATGTCCAATGTCATCAACTTTCCCCCCAGTGTCTGGCTGTTCGCCTTGAAGGAAGGCACAGTGTGGGTCTCTTTTGCTGACAGGTTGAATACTTTGAAGTAGCAGGAGATAAGTCAGATTTGATGAGAGGAGACCCATGCTGTGAGGCCTATCTCAGGCATTCGCTGGCCAAGAGTAGTTCTTTGCCACTATGACTACTCCATTCATAAGCCCATTGCACAAGCACCAGGGCGGCCAAGGACAGAGTCTTGCTAACATCAACTATCTGAGTTCTCCTATTCTCTTTATTTATTATCTTTTTTTGTGTGTGTAGTAGATCCTCTCTGGTAGGCATTAATATATGATATAAGATCCCTACACTTGCATCATGTCCTTTAGGCCTATCCATATGCCTCATCCCATGACCTCCTAAATCCAATCTTCCAAACTTGCCCCACAGTAGCACTTAATACGTTTGAGACATATAGTGACTAGGTTACTTTAAATGGACAAAGAAGACATATCAGAGAGTAGTTGAACCTTCCACTAGAAACAGGAGCAGCAAAAAGATAGTGAAATCAGCCTGTGAAATTCGGGACACTGGCATTTTTGTTTATTAATCACCAGAATTTATACAGATGGATGAACCTGCTGGGGGAATAGCATAGAACCAACATAGTTCTGATTATACTGCAGTTGGCATTGCATTGGAAGATGGGGAGGCCTGTTTCGGGGGTGGGGGTGAGCACGGTGGCAAATGGCCCAGTTTTGACATAGGCTGGATGTCTGTGAAAATGAGAAGATGATGCATTTGAGAGCTATTCAGAAAGCTGAATCTAGAGTTTGGTGATGGATTGGGATATAAAGTTTGATGGAGATTTATTTTTGAAAAGTTCAGGGAGTTTGGGCATTATCTGGTCCCTCAGGATAATAGTATAATTCTTTATTTAGCATGTTTAAAACACCTAACAGAAAAATATAGATGGTTCTCACACCTGGTATTTAAAAGATCTTACTTTCTATAATTATTATACCATACGTGTATGTGTGTGTGTGTGTGTGTGTGTGTGTGTGTGTGTGTGTGTGTGTATTCCCTAATATTATTCTTGATAACTGGTACAGAATTGTTGCATTGGTTTTTGAAAAGTGTTTTTCACCTTCAAATATACAACCACAGCTTCAGCTGCTTTAATTTTTTCTCCACTTCTGGAAGTTAATAATGCTCCTGAAAAAGCAATTAAACTAAAAAACAAAGCTTCATTTTGAAGAATAAGCAGCTTGCAACCTGGTTTAACGCTGAGACAGCACTAATAACACAGCACTTATGATCTAAGGGAGAAAATGAAAAGTCTTTATTATTTCCCCAAACACTGGAACAACCAGGGCCTAAAGACACACTATCACCATTTATTGCATTAGATAATGTGCATTTTTGTAAATGAAATGCTTACTTCTGAGCATTATATCCTCCACTTTAATGACCTGGCTAAATAGTTAATTTGATCTCTAAACATAAAGAGCTCTAATGTCATTTCAAGACTCAGAAACCAAGTAGAAAGGTGAGAGGGAAAGAGAATTAAGCAGAGCCAATGAGGCAGCCTCTACTTGGAGATACATGATGGGGCATAAATGCTCATTTGATTTAACCCAGAGAAAATAATCTTTGCATTTTAAGATAGGGCTATTTTAAGAAAGCCTTCTTCCTAATCCCAGCTCTGCTTTCCACAAGGCTGAGGATAAAGCAGGCAGGTTAGTTCAGTAAAATAAAAGTGAAACTTGGCTTTCAACTGAAGAATTTAAGTCTTGCTTCTCTATTAGCCTCAAGAAATCAGACCCACTCTTGTATTTGGTATACTCTTGGTGGTTTTCGCATAGAGAAAAGGCTTTCACAGCCCTTATGCCCCGCAAATAAGCATGTCTTTGTTTAACTTGACCCCTGAAATTGGAAACTGTTATCCTAGAGAGAAAGCTCCATACTTAAAGTAAAAGACACATTAAACAAAGGATTTATACTTAATAAAATGCCTAACATAACCCCCAAAGGCTTCAACAACAACTCTGATGGTAGCAGAGGTGTTTACTCAGCTCACCTCTTCTGATGGTGGTCAACAGATGCTTGGGCTGAGGGCTGCACTCCTTGATAGAAAGCAGTGTTTCCTAATTAGCATACAAACCCTTACCCCATGTGGCACTACACTGATTTTGAGAGAAAAGTATATAACACTTATTTTCTTTCCAGAAAAAGACTCAAGCTTGATGTTAAAGTCGTACCTTAATCTGTTCCCACTCCCAATTTCTCCCCATTGGCTTCTTGGAAGCTTAGCTCTCTTTGAAGCCACTATCATATTTCAGGCACTTTCTAAATACTATCCCTCTCTCCCTAACATGAGTTTAGGTATATTTTCATCCAGATAATTCTGACTCTTTAAAAGAATAAGTTTTTAACTTTTCTTATAGTGCAACCCTACTGTCAGCTTTTGCATATATGAAAAAGTACTTATTTCACCTACATTTTCAAAAGTAGCAACTTCTTACAAAGCCATTGGAAAGACCAGAAGAGCAAAAGTGAGAAAGTGGGAATCCTTGGAGGAACAAAAAAAGGAGAGGGGAACCTTTCATGAAAATATTAAGAAGTTCCTGCAACTCCTGGACAGAAGTCCACAAGTTCCAGATTTCCACCTCCTTCGGTTTTCCGGTCAGCCTAATGTATTTGAAAATGTTTAACCCCATCCGTAGGGAGGACAGCCTATAAAAGAATGAATATGAAGCTGAGAGAAACACCTGAGCTGGCATAGCTGGGAAACATTTTGGGAGAGCTATACAGTAAATAACAATGTCAAAATAATTTTTTAAAAGTGCATGTGTTTAGATCCAAAAATTTCTTTCTGGAATCTCATGCATGTGCTCAGATTGCCATACATGCACGGATATTGCCAAGTTATTCTAGAATTTTACTATTATTAAATAAGAGAAAACCACACAAATGTCTTAAAGTAGGGTCATGATTAAATTCTAGTACAGCAGTCCCCAACATTTTTGGCACCAGGGACCGGTTTTGTGGAAGACAATTTTTTCACAGACGGCGTGACGGGGGGGACGGTTCAGGCGGTAATGGGAGTGATGGGGAGCAAGCAGATGCAGCTTCGCTCACTCGCCCGCCACTCACCTCCTGCTGTGCGGCCCGGTTCCTAACAGGCCCGGGGGTGGGGACCCCTGTTCTAGTACGTATTCATATTATGGAATTGTATACACAGTACAGTAGCTTTATATAGGATGAATAAAAAGACCTTTAAAATATATGTTGAATAGAAACAAATCATAGAGAAAAGAGCTAAATATAGAAATGCCAAAATCTTCCCTAATCCCCCCACAAAAAATATATATACTAAACTTTTCCTATAAGTAGTTAGTTATATGTAAGGTGGGGAGTTAGGGATAATGGGAATGAAAGAGAGAAAATGTTCACTTTTTATTCTATGTAATTCTAACTTTTGAATGTTTGAAGTATACATTTATCTTCATATTTCTTATAAAATTTACAGCATTTTTGGTATTTTTAAACTGATGAAATTTATTAATTCATTGTCAGTATAGGATCAATTAATAAATTTGAAATGAAATACATTCACTAAGTACAGTATCTCTTACTATTTATTTTTCTATGTCAGAGAGTATTTCAATAAACTTTGAAATTTGTGTACAGATTTGTAAAATATTCATATTGCTATTTCTTTTTCAATTAAACTTCTTTATTTTGAATTAATTTTTGATTCACATGTAAGTATAAGAAATAATAGAAATTCTGAGCTACTTTTGTCCAATTTTCCCTAATGGTAACATCTTACAAAAGAAGGATCTTCGTATTGCCCTTTTATACCTGCATATATTTCCGTCCTGTGCCCATGATCTCCTTTACCACTATCAGACCCTAATCTGGTCTCCATTTCTATAGTTTTGTCATTTCAAAATATTATATAAATAAAATTATGCCATGTGCACTTTCGAAGTTGGCTTTTTTTCCACTCAGCATTATTCTCCGGAGATTCATTCAGGTTTGCTGTATGTATTAACTGTTTGTCATTTTTATTGCTTTGGTTGTATTCCATGGCATGAATGTACCACCATTTGTTTATAAACTGCTGAGGGGTAGCTGGCTTGTTTCCAGTTTAGGACTTCAAGAATAAAGCTGCTATACACATTTGTGTACATGTTTATGTTTGGACATAAATGACCAAGAGTGACATTCCTGGGTTATATGGCAAATATATGTTTAGTTTTATAAAAAAGTTGCCATTTTTTATTCAGAATAGCTATATCATTTCACAATCCCACCAGAAATATATGAGTGATTCCATTTCCCCACATCCTTGCCAGTATTTAGTGCTGTCACTACTTTTTATTTCAGCCATTGTGATCATGTCTAGCGATATCTCACTCTGGTTTTAATTCGCATTTCTCTAATGGCAATGCTGTTCAACATCTTTTTATTCTTTGTTATGAGCATTCTTGTCATCTGTGTATCCTCTATGGTAAAATTTCTTTTCTGAGTTTTGCCCATTTTCCAATTGGATTATTTGTTTATTAACATTGTGTTTTGAGACTTCTTTACATATGCTAGATGCTAGTCCTTTGTTGGATACGTGGTTTACAAATATTTTATTGCATTCTATAACTTGTTTTATCATCCTCTTAAACGCGATCTTTTGCAGAACAAAAGTTTTTAATTTTGATAAATCCAAATTATCATTTTTTTCCTTTAATGGATTGTCCATTTGGTATCAAGTCTAGAACTCTTTGCCAGATCCCATATCCCAAATTTTAAAAAAAATTTTTCTCAAAGTTTTATCATTTTATGATTTACATTAAGTTCATATCCATTCCAATTAATTTTTGTATAAGATATGAGACTTAGGTCAAAGTTCTCACCTCTCCTCCCATGGATGTCCAATTGCTCCAAATCCATTTATTGAAAGGCTAGTTTTCCTTCATTGAATTGCTCTTGCACCTTTGTAAAAAATCAGCTGGACATATTTGTGTGAGTCTATTTCTGGGTTCACTACTCTGTTCCGCTGAGCTATGTGTATAACTGTGTGCCAATAGCACACATTTGATTACTGTAGCTTTATAATAGGTCTTGAAATCAGGTAGACTGATTCTTCACACTATTTTCCTATTTCAAAATTTTTTTTATATTCTAGCTAATTTTTTCCAATATAAATTTTAGAATAATCATGTCAATATGTACCAAAAATATTCCTAATATTTTTATAGGAATTGTATTAAACATATACATTGACTTGAAAGAACTGACATCTTTACTGTGTTGTCTTCTAATCAATAAACATGGCATTTCCCTTCATTTATTTAGATCTTTGTTTTTGTTTTTGCAGCTTGGAAACTCTCTAAGGACAGTAAATTGTGGCAGTGGTGGGGCTCACATTCTTTGTTTCTACTCTCAAAGATCAATGTTTTTCTTCGTTTTAGGAGGGAGGATAAATCTGATCCCTGTTATTCCATCTTGGACAGAGGGAAAGTCTTCAAGTAATTTTAACTAGTCCAGGTATATTTATTTTCAAATTGTATGCAAATGAAAAGATCAAACAAACAAGTAAAACATTTTTTAAGCAGGTAGGATAAAGATTTCACGATGATAAATCCCAGATAGTCATGATTTCAAGCATTCTTTATTAGATTAGATTCCAATTGTCACATAAATGTCCTTCCATTTTTATTGTCTTTATAATGACTCTTACACTTAGGAAGGACATAGCCATTTTTTCTTTTTTCTCTTTGTTTTCTTTTCAACCTAGATGCCTGCATGTTGAATTCAGATAATAGACATTATGATTGTTGTGGTCATGGTTATTATCATTATTATGTAGAATTTACTGAGCACTTGCCTATGTCCTGGCAATATGTTACATATAAAATTATATGGGATTACAATGTGAATCCTCACGTTCACCATTTCATGTTTGTAAACTATAATGCCCATTACATAAAAGAAGAAAGTGAAAGCAAAGAGGTGAAGTATCTTATATTGGAATAAAAACCCAGACAGCTTGATTCCAGAGCCTGTGCGTTCGCCACTGTGAAAAAATCGTCTCAAAGTTTGCTTAAAGATATAGGGGAGATTCTGACCATCCTATCTACCTGTCTGGCATTATGCTCATGCCTATTAGTGAATATTATTGCCTGAGATATTATTCAGACCTCTAATTTTATTGACTACATTACCAGAAAGACATTCTCACTATTTTCTCCTCAGGTGGTTATATTAGGCCATTTCATTACCAGTGAAAACCACTGACTATGCTTTTAAAGCAGTGTCTTTTACCAGTTATTACCCCAAAGACCCTACTTGGACTTTTCTTAATTAAATGATCATTATCTTAAACTTTTCAACCAAATTTGAACTAAATGCTTATGAAGAACTCTAAGGGCTGGGGTACTGTGTGTAGGTGTCCTCATTTCACACACTCCGCGTTCTCTAGTAGATAAATCCAGATAACAACAGACCACGACTTGGACTCTTAGTCCTTTCCAAATCCATGGTTACCCTGAGAAATTCATTAATGTTCCCAAAGCAAACCAAAAAATGCCATGTGTCAAGTTTCATGGGTATATGTATTTAGAACACAAGTAGAGTAGCAAATAAGACATAGATAATCTAAAACAGGTTGATCCAGAACTGTTAACACATGGATACATAGCCTCTGAAAGAGTCTTCCCACCACCATCGTAAATAAACTATATTTACTAAGACAATTCCCGTGATGTGTGGGTCCCTGGTGCACAGTACTCCAAGCACACAAGTAGGAGTTGATAGACTCAGTTCTTAAAGAAGAGGGGGGAACTAGGGAAGAAAGGTAATCTGTGCATTGTTAAAAGGGTTAGGACTTCTTTTTGCATCTGGGTTTGGACTACTCTTTCCATAGAGAAGAACTCTGACCTGTGCCGGGTATGGGAGTGCTACCGTTACTATTTTTTCAAGCTGCCTCTGACAGGATTTCCACTTCAAAGTCCAAAGGAGGCTATTATTGCAAAAAAAAATTATTTTGTGGTCTCCAAGAAACAGGAGATTGATTGAGGACATTTAAAAGGTAGCTGGTAAGAAAACAATCCACTGATGGCTTAACCTGCAACCCCAATTGTATATGATATGCATTAACGAGGAAAAGTAGAACAACTGAAAGGAAACTGCAGCAACGCTCCTTTACAGAGACTAGTGACCTTTTTAATGTACTTGAAGAATGATTATTCTTATTGTTTTAGCAAATCAAGTATAAAACACTCTTTTTAATTGAGGCTTGCATTTAATTCCATCATTTCAGTGATTATTGCCTATTTGAAAATATGTGCATAAGCAGTACCAAATCACCTTATTTTTTTCTCATTTCCTTATTTAGCTTACAAATATGTTTGGCTCAACATCTTTGGAAAATAAATATGCCTACAAGAGTTTTAAAACTATGGTTTATTAAAATATAACACTTATGAGGTATAGAGAGCAAATGTTAAATGTCAAGGTTCTTTTCATTCAACAATTTTTCTATTGACAGATCGTTGGCATTTCTGATGAAGTATTTCATGGCACTATTTATATTATACTTCTACAGTTCCTAGACACAGAAAAGATACATTTTTTTCTTTAGTCTTTGAAGAGGTAATTTTTTTTCTCAAAAGCAAACTCAAATAATTGGACTTCCTATATTTGTATGCACTGCATTTAGTGTTAGGTTGATGTCAAAATGATAAAGACAAAAATCTGTATTTTCAGGAGGTTTATATAAGCATACATTTTAAAGACCACATTGGGCATTTCTCTCTCTTGCACAGACAGATGATTTAAGCATAATGTAGGTTTCTGGCTGTATAATGGTGTGAGGAGACCTCTGAAAACATGCTCTGCCTTCATTGGAAGTAGTAGAAAATACTACACAGTAAAGAGATTCTGAAGTTAACATGTGCCTATGAGTAGGCAATTTATAACCAACCAGTAGAGCAGGGAACAAATTGATATTTTTATTTAGAAGATGATATTTCAAACACTCTAGATGGTATATTTGTTAAAGGGTAAACAGAAGAAATACTGTAAATTGACTTATATTACAGATTATGCCTGTCTATATTTGCCATCTACACTGCATGATTTAAATCGACATGTCTTCTTTCATCTGTGAAAGGACTTATTACCTTGTCCTTTCTAGGCGCACGCTAAGTTTTATTTATAGATAGTGAGGAAAATTTATAGGAGAGGTTTGTAAGTACAATATGCAATTATTTTGAGAGTTGTATCTATCACCAAGTGTGTGCTAGACATGGTATTAATAAAGTTCCTGATTCTTTCCATTGACTTTTATATAAAAACTGAGATATGCCTAATTAATCATGACAATGTTATTTCCTCAGGTAGTTAGTGTTTTAAGAGTACCCGTAGGATGCAAATTCTGTGAAGAAAATATATGTTACTTTCATTTAAAATGGGGAATGCCTGGTATGGAAAACATTGTTCATGATGTCACTGTGAATCTGCATAAGCATGACTCTGGAATAATGGGGATTTAGAGATGCAAGAATGGTTTCACTAACTTCAAGTTTCTCCAAGCCTCCACAGAATAGAATTTTTTTTTTTTTTTACCTTTTTAACAATTAAAAAAAATTTTTTTATTGGAGTATAATTGCTTTACAATAGTGTGTTAGTTTCTGCTTTATAACAAAGTGAATCAACTATACATATACATATATCCCCATATCTCCTCTCTCCTGCGTCTCCCTCCCACCCTCCCTATCCCATCCCTTTAGTTGGTCACAAAGCACCGAGCTGATCTCCCTGTGCTATATGGCTGCTTCCCAGTAGCTATTTATTTTCATTTTGTAGTGTATATATGTCCATGCCACTCTCTCACACCGTCCAAGCTTACCCTGGCCCCTCCCCGTGTCCTCAAGTCCACTCTCTACATCTGCGTCTTTGTTCCTGTCCTGCCCCTAGGTTCTTCAGAACCTTTTTTTTTTTTTTTAGATTCCATATATATGTGTCAGCATATGCTATTTATTTTTCTCTTTCTGACTTACTTCACTCTGTATGACAGTCTCTAGGTCCATCCACCTCACTACAAATAACTCAATTTCGTTTCTTTTTATGGCTGAGTAATATTCCATTGTATATATGTGCCACATCTTCTTTATCCATTCATCTGTTGATGGACACTTAGGTTGCTTCCATTTCCTGGCTATTGTAAATACAGCTGCAATGAACATTGTGGTACATGACTCTTTTTGAATTATGGTTTTCTCAGGGTATATGCTCAGCAGTGGGATGGCTGGGTCACATGGTAGTTCTATTTTTAGTTTTTTAAGGAACCTCCATACTGTTCTCCATAGTGGCTGTATCAATTTACATTCCCACCAACAGTGCAAGAGTGTTCCCTTTTCTCCACACCCTCTCCAGCATTTATTGTTTGTAGATTTTTCGATGATGGCCATTTGGACTGGTGTGAGGTGATACCTCATTGTACTTTTGATTTGCATTTCTCTAATGATTAGTGATGTTGAGCATTCTTTCATGGGTTTGTTGTCCATCTGTATATCTTCTTTGGAGAAATGTCTATTTAGGTCTTCTGCCCATTTTTGGATTGGGTTATTTGTTTTTTTGATATTGAGCTGCATAAGCTGCTTGTATATTTTGGAGATTAATCCTTTGTCAGTTGCTTCATTTGCAAATATTTTCTCCCATTCTGAGGGTTGTCTTTTCATCTTGTTTATGGTTTCCTTTGCTGTGCAAAAGCTTTTAAGTTTCATTAAGTCCCATTTACTTATTTCTGTTTTGATTTCCATTTCTCTAAGAGGTGGGTCAAAAAGGATCCTGCTGTGATTTATGTCATAGAGTGTTCTGCCTATGTTTTCCTCTAAGAGTTTTATAGTGTCTGGCCTTACACTTAGGTCTTTAATCTATTTTGAGTTTATTTTTGTGTATGGTGTTAGGGAGTGTTCGAATTTCATTCTTTTACATGTAGCTGTGCAGTTTCCCAGCACCAATTATTGAAGAGGCTGTCTTTTCTCCATTGTATATTCTTGCCTCCTTTATCAAATATAAGGTGACCATATATGTGAGGGTTTATCTCTGGGCTTTCTATCCTGTTCCATTGATCTATATTTCTGTTTTTGTGCCAGTACCATACTGTCTTGATTAGTGTAGCTTTGTAGTATAGTCTGAAGTCCG
The DNA here is from genome assembly GCF_028023285.1 of Balaenoptera ricei. Lineage (NCBI taxonomy): Eukaryota > Metazoa > Chordata > Mammalia > Artiodactyla > Balaenopteridae > Balaenoptera > Balaenoptera ricei. The sequence continues at coordinate 38,343,761 of NC_082657.1, read as the reverse complement.
GGAGCCTGATACCTCCGGCTCCATTTTTCTTTCTCAAGATTGCTTTGGCTATTCAGGGTCTTTTGTGTTTCCATACAAATTGTGAAATTTTTCCTTCTAGTTCTGTGAAACATGCCATTGGTAGTTTGATAGGGATTGCACCGAATCTGTAGATTGCTTTGGATAGTTTAGTCTTTTTCACAATGTTGATGCTTCCAATCCAAGAACATGGGATATTTCTCCATCTGTTTGTATCATCTTTAATTTCTTTCATTAGTGTCATAGTTTTCTGCATACAGGTCTTTGGTCTCCTTAGGTAGGTTTATTCCTAGGTATTTTATTCTTTTTGTTGCAAAGGTAAATGGGAGTGATTCCATAATAAATTCATAATTTCATAATTATTGTATAGGAATGCAAGAGCTTCCTGTGCATTAATTTTGTATCCTGCTACTTTACCAAATTCATTCATTAGCTCTAGTAGTTTTCTGGTAGCATCTTTAGGATTCTCTATGTATAGTATCATGTCATCTGCAAACAGTGATGGCTTTATTTCTTTTCTGATTTGGATTCCCTTTATTTCTTTTTCTACTCTGATTGCTGTGGCTAAAACCTCCAAAACTATGTTGAATAATAGTGGTGAGATTGGACAATATTGTCTTGTTCCGGATCTTAGAGGAAATGGTTTCAGTTTTTCACCATTGACAAAGATGTTGCCTGTGGGTTTGTCATATATGGCCTTTATTATGTTGAGGTAGCTTCCCTCTATGCCTACTTTCTGGAGAGTTTTTATCATAAATGGGTGTTGAATTTTGTCGAAAGCTTTTTCTGCATCTATTGAGATGATCATATGGTTCTTCTCCTTCAATTTGTTAATATGGTGTATCACATTGACTGATTTGCGTATATTGAAGAATCCCTGAATTCCTGGGATAAAACCCACTTGATCATGGTGTATGATCCTTTTAATGTGCTGTTGGATTCTGTTGGCTAGTATTTTGTTGAAGATTTTTGCATCTATGTTCAACAGTGATATTAGCCTGTAGTTTTCTTTGTGACATCTTTGCCTGGTTTTGGTAACAGGGTGATGGTGGCCTCATAGAATGAGTTTGGGAGTGTTATTCCCTCTGCTATATTTGGAAGAGTTTGCAAAGGGTGGGTGTTAGCTCTTCTCTAAGTGTTTGATAGAAATCGCCTGTGAATCCATCTGGCCCTGGGCTTTTTTGTTGTAAGATTTTTAATCACAGTTTCAATTTCAGTGTTTGTGATTGGTCTGTTTATATTTTCTGTTTCTTCCTGGTTCAGTCTCGGCAGGTTGTGCTTTTCTAAGAATTTGCCCATTTCTTCCAGGCTGTCCATTTTATTGGCATAGAGTTGCATGTAATAATCTCTCATGATCCTTTGTATTTCTGTAGTGTCAGTTGTTACTTCTCCTTTTTCATTTCTAATTCTATTGATTTGAGTCTTCTCTCTTTTTTTCTTGATGAGTCTCGCTAGTGGTTTATCAATTTTGTTTATCTTCTCAAAGAACCAGCCTTTAGTTTTACTGATCTTTGGTACTGTTTCCTTCATTTTTTTTTTTCATTTCTTTCTGATCTGATCTTTATGGTTTCTTTCCTTCTGGTAACTTTGGGGTTTTTTTGTTCTTCTTTCTCTAAATGCTTTAGGTGTAAGGTTAGGTTCTTTATTTGAGATGTTTCTTGTTTCTTGAGGTAGGACTGTATTGCTATAAACTTCCCTCTTAGAACTGCATTTGCTGGATCCCATAGGTTTTGGGTCGTCATGTTTTCTTTGTCATTTGTTTCCAGGTATTTTTTGATTTCCTCTTCGATTTCTTCAGTGATTTCTTGGTTATTAAGTAGTGTACTGTTTAGCCTCCATGTGTTTGTATTTTTACAGGTTTTATTTCCTGTAATTAATATCTAGTCTCACAGCATTGTGGTTGGAAACGATACCTGATACGATTTCAGTTTTCTTAAACTTACCAAAGCTTGATTTTTGACCCAAGATACAATCTATCCTGGAGAATGTTCCATAAGCACTTGAGAAGAAAGTATATTCGATTGTTTTTGGATGGAATGGCCTATAAATATCAATAACTTCATCTTGTTTAATGTATCATTTAAAGCTTGTGTTTCCTTATTTATTTTCATTTTGGATGATCTGTCCATTGGTGAAAGTGGGGTGTTAAAGTCCCCTACTATGATTGTGTTACTGTCGATTTCCCCTTTTATGGCTGTTAGCATTTGCCTTATGTATTGAGGTGCTCCTATGTTGGGTGCATAAATATTTACAATTGTTATATCTTCTTCTTGGATTGATCCCCTGATTATTATGTAGTGTCCTTCTTTGTCTCTTGTAACATTCTTTATTTTAAAGTCTATTTTGTCTGATATGAGAATTGCTACTCTAGCTTTCTTTTGATTTCCATTTGCATGGAATATCTTTTTCCATCCCCTCACTTTCAGTCTGTATGTGTCCCTAGGTCTGAAGTGGGTCTCTCGTAGACAGCATATATATGGGTCTTGTTTTTGTATCCATTCAGCCAGTCTGTGTCTTTTGGTGGGAGTATTTAATCCATTTACATTTAAGGTAATTATCAATATGTATGTTCCTGTTACCATCTTCTTAATTGTTTTGGGTTTGTTATTGTAGGTCTTTTCCTTCTCTTATGCTTCTTGCCTAGAGAAGTTCCTTTAGCATTTTTTGTAAAGCTGGATTGCTGGTGCTGAATTCTCTTAGCTTTTGCTTGTCTGTAAAGGTTTTAATTTCTCTGTCGAATCTGAATGAGATCCTTGCTGGGTAGAGTAATCTTGGTTGTAGGTTTTTCCCTTTCATCACTTTAAATATGTCTTGCCACTCCCTTCTGGCTTGCAGAGTTTCTGCTGAAAGATCAGCTGTTAACCTTATGGTGATTCCCTTGTATGTTATTTGTTGCTTTTCCCTTGCCGCTTTTAATATGTTTTCTTTCTATTTAATTTTTGATAGTTTGATTAATATGTGTCTTGGCATGTTTCTCATTGGATTTATCCTGTATTGGACTCTCTACACTTCCTGGACTTGATTGACTATTTCCTTTCCCATATTAGGGAAGTTTTCAACTATAATCTCTTCAAATATTTTCTCAGACCCTTTCTTTTTCTCTTCTCCTTCTGGAACCCCTATAATTCGAATGTTGATGCATTTAATGTTGTCCCAGAGGTCTCTGAGACTGTCCTCAATTCTTTTCATTCTTTTGTCTTTATTCTGCTCTGCAGTAGTTATTTCCACTATTTTATCTTCCAGGTCACTTATCTGTTCTTCTGCCTCAGTTATTCTGCTAATGATTCCTTCTAGAGAATTTTTAATTTCATTTATTGCGTTGCTCATCATTGTTTCTTTGCCCTTTAGTTCTTCTAGGTCCTTGTTCAACATTTCTTGTATTTTCTCCATTCTATTTCCAAGATTTTTGATCATCCTCACTATCATTACTCTTAATTCTTTTTCAGGTAGACTACCTATTTCCTCTTCATTTGTTTGGTCTGGTCGGTTTTTACCTTGCTTCTTCATCTGCTGTGTGTTTCTCTGTCTTCTCATTTTGCTTAACTTACTGTGTTTGGGGTCTCCTTTTCACAGGCTGCAGGTCTGTAGTTCCCGTTGTTTTTAGTGTCTGCCCCCAGTGGGTAAGGTTGGTTCAGTGGGTTGTGTAGGCTTCCTGATGGAGGGGACTAGTGCCTGTGTTCTGGTGGATGAGGCTGGATCTTGTCTTTCTGGTGGGCAGGACCGTGTCTGCTGGTGTGTTTTGGGGTGTCTGTGACCTTATTATGATTTTAGGCAGCCTCTCTGCTAATGGCTGGGTTTGTGCTCCTGTCTTGCTATTTGCTTGGCATAGGGTGTCCAGCAGTGTAGCTTGCCGGTTGTTGAGTGGAGTTGGGTCTTAGCGTTGAGATGAAGATCTCTGGGAGAGCTTTTGCCATTTGTTGTTATGTGGAGCCGTGAGGTCTCTGATGGACTGATGTCCTGAACTCGGCTCTCCCACCTCAGAGGCACAGGGCTGACACCCGGCCAGAGCACCAAGACCCTGTCAGCCACACGGTCAAATCTGCCTCTCTATGTGAACTTCAGCAATTCACTTAAGCTTTCTGGGACTCCATTTCCTCACCTGTAAATATCTGAGTTACAGAAACACAGCTGGAGAGTCATGGTTTACTCCCATTCCACAGTCTTTCCCATGGTTAAAATCAGCAAGGCTCTAATGAGGTCTTAGGGAAGACTTCAGCCAAACAGAAAACTTAGAATTTTTTCAAAAAGAAAAATTGTATGCAATGACATGCTTTAGAGCTTGTTTTTAGTTTTTTGTTAGATTCATTAGTAAAGGTTTCTGGGAACTATCTCTATTTAGTAATTTGATATGGAAATCCTGAAATATGGGATACTTTGCAATGTTTTGGGCTTCCTCATTGGTTTTTAACCACTGTGAGAAACAGAAGTAGAGAAAAGAAAAATAATGTTAGGATCCTAGGACCCATTTCGATGTTATAAAACTCACCAGTACGCCCAATTTGAAAGATGACAGTATTTTTTTCTAATCTAGTATAATAGTCTAAGCACTTACTTATTGGTAATTGAATAATTTTTATTTCCATAATCTTTGATTTTACAATCAAATAATTCTAAACATTCTTGTTTATCTAAATATTTGCATTTAAAAGAGATGTAGAAAAATTAGACAAGAGCATTCTGGCCTTATGTTTTATAGACCAATGCGGAAAACAGTATTCTTACATTCTACATAATCTTTTTTCAAGACTTCAACAATCCATCGAATAATTCAATTCTGAGTCAGTTTCACAGTAATGTGTGCCCATCTCTCCCCTGTTTTGGTGGTTGATATCTAATATAAATAAGTACTTCCTAGTCTGTAAGCTAAGTTCAGGAAAACATATTATGTGAAGGAATCCGGTCATATAATTATTTTTTTCTATAAGGAATTCTGAAAAATAATAAGCTGGTTTTAAAAACTGATATATCGGTGTCTTCATGTATCAATGTAAAAAATAAAAAAGATGCTAACTGACTTATAATCATCAGAAGAAGAAATCAGAAAAATATGCTGCCATGATATAAATGCAAATATATTATCAATTAGTTCAGATATAGTACTTGACATTTAAAGATGATTTGTCCTAATTCAGACACATAGTGTTCAGTTATCTTTTTTTAAGTTGGTTCATATAAGGAAATCAATATGCATTCAGTTATATAGAACGAAGACAGTTTAGAATAAAGTCCTGTAAGAAATCTAAAGTAAAAATATAGCCAACCCTCCGTATCTAAGGGCTCTACATCTGGGGATTCAACCAACCACAGACTGAAAATATTAAAAAACAAAAAACAAAAAAAAACTCCAGAAAGTTTCCAAAAGCAAAAATTGAAGTTGTCACACTCAGGCAATTTTTACATAGCGTTTACATTGTATTTAAACCATATTCATGGGATTTACATTATATTAATTATGATAAGTAATCTACAGATGGCTTAAAGTACAAGAAAGGATGAGAATAGGTTATATGCAAATACCATGCTATTTTATATAAGGGACTTGAGCATCCATGGATATCACTATCCACAGGTGATCCTGGAACCAAACCCCCTCAATACCAAGGGATGACTGTATAAACAGAGATTAACTCCAGAGAAGGGTCGAAGAGTCAGGATGAAGTGAAGGAAAGTGGTGAGACAGCAAAAAAAAAAAAAAAAAAAATGTAGATTAAATTATACACCCTTTACAATGCATTAAATATATGCCTATTTTACATGCGTGCTTTTCAAATAAAATGTGTTAGAATTATTTTAATATATTTATTTTATAGTGATAGCTGAAATGTTATTATATGCAAATATATTTTCCCTTCAAGACATCAAAACTGAACAAATTTTAAATGCACAATTGTATTCCATCAATCAAATATAAAGGTTATTCATATTTGGCTGTATGTGTATAACTTTAACCAAATAATAGTTCTTTTGGCTTATTTTTTTCTGTAATCTACACAATTTTCAAGTCCTATTTGAATTTCTTTCAGAAAAAAAAAAAAAGTATTCGATTCTTATTCTCCATAATACCTCCTGACTAACCTGAGGTCTTCAACTCTACCTGATGACTATGAATTTTAAGGAAGCAAAAAGATTTCTCATTCTCAGACTGATTTGTTTCTTTTTTGTTTGCAAATGTTATTTCTTCAAAGGTAGGAACAATGCCCTAACCTCCTTTTCATCTCACACAAAGCTGGGTATCCTTGTTGTTTGTTGAATAAATACATATTTAACAATTATGGCACTAGAATTTTTTATTCAGATGTGCCTGTTTTTAATAGAGACTGCCTTATAAATTGAGCTGATTACTTGTTTTAGGATCCTGCAAAATGATCTTATTCTGGTTGCTTTTACAGACTTTTAACAGTCATTATTTCTTTAGGTAGCAAGGAGTTAATTTTCCTCCCCAAAGATTAAAACTGAAGGAAACCCAGGGAAACCACCTTGTCTGGCTGAAGTTAGAGGTGAATGTGCAGTGTAATGTGGAGAAATCAAATGTATTCCATGATATCTATTAACTCTCTAACTATGTAACAATTCTGTTCACTATCCTGCACTTAGTTTTATCATGTATAAAATGAGAATTTTTGACAAATATTATTAAAATAAACATATTTAGAATAGTTTTAGATTTACAGGAAAATTGCAAAGATAGTTTAGTTTAAACTTTAAAACAAAACAAAGCAGATAACTAACTGCTGAACAACCATCGACAGGAAGACACTGGAACTCACCAAAAAGATACCTCACATCAAAAGACAAAGGAGAAGCGGCAATGAGAAGGTAGGAGGGATGCAATCACAATACAGTCAAATCCCATAACTGCTCGGTGGGTGACTCACAAACTGGACAACAATTATACCACAGAAGTCCACCCACTGGAGTGAAGGTTCTGAGCCCCACGTCAGGCTTCCCAATCTGGGGGTCTGGCAATGGGCCAGAGAATCAGACTTCAAAGGCTAGCGGGATTTGATTGCCTTCAAGTCAAACTTCGAAGGGACAGGGGGAAACAGAGACTCCACTCTTGGAGGACACACAGGAAGTAGTATGCATATCAGGAGCCAGGGGGAAGGAGCAGTAACCCCATAGGAAATTGAATCAGACCTACATGCTAGTGTTGAAGGGTCTCCTGCAGAGGCAGGGGGTGGTTGTGGCTGACCACAGGGACAAAGACACAGGCAGCAGAAGTTCTGGGAAGTACTCCTTGCCATAAGCTTTCACTGAGTCCGCCATTAGCCCCACCAAAGAGCCTGTAGGCTCCAGTTCCAGATCACCTCAGGCCAAACAACCAGCAGGAAGGGAACTCAGCCCCACCCATCTGAAGACAAGCAGATTAAAATTTTACTGAGCTCTGCCCACCAGACCAACACCCAGCTCTATCCATCACCAGTCCCTCCCACCAGGAAACTTGCACAAGCCTCTTAGACAGCCTCATCCACCAGAGGGCAGACAGCAGAAGCAAGAACGTACATTCCTGCAGCCTGTGGAACGAAAACCACATTCACAGAAAGACAGACAAAATGAAAAGGCAGAGGACTATGCACCAGATGAAGGAACAGGATAAAAATCCAGAAAAACAAGTAAATGAAGTGGAGATAGGCCACCATCCAGAAAAAGAATTCAGAATACTGAGAGTGAAGATGATCCAGGACCTCAGAAAAAGAATGGAGGCCAAAATCAAGAAGATGCAAGAAATGTTTAACAAAGACCTAGAAGAATTAAAGAACAAACAAAGAGATAAACAATACAATAACTGAAATGAAAAATACACTAGAAGGAATCAATAGCAGAATAACAGGCAAAGAACGGATAAGTGACCTGGAAGACAGAATGCTGGAAATCACTGCTGCAGAACAGAATAAAGAAAGAAGAATGAATAGAAATGAAGACAACCTAAGAGACCTCTGGGACAACACTAAACACACCAATATTCACATTATAGGGGTCCCAGAAGGAGAAGAGAGAGAGAAAGTACCCAAGAAAATATTTGAAGAGATTATAGTTGAAAAATTCCCTAACATGGGAGAGGAAATAGCCACCCAAGTCCAGGAAGCAGAGAGAGTCCCAGGCAGGATAAACCTAAGGAGAAACACGCCGAGACACATAGTAATCAAACTAACAAAAGTTAAAGACAAAGAAAAATTATTAAAAGCAACAAGGGAAAAACAACAAATAACATAAAAGGGAACTCCCAGAAAGTTCATAGCTGATTTCTCAGCAGAAACTCTACAAGCCAGAAGGGAGTGGCAGGACATATTTAAAGTGAAAAAAGGGAAGAATCTACAACAAGATTACTCTACCTGGCAAGGATCTCATTCAGATTTGACAGAGAAATCAAAAGCTTTACAGACAAGCAAAAGCTAAGAGAATTCAGCACCACCAAACCAGCTTTACAAAAAATGCTAAAGGAACTTCTCTAAGTGGGAAACACAAGAAAAGAAAAGGACCTACAAAAACAAACCCAAAACAATTAAGAAAATGGTAATAGGAACATACATATCGATAATTACCTTAAATGTGAATAGATTAAATGCTCTAACCAAAAGACACAGGCACGCTGAATGGATACAAAAACAAGACCCATATATATGCTGTCTACAAGAGACCCACTTCAGACCTAGGGACACATACAGACTGAAAGTGAGGGGATGGGAAAAGATATTCCATGCAAATGGAAATCAAAAGAAAGTTGGAGTAGCCATACTCACATCAGATAAAATAGACTTTAAAATAAAGAATGTTACAAGAGACAAGGAGGGACACTACATAATGATCAAGGGATCAATCCAAGAAGAAGATATAACAATTATAAATATATATGCACCCAACATAGGAGAACCTCAATACATAAGGCAAATGCTAACAGCTATAAAAGAGGAAATCAACAGTAACAGAATAATAGTGGGGGACTTTAACAACTCACACCAATGGACAGATCATCCAGACAGAAAATTAATAAGGAAACACAAGCTTTAAATGACACAATAGACTAGATAAATTTAATTGATATTTATAGGACATTCCATTCAAAAAAGGCAGATTACACTTTCTTCTCAAGTGCACACGGAATATTCTCCAGGATAGATCACATCTTGTGTCACAAATCAAGCCGTGGTAAATTTCAGAAAATTGAAATGATATCAAGCATCTTTTCCGACCACAACACTATGAGATTAGATACTCATTACAGGGAAGAAAACATAAAAAACACGAACACATGGAGGCTAAACAATACATTACCGAATAACCAAGAGATCACTAAAGAAATCAAAGAGAAAATTGGAAAATACCTAGAGACAAATGACAATGAAAAGATGACAATATAAAACCTATGGGATGCAGCAAAAGCCATTCTAAGAGGGAAGTTTATAGCAATACAATCCTACCTCAAGAAAAAGTAAAAATCTCAAATAAACAACCTAACCTTACACCTAAAGCAATTAGAGAAAGAAGAAAAAAAAAAACCCAAAACTAGTAGAAGGAAAGAAATCATAAAGATCAGATCAGAAATAAATGAAATAGAAACAAAGAAAACAAGAGCAAAGATCAATAAAACTACAAGCTGGTTCTTTGAAAAGATAAACAAAATTGATAAATCTTTAGCCAGACTCATCAAGAAAAAGAGGGAGAGGACTCAAATCAATAAAATTAGAAATGAAAAAGAAGTTACAAGGGACTCCGCAGAAATACAATGCATCATAAGAGACTACTACAAGCAACTCTGTTTCAATAAAATGGACAACCTGGAAAAAATGGACAAATATTTAGAAAGGTATAACCTTCCAAGACTTAACCAGGACAAAATAGAAAATATGAACAGACCAATCACAAGTAATGAAATGGAAACTGAGATTAAAAATCTTCCAACAAACAAAAGTCCAGGACCAGAAGGCTTCACAGGTGAATTCTTTCAAACATTTAGAAAAGAGCTAATGCCCATCCTTCTCAAACTCTTCCAAAAAATTGCAGAGGAAGGAACACTCCCAAACTCATTCTATGAGGCCACCATCACCTTGTTACCAAAACCAGACAAAGATAGTATAAAAAAAAAAATTACAGAGCAATATCACTGATGAATATAGATGCAAAAATCCTCAACAAAATACTAGCAAACAGAATCCAACAACACATTAAAAGGATCAAACACCATGATCAAGTGGGATTTATCCCAGGGATGCAAGGATTCTTCAATATATGCAAATCAATCAATGTGATACATCATATTAACAAACTGAAGAATAAAAACCATATGATCATCTCAATAGATGCAGAAAAAGCTTCTGACAAAATTCAACACCCATTTATGATAAAAACTCTAGAGAAAATGGGCATAGAGGGAACCTACCTCAACATAATAAAGGCCATATACACGAAACCCACAGCAAATATAATTCTCAATGCTGAAAACTGAAAGCATTTCCTCTCAGATCAGAAACAAGACAAGGATGTCCACTCTTGCCACTATTATTCAACATAGTTTTGGAAGTCCTAACCATGGCAATCAGAGAAGAAAAAGAAATAAAAGGAATACAAATTGGAAAAGAAGAAGTAAAACTATCACTGTTTGCAGATGACATGATACTATACATAGAGAATCCTGAAGATGCCACCAGAAAACTACTAGAGCTGATCAATGAATTTGGTAAAGTTGCAGGATATAAAATTAACGCACAGAAATATCTTGCATTCCTATACACTAACAATGAAAGATCAGAAAGAGATATTAAGAAAACAATTCCATTCACCATTATAACAAAAAGAACAGAATAACTAGGAATAAACCTACCTAAGGAGGTAAAAGACCTGTACTCAGAAAACTATAAGACACTGATGAAAGAAATCAAAGATGACACAAACAGATGGAGAGATATACCATGTTCCTGGATTGGCAGAATCAATATTGTGAAAATGACCATACTACCCAAAGCAATCTACAGATTCAATGCAATCCCTATCAAATTACCAATGGCATTTTTTACAGAACTATAACAAAAAATCTTAAAATTTGTATGGAGACATAAAAGAACCCAAATAGCCAAAGCAATCTTGAGGGGAAAAAAATGGAGCTGGAGGAATCAGACTCCCTGACTTCAGACTATACTACAAAGATACAGTAATCAAGATGATATGGTACTGGCACAAAAACAGAAATATAGATCAGTGGAACAGGATAGAAAGCCCAGAGATAAACCCATGCACCTATGGTCAACTAATCTATGACAAAGGAGGCAAGGATATACAATGGAGAAAAGACAGTCTCTTCAATAAGTGGTGCTGGGAAAACTGGACAGCTACATGTAAAAGAATGAAATTAGAACACTCCCTAACACCATACACAAAAATAAACTCAAAATGGATTAAAGATCTAAATGTAAGGCCGGACACTATAAAACTCTTAGAGGAAAACATAGGCAGAACACTCTATGACATACATCACAGCAGGATCCTTTTTGACCCACCTCTTAGAAAAATGGAAATAAAAACAAAAATAAATAAATGGGACCTAATGAAACTTAAAAGCTTTTGCACAGCAAAGGAAACCATAAACAAGATGAAAAGACAACCCTAAGAATGGGAGAAAATATTTGCAAATGAAGCAACTGACAAAGGATTAATCTCCAAAATTTACAAGCAGCTCAATATCAAAAAAAACAAACAACCCAATCCAAAAATGGGCAGAAGACCTAAACAGACATTTCTCCAAAGAAGATATACAGATTGCCAACAAACACATGAAAGGATGCTCAACATCACTAATCATTAGAGAAATGCAAATCAAAACTACAATGAGGTATCACCTCACACCGGTCAGAATGGCCATCAGCAAAAATCTACAAACAATAAATGCTGGAGAGGGTGTGCAGAAAAGGGAACCCTCTTGTACTGTTGGTGGGAATGTAAATTGGTTCAGGCACTGTGGAAAATAGTATGGAGGTTCCTTAAAAAACTAAAAATAGAATTACCATATGACCCTGTAATCCCACTGCTGGGCATATACCCAGAGAAAACCATAATTCAAAAAGACACAAGCACCCCAATGTTCATTGCTGCACTATTTACAATAGCCAGAACATGGAAGCAACCTAAGTGTCCATCAACAGATGAATGGATAAAGAAGATGTGGCACATATATACAATGGAATATTACTCAGCCATAAAAAGTAACTAAATTGGGTCATTTGTAGAGAGGTGAATGGACCTAGAGACTGTTATACAGAGTGAAATAAGTCAGAAAGAAAAAAACAAATATTGTATATTAACACATATATGTGGAATCTAGAAAAATGGTACAGATAAACCGGTTTGCAAGGCAGAAATAGATACACAGATGTAGAGAACAAATGCATGGACACCAAGGGGGGAAAGCAGGGGTTACGGGGTGGTGGTGGTGGTGGTATGAATTGGGAGTTTGGGATTGACATATATACACTAATATGTATAAAACAGATAACTAATAAGAACCTGCTGTATAAAAAAATAAAGTAAAATTCAAAACTGATCTAAAATTTTAAAAAAAGATCTTATGTAAAAAGTCAATGCTAATAAGATATAGAGAGAGCACTGAATTTTCTTTCACTTGATGCATAGTATGTGTGTCAAAAGTTTTGTAAGAAAATAAAATTTTCATCCAGTGAATATCATTTGATTGATTATTTTGACTATTACCTTTTTTCGATTTTAGAGATATTCTCCTCCTTAAAATGTGTTTTTGAAAATAACATTTGTTTATTTCCTTTTTACCTTAACAATCACCTTTTTTATCAATATGTGATCTAAACACGTATATCTTTCTTTTTTTTAAATAAATTAATTTTTATTGGAGTATAGATGCTTTATAATGTTGTGCTAGTTTCTGCTGTGCCGCAAAGTGAATCAGCTATACGTATACATATATGCACTCTTTTTTAGATTTCCTTCCCATTTAGGTCACCACAGAGCATTGAGTAGAATTCCCTGTGCTAAAGAGTAGGTTCTCATTAGTTATGTATTTCATACATAGTAGTGTATATAACATACAGCTTTCTTTTATTCCAAGTTATCTCTGAGGGAAATTGGTAAATGTTATCATAAGTGTGTATGTGTGTTTACATTTACTTGAAAATATGCATTTTTTCACATGTTATCTTAGGACAAACACCAAAATATTAGTAGTGGTTAACTCTGAGAGAAGAGATTAAACACAATTTTTTCTGTTTTGGAAAAAAAAACAATTAAAGAAAATCTAAATAAATGGAAAGATGCCCCATGATTACAGATTTGAAGTTTTGATACTGTTAAGATGGCAATACTCCTCATATTAATTTACAATTCAAACTAATCCATACCTAAATTGCACCTGCATTTAAAAAAAAGGAAATTGAAAAGCTGATTCTAAAATTCATGTGGAAATACAAGGGACCCAGAATAGTCAAAACAATCTTAAGACAGAAAAACAAAGTTGGGTGACACACACTTCCTTATTTCAAAACTTATTACAAAGCTAAAGTAACTTATTACAGTACTTACAGTGTGTACTGGCATGAGAATAGACATATAGGTACATAGAATATAATTGAGAGCCCCCAAATTGTCTCACATTTAGTGTCAGTTGATCTTTTCTTTTTGAATCACATTAACTAGTTTTAGGTGTATAGTTCAGTGGTATTAAATGCACTCACAATATTGTGGAACCATCACCACTAGCCGTTTCCCTCCCGTTTCATTTTAAGCCTTTAACTTCTAATTCTCTTCTTTTTTTTTTTTTTTTAAAGTTTTACACCATTTGCAGCAACCTGGATGGGCCTGGAGATTGTCATAGCGAATGAAGTAAGTTAGACAAAGACAAATATTATATGATATCACATGTGGAATCTAAAAAATAATACAAATGAATCTATATACAAAACAGAAACAGATTCACAGACATAGAAAACAAACTTACGGTTACCAAAGAGGAAATGGAATGGGGAGTGATAAATTAAGAGTATGGGATTAACAGATGCTAACTATTATTCATAAAATAGATAACAAGGATTTACTATAAAACACAGGGAACAATATTCAATATCTTGTAATAACCTATCATGGAAAGTAATCTGAAAAAATATATAACTGAATCACTTTGCTGTACACCTGAAACTAACTTAATATTGTAAATCAACTGTACTTCAATTTTAAAAATTAAATTCAAAAAATAATAAAAGTTTTAAAGACCAGCAAAAAAAAAAAAAGGGGCTTCCCTGGTGGCGCAGTGGTTGAGAATCTCCCTGCCAATGCAGGGGACACGGGTTCGAGCCCTGGTCTGGGAAGATCCCACATGCCGCGGAGCAACTGGGCCCGTGAGCCACAATTACTGAGCCTGCGCGTCTGGAGCCTGTGCTCCGCAACAAGAGAGGCCACGATAGTGAGAGGCCCGCGCACTGCGATAAAGATTGGCCCCCGCTTGCCACAACTAGAGAAAGCCCTCACACAGAAACGAAGACCCAACACAGCCATAAATAAATAAAAATAAATAAAATTTAAAAAAAAAAAGATACTTTGGATATCTACATGCAAAGGAATGAAATTGGACCCCTTCTGCACACCAGATACAAAAAAAAGCTCAAAAGGAAGTAGAGACTTAAATGTAACAGCTAAAACTATGAAATTGTAGAAGAAAACATAAGCATAATTCTTCATGTCCTTGGATTAGGAAAGTTTCATGTATACCAAAAGCTCAAGTGACAAAAGAAAAAATAGATAAATTGTTTCATCAAAATTTGGAACTGTGCAGCAAAGGACACAATGAAGAAATTGAATGGACAAGATACAGTGTGGAAGAAAATATCTGCAAATCTTATAAATGATGAGGGAATGGTGTCCAGATTATATATTTAAATAATAAAAAAAAAACTGGTACAAATGTAAAATAAAAAGACACATACCCAATTAAAAATGGGCAGAGAATCTGAATAGACATTTCTCCAAGGAAGAGATATACATATGACAATTAAAGTACTTATTCAGGAATGCAAATCAACCTCACAATGAAATACCACTCCATGCCTACTAGGATGACTACAATCCAAAAAACAACGTGTTGATGAGGATGTGGAGAGATTGGAACACTGAAACATTTTTGCTGAGATTCTAAAATAGTACAGCTATTTCGGAAAACAGTCTGTCAGTTCCTCAAAATGTTAAACCTAGAGTTCCTATGTGACCCAGCAATTCCACTTCTAAGTATATACCCCTCAAAAGGAAAACCTATGTCCAACAAAAACTTGTACATGAATATTTTTAGCAGCATTATTCATAATAGCCAAAAAGTGGAAACAACATAATAGTCCAGCAAATGGTGAATGGATAAACAAAATGTGGTTTATTCTTTCTATCTGTCTATTATCTATTCAATGGAATATTATTCTGCTATAAAAGCAAATGGAATGCCGATATATTCCACAACATGGATGGACTTTGAAAACATTATGCCAAGTAAAAAGAATCCAGTTACAAAAGAACCAAAAGTATATGATTCCACTTACATGAACCGTGCAGAACAGGCAATTCTACAGAGACAGATAGTAGATTAGTATTTGCCTAGGGCTGGGTGGGTTAGAGGGCAATAGGAAGTGAACTGCTAAAGGGTACATGGAAATAAGAGGAAAATTATAAAACTTTTAGAAAAAACCATAGGAGTAAATCTTCATGACTTTACATTAGGTAATTACTGCTTAGATATGACACCATCTTAGATATGATGCCTTGGATATGACAGGGTTTCTTTTTGGGGTAATGAAATGTTCTAAAATTGATTTTGATGGCAGTCACACAGTTGTGAACATACTGAAGAGCATCAACTCGTACAATTTAAATTAGCAAATTGTATGGCATGCAAAATATATCTCAAGAAGGGCATTAAAAGTAACAGTTTTAAAGGTATCTTTATAATATAAGCAATCAGATACATAAAATTCTACCCAGCAAATATTGGGACATTGGGGAAATACGGCGCAAATAGATAAAATATTCTGGCTAAATCAAAAATAAATGCCTATGTTTAGGCAACAATGTAATTTATGTAAAAAATGCCAAATAAATCAGCTATATTTTCAATTTTATCCTTTTTTTTGTTTTTGAAATTCCATTTCCATGGCTTGGTAAGATAGATAGACTTTAGTCCCTCTAAATTTTGTCATTCTCTCATTGTATAATAAGTTGGCCTTTACCTACTTAGTGACATAAACACAGAGCTCCAGAAACTTTGCTTAAGTAAGTAAATCTGATTTCATTTTGCTAGTGGTAACAATTCCCTTTGATTTGCAAGTTAATCTGAACTGCTCCTATAAGAATAACCTCTTGTTATTATGTGTGTCTACTGGGCTAGTTCTGTTAGCAAACCTTGTCTACCCACAGAAAATGAAGAATGAATAAAAAGAGACAGAAGATTTCAATTCACCACCCATGCCACATCATATGCCTTCAAATCTCTTTTAAAGTTAAACGTTATATTTTTTTCCCCCTTGGTTTAAGAACTCAAAGCAATTTCAGTGACTATAAGGTCATACTTTTGCAAATTAATTAAACCCTTTTGAAATATATTCTCTGCTTTGGTTATGAGTCTACTTATATTGTCAAAGTTACATATGTTAATCTCACAATTTTTTAATTTGATTCTATTTTCCACATTCCTCATTTTATATACAATACAGTTTTCTTCCAATTTATATAATTTGTCAATAACTGTTGAAATTCATAATTCATACTCTGAGAGTTTCTAAATTTATTAATAGCAATGCACATTGAAATGCTATCTCAAAATATTTGTACCTGTAACCTCCCTCTACCACTGTGAACCTGAATTAATACAAAAGTTAAATTACCAGAAATCTACAAGAAGCTCTTTGTTTCATGTATAGAATGGAGATATTATAACTCTATGAAATAGCTATTTGTGAGACTCAGAATTAATGTATATAAACTGTTTATCATTATTTTCGTTCCATGTTAGATACCTTTTAATAGCAGAAATATTCTGAGCCATTCAAGAACACACAACATTCTTTCCCTCTTCTGGAAAAGTCTACTAATTTGAAATTACTAATAGGCTTGAATTTATGTCAAATAAGTTGCCAGTATTTAAATGTCTGTTTACAGTGGAGTAATTTTCAGCTAAACTTTGCAAAACTCCATAGTTACATGCAAGGAGGGTCAACCATCCCCCTAGAAGGCTGTAGGGTTCTTTTCAACCCTCAAAAGCATTAATTCTGGTTTTAGGTACCCAGAGGATTCTGCCAACCAAATCACCATCCCCTCCAGCATCCCTTCTAGTTTGGCAGTTTCTCACGAGGAAAAAAAAAATTTTCTCAAATTGTTAAACGAGATAATTAGAACTAGCTAGAATTGGGCTGATAATAGGCATGGGAATTTTTCAAGGGCAACCGTGTCAAAAACGTTTTATAATACAGGTCCAGGGTTTGTGAAAACTTGTACAAAGGGAAATGTTGCCACTTTGGATCCCTGAGGAGTTCAGTCCTTTGCCAACATGAATGAACTGCATTGTGCACAAGCGATTGCTCCATTTCTAAGCAAAACATTGAAGTGGTTAGTGTCAGTCTGTTTCTTATATCTTCACAGTTAGCAACTAAAAAAGAGAAAGAAATGAATTGTAAGCCTTTTAATGTTACACACTCAGAGCTCCAGCATGGGAATTTTCTATCTAAAAGAAAAAAAAAAGTATGATAGTTAAAACATTATGTAAATCAGAACTTCTCAAGGCGAACAAGAAAACATTCTATAATTGTAGCATGTCATATCAGATAATTTTCTGTTGTTAGAAGAAAAGCTCTTATTTTAATTGATAATTAATTCATTACTATTATTTTTAAAAAATATTAAATACATGAATCAAAAAAGAATGAAAAACCCTGAGAAACTTGTTGCTTTTACCACTGCACCCACTGATAATAAGAGAATGATTCTGCATTTGCAAATATCTTTGTTGATATGTATGTTGGTGGGTACATTTAATAACAAAATCAATAACAACAAAATGTCCCATAAAAACACACTGTTGGGCAACAGAGTCTAGGAAAACTTCAGTAGCTTTTCTTCACTGGTGATCAGAGAGTTATAGTGTAACTAATTCTTTTAACCATCTCAGAGAGAAGAAAAAAATGTGTGAAATGAGATATATTTAAATTAAATCCTCTGATGACACTGGCATTTTTTAATGACTTCACCTCACGCTATTTCCCATTATTCCTCAGCTCTAAATCTAGCCCAGAAGATTAAGGCTCTGAGAGTGAGTCTTGAAGCTCCAATATTTCATCTCAGATCTGTTTCTCACCTACTAAACATGTCCTGTGAACCTTGACAAATTGTTTAGCAATACAAGGAAGTCTCATGTTCCCAAGTCTAATGATCCTTTGTACTTCCAAGCCATACAAATATTCAAAACCTGCTGTCACTGAAGCTTATAAGAAAATTTATCCATGTTGGCCAAATACTCTAGTTCTTCCGCTTCTACAAAGGGAGACTCCCGAAATGAAGGCTACAACTTTAGGGATGTTGAATTGGTTCAACAAAATATAATGGGAAATAAATAAAATTAAAATCGATTTCCAGTTCTGGTGAAGACAAGAGTTATGGATAGCCTACATATGCTCCAACCACAAACAACTGTATCAATGGATAAAATGAGGTATATATTATATATGTGTATATATACATATATATATATATATATATATATATATATATATATATATGGTATAAATTATGCTATTTGTAGGCATCAGCCAACACAAAGAATGGAAATACATGATGTAAACTTCATATCTACCTCGGTTTCTATCTCTATGCAGGCATTTCAAAATTTTGTTACAGGGGAGTAGTGGCCAAATAGAGAGAAATAGTTTCATTGGGCAGAAGAAAGAGAGATCAGAGTCTGTGGTTGTTAAATAAGCAAAAATGTGTGGGGTAGAAAAAGAGACACAGATATCTGCAGAGTGATTTCCTTGAGTCTTTGACTGAATATTAACTTCCTATTTGCAGGATGAGACTCTGTGCAGCCTGGCAGGGAACAGGTTAATATATGGAAGTCAAACAGTCCTGGGAACAATTAGAGTTCTCATCAATCATATAAAGAGAGATCACTGAAAACCCAGACATTCAATTAAAATCCCAGAAAAGCCTTTCCTTATAAATAAAGCTGATGTAATCTTAGAGTAAGAGTTACTCCAGGACATTCCTAACAAAACCTAAAACTAGCTTCAGTGTATTTAAGGTAATCATGCAGTAAATTAAGTGATTGACAGAACAAAACTGAAAGCTCTTACAAATGAAATACAGATTCTGATACACCTGGCTCAATTAAAAAATTTGTAACACATATCCAGAGAAAACAGTCAATAGAAACAGATTGAGAGATGACACTCTTGTAGAAATTAGCAGAGTAGTGATTTAAAGCAGCCATATAAGTATGTTCAAGGACTTAACAGGAAAAATGAATATAACATGAAAATATATACATAATCCAAGTCCAAAGTGGAAGTGAAGAAAGATCTGAAAAGGAAGTCTTCAAATTTGACAGATAACTTACAGATTTAGGAAGCAAATCAAATCCTGAACAGTATAAATAAAAAAGACAAATCTAAACACATTATAGCTTAAATTGCTGAAAACCAAAGAGAAAGAAAATCTTAAAAACCCCCAGTTGGAGACAGATAAAAACATAAACAGGATCATTGATAAGAATGGGTGCTGAGTTTCATCAGAACAATGCAATGGAGAAGCTAACTAGATAACTTTAAATTACTAAAAATAAAAAGTCTCACCTTTGAATTTTATGTCCAGAGAAAATATCATTTAAAACATAAGCAAAATAAAGATATTCTCAGTATAGGAGCTGCCTTTAACAACAGCAGACTAGAACTAAAAGAAATATTAAAGCAAGTTTTTTCAGGATAAGAGAATGTGATGTCTGATACTACATCAGGTCCACATGAATGAAGAGAAAGAAACTGGTAAATAGGTGTGTAAATACAGAAGACTGGTCTTTTCCTGTAAAAAATTTCTTTAAAGGATAACTGTTCAAAGCAAAATAACAGCAATGTATTGAGATTGATAAAAAATGTAGAAGTAGAATAAAAACAAATGAAACAAAGAGGAAGATGGTTGGAAACTGAAGTATATATTTATTATTGGAAAGATCTTACAATTATATGTGAAGTGGTAAATTCACATCAAGATACACTATAGGCATTGATGTTGAATATTAAAATCCATAGAATGATAGCTGAAAGTAAAACAAACAGATAAAACTTAAAAAAAGAATAGAGGAGAATGATAGATTAATACAAATAAGTACTTGGTTAATTCAAAAAAAGTCAGAAGAAGGATGGAATAAGAAAAGATGGGGCAGAAATAATTTAAAAATTGCACAATGACAGACATAAACCAAAGCATATCAATAATTATATTACATAAAAATTGAATCTGGACTTCCCTGGTGGCGCAGTGGTTAAGAATCTGCCTGCCAATGCAGGGGACACAGGTTCAAGCCCTGGTCCGGGAAGATCCCACATGTTGCGGAGCAACTAAGCCCATGCGCCACAACTACTGAGCCTGCACTCTAGAGCCCAAGAGCCACAACTACTGAAGCCCACACACATAGAGCCCGTGCTCCAGAACCAGAGAAGCAGCCACCTCAATAAGAAACTCACCCAACACAACAAAGAGTAGCCCCCGCTCATTGCAACTAGAGAAAGCTTGCGTGCAGCAATGAAGACCCAAAGCAGCCAAAATTAAATGAATACATAAAAAATTTTTTAAAAGGGCTGTAAATATTAAAAAAAAAAATTCAATAGAAGTCCAACTAAAAGACCGAGATTCTCAGAGTAGATAAAAATGAAAGATCCTTCTAAATGCTGTTTACAAGAGATTGCCTTTATTTATAAAGACACAGAGAGTTCAAAGAAAAGCAACAGAAATAGTAAGGAAGGGAAAGCATGGATGTCTATGTTAATATCAAATGAAGTAGACCTCAAGAGGAAAGTCTTATTATCAAAGACAAAGAGAGTATTTTATAATGATAAAGGGCAGTTTATCAAGAAGACATCCACTGCATGCTCACTGAATGACAGAAAAAGTAGACAGAAATTCAGTAAGGCTATAGAAGATATAAATATAACTAAGAACCTAGTTGATATTTATAGAACACTATGGACAAAAAAATGCTGAAAAGGTATTTTACAAGGGCACATAGAGCATTCAAAGTGATAGATTGCATTTTGAACCATAGAACTAGTCTCAAAGGTTTAAATTTCAAAGGTTTGACATCATATAGTATATACTCTGACATAATTAAGCACCAAAAAAAAAAAGAGAAATATGAAAAATCTCAAAACATTGGGAAATTCAACAACACTTATGACTAACTTATGGTGACAACAAGAGCTAATAAAATTATCAATAGAAAATATTTAGAACTGAATAAAAAGAGTACATGGGATACCACTAGAGTAGTGTTTAGAGGGAAAACTGTAGCTTCAGTTGCTTATATTAGAGAAGAAGAAAGAAGGAAATCAGTTATTCAAATGTTAACTATAAAAAGCTGGTGAAAATGAATTAACTATTAAAGTTTGACTCAGAACAAAAGCAAACAAAGATTAAAAGAAAAATAAAGAAAATAGAAACAGACAAATAACAGAGAAAAATCAATCAAATTAATCATTACTGGTATGGAAATATAATCCCCCCCCAAAATAAATAAAATAAACAACCTTAATAAGCACATAACTAGACTAAGGAAAAAACAGACAAAAAGACAGTATCAGAAAAGAAGGAGGTAGCATCAATACTGAAACTAAAATTGTGAACAACCTGATGCCTATAAAATGCCAATGCAAAAAATAGATAAATAATTCTGCATTTGTTAAAGACAGTGATTTTTAATTAATTTTTAAATTAATAATCTTCCCATGAAGAAATCTTCATGTGCAGATGGCTTCACTGTTCAATTCTGAAAATATTATTGGAAGAAATATTACCAGTCTTAAACAAACCCAGAAAACAGTGGAGAAGGGAACTCATTCTAATTGATTTTATGAGGTCAGCACAACCTTGATAGGAAAACTAGACAAGGGCATAACAAGTAAATAAAACTCCAAACTAATAACCTCAGGCACAATTAACAAAATATTAGCACACTTCTCTGGTAGCACAGTGATTAAGAATCCACCTGGTAATGCAGGTAATGCAGGGGACATGGGTTCAAGCCCTGGTCCAGGAATATCTCACGTGCCGCGGAGTAACTAAGCCCACGCGCCACAACTACTGAGCCTGTGCTCTAGAGCCTGTGAGCCACAACTACTGAGCCCGTGTGCCGCAACTACTGAAGCCCATATGCCTAGAGCCCATGCTCCACAACAAGAGAAGCCACCGCAGTGAGAAGCCTGTGCATCGCAACGAAGAGTAGCCCCCACTCGCCGCAACTAGAGAAAGCCCATGTGCAGCAACAACGACCCAACATAGCCAAAAAATATATATTAGCAAGATGAATACAACAATATACAAAAAGAAAAATATATTATGACCAAGTTGGGTTTATCCTTGAATGGTAGTTTCCTGTAACATTTGAAAATCAATCAATTTAATTCACCACATTAACAGGATAAAGGAGAAAATATGATTATGTCAATAAATGCAGAAAAAGCATTTGGCAAAATTTAATGCACATTCATAATAAAATATCTTATAGTAAAGTAGCAACAACAATGTTGAGTGGGGGAGGAGGGAGAACTTCTTCAGCCAGATAAGGACATCTGTGAAAATTCTACTGGGAACAGCATACTTAATACTGAAAGAGTAACGATTTCCCTCTAATATCAGGAGTAAGATAAGACTGGCTGCCCTAATCACTGCTATTCAACCTTGTCCTGGATGTCCTATCCAATGCAATAACAACACAAGGAAAATAAAGAAAAAGCATAAAGATTAAAGTACAAAGTTGGACAAGATGTAAAATGTTCTTTACAATGTTTGTACATATAATAAAGAAACTTCAAGTACCTAATAGAACTAATAAGTAAATTAATGAACACTACAGACTATAATGGCAACAATAAAATATTAGTTTCATTTATATAAACCAACAATAAACAATTGACAAATTAAATTAAAAATGCCATTTATAATAGCATCAGAAATCATAAACCATGTAGGATTAGGTTTAACAGAATGTGTAAGACTGCTATACAAAAAACTACAAAAGACTGGAGACATTTTTAAAAGACTTAAAATATTGGTGAGATATACCATGTTAATGGATTGGAGACACACTATTATTAATATGCTAGTGCAGTTCCTAACAAAATCCCAAGAAGAATTTCTATAGAAATTTAAAAACTGATTCTAAAATTCATATAAAAATGTGATACACTTATAGTAGCCAAGACAATCCTGAAAAAGAAGAAAAGTGGACTACTTACACTACCTTCCTTCAAGATTAGTTATAAATTTACAGTAAGCAAGACAGTGTGGTATTAGCCTAAGAATAGACAGATCAATGGAACCAAGTAGTAAATCCAAAAGTAGACATACACTTCTTTGGATCTAAAGTATTAAGAATTGAGATACAATTGATATATAACATTGTGTAAGTGTAAGGTGTAAACTTGCTGATTTGATAAACTTTCAATACTGTTAGCTTACACTTCCATCATGTCACATAATTGATTTTCGTGTGGGGATGGAGCCTGGGGTCTCCTACAATGCCATTTTGGTGATGTCACCTCTATGGCCAATTGACTTCTGACAAAGGTGCCAAAGTAACTCAACGGGGAAAGAATCTTTTCAAAAAATAGTGCTGGAAAACTTGGCATCTGCATGAAAAAAATTTACCTCAACCTACCACCACAACATACACAAAAATTAACTCAAAATTGATCATAGATCTAAATGTAAATGCTAATAGTATTAAATTTCTAGAAGAAAACAAAGGAGAGAATCTTTGTGACACTGGGTCAGGCAAAGATTTTTTTATAGCACAAGCTATAAAAGAAAATATTGATCAAGTGTACATTTCTATCAAGATTAAAATGCTTTGCTATTTAGAAGATATAGTCAGAAAAAACTAAAAGTCAGGACACAGTCTGGGATAAAATTTTTGAAAATCATATATCCAGCAAAGGGCTTGTATCCAGAATATAAAGAACATATAGCTCAATAAAAAGATTAAAAAGCTGTTAATTAAATTGGGAAGAGATTTGAAGACTTCTCTGTTTAAATGTTTATGTACAATGTTGAGCATCATTAGCCATCATAGAAATGCAAGTTAAAATCACAATGAGTCTCCACTATTCAAACGTATCCACTATAATTAGTAAAATTAAAAAGCTAACAATACGAAGTGTTGGTCAGGATGTGGAGACCTGGAAATCTCAGACATTGCTGGCAGAAATACAAAATTGTACAGCCAATTGGGAAATCAGTACAATAATATCTTATAAAGTTAATATAGCCAACCTTGCTTTGCATAGTATGCAGGACTATAAACATGACCATGAAACTGGAACTGTGCAACAAATCTTAATAATCAAAGAAAGATCTCAGTTGTGACTTTTTAGGATTCTGTGAAGTATCACAAACTCACTTTCAGTTATATATGTATAGGGAAATTTAAAAAATCTTGGAAGGCTAATATTTTGTAGACTGTAAATGAAAATACTGGAAACAGAATGAAAATAATTATTTCTTTGTAAAAAGCATTTCAAGTGTCATTTGAATAGTCCTTGCTTCTTCTCATTTTATAATCACACTGTGGAATGACCTTTTTTTTTTCCTAAGCCTTGGCAAGCTGTCATACTTTTTTCTTAGGATCAACTTCCAACATTTCAATCTTTGCAATTTCAGTGTTATATGAAGGCTTTTTGCATCAGTCACTTCCTCTGGGACATCCTCACCCATTTCATCACAGCTCTTTCTCATTTACATTCGTGAGTTTGCTGTCACTAAGTTCCTATGGCTGCAGATCTCAAATCTCTTGAATGGCAGCAACAGTGTGACATACCCGTAAGCAGCTGTTTCTCCTATAATTTCACTTGTATTTCATTTGAATTTCACTTTCAGCTTTACAACTTTTTATTTCTTGACTGCACTTTCATCTTCACTGATCATTTCTCTCTTTCAGTTATCCATTTTTATAAAATGTATCATGAATTTATCACTGAGAGACAGGAGGCAACACAATTGCAGACTTGCTGTCTGGGTGTGTACTAGCAACAGATGCACATACTTTGAAAGAAATGGTGCAATTGATTACTGATGACAAGGCTCATCTGTTGTTTATATCATGATTAGTGCTCTAAAGAGGTACCAGTGAGGTTTGTGCTTTATACAGTTACCACAATTAATATAAAATTGTAACTGAAATTTGAACTATGTTGTTGGGGGAATGGTATAAATCAACTAAAACATGGTGTCTTTGTTAATTCAGTTGGCTATAACAAAAACACCATAGAGAGGGAGGCTTACAAAATATTTGTTTCTCACAGATCTGGAAGTTCAAGATCAAAGAACTGGTAGATTCAGTGTCTGGTGTGGGCCTGCTTCCTGGCTCATAGACAGCCTTTTTCTCGCTGTTTCCTAATATGGTGGAAAGAAGGCTGGCTAACTCTCTGACCTCTTCTTAGAAGAGCATTAAGGCCACTCACGAGGGCTCTATCTTCATGACCTAATTAGCTCCCAAAGGCTCCACCTCCAAACAGCATCACATTGGGACTAGGTTTCAACATCAGTTTCGGGGGGAGGGGGCAGGAACAAACATCAGTACACTGCACATGGTAACAAAATGTGTGCATATCCGAATCTTATAAAGTGAGGACTGTCTGTGTGTACTTATCAAATGACTGAGATTTTCCACTTCTACATGTTTTCCCAAGAGAAATGAAAATGTAGACCCACTTAGATTTGTGTACATGAATCATCACTGCAGATTTATTCATAATAGATAAAAACTGCCAGTAAACCAAATGTCCATCAACTCCTGAATAAATAACAAATTGTTGTATATCCATACTATGAAATACTACTCAGCAATGAAAAGTAACAAAATATTACTATATGCAACAACATAAATGGATTCTAAAATATTATTATGTATCCAAAAAGTACAACACAAACACTATACATTATATGGTCCCATTGATAGGAAATTATAAGAAAAATGTAGTAACAAAACTTATCAGTAGTAACTTGGAGTGAGGGAAAGTTATCAAATGCAAAAGAGCACAGAGAGCTATTTAGGATGAAGGAATTGTCCTGCATCTTGAATGTGAAAGTGCTTACATCTAATTGCTAAAATTCATCAAACTGTACACCTTGAATAGAGTGAATTTTACTGCATATAAACCATACTTCAATAAAAAGTGCTTTTTTAAAACATAAAGTAAAATAATGATTTTTGTCAGAAACACAAAAGGTAAGAGGATTTGTCACAAGTAGAACTGCACTAAAATAAATGTTAAAGAAAGTCTTTCAGTTTGAGGGACTATAATCACAGATGGAAATTTGGGTTTATACAGAGAAACGAAAGGCAAAGGAAAGGTAAATATAATTAGCTTTTTCAAACCAGTTTTATTTTTTTGAGAGATAATTGACTATTTACAAAACCAATGTATTTTGGAGTTTATTATATATATGTATGTGTACATACACACATACACACACACACACTAGTGAAATATGTTACAACAGTAACATAAAAGACATGGAGGAATGGAGGTATATAGTTGTAAGTTTTTGTTATATGAAATGGCATACTATTACTTTAATGTAGACTATAATAAGTCAAAGATACATTTTAAGATACATTTTATCTTAATTTCTTTTATTCTGTGAAAATTTTAGACTTAAAAAGTTGTAAAAATAATAGTCAGCCAAACTTCACCTGGATTACTAAAATAATAGCATTTATATTACCTTTGCTTTCTCCCCTTTCTCTCTCCTCCCTTCCTCTACCTATCTATCCATCCATCCATCCACACACACACACAACTCTATGTATACAACACAGAGACATGATACCCCTACATATATAAATATTCCATTCCAATATGTATTCCTCAAAATCAAGGACTTACATTACATGATAACAGAACTACCAAAATCAGAATGTTTTAATAATATCTAACATTTTAATAATATCTAATCCACAAACTTAATTGAGATTTTATCAGTTATTGCAATAATTTTCTTTATAGCAAAAGGAAATTCAAGGTAATGCTTGCATTCAGTTGCCATTTCTCTTTAATAAGACATATATTTTAAAACCTAGCACAGCCTCTACACTACAGAAAAAAATCAGATGCAAAGTAAATAAGCTAATAGTGGAGATAAAATGAAAACCTAAAATTACCTGATTAATCCAAAAGGAGGCAGGGGAAGGGGGCAGGGGGGTGTGAGGGAAGGAAGAGAGAACAAATGGAACAAATAAAAAATAATTAGGTAGATAGTGGATTTAAATCCTGTCATATTGATAATCATATTAAATATAAATAGTCTAAACCTGGAAATTAAAAAGCAGAAATTCTCAGAAGGGGTAAAAAATAAAATAAATAAATAAATAAAAAGACCCAACAATATGCTTAAAAGAAAGCTTCTTCGCATATATAGGGACATACAAAGTAAAAGGAACAGGATGCCAAAAAATATATTATGCAAACACAAAGTATTAAAGGCTGAGGTGTCCATTTTAATATCAGACAATGCAGACTTCAGTACATAAATGAGTAATGATGGATATTTCATAATGTTAAAGGATCAATTCATCATGAAGGTATAACCACCCTAAATGTATATGAACCTAATAACAGAGCTTTAAAATACATGAAGCAATAATTGTCAGAACTTAAAGAAGAAATCCACAATTTTAGAGTTCGATATTCTTTCTCATTAATTAATAGAAGACCAAAAAAAGCAAATTAAATAGAAGAATTGAACAATACCATTAACCAGCTTTGACAGACACTTATTGAATACTTGACCTAACATCTGCAAAAGATACAGTCTTTTCACATGTACAAGAAACATTTACTAAGGTAGACCGGATGGGCCATAAAACCAGGTCACCATAAATATAAAAGGACTGGAATTAGAGAATATCCTCTGACCTTATCAATGTTAAATTGGAGATCAATAACAGAAAGTTATCTGGAAAATCTCCAAGTATGCATATAATGTTAAATGACTTACAACACTGGTTCAAAATATTTATATATGAATGTTCACATCAGTTTATTCATCATAGACAAAAAGTGGAAGAAATCCAAGTGCCCCCCAAACTGGAAAATGGATTTTAAAATAACGGTATATTCATACCAAGGAGCAACAGTTCTCAATAAAAAGGAACACATTATGGAGAAGCACAACACACGGATAAATCCTAGAATCATTACAGTGAGTGAAAGAAGCCAGACACAAAAGAGTATGTTCTGTATGATTCAATTTATATGAAGCTCTAGAAGAGGCAAAGCCCATCAAAACTTGATAGCCTCCAGTGGAAGGACTGACTAAGTGGCAGGAGGGGACTTCTGGCAATAATATAGATGTCCTACATCTTTTTAGGTGTTTGAGTTACAAGGGTATATGCGTTTGTCAAATATTATCAGACTGAATATTTTATGTAAATTATACCCTCAATAAAATATTAAATCAATATCCTGGGAGTGTTAGAAGTTTTCTTTCTAATAATATATTGGAATCAGAGACACCCTAGGTTCAGGTCCCAGTTCTGACCCTGACTGAGTGCAAGTTCAATACTCAATGCCTCATTTCTTCATCAGTTTCTGTATCAGTCAGGGTAGTAGGAAAAAAAAAAAAAGAACTGACATTCAATTTGTGTAATGTCAGGCCATTTTTATAAAGGGGTTATTTACAAAGGTATAGGCAGTGTAATAGGAAAACCACAGGCAATCTACCACCTCAAAGCAAGGAACAGTGGGTATTCTTACACTCATATAACTGAAAGGGTAAGAGGGGAAGTGAAACCAAAACCTTGAGGAAGAATGATCATTTAAAAGCCATCTGATAGGAGCCATCACCATCTGTGGAGGAATGCAGCCAGCCTGAAATGGCACCGCATGGAGGGAGGGATCCCAACTTCACTGTCTTCCTTGCCTCTTATCTTCAGCAGGCTCTTCTCACTGGCTGAACTCAGCCAGAAACCAAGTGACCTTGTTGATGTACTCCACTGTTTCTCAAACATTAGCATGCAGCACAGTTACTTGGAGAGCTTTGGGATACTGTGATTTATAATAAGAAATATATGTTTGACCTCCTCTAGGAGCTTTCCAGAAAGCTCCTAAAACTCTTGGAATTTCCTAAGTGCTCAGAGCTATACAGGTGTCTTTTGTCATGTTACTGAGGTGACTTTTGGAAAGCCCCTAAGGATCGGGGCTAGTTGCCAAGAGAAACAACCAGGTGATTAAAGGGTTGATATTTCAGTCCCAGCCCTCTGACCTTTGGGGAGGGGAGAGGGTCTGGAGGTTGAATCACTTGTCAGTGGCCAATGATTTAATCAACTGTGCCTGTGTAATGAAGCCTCCATAAAACCCCAAAAGGTCAGAGTTCTGAGAGCTTCCAGGTTGGTGAACACGTGGAGATTGGGGGAGAGTTGTGCCCTCAAAGGGGGCATGGAAGCTCCGGACTTTTTCCCCATAACTTGCCCTATGCATCTCTTCCATCTGGCCATTCCTGAGTTACTTCCTTGTATAGTAAACGTGTGATCTACTAAATAAAATGTTTCTGAGTTCTGTGAGCTGCTTGAGCAAATCACTCAAACCCGAGGAGAGGGTTGTCAGACCCTCTGATTTATAGTCCTTCAGCCAGAAGTACAAGTAACCCTTGGACTTGCGACTGGCATCTGAAACCCAGAGTGGCTCCAATCTACAACAGGTTGGTGAGAAGCACAGATTGCAACCTGGGAACCTGAGCTTGCAACTGGTGTCTGAAGTTGGGGGTGGGGGTAGTCTTACAGGATTGACCCGCTATCTGTGGGATCTAATGCTATGTCTAGCCGATTGCTTGGTAGTGGAGGCGGGTGGGGACCCTGCTCTCCAGTGGAATTGGGTCCAGGAACTCAAAACAGCATTAAACCACATACTGCTCTTCCTCAGTTCAGATGTTCTGCTTCAGTAGATATGAGTGGAGCTCAGTAATTTGCATTTCTATGGAGATCCTGGTGATGTTGTTGCTGCTGGTCTGGGGAACACAATGAGAAAGAATGACGTAGTTCATATGGGTCAGGTTTCCAGGGCAGGCAATTTGGTGGAAAAAGTGCCTGGAGGATCTGGAGTTGGGACAAACAGAAGATATCTAGTAAAGGAGATGATGAACCCTTGTACACTGTTGGTGGGAACGTAATTTGGTGCCGCCACTATGGAGAACACTATGGAGGTTCCTTAAAAAACTAAAAATAGAGTTACCATATGATCTAGCAATCCCACTCCTGGGCATATATCCAGACAAAACTATAATTCAAAAAGATACATGCACCCCTATGTTCACAACACCACTATTTACAACAGCCAAGATGTGAAAACAACCTAAATGTCCATTGACAGATGAGTGGATAAAGAAGAGGTGGTACATATACACAATGGAATACTACTCAGCCATAAAAAAGAATGAAATGATGCCATTTGCAGCAACATGTAGGCAACTAGAGATTTTCAGACAAATATTTTAATGCATTAATTGTCAGGTACTTTTCAAAGCACTGGTGATACGTCCATAAAAAGGGAAAAAACCTGAAATTACACATATATCTTCTCATTCACCCTAACAACAATCCTATGACATAGGTATTATAATTTTTCCCATGTTACAGGTGGTAAAATTAAGACTTGGATAAGCCATGCTACCTGCCCAAAGTCACACAGCATAGAAATAGAGAAGCTGGGATTCAAACACAGTTCTAATATTACCCTAACACCGCTAGTAGGGCAAAGTGATTCACAGGCTTGTCATAAAATCATCCATGGAATTGTTAGTATTAAGTCAACATTTCTTTTCCATCAAGTCCAAGGAAATTCAGTTATAACAGAGGCATTTACTATAGTTACATTTTCATCATACCCAACACAGCTAATATTCTATATAAAATTACTACCATGAATTAACTATGTCTGCAGAAAATGGGATTGCATGTAACTACTGATTTCCATTCACAATAAAATAAGCAAATTATCTTCACCAACATAAATGTACCATAAATTGTTTTGAGGCATAATGAAGAAATGAATTTCTGAAAGAAATATGGACCAAATCTGCCAAATTATTGAAAATGATAGCCCCTTTAAAACTAGGGCATCTAACTGCAATTGGAAAATGTTATCCTCTTAATGGTTACATTATTATTGGGTAGACCCATAATCCTCTTGGCTAATGTTCCATTTCTAGAGTATTGACAAATTTTACACATTTTAATATCAAAACATCATCAAATTTATACATAGAATGACTTACCGTTTTCAAGATCAGATCTGTCATAATGAATTGCCATCCATGAGTGTAACATAATAACATTTTAATTGAGAGAAGGTGCTTTGGCAAATAAAAAAGAAAGCTATTTTTCTCTGGACATTTCTGAGTTTGTTGATGATTTTTAGCTGAGTGTACTTTCAATTCAAAAGATTGTTCTAACATATGGCTACATGCATTTAATCTTAATGAGTGAAAATAACCTTTACTACGTGACATTTTAAATCAAATAGAATAATCAGCCTAATTTTAGCATAGCATTTTATAACTATTATCTATTACATTTTGCATAAGAATACAACATCTGCATCACAAAATGTCACAGATAATAAAGGTGGTGATCATTTTATTGTAAAACTCTTATGTTATCTAACAGAAAGAATCATTTATGTTATACAGCCAATTCTAGTCAACTAGTAGCACTCAAAATGTTTTCAAATGAAACTTTCACTGAACTCAGAGTAGCTATCAGTGATTTGAAAGATTTTCCATTCAATGAATTAAACAGTAAGTGACCCCTTTTCCACATTTGTGCTCATTTAACTGAGACATGCATGCTAAACTTCTTGTCACTTTGCTAGTATTTTTCTAGCTTTGGCTGTGTGATTCCCCCCCCCCCAAAAAAGTATGTGTCTCTTTATCTACTTAGCAAGCACTGTGTTAAACACCCATTTAAGACAATTCTTCTAGGGGTAGTATTTTTTAAAAGTACACATATCAAAACATTTTGAAATGTTTTCATAAATTTAAATACATATCAATATAATGCCTATAAACTACTAAAGTATGACTATTTCAATAAAAGTCAAAACATTATTTCAAGTTATTGTCCTTATAAAGTGAACGATGTGGAAACAGTGCAAAAGCATGATTCTTTCAAAATAGTAAATATGCATACTGTTGGGAAAATTTGTTTAATAAAAGCATAATTTCATAACAAGAAAATTAAACAAATATATTTATAGAAATCAATTTCATTTTGTAAAGGCAATAGAGATACTGTAGAAATTTACATATTTGTTTATTTCTTCTTTTAAAATTTGGATTATCTGGATACTGATACAAAGAAGAGGTTTCTCTTCTGCATTATTACAATAATTACTAAGCATTTCCATTTTATTTTTCATGGTAACCTCTTTCTTTGGAAGAGGGGAGCTGGATTTACTAATAAACAAAATATTTTTTTCCAAATCTCTATTTTACTTGAAATTCTCCCTCTTTATTCTCACTGTATACACATTTCCAAGCTTAGGAAAACTTGCTTAATGAAAAATTTATTTTTAGTCACTTATTTGTTATCTTCAGCCTTCAAAGCCTTCAAAACTACTGCAAGGTCTAGAAGTAAGACAAAATCATGGGATGTAACACTTAGCAATAAGAGACCTTAATGAAACAAAGTATTTGAGCTTAATTTTATTTATCTGCATAACTAGGTCAGAAATAATACCTACCTCAGTGGAAAATCTAAAGGATTGATTGACAGAAGGTAGTTAAGCAACTGGTATGCTGGTGGTTACTTCTGCAAGAAAGTCTCTGAGGTCAGAACTCCTAACTCAAGATAGTTTTGTGGAAGCAAAAGACAGATGATTGCAGAGCAAAGTGCTAGGTTCTAGCTCTACTGTGTCCTAAACTAGACTTCATTCATAATATTATTTTTTTAGGAATGTGTGTTATAATTGACTTAATTTCATATTGTTTGGCATTGTATATTTGATGAGAGTCTAAATAGCAAACACTTAGTTGAAAATTTAGGGAACAAATCATTGTGTACTAACTATAACAACTAAATTTGTGGCTTGATGAAAAACAGTTTATTGAATTAATATCTTTTAAACAACTATGCATGTGAGATACTATGCTGGACACCAGGGGTAAAATTGACAAATAAACCAGATGTTCTTCTGGACCTCTTTGTTTCTGAATATTGGTTACCAGTTGTCTTTCTCTTTGAAAGAGATTTCAAACAAGTGAGTGACACAGATGTAGCATGCCTTATTTCAACCAGCAAAAATGTACATTACAACTTGGTGGGCAGTAAAGAAGCTGGCTTTAAAACAAATTATAAGTATGGATACCACACCTTATAGCTCATTGACAACCACATTCTACACATGCTTTGTAACAGATTTCACAATGGGACCTCTCTTCTGGAGGCATCTTTGGCCGCCTTGATCAAAGTCTTGGATAAAATTATGGAAGCCACACGCATGTTGATTTTAAATCAACAATAGGGCCAAGATCCAAAATAATTTCAACAAGCTATAGTGAAGAATGAAAAGCAGCAGGAATGCATCTAACAGATGAAGGTCAAGTCTTGCTTTTATGTTTAGTATCCCTCCTCCTCATTGTACATGAACGTCAGGGAAAACTTCCTTTACACCATTGCTTTGTATGAAGTCTGGAACTTTCACTGAACTCACACTTGGTTTGGAGGGACTTCAAATCAAATATAGCATTCATAGAACACATGTGCCTGTCATCTTCTTAGCTCTGAAACTCACTCATAGTTCCAAGATATGAAAGAAAGTGATGGACCCAATTCCAAATCCTGGCTCAACTAGATGACCTCTGTGACCCTGTTTGAATTACTTAAGCTCTCTAATTTCCCAACTAGAAAATCAAGAGTTAGAATATCTAATCCTTAAAGCTTTTGTCAGAATTGGAGAAGACAATGACCTTAGTTCTGCAAGTATACATCTGTATGTATATAACTATTTATTGGGCATCTCCTATGGCTTAGATACAACTTGGTTATCTTACTTGGTATAAATAGAAATAAAATCAACAAGAAAGTGAGTTCAGGTTCCGGAAGTCCTACAACTAGTAAAGCCAGAATTGGAACATAAATGTGACATCCAAAGCTACAGTCAATTTAGAAATAAATAAAAATCTTCATTCATTCTGAATAAAGCGAATATGGGAAAACTGTCTTTTTTTCAATGCCTCTGCAAAGCGATAGTTCTTCAAATACTTGTCTTATTCTTAGTGCTTCTTTATAAGAGCTAATAATTCTACTTTCTGAAGCAATAATCATAGCCCACTCTAAAGATTTTTGTTTTTTTAACAATTAGAGCTCTCCAGTATTTCTATGGACATCTTATAATGGGAAAAGTTCCACATCACTGGCCGTTTTCAAGGAACAGACTTTTATAGCTTATTTTACAAAGGAAAAGAAAAAGACTATTTCCTTTGAAAACATACCAGTGACTTTTTGATGGATGACATTGAGGAGTTGCAAAGAAACCTTTCGGTCATACGTTTTCTTTGCAAATAGAAATTTTACTGTTGTGTTTTCCCCACAGCCCTACTTCAGGAATCTCTGAAAGCAGAACAGCTGAATGGCAGGAAGACATCGTACTGCACACACATGCAGGCACACAAACACAATGAAAGGAAGTCTGAGACAGGATAAAGGTTTCATGTTAAAAACTAACATAGAGATGCCCAAAGTGGTACCAGCCAGGCGTTAGGGTAGACAGAACAGGAAGCAGGAATTCATGTCATTTTCTAAGAGGAGAAGTGGGGAAAGGAACAAGTATTTTAAACTGCACTGTGTGCTAGAGACTGTGCTAAGCAGTTTATCCATATTTTCTAGTTTAATTCTTCAAAAGCTGAAAGGTAGGTATTATATTCTTTAACATAAATAAATAAATAGGAAGGAAGGAAGGAAGAAGGAAAGAAGGAAGGAAGGAAGGAAGGAAGGAAGGGATCTTAGAAAACTTAAGTAATATGCTTAAGTCAAAGCTAAGGAAGAATAGAGCTGGAATTCATGCCTAAGTATGTCTGACTTCAAAGCTCATGCCTGTTCTCCAATATCAGGCCTTTTCCATCCCATCACCTGGTTTCGACACCTCACCATCAGAGAACTTAGATTTGTCATTTGTTAATATTCTGCTTCTCAGCTGTTTCATTTCAATTCTGCTCTCTGACCTTAAATTTGGAAGAACTTTTTGGATTTGGAAACAAGCTTGTACTTCACTATGCCTATTTTTTCTGAACTCTTATTTAATCGTGTGAATCTGGAAAGTAACCAATACTTGGTTTACATTCCTATTGTAATCTCTGCAAATGACTTAATTCTAGTTAGCCTTAACTAAAGTATCAGGGAAGAACAATCCTTTGCCATTGCTTTGTAAAAGGACAATTCTGCAGACTCTCTGGGGATTCTGATGACTGGAAAATTATTTTATAATGAAAAAAATAGGAATTCACCACGATCAACATGAACTATATGCTGTTTGCCCGCGAGCAAGAGAAAAAGTCCTTGGCATGGTATGTTGAGACAAATAGTCAGGCGGATACCCAGGAGAGAGAAATAACACCTGCTCATCCAGAGAGCGGATGCTCAATATTACATCCAAATCTGGAAGGATTAACTGATTATTTCCCTGTTTAAAAAAGTTACAAAGTGAGAATTTTTGGTAAATCTTAATATATTTTTCTTAATATTCTTGGAGATTAGGAAGGAAACACATTTGACTTTAAGGTCAGGCTTATATTTTTATATTTCCTATCAGCTAAAATTGTACATGTGTTACAATAATAGTTGTAAGTTTAGGAGTAAGTCTTGTCTCTAGAGAAACAAGTATACCTCTGAAATTTACCTTAACACAACTGAACTCTAAAAGCACAGGGAAAATATCTGCACTTTGTTATTTATTATTTTTAACATAAATGCAATGCACACAAGAAAAACACAAGCCATAATTATCATAGGTGTAAGCAAGTGCTTATATTTTATATAGAGATTTTATATTTTGTGAAAGACAGTTTTAAAGAAATGTGGTAGTCCTTTCCCCGCCCTCCTTATGTATGTTTTAAGATGTCAGTAAATTTCATTTTGATACACAGCATAATTTCACTAACATGTCTTGCCAAGCATTTCTGTTGACATTCTAATATGATGAATAAAAGCAGCAATACGAAAATGATGATCACTTAGTCTCCCCAAATTTTAAGATGTTAAAATATTTCTTAGACTTTTACATTGTCATTGTAAAACACCAGCTGTAGACTTACAGTCTGCTGACTCTGCTAATACGAAGGAGTAAGTGTGCATAGAACTGTCCTCTTCCCTCAACTAGAATTGTATAAGGTTATTGGAAACCTGCCCACCCACTATATCAACATTGTTCAAAGCTGTCTACAAAATTCTCTTATTTAGTCACAATAATTTGAAAATCCAAATTTGGTCATGAATGGGTGTTCTGATTTGTTCACCATCTTCCCAGGACACTTATCCTTTCCTCTGTGTGGGGATGGATCATGCCAAGGTTTGAGAGAATAACAGAAAGGGCAATCTCAGCCTCCTCCACATGCTACAGATGAGAATCAGAGACTCTGTTAGCAAAAGCCACAAACCAGAGCCAAATGTTAGGAAGAGGGACATGAACAAACCATCAGTGCTAAATAATAATCAAAGTCTAAGAGGAATTTTCATACCTCGACTCTTTTGTTAAGTAAATCATTGTAAATTTTTCATGATAGATGCTTCAGGTAGGGGGCAGAATCTAAGATGTGTCTCTCTCCTGTCACCCCATCTGCCAACGTGCAGGAAAAAAAATTACTTCCAACTCCGTCAAAGGTAAATCCTTACAGGAATCCATACAGTAATGACTGATTGCCTAAGACAGACAATGAAGAAGGAATGGGTCCTGGGAAAGGACGGCAGAGGAGTGAGAGGTGGAGAGAAGAGAGTAAGATTTGAGATGATGATCTATGAATGAATTGATAGGTGACTCTAGGGGATAAGGAAAGAGCTTTGGTTGTACCACCCTTAAAGGATTTCAGAATTAAATGGGGTGCTAGTCTAACATTGCTAAAGTTCATGACATTTTACAGAGCATGAGTTTCATGGATTTCACCTTTTATATTTCACAAATATTAGTTTTTAAATTGAATCCTCACAACGACTCTATGCAGTAGATACTCATAAATCCGATTTCACAGATAAGGAAAATGATATTCAGAGTGGTTAAGTGAGCTGCTGAACGTCATATTTCTAGTAAGATATGACAGGATTCACAGCCAGATCCAGATGAATCTAGACACGTACCTCTATATCACCACGTAGGAACAGAGAATTTTCACAAGTCTGCCTTCAATAACAGAGACAGAGACAGACACAGAGAGACAGTGAGCTAGAAAGAAACACAGAA
The DNA here is from genome assembly GCF_028023285.1 of Balaenoptera ricei. Lineage (NCBI taxonomy): Eukaryota > Metazoa > Chordata > Mammalia > Artiodactyla > Balaenopteridae > Balaenoptera > Balaenoptera ricei. Next base: position 38,306,052 of record NC_082657.1, on the reverse strand, counting down.
AGAGACAGACACACACAGAGAGAAAGAAAGAGAGAGACAGAAAGACACAGATAGATGCTTAGCCTTGGAACAAAGTTCCGTATGTGCTATAAGGAGACACAATGGGGAGGATCACCTGATTCGGAAAGGTCTGAATGTCACCTGGGGATGTAAACTGCTCTGCTTAAAGCTATCATCCATATAGCTAATGCCAAATATCTTTGACTATTGGGACGGGATAGGAAAAAATTTGCCCTAGTTTCCTTCATTCTACATAGGTAAAAGAAAATGCCTTTATGCATTTAAGCAGAGGGCAAAGTTCTAGTCTCTGGCATCTAAGACACATACTCTTTTGAGAATGGCAGCAAAATAATGTTAGGTAGCGTTTGCTATTTTTCAGATGAGAAAACAAGCTCAGAATACTTAAGTACCTCTCCAAGGTTACACAACTAGTAAGGAAAGAGCAAGAATCCAAACACAGATATGTCTGATGCCAGAGACCAGGCTATTTGCTCTGCCCTTTTGCATGTGACTAGACAAAATAACAGGAACTACAGCTGCAAAGTGTAGCTATTACTATAAGCAAATGTTATAGAATATTTTAAAAAAATCTCTGCCCCCTCCTGTGAAAATTATTCTTTCCTGGAGTAAGCATTCTAACACTCATAATTAACAGAGGGAAAAGCTAGCTCTTAGCACAATTTCTCTCAGAGCTTCCTGGTCAATAGCCTTCCCTTCAAGGTTGACCAGAACAAAAGCTGATGAGAAAAATGGTTTAATCCACCAATTTTACCATTTGAATCAATGAACTTGAGAAACAAGAAGCTCAAAAACATTAAAACATACTCTACCCTTTTGAGAGGGAGTAACATTAAAAGCCTTAAGTGAGGAATTTCTTTTTTTTGTTGTCCCTAAAAGTGTGATATTAAGTGACTTGTGGACAAGAAATAAGATGTTTTTCTGAAGCAGCTATTAAAGTCTTCTGAAAATGCACCACTGACCTCTGCAATATTTGCTTAAGGTTTATAAAGCACTTTCATCTTCTGGGATTAGAGACACTAAAGTATTTGGTGGTTTTATCACCGTATTAGCATTAATGACTATTATCCAATCCTTCATCAAAATAAGGATGGTGCCCAGTGTTCTCTGTTGATTTTGTTTCCTTAACAACATATTTTATACTAGAAAATAAGGAACCTTTTTTCCTACTTAAAAAGAACAGGTCTAGGACTTCCCTGGTGGCGCAGTAGTTAAGAATCTGCCTGCCAATGCAGGGGACACAGGTTCGAGCCCTGGTCTGGGAAGTTCCCACATGCCGCGGAGCAACTAAGCCGGTGCGCCAGAGCTACTGAGCCTGTGCTCTAGAGACCACGAGCCACAACTACGGAACCTGCGCGCCTAGAGCCCGTGCTCCGCAACAAGAGAAAAGCCCTCACACAGCAACCAGGACGCAATACAGCTAAAAATAAATAAAGTTATTTAAAAAAAAATAAAGACACAGATCTAAAAAAGAGGCAGTTTGTGAGTGACAGATTGTAGGATAAAACACCATAATCAGTGAAACTGTATTATTTATGGAAACTAAATTCCTTTAGTTTCTGGTGGCTGCTCTAATCATCTGAATAAAATAACAGTATGCAAATGCTTGCTCCAGAGTTTGACAAGGCTGTCACTTTCCCTTATCGGACATAGTAGTTTATCACAACGCAGTGGAAAGAAAGGAGGAAATGAGGTGGAAAATATTACTCTAGGATTTTTAGGGTACTTTGATAGAACCTAGAGACAGCCGTTAAAACTATTGTATTTAACAGCAAATGTGGGTAATGAACCATAAAGTGAAATATGTAAGGCAGGGAAATATTTCTGGTGATGCATATGCTCTAACATAAATTTTACTTCTGCAGTCAATGTTAAAGAGTAGGCTGAGGCTATGTGGAGGCATGGATCAGGCAGTCAGCACTGCCACCTTGTCTACACAACAGAGCTTGCATAGTACTTTCTGAAGACTCGCAGGGCTGTCTTGTGTCACGTAATAGTGACTGTGAAATTCATCTCCTCCCTCCTTCCCACCTTCTCTCAGTTCCTCCTTCCCTCTCTCTCACTCTTTCCCTCTTTGCACTGGCTGCCAGGAAGCACAGAGTGTAATATACTGAGTGTATGACTCAGCTCTGCCTCTCAATACAGTTATCACCTTTCACAATATCCATCTTTCTATTTTTCTCTGAATATCTGCATACCATGCACAGTGGCGTGAAAGTGATTTTACTATAATCCATTTCAAACACCTTGTAGAGAAGCAGATTGTTAATTCTAAACAAACATGAAACAGGTACAAGAGTTAAATAATTAATTTCAAAGAAAATTCAACAAATATAGCAGGGTGGTGATGTGATTCTTCTTATCTTATTCTCTTGGGTAACTTTAATATAGAAGGAGGGTGGTGTCAACAGTGGAAACATGCTAAGTTGTGTTGGAAATCATTGCTAACAGTGTTTTTGGGCAAATACAACAGTAGCAACATGAGTTATATTATTATTGCACACTTTGCTCTGTTAAAGCTTTGTTAGTATTTTTTCTGGCACTGTCGAGGGAAAACAGAATTTTTCTATTACAAAAATATGCCTACCATTTGGCTATGTGTTTATCTCTCTAGACAATATTTTGAAGTTTGTGTGAAATAAGCATTTAATACCACAAAGACCATTGAATTGGAAATGTTTATTGTGGTATATAAAAAATCCTCTTTTGTTGTGAGTTTTACTATAGATGGCTGATTCTGGAGTTTTCTTCTCTTGTCATTTTTGTTTTGAGTAGTTTTTTTTTTTTTTTGAAATATTTGTTGTGAGGGGTTAGGGGACAATAATGATTTTTCTAAAGGGTTTGCTAAACCTAAAAACAATGAGACGGTAGGATAAAACAGAGGTGACAATATTCATTCTTAAGCAAGTAGAGCTTTTTTCAAACAGGTTAGATAACCTATGAAAAATAAAAGTGTATCACAGGAGTCACTGCAATGATTCTACCATGTGGAGGAAAGACGGCGAGAAATAAAACATCCCCCATGTTACCAAAGACTGAGCTTCTTGGTCAAACAGTTGGCAAATCTTTCTTCCCTCAGAGAATGTGGAAGGCGGGGCACGTATAACACCTTCAACTTGAACTCAGAATAAAACTTGATTCAACAGTCTTTAAATGCTTTGTGGTCTAAATGAGAAGAATCTGGAAGGGAATGACACTTCAAAATCAGAAGCACGTATCTGTCTTGAAAAAGTCAGAGGCTTTAATTCTCCTCTGGGGTGGGCTGTCATTTGTTCCTGGAAAACTGTTTGAATTGCCCTTTTAGGGGCACAAACGTGAAGGCAGTCAGCTCCTCTGAGGGAAGCTCTTATCTCTATCAAGCTCATCTGTCTTCTGTTGCTACCAAAAAAATGTGTGTGTGTTCATGGTGTACATAAATATCCTGAGAGTCTTTTTTTGTTTGTTTTTGTTTTATTTTGTGATAAATACACATGCATTTATTAACTAACCATTTACTAGCAAGCAAACATAAAAGTAAAAACGTATACGGTCCACTCTTAGCGTGACCACGTATCGATACTTTATCTTTCAAACCCAGATATGTTTGAGCGTAAAATAGGACATTATTAACCATTATGCTGGGGCAGCAGTCATAAAGTAGGGCTGCCTTGGCTGTTTAGTTACTCTAACTTTGATCTGTCTCTAAGCTTTCATTTGTGATGCAGTCATCATCATTATCACTTGAAGTAGAAGGTTTGAATGAAGCAAATGCCAAGACTCCAGAGGCAAAATTTTGTCACCCTTTCAGCTGACAGAATCCAAAAAGTATGACTGGACACTGGGCTGGTTCAGGATGTAGCCCAAGCCATCATGCCTACGGCCTTACTAGAACCTTATAACTTGTTCAAACAAGGATCACGGATTTCTCTAAACTGGTGCTCTTCAAATTAATACGCATATGAATCGCCTAGGAATCTTGTTAAATGTTGAAGTACAGATTTTGATTCTTGTGGTAGGGCCTGATATTCTGCATTTCTGACAAGCTCCCAGGTTATGTTGACTCTGCATACTCCACCTTGAGTAGCAAATCCCTAAATTATTATAGATAATTCACAAATCTTATTTCTGATTTTGTCATTGAGCTCTCATTTCATCACACGACTTAACAAGATGTTACTAGATTCACCAATAAAACTCCATGTCAGATATACAGAAACTAATTAAAGCATGGCTATTGATGATAGACAAGCATTTCAGGAAGGCTTCTGTCATCTACCTATGGAATAAAAAAAACTCAAAGGAAGGACACTTTAAATGTTATGCCTTGTCTATGGGCTGTCTTAAGTCTTCCTTCTTCCTGGAAATAATTTGATTTTGTTCTTGTTTCTCTGATCCCTTCTTCTCAACCAATAATGTGTTAACTGTTTGCTCAGAATTCTTCTTCCTTTGTTTGAAGAAGGTAACTTTCATCCACCATCTTCAATCTCGGTTCTGAGGTTTCAGGACCAGCTATATCCTGCTCACTAGAAAAATTTATGGCAAGAATTCAGACACCTCAATGTTTTGATCAGTCCCCTCAGATGATTAGTTTTGTCTTGCGGGGAAAGAGGTTAAGAACAGAGGGAAAATGGAGGGGTGAGGGCGACAGACTGTTTATTGATGTGGGTGAAGGCGCTGCTAACTATCTCCTTATTAAGGCATACTATCTGCAGACAACCTTTGCGTCTATTATAAAACCTTATGTTTGTGACTCTGCCCTGTAGTGGTAATGTATGGTATGTAGGCCTTCCTAGGCATGCTCCATCTAGCCCCACATGCCTAGAAAGACCTGCATACCATTCGATATATCCATTTGCTTCTCAAGAAGGGGAAACACACATATGCAAGCTCACATAAATTGCTAGATATGGTACATAGAGTCAGTGCCAGGAAATTTACTAATTTTCTTATTTAGCAAATATTTATTCATTGTAAAAAGAAATAACTCAAATATTTCATTCCTGATAATTCACAACAGTATCACAATAAAATGAAAGATGAAATAAGTCAAGGGATTTTAAAGATTTGGCTGATGTACCTCCCTCATTCCAGTTCTAGTTTACCGTCAGAATTGCAACAGAGTATGAGTCTAGCCTGCCCATTAAATCTTCATCTATCATCAGAATGTTTGACTCCCCCAAATGTACCTTGTCTGCTCACTTTTAACAGTGTACCTAGTATTTCCTGTTTTTTTAGCTTAGGTACATTTATGAAGTCTTGTGAGGACTGAAAAGTCTATTTCCATTCACTGTGTTTTCCTTGCTCACCTGGTCATCCTCGCTTACCTGTAAGAGCCATAAGTAGTTGCTTGAATATATTCCCATTATGTGTATATTTTTCTTTGTTTAAATGTTTTTAATATATCTTTGTGTAACCCATCATAATAAAAGTGAAAAAGAGTTCACATCAATCAATTCTTCCCTACTAATCAAATCTGCTACTGCAAAACACTATCATTTCTGAAGCAGAAATAGACTATTTTAAAAAACAGATGAAATGAATAAAAACAGTCATTCATTATGTAAAATTAAGCAAATGCTTAATAATTAATCTCATTTCCTTATGAAACAGTTTTTTCTGCATTTCTTACTTGAATTAATAAGTAAAAAGGAGGCAGAAAGACTAATATTCATTGCATTTCTAAGTGCTAGGGATGGTGAAATATCCCCTGCTGAATATTTTTATCATGGTAATTGATTATTATGATTAGAGATTAGAAGACATTTTCCAATAATATCTTCCACTTATTGAAGACCTCCCATATGCCCACAAGCTAGGGACTTCACATGAATCATTTAAAATACTTTCAGCTGGGTTTTATTATGTCCACTTAATGGATGATGGACCTTAAGCTCAGAGAGGTTAAGTAGCTTCTCTACATCTAACAGCTTGTTACTGCCAGGCTTTGAGTCAAATAGTTCATTTGAATTATAATTTCATGTTCTGTCCATTACATTTATATTTTCTTGAGAAATATATGCCCTGAATGCACCCAGCTCTTTTATGTTATTCATATATATGTGTACATGGAAGATTTCTGAAATCAGACAATTCAGGGAAAAATAATCTTCACCTCCCATAAACGTGTTTTCCTATACCTTAGGCTTAGATCTATTTGTATTTTGCTCAAATTGCTCTTTCTCTTTCACAATTATTCCTTCTGTTGAGCATTTGTTCCATAATCACAGGTGATATTATTCTCACCATTTTGAATAATTATATTTATTACCATCATCTTTACCTTTATTTTTGTAATAATTTAATGCCATTTATTAGTACTTTAAGCATTCCCATTACCATTGTACTTCTGAGACATAATATCTACTATTGTAATTAATAACTACAAAAATTAACATAGGGCTTCCCTGGTGGCGCAGTGGTTGATAATCTGCCTGCCGATGCAGGGGACACGGGTTCGAGCCCTGGTCTGGGAAGATCCCACATGCCACAGAGCAACTAATAAGCCCGTGCGCCACAACTGCTGAGCCTGCGCGTTTGGAGCTTGTGCTCCGCAACAAGAGAGGCCGCGATAATGAGAGGCCCGCGCACCGCGATGAAGAGTGGCCCCCCACTTGCCGCAACTAGAGAAAGCCCTCGCACAGAAACGAAGACCCAACACAGCCATAAATAAATAAATAAATGAATAAATAAACAAACCCAAAGTTTAAAAAAAAAAAAAAAATTAACATAAGTACAGCACACAATAAGCATTGGGTGTCTCAAAACAGTTTGACACCCAATGCTTAGATGACTTTTCTCAAGTGCCCATGTCACCTCTAAGGGTAAAATCAAGCTGAGTTAGTCTTACTTTAGAGAGTAACTTGGTTCAAGTCTATGAAATTCATGTGCTGAAAATCCATATATAGACATGTTTCCAGATACATGGTCAACATTGTTATTAGACTATGTGCATGTATTTATACGTGATATGTATGTGTTTTACTTCTTCCTTCTCATATTGTCTTTCCTTCTTTTGTCTTGTCTCTTTTCTTCTTTATTTCCTAAAACCAATATCTCAGATTTAGCCTACCTGGCTGACTCATCATTGCCCAGATCAGTGATTTCTAAACTTCTTTCATCAGGTACTCATCAGTAAAATATGGAAACATTTATCACCAATTTAAATATATTTATTTGTAAATAATATACATAGACTTCTATATTAAAATATTCTATATATTATAAAACACGAAGAAAATAAAATATTTTAAAAGATGATCAATATATAAATTCTAACATTTTCTTTCCACACGCCAATAAATTACATTTTCCGCCTCACTTTGGCTCAGAAGTTCATATTTATTTAATTTCTGAACTTTAGCTTTTAAGATCTAAATTGAAATACATGATACCAAGATATTGCCCTAGTCCTACCTCCTATTCATCTTTCATCATCCCAGATAAACATGTTTTCCTTTCCATGGGCTTTGACATGGGTCAGGGGCTAAGGGGACACTCCCTGTGTGACCCTAAGCACCAATAACCCTTGAATAATAGGGTACTTGGCGGAGATCACTTAGCATATTTTCTGCTGTAAAAATGTTTTCCATGGCTTGATCAAACAGCCAGGACCTAAAAGGATATGTGTTGTAAATAAAGGGTACATTTGTGTTTTCTCTCTTCTGCAAACAATCCAGAGTAATTCTTACATCCAGTGACAGCTATACAATTCAGTAAAAGACTTCTGAGAAGGTAGGAAATGACCTCATTGAGCAATCTTTGGAAAAGTGGTTTCCTTATACTTTTCTACCAGATGAAAAGTATGATTAATGGCATATCTCAAAAGAATATCTTATTTCATATTCTTTAAAATAAATAATTCATATGCATTAGCTTTCTATAAATGTCATAAAATAGGTAAACTTTTAACCATAGATGCCTTAAGTGCTTTTATTTTCTACATAAAATGGCATTAGTCTGAAAATAGAACAAACTTTAAGAACAAGGTACTTCAAAAAAAGATCTTCCTTTGTGGTAAGTGCCAACAAAGAACACATTTTACATTAATTGGTTGTCTCCGTCCAGACCATCTGTCTTTCCAAATGTAATGAATCCTGGCATTCTTATTGGTATGTACTGAACAGCTCAAATTGGGTCTGAAATAAACCCTGTTTGAAGTCTTGTTACAGGATCACCTTGTGAGTCGTGGAACAAACGTTAAGAGCCTTCTAATCAGACTCCCTCCCAGTGAAAAACTGAAGTTCAGTTGCATGTAGCTGGAGCATGGGCTTCACATGGACGCATTTTGCATTTGCACAGTAGTATCACACATTCTCCTCTCACTATACGACTTGCGCATGTGTATGTGCCATTACATAATGTGACTGCCTAGCATTTTAAATATGACATTAAAATTCACATATGCCTTTATACTGAGTGTTTCACTGGTTTCTGACAACCTTCTACCAGACGCAGGCAATCACCATTAGCTCCATTTTGGAGATGAGAAAATCGAGGCTTAAAGGCAGTGCATGATTTAACCTGTGACTATTTCTCCTATGATACTCTTCCCTTTCATTCTGTTGGCATTAGCTATCTTGGTCATCTCCTATAGGCCACACTCCTTCCCACCCTGCATCTCTGTAATTTATGAAAGAGGAAGAGAGAGAGGAAGTTACCACTAGGCACTTGAACGTCATCTTAAATGTCTCATCACCAACAAAATCTTTCGTTCTATCTCAGACCAGCTTAAGTACCTCTATGGACTCTTACACTTTCTTTTTTTAATAATTGTAATTAAAATGATACATATAAAAGTATGATCCCCCAATAGAAAGTAAACTCCAGGAAAACAGAAACTTTGCCTATTTTGCTGGCCAAATTCAGCAATGATATTCAATTTCTAACACTGATTGAGCAGTTAATTAGCAGGTGCTGTGCTAGCAGCAAAATCCTATAATCATGAACTGGGAAATATGAAGCTTCCTCTCACTTAGTAGCCCTTTCATGCTGCAAGCAAAATGGAAAATGTAACAGTAACTAACTTCAACCAACATTGTTGCATACTGTGGAACTAGTGAGGCACTTCTGGAATTAGTTAGGGCTGGGATTGATTGATCAGTAGCTCATCCACACTCCAGGGGTAACATGAGACCAGTAACTCTGTAGTAATTCTGTAGCTATTCATATAGTCATGTATTAGAAACCATCTATTTAGATGCTTTAAGAATTTTGTTTTCAACACTTTGAAAACAGGAATACATGCATTGATTGTACAGTCATTTGATAGATGATCATTTTCTCCCTTCTGAATATATATACATATATTTGTATGCATATGTATCTCTCCAACAGGATAGCTGATCATGAGGTGGAAGGTAAAAAATCTAGTTTGTGAATGGCAATCATTGATAAGGCTGGAGAACTCCTCAATGAGGTTTTAAAAAAACCTCAAAAAACTTATGGCTGTTTTAATCACAGTAATAAATCATTGCAGTGAGAAAAACTGTGGATTACTTCACCACAGTCCCCAAAACAACAGGAAAAATTCCACTGAACATTCCAAAGTCTAAAGGAGAGGATCAAAGAGGCTAAGTTTGGAGATTTACCCATGGTTTGGCCAGACTACTTCCACTCAACAGTTATTCAATTGTTCTAAATTCTTTGCTACCAATATCACTGCTACCATCCTATTCAGAAAAAGTAGGGCTAGTCGAGGGGATGTTGGCCTTTGGGAGAGGGCAGTGATTGTAAACAGAGAGGCTCTCCCTCTACCATATGCCAAATGCTGAATTCTATTCTGTGACTTAATGAGAAACAAAATAGACCTGGGCACTATCAACACAGAGTTTATAGTCTCAAGGATTAAATGCAGTAAATCACATATTATGACCTAATCAATGCCTATGAGAAATATACTATCAAGAAGGTTCTGATTGTGCATGATATGACAACCAGACTTAATCTGGAAGCTCAGGGTATTTAAGAAGCAACTAGAATAAATAGGAGTTTTCTAGGTGAAAAATGGAGAGGGATAGAGAACATTCTAGATTGTGGGAACAGTACAGGCAAAGGTTTTGAAGCTCGAGGGAACATAGCACAAGAGCATGTAAAGCCTCAGACATTTTCCAGTCACTTTACGTATATTATCTCATTTAATCCTCACGTCGTCCCTAAAGTAGGCACTGTTCTTTCCCCTGATGTCAAATAAGGAGACAGATGCTAAGTGAGAATGAGTAACTTGCCCAAGGTCACACAGCTACCAACACATATTTGAATGCAGATCTCATATTCTGATGGAGACTGGAGTGAAACTCAACTGAAACACCAAGTTTATTAACAAACAATCAGGAAGCTTCCTGGGGAAGTCAGGCCTGAAAATTGGTCTGATGAAAGATAAAATTTAAGCATCCAGATAAATCAAGTTATTCTACATCTAGAAAGTCCAAAATAAATCCCAAGGAGCTTTTGTTCATTATTCATTTGTGGGATGAAAATTAGGTAATGGTATTAGAAATCAGCCAGCATCCTACACTTTCCTTACAAGTAAAGACTAGCTTTGAAATTATTTAAGAAGGCTGACAGATGCGTCAAGATTATTCAACCTGTTTTAAGCAGAGAAAAACAGACACCGCATTCTATTTATTTCACTTCTACATGTAAAGCTCATTCTAAATTTGACTACAAGAAAACTGCCTTTGAATATAGAGCTATTTATTCCAAAATGCCATGTTGGCACATACAGTTTCTATCAAGTTTTTCCTCTACACAAAAGGAGCAACGATGAAGTGGACTAGATTCATAGTGATAATTTTTATGTTTTCTGGTGGTTGACAACTGCTCAGAAGATAGGATACCATAGGAAAAATTTCAGCCATCATGGCTATATGAATTGCTTAAAAACATAAAGGCAGAAAAAAATTATAGGAACATTTACCTCTCAAAGTAATAGAATACTGCAATGACTTTCCCAGGTATCCCAGAGACAAGTGGTTTTGAGTCTCACTGGCTGGATAACTCCTTTTGTAACAATCTATGATGAGATACTGTGTGTCTCTCTAAAGCCTCAAGAATGTTTCCAAGTCTTCAGGAACCGGAAATTGAATATGACAGGCTGTATTCTGTGCTGCTTGGTGCTTCCTTAAAGTCATGCCCAATCATGTTTCAGACAGACTTGTAACTTCGTAAAGTCCCACTTGCCTCCATTATCAGATACTGTAGTCCCTGAGAAGAGGATAGTTGCAGGACCTACACACTGAATTGGCAATGTCAGGCTCCCACCTTCCTGATGCTCCTGGAAATGTGGTTACAAATAGGTTATAAAACATTTGGGTAAACATTTCCAATTTCATGGTCATTCCTTTCCAAAGCTTACGGAGATAAGATGTCAGCCATGATGACTAAACTCCATTTAAAGCATCAATCCTCATTGGACTTAAAAAATAACTTAATTCATAGTGCTGCACACACTAAGGGGATTTTTAAAACTCTTCCTACATAAAGTAACAGTTTTACATTTTCTGCCTTTTTATTTTTTCAAATTAGCTGTCTCTTTCTTTCCATGTGAAATATTCTAACTCCCCTCTCTCTGTTAAGATTCTTTGGACACAAGCAACAGAAACATAATTGGGCTGGCCTAATCTTTTCAAGGAATTGATTGAAAGGACACTTGGGAGGTCACAGAATCAAATGTAAAGCTGAACACCTGGATTTTTAGGAGAAGAATAATGGTGTATTGAAAGATATTACTAGCAGGTACTCATGCACAATCTCTTTGTAGCATTAACAAATGCTTTGTAGCATTTGCTGTGTATCACGATACTGAGAATTTATTCCAGAGATTGTTTTAATTTGGGTCATGAACTCATCTTGGTTGGGAGGTGGAGGAAAGCATTATTATGAAGATCTCCACCAGCACAATATAGAATGAGGGATGGAAGTTCCCCAAACGATAAATGAGGTGTTATTGCCAAAGAAGGGGACAAAGGAAGCAAATGCTCACAACCATTGTTTTGATTTTGTTGGTTTGGTTTCAGTTTGTTTTGTTTGTTAGCTGTCATGTTGTTAAACCCACATTTCTTTTTTCTTTTTTAAGTTGCTACAAAACACTGTTCAAATGCCCATCCGTAATAATGTGAATACAGTGAGTTATATTCACAAAAATAAGTGAAACTAACTCATAGTGTTAAAAGGCAGGATTTGGATAACCTTTGAGGAAAGGAGAATAGTGATTGGAAGAAAAGATGAAGAGGTTCTGGAGACATTAGTCATGTTCTGTTTCTTGAACTGAGTGCTGGTTTCAGAGACTGTGGTTAGTTTGTGAAAATTCATTGAGCTGTGACAAAAAAGAATCATTGAGCTGTAAACTATAAACTTATGTACACTATTTGGTAGGTACATTACCTGAGCCAAAAGGAAAATTAAATAATACAGATCCTGTCTTTAAAAAAGTGATATTGTGTTAACCATGGACTTTTTTACATTAATGAACATAATGAATCAAATGGAGAGAATGTGGAGAATGAAAGCCGAAGGACACAAAATGGATGAGCCCAAGTCACAGAGATAATTTCTTCCTCTAGTGAGGTATTTTTCCTCATCAGCTGTAGATCTTTCAATGCCCACTCCTCTCCTTTCTCTATGGTTATACACCATGGAATGAATCTCACAACCTTCTACACTTCCTATTGCCCAATCATGCATTTCCAAAGGAAACAAAATTAAAAACTCAAATTCTACAAGGTAACAATTTTATTCACTTTCTTATCCTCAGTGCCTAAAACAGTGCCTGGCATTCAGTCTGTGCTCATATGATATGTGTTAATTATATTTTTAAATTAGAGAAACATTTGTCAAAGTCTGGTCACTGCTATGGGAGACTCAACCAAATGAATATTTTTTTTTCTTTAAATGTCAGCAACTCAAGGAAATTCAGTTTGAATAAGGTCCAAGGCCAGAATAGCTTCTTAAAAAAGATGAAATCTATTATTTGGTTTTCTCAAATAAATTTTAATTTTAAAGCCATCAACAATTTCCCAAGATTAATTATCTTCCTCAAGAGAGATAATGATAAAAAGTCAATGATCAAAAAAGGTTACAAAGCAAAGAGTGTGTGATTTTCCAATTATTGCCTTATGTGATTTTTTTTTGCCTTTTCTTTAATGATAAACTGTATTTAATGTAATTTGGTTCTTTCTCCTGACACTTTAAAAGTCTATCAAGTGCTTTTGTCACTCCTTTTGACTTTTCTTTTGCTTTTGGATTGCTTATTTCTGATTAACAGAAGCTTGAAAATCTCTTGTTCGGAAGTCAATGAGAATGCAGCTGTTTAATAATGGTACAGTGAACAGTTGACACTTTGCTGGGCTAACATCTTCTCGACAAATTGATTAGCTCTACTGCACATCAATCACTTGACATAACCAAAATAAAGCCAGCTTAACAGAACAATAGCTCATGATAAATACTTTCCCTTGAAACTTCCCATCTTTGCCTCCACACATATATTGATAAATGATGTTTCTTCACCTTGATGCTCTTTTTCTCGAGCAGGAGGCCCATTGTCCTATGACAGTATCCTACTGCATTCACTACATTACCTAGATGTTTAAGGCAGTTTTCAAAAAGAGACTTCTCGGGCTTCCCTGGTGGGGCAGTGGTTGAGAATCTGCCTGCCAACGCAGGGGACACGGGTTCGAGCCCTGGTCTGGGAAGATCCCACGTGCCGCGGAGCAACTGGGCCCGTGAGCCACAACTACTGAGCCTGCGCATCTGGAGCCTGTGCTCTGCAACAAGAGAGGCTGCGACAGTGAGAGGCCCGCGCACAGCGATGAAGAGTGGCCCCCGCTCGCCGCAACTACAGAAAGCCCTTACACAGAAACAAAGACCCAACACAGCTAAAAATAAATAAATTAATTAATTAATTTTAATTAAAAAAAAAAAAAGAGACTTCTCTGTCTCAGTATATTGCCAGTTAAATCAATAAACACTGAGAGATAGCCCAAAGTGTAGCAAGGCAGCTGCTTGCCCTCATCCAATGGAACTAGGTAACAAGACACCTGTTTCTTACTTTCTGTCCTCTTTATAGCCAAGAGCAAAATCACAGGTTAACCAGGATGCTTGCCTTTCTTAGCCAGTTTCACAGGTCTCAGATGAACAAGAACTCAGTCTGAGCTTCCATTCAGGGATTTCTTCCCTTCATGGAGTAATAAGAACGATGTTCACCTCTTCAACAATTTTAGAAAGACAGTTAAAAGCAACCACTGGAAATGGCACAGGCTTCATAGGTAGGTTTATACTTTTTCAGTTACCATACTACTACTTTGTAAGTCTGTTTTTGTTATCTTCTAAATGAGTTAAAGTCTTTTCTCATATAAACTCTGTATTAGTATGCTCTTGCTTTAAAAAAAAAATGCTGCCTCCAAAATCTGTAGATTTAGAGAGTAAGTATTTATTATTGCTCAAGAGTCCACGGGTCATCAGGGTTGATTTGGGCCAGGCTCAGTCATGTGTCAGCACTCAATGGCTCATCTAGAATGGCTTCACTCACAGGCCTGTTGATTGGATGGCAGTCAGCCAGGGCAAGGGGGTGACAGGGCAGCTTATCTCTCATCATCCCACAGACTAGCTTCAGCTTGTTTACATGTCAGTGGTCAGGTTCCCAGGGAGTAAAAGGAAGCACATACCAAAACACTGCATCTGACACGTTCTGTTGGCCAGAACAATCATAACGCTAGTACAGAATCAAGGGATGGGAAATACATGCCACCTCTTCATGGGAGGAGATTCAAAGTCACATTCCATGAGCCATAGATATAAGGAAAGGACAAAAAAATTATAACCAATTTTGTAATCAATGTATGGTAAATTCAAGAGCACCCAAATATATTTGCCTGAATTTTAAAAATTATTACCCACTTTAAAATTTCAACTAAATTTTTGAGAAACCAGTCCAATCAAATTATTTCATTTATACAAACACGTTTTTGAACTTCATTGATGGATTTGTTTTAATTATTGGATATCTGTTAGGTGGAAAACAACATGTATGAATTTGAACACATCACCATAAATTTACATTTTGATGGCACCATTTCAAATTCATATAAGGCAACTTTTAACTGCACTATCATTAGCGTTAGATGTTTAGGATCTTAAGTGAGCTGTATCTGAGAATAGAAATGATAATAATATACACGCTATATCAAGTAAACCTTCCTTGGTGTGAAGTCTGAAATGTTCATACATCATATAAGGCAAAGTGAATGGCATACCTGTTCAACTCGATCAACAACCATGTGCTTTTGATTTGCCTTTAATAAGGCAAAGAAGCATGTTATAGTCAAATCTTTACAGCAACCTCATAAAGGAACAGTTTAAAAGATTATGATTACTATCAAGGAATTTAGAAAAATTAATGTAAGCAAAAAACATGCTTAAAACTATTTGGTTTATAAAAGCACTAAAGAGGTATATGTATGTAAATATTTGTAATATGTAAATGTATGTAAAGAACTATTAAAATATCTGATATCCATCACTCAATACATAGTAGTATTTTTTTCCTACAGTTTAGCATAATATTCATTACATTTTGGAGGCTAGCATGTATTTTTGAATGAATTCTGTGAACAACATACAAATATCACTGTGGCACAATTCTGGTATTTATTTTTAACCAGTAAATATCTTCACTGGCTATAAGAGCCTGACATTTTATAATTTAGCAGCTTTTACTCTTACTTGTGCAGGCTGCCTTATTTTCTGTCAATTTGCCCTTTAGAGGGAGGTTGTTTTCAAATAGAAAATGTACTATTACATTAATAGATGACAAAATGGTTGTATAGTATTATTTCAAATGTTTATTGAGTACTAAACAAACTTAAAAAAAAAAATGAGAAATGATGTTAACCCCAAGGTTCCAATAATCTGCAAGTGAAGATGCAAGAAGCCAACTTATATAAGGAATGCAGCATGAAATAACTGTTTAAATAAATGCTTAAAACTTAATTACTGCTTTCCGTATTTCAGTCACTTTTTACTTTAAGCTGGTTTGTAAAAACTTCAAGCATTAATATTGAATTTTCATGGTTCAATACCATGAGTAGTAATTCTGTAAAATGTGTGATAAATGTCTGTTTCTTACTTCATTCTATCCTCTGAGATCAAGTCATCAGCAAACAACAAAACAAACTTTCAACAGGGAGACAGAAATTTTCTGTAGGCCAGAAAGACAAATTCAGGACATTACCATATCTGTCACCATCCCAAACCTTCTTTGCCTACCTAACTGAGGGTATACAGAGAAGAAAATATATCTAGAGAAAATCACTAGAGGGGTTTTTATAGTCAAGCTGGCTTGAAGATGTTTAACTATGTTGTGGAATTACTGTGAAGATTACATTTATGTAATAGTTACAAAGCATTTCAGATAGTATGTAGCCAAGCGTGTGCTCAAAACACTGGAAATCATATTATCACTATCATTAGCAACATCATTATAATCTCCATTATTATCTTTAAAATATTTGCACTAAGACTTTTATGATGTTAAATTTCTAACAAAATACTATGAAAAGCATTTTAATTGATCTGTTCTATCCACAGCTACGTTTTACTCCTCACTACACAAATGTTTTAACTGAAGCCGACATAAGGAAAGAGTTTTTTGAGTACATTACAATCATAAACTAGCCCATGAAGATTCAAAATGATATCACATCGTCAGCTAACGCTTTCTGTGCGCTCAGCTATTTCCAAAGCGTTATCACAAATTTCCAAGCTTGACATAGAGGAGAAGTTTTTTTTCAAAGCAAACAATACTATATTCTCTGGCTCTTTCACAGAGACATTTACTTTAGCAGTCAGAGTTCTATAAAGACCCAAAGTGTGGGAAGCCCCTGTTCTATCTTCTGACATCTTCCCTCTTGAGCATCACAAATATCCTTTCTCGGAGATAAAAAATGGGACACCAAGAGGTGATAAAGACACCTCTCTTAAGACGTGACTATTGGTGTGTTCTTAGGTGTAAGGCTCTTTAAGAGAAGAAGCTATACTGATTGAACTTGCTTTGCACAGTGTGTACAAGGAAATAGAGCTAAAAAAGAGACTTAATCAATACTGACTAAGGATGATAATTTGAGAGGTGAAGGAAAATCTATAAGGATTTCTTTGGAAAAGCCTGAACCACCAGAAACAAGATATCAACTTAGAGCTTAATCTGTTGTAACACATTTATAACAAAATAACTTTTCAAAGTATTCCACTATCATGTCAGCATATTTTTTTTTAATACCACAGCAAACTGGGCACTATGCTTGTGGCTTGAAATATAAATGTTATTAAGATACTCATTCTGCTCTGGAGGAACACCCTTACAGGGGAATCGTCTATGTCAGTGTTTTCTGGGATGCTTATATTTTAACATATTCAAGAAGAATAAGAGGAAGTGATTTAAGTTTAAATATATGAATGAAAATGTAAGCTCAAGCTTCATGTAAATCAGATCAAGGCAATTACTTATGGTCTATTCATCTGACATAAAAATGCATGAAACCATTAAAAAATATATATCTATATACTTACATTTTTAAAGTTGTGTTAAGAACACTTAACATGAGATCTACCCTCAAATGTTTAAGTATACAATACAGTAATGTTCAGTATAGGAACAATATTGTACAGTGGATTTCTAGAACTTATTCATCTTGCATAACTAAAACATTTTTTTCAACTTATGATGAAAAAGAGTGCCTTTGGAATCAAGGACAAAATCTTCACACAAATAACCAAATATTTATCAATAAGTGTTTTCAAGGAATTGATCAAAACTATGAATTGTGCATACTCAAAACAATAATGTATTAACTAGAGTGCATGGGACTTCAATGATTTAAGCACAAGCCCTTTATATATTTTCAGTGCTTCTCTAATGTGCTCAAAGACTATCACACCTAAAGCAGCCTGCACTGCTAAGGTACATATTCATGATATAATTCTACAACGATCACACTGGTATGTTCTCTTTTTAGAGAGAATTTATTTTTAATTTATTTTAGCAACATCTTGGTAAGGTTGGGAGTGTGGAGTAATTTAAATCTTTTCAGAGATGAGAACCATTACTACACACTTTACTATGTACAATTTACTCTCCTCTGTACATAGTTATATGCATACAACGAGTTCACTAGCTAAAAACTTCATATGCTTTTCCACATTCTCGTTTCCAAGTAAGATGATCATATTTTCTGAATCCAAATTTATAAAGCATCATGAAAAACAGTTAAAATGTTGTCTGTCTTGTAAAATCAGGCTCACTTTTCTCTGTTTACTCAAGAGCTTTACTTCACATGACATGTGTACTGTTTGAAATTATACATAGGATTTATTGCCACTCCTAAATTTGATTTAGATAGTTCCTAAAATAATTTCCATATATTTAATGAGTTTTGTAAATCACCTCTGAGAACACACAAACTAATATTCTTTGTGATGCTACTAGAAGAACGATACTCATAAAAGGAAGCTATGCTAATGAGTGAATTGTACTGGAATATTCTTTTCACTGTATGTGTTCCCATTATTTTAATCAAGCAAGCAACAAAGAGAATCTCCATACTTATTGTGCAACACAACAGCAACACCTGGAGAAAAATGAAGACTGTGACAGTTAACAAATTGTAAAGTATCGGTTATGGTAACATGAGCAATATTGTATCAGGACTGAAAATAATTCCTCAACACTATAATAGAAAGGGTTTATGTAGTCACTCATAGCAGTTAAGCATATAATTATAACAAACACTGAAATCCAGTCAACATAATCACTGTCTCTTAGCTGTCTAGGGTCAAAAAAATAAGAGACAAAAAACTATGATGATATTAGAAAATATTTTTGTTCAGGGAGAATTATTAATCAGAAGAAAAATGTCCTCCACTGAAAGAAAGAAAAAAATGTTCTTACTAAAGTGAATAATTTTTCTATTAATTAGCCCCATTGAGATTTCCTCAGTGACACAAAAATGTACATGCTCATATGCCAGACAATTATAATGTCCCCAAGAATGAGACATTATGAGCTTTATTCAATATGTGTTCCGGTATCAAGACAACAGAACTATTTTGAAAAGAGTTTTCACTTTATCTTTAAGAAATGATAAAAGAGACAGACATTAAAGAAGAAACTAATGATCTCAGAAGAATAATTTCCAAAGTATGGATAGTCCTTAATAATTTTGATATAAGAAAGGTACTTGAGTTTAGAAAGGTACTACATGACATCACATCAAACTGGATATCAAATAATTATTTAGCCCATCATAGACAGCCTTTGCTCTCTTGAAGGAAAATACAGAGCATGCTTACGCCTCCTCCCTAATATAGTAATTTCCTTTTCTTACCTTCTTCAAATAGGTAAATTAAGTTTGGAATCTGCAAAGTTCTTAGATTTATTCAGTCCCAAAGTACTATCAGAAATCTTCAGCATTAATGTGAACTGGAATATAAGACACCCATAACTTGTAAACCCCAAGTTGAAATTTTGATACAAAGAAAATTGGTGAGGGAGTTGTATTAAAACATTAAACCTGTGAATATGTGAACTCAAATATTTACTTTCTGTCTTCTTGGCAAACCCATGTCAGGTACAACAATAGGAGAGTCAATATTCTATGTGTGCACAAACATAAAAAGTCTGATGAAGCAGGTATCAAAGAAGTTCTTTAGGACCCTTTTGAAACAAAGACACCTCAATAAATGGCTTTTGTTATATCCAGTTCCCTATATGTTTCTGACTGAATATGAAACACTATCCTGGGAATGTGTTTGAGTCTGTCTTGAGAAGTTTAGTTTCTTCATGGAATTGAAAGAAATCATCTTTCCTGGAAGTGGGTGAAACTGCAGTCTTGGAAGAAAATTATCATAGAAGTTGACAACTAATGGTTTTAATAACCCTTGAATTACAAGTCAAGATTTTGTGACAGCTAGACATTGCATCTTATGTCCTGAAACTAAATGTCAGTTATCCCTTTAAAGGTAACTAATATCTGACATCTGATGTTTATTTAGAACATATGTGAGCATTCATATTAAATGATAAAAGTGCCATTTATCTTGGGCTTTCTCTACACAGCTGAGGAAATGAGGCAACTAAAGGGCTCACACAGTTCTTTTAGGTTTTTTTTATATAAATTTATTTATTTTATTTATTTACTTTTGGCTGTGTTGGGTCTTTGCTGCACGTGGGCTTTCTCTAGTTGCCATGAACGGGGACTACTCTTCGTTGTGGTGCACGGGCTTCTCATTGCGGTGCCTTCTCTTGTTGCGGAGCACGGCCTCTAGGTGCATGGGCTTCAGTAGTTGTGGCTTGCGGGCTCTAGAGCGCAGGCTCAGTAGTTGTGGCTTGCGGGCTTAGTTGCTCCACGGCATGTGGGATCTTCCCGGACCAGGGATCAAACCCGTGTCCCCTGCATTGGCAGGCGGATTCTTAACCACTGCACCACCAGGGAAGTCCTCTATCATTTAGTTTTAAACGTAAATTTTTATTGCTTATGAATCCCTTAAACCATAAAGTATACTCTGTGCTGTTCTTTCCAAATGCTGAAATAATTATTTTTAAAAGAATAAATGTTCATTCTAAAGGGCAAAGTAATTAGGAAAAGAAAGTGATATACAAGCCAGCCTTGGGGTTGGGTGGCAAAATGAAGTGTGTTGGGGAATGGAGAGCCAGGAATATAAGCACCCCTTCAGGGCTGGTTGAGGCTGTGACTGTAAATGTGGGAGTAAAACACAGAGTGAGTCTCAATGTATACTAATAATGTTGGTTCAGATGGAGTGGAGCCTGGGGTATTATTAGTATTTTGCCCATCATACTACTCTAAGGAAGGCTTGTGTTAGCAGTCACTACTGGGGGGGGGAGTTCAACATTAAAAGACTGAGGAAGATGTCACATTGATCTTAACACTTAAGTATAGCCACCATTCTTAACTTTTTCTAGGGTACAACAAAGATGGTTGATATTTGTATCTATGAAAAACAAATTTCATTAATGTATCCACAAATGTGCATATTAGCTATGTCTCCATCATTTTTCTCTCCTATTCAGGAAAGTATTATAGCAATATAAATGTGTGAGAGTGACTTAGAGGTCCTACCTAAATGTCCATTGACAGATGAATGCATAAAGAAGATGTGGTGTGTGTGTACACACACACACACACACACACAATGGAATACTACTCAGCCATAAAAAAATGAAATAATGCCATGTGCAGCAACATGGATGGACCTAGAGACTATCATACTAAGTGAAGTAAGCCAGACAGAAAAAGACAAATACCATATGATATTGCTTATATGCGGAATCTAAAAGAAGAAAAAAAAATACAAATGAATTTATTTACAAAACAAAAATAGACATAGACATAGACAACAGACATAGACATAGAAAACAAATTTATGGTTACCAAAGGAGAAGTGGGGAGGAAGGATAAATTAGAAGGTTGGAATTAACATATACACACTGTTATATATAAAATACCTAACCAACAAGGACCTGCTGTATAGCGCAGGGAACTATACTCAATATTCTGTAATAACCTATAAGGGAAAAGAATCTGAAAAAGAATATATCTATATCTATATCTATATATATCTCTGAATCACTCTGCTCTACACCTGAAACCAACACAACATTGTAAATAAACTATACTTCAATAATAAACAAAATAAAATAAAAACAAAAAATAACATACAATGTGGATTAAAACTTCAAGATAAATAAAGCTGTGAAAAAATAAATGAGAGTGACTTAGAGGTTTTACTTGCTTTTGTATTAGTTTGTTAAAAAAGAAATCATCTTCTAACATTGGGACTGCTGCCACTAATCATCACACTTCTCAAGGTCCACCTTACTAATAAATAATATGAAGGTTGTAAATCTTTAACATACAAGAAAGACGGTCCTGTTTGGAGAGCTACCAAAGAGGTGGCTGGTTACTAAGGAGCAAAAGAGGAATCCAAATAACTGACTGTTGTGATGGCCAAATCAGAGGGACTTCAGCAGGCAAACTAACATCTTGCAAAGTTAAGCTATGAAAAGAATTGTTTATGTCTCAAGTTATATATGTTTCATCTTGAGCACTGTGGTTGGATCAGTGCAGTGTGTAGAAATGTTACCATATTTTTTTCCCAAATATCTTTGGTAGAAAGGAACTGTCTACATAGCTAGAAACTAAGGGGTTCAAGAGGGAGAGCATTGAGCAGGTATCTAAAGGATGAACTTAATAAGGACACTGGGATGAAATTGATCATGATGCCCAGTGCTTAGGAGAAGGTCTGGCACATAGCAGGAACTAATAAATACATAGGAAATCTCAGAATTTTAAAACTGGACAGGACCTATTAGAATTCCTACATCAGCCAATTCATTTAAAACCTGGAGAAACTAAGCTTTTTAATTTTTTTTTTTTCTGAGACTCAGAAAGGTAATTACAACATAGTTCAAGACTTAGAATGTGGAATGAATTGGCCACTTATTTATTCAATGAACTTGAGCCAATTATTTAAATTTCACGAGCCTCACTTCTTCAATGGTAACAAACAGCTGCTTTAAGTTCTAACATGTAAGTAAAGAGCTTAACAAAATGTCTGACACGTAGGAAGTATTCAATAAATGACAGTTGTAGTGTACATACACAAAGTCGCTAACAGACCAGAGGACAGAATTTATGTCTCCTGCATCCATCAGTATTAATCAATCTGTTTCCAAATTCTAACTGAACTATTATTTATTGAGCTTTCATGCATGGTGAATGTCAATTTCATATATGTTATTCTTAATAGTACATCATGCTTCTATCAGAATTGGTGTACAACATTAAATGGTACTACAACCAGCTCATTTTTTCCAGTAATAGTGCTTCTATTATAATTTCTGAACATTCCAATTTATCAGTGTTAAAGATAATTTCCTCCCCTCATAAAATATTAACACCCTTTCTTGTGTGACTAAGAATTGTCTTCAAGCAACTTCTTCCTGCCATTAATTAAAATAATGAGCATTGTAATATTAAATGTGTAATTCTCTGACAAGCACTGAAGTGTTTGCTGAGAAGTCCCTTTCTACCAAAAACATCTGGAAAATAATATGGTAAATTAAAAATCTGATACTTTAATATACTACACGGTAATCCCCAAGGCTAGGCAGGCAAAGTGCCAAACTGGCAAAGCTCTTACTCCTGGCATGGTGCCACGGCTTCCTCATTTTTCTCTTCTTGATGTGTTACATGAGGAGTTTGCACTGCTTTACTTATCAGACGAGAAAATGGTAACAAACACATTCCAACCCAGGTTAGTTTTTCTGCTGGCAATAGACAGTGTCTCCTTCAGACACAGCTATCATAAATATTTTAGGTACTCCGACAGACTTGGGAACAGCTGTAGTTAGTAAAAGCAGTTGCATGACTCCTGTCCCAGCAGTAAAAGTAAATGGCTCCTTCTCATTGGTTTTATGTCCTCTGCTGGAAGCATTTTAATGGGCATTCGAGTCCCATTCCAAGAGGCTGTAGCCCTTTCCTTATTTTTTCCCCTGTCTCAACTTTATGTTTTCAGGGTGTTGAATAGTATATTAAGAGCCTGAAGCTTTAAAACTCAGCCATCCAATACTTTGTGAAATGAGTTACTTGATTTGTCCAGGACTTCACTGTTCTGATTCCCAACCATACGATGTTTGTTTTACACCTTGTAAAAGACTGTCGTATTCCTAACACCTTTGATTCTCAGATGTACACCATGAAGGATTACTTTCCCCACTTTTCTTTTATGAAAACTGAAGCTCAGAAAGCTAAGGGATTCTTCACAAAACCAAGCGACAGATCATACAAGTGTACTTATGAAAATGTAAAACTTGCAGTAAGATAATCATTCTACATATTAGACACACATAAGTGGAAAAACAAAGAACTGAATACAGATCTCGTGACCCCACATCTGGAGATCTTTCTGTGGCAGCACCTTGGATCACAAAAGCCAGATAGGAGGAAGGGAAATGGTATATGAAAACAGCATATGGAAAGGCTTTCATATCATAGTCAACTATTTCTCCTCATCAAGTCTCAGGTAAATATCACTGAAGAAGACAAAATTATTTTTATTTGATAGAAACAAAGAAGTCTTCAGTGATATCTTACCTTTATTGTACTGCAGGAAGCTTACGAGGGAGTGCTCTCTGGAACAAAAGGAAGGGTATAAAAGAAGTAGAACTGCGTAGTGGAAGAAGCTGAACTCAAAGGCTGCAGTCTTTGAAATAGAAGCCTTAGCTAATCTCAGTCAATACTTTCCTAAATTAAGGGAAAGGGCCTAGGACTTTGTACCTTAAACTGACCTGTCATTGAATGTAGTGTGATTCTGCGAAGGGGCATAACTATGAGCAAGGCATTTCTGTGGCTGAAAGTGAGCCAAAGAAAGAGACTCCGCTGTGAGCTATCAACAGCCAACATTCTAAGCAGATGGAAGAATGAATGTCTTGGTTCTAAAGGGGAGTCTGGGTGGAGCCCCACAGTGTTTATATTAGCCTATAAAGCCATTCTATACTCTTGTGTACCTGAGACAAGTCCTAGTTACCTTTCAAAATGCAGGCCAAGCAACCTTGCCACTGTGAATCCTTCTGCAATCACTCACTAGAGTTACTCCCACCATCACTGTTCCATTATATCATTTTATGTCTCTAGAACGTGTTTATCGCAAGGCTCACCAATCTGTGAGTTGCATGAAGATAGGCCCTGTATCTTATTTTTTACTCTCTCTCCAGTGCCCGGCACAGCACCAGGCTATAACAATTAATAAATGCTGAATTAAAAATCCACATCAAGCCAGCAGCATGCAGGGTCCTCTCCTGAATGCTTTCTTCCTTTCAATCTTGATGATGTAGTGGAAATTAAGTCATATACATGTATAACTAGAGAAGGTCTGCTGATGTTCTGTCCTGAAGTTCTTGCATGAAACATTTTATTGAGGAAGGATTTGTATCATTTATAGCCCAAGGAGGAAGTGAAGTAAAGCAAGAGAGACAGCTGCAATAAAAATTGCACACTACTCAAAATTAGGAGAGTTAAATTCCAGCCCAGACATTGCCATGTACTAGTCGGGAGAACTTAGACTGTACTAAATCTCTGTTTATTATGATTTCCTAGAAAATAATTGTGTGTGACTTCATCAGAGAATATTTGAACTAAAAGGAAATTTGTAGAACTTTTCATCCTTATCTTATAACACCACAATGAAGTGAAAAACATTAAGGATGCTTTACAAAGAAATGCCTTTTTAGAAAACAAAATTTTAGTTATTTACAGATGAGACAGATGTGTGCATCTATTTTAGGCAAAAGGAAATGAGCAAAAGATAAGTGAACCTCAAAAATTTTAGGTATATTCCCTAAGTAAGTTCATATGTGCAGAGGCATAATTTAAAATTAAAGACTAAATATTTTAATATTTTTAAACTTTTTTTTTTTTCTAATACTATCTCCTAGAAACCTCATCATTTTCTTATTATTTCATTTGTCTCTGCCAGGTACTATGGCCAAATCTACAGAAATGTACCAGCCCACACTGTTACTAGATTGGGTCTCAACAATAGTTTTTGCTGTCAACCAAAGATATTTTAGAGACTCATTAGAATGTTATACTTTAAACACCAACTATAATTCTTGAATTTTGTTTTTTCTTGAAGAGATACATGTCCATGACTCTAGAATTTTACCAGAGGAATCTGTGAAATGTTTTATTTTTTTTTTGATTTCTTTTGTGACATTTTTTTTTCTCCTAAACCACATGCCATTGCATTTTGTTTTTAAAGAATCAAAGGGGATTTTCCTGTGTTGAAGATTGCTGACTCAAGTTTAAAAGATAAAAGAGTTTATTCTAGGTTACTGTTGGGAAAGTCAAGCTTGAAATTGAGGTATGGGGTGCAGTAATCCTGGAAATGAGGAAGCTACAAGAGGGGGAATCACAAACATATGAAAATAAATTGCATCAAGATTACTGACTGATTCTTCAACTGTGCCTACCAAGGGAAAGATTTCAAGCAAAAGCATAAATTAAAAAGCTGAAAAATAACTTAATAGTTTTACCTATTTCCACCATACAATTTGGGGTTTGATTCCAGACAATATAACTGGTTAATAAACCAATTAATTCTCTTCCGAGGAAGATAACACAATCCAGTACGTCTAAAATGTTTTATCCACAGTGTTCAGTATGCAATAAAAATATACTAGATATACAGAGAATAAGAACTATGTGGCCTTTAATCAAGAGAGAAAATGATAAGTAGAAGCTGACTCCAAAATGGCACAGATATTGCAAACTGCACACAAGGACTTTAAAGCA
Source organism: Balaenoptera ricei (assembly GCF_028023285.1). NCBI lineage: Eukaryota > Metazoa > Chordata > Mammalia > Artiodactyla > Balaenopteridae > Balaenoptera > Balaenoptera ricei. Next base: position 38,279,692 of record NC_082657.1, on the reverse strand, counting down.
GCTATTTTAAATATGTTAATAGACTTTTAGCAAAGATGGTCATGAATGAACACATGAACAATTTTAGCAGTAAAATGGAAACAATAAAAAGATAAAATTGAAAAGTGCAATATTTGAAATGAATAGTTCATTTGCATAGCTTAATAGCAAAGTTGAGGTAACAGAGGAAAAGGTCAATGAATTTGAAGAGAAATCAAGAAATATTTATCAATTTAATAAAGACAAAGAGAAAGATGAAGATAAATGAACAATTCCTCAGTGATATGTGGGATAATATCAAACCATCCACCTGCAAAGAAGATAGAGAATGTGATAGAAAGAGGGAGAATGTGATAGAAAAATATATAAAGAAACAGTGGGAAATATAGATATAGGAATATCCAAATACACACCCACACACACCACTCCCACACACATTTTCCCTTTTTTTTTTCCCACTGAAAGGGATTAAAAATAAGGACATATCCTTAGCAATGAGCACATACAGCTTTCAGATCCTGTTTTTAAAATGGAACTCTTCTCTCAAATGAATCAGAATCCAGGTTGAATCCAGGGTTGGATCAAGAAAGTTAACAATAAACTTGGTACTCCTGATGTGCCATAAAATAATGAATTATATAAAGAAAGATAAACACACGTCCAAATGACACAGTAGCCAGCTGAAGAGACCTCCACTGGTCAAAACTGAGACAACTTATGCATCAGAAAAAAAAGAGGAATGGATTATTACTCATTGAGTAATAAAAAAAATCCATGATTTCATAATAATAAAGATAAATAAATGAATAAATAAACAGATGAAGGAGAAAAGAAAACTTTTCCTTACAGATGAATGCCAAATAATAAATATAGAGGGAATGGTGTACTTGGAAAATCATCAATGGATGCTAAAACTACTGAGTGAGAGTTTGATAAGAAAGGAAATAGTTTAAAAGTATCTCTCCACAAATGACTTATTAATTACAAGGGGAAAGTGTAACTTTATAGTAGAGAAAACTCACTGACACACCAAGCAATCAAAGTTAACATCACCAATATTGTAACTAGTTGGCATCATGTGCTTTATGATATGACACACTGAAAAGGATACAACACTATTTCTGTGGTATTCCATCACGTAAGGCAAATGGGGGAATCTAATAATTAAGAGAAATCAGACAAATCCAAATTTAGGACATAGTTTAAAATAATTATCCACTTCCCTTCAAAATTCTCAAGGTCAATAAATGCAAAGAAGAACTGAAATGCTTTTCCAGATTAAAGAAACTAAAGATGTGTGAAAACTAAATATGATGTGTAATCCCAGACTGGACCCTGAACTAGGAATGAAATACCTATACAAATCATTACTGGGAAAATTCACAAAATGTAAATATGGACTATGTAACGGTACTGTGTCGATGTAAATTTTCCATATTTTGACCACTGGACTGTACATTTATAAGAGAATGTCTTTTTCTTAGAAATTACACAATGAAGTACTTAGACAAAAAGGTGCATGATACCTATAACTTCCTCCCGAATATCTTTTAGAAGTTCCGTGTGTGTGTTTGGGTGTGTAAAACTAGATCATGTAGCTTAGTTTTATTTGCATAACATATATTTTACATGTACAGTCACACACAGAAAGCAAAAAAAGGAACTGGTGAATCTGGGTACTGGGTTTACAACTTTCCTATAGGCTTGAAGTTATATCAAAATTAAAAATTATAAACAAAACGTGATAACATGTAAAATATATCTATGCATTAGTATTCCATAATGTTGACCATAGCTCTATTCTGTACACAAACATGGATGAGTTAGCAAGCTTTTATTTCTAGATAAATACATCAATACATCACTTAGTTTCAAAATTAAAGACAATGGAACAATAATGGGTACAATATTTTATTTCCGTGTTCTGTTATTCAAAAGTAAAATAATTGATTTAAAAATACTTTCTACTGGCAATCCGTATGTAAATCCGTATTAGTAAAGATTTCATTCAACAAGAATGACTACAGTGATATAGCACATGGCTTTTAGCTTATCCTTGTTCACTTCAGTATTAAAGGACTTTTATTCACTTCATTTGTAAGGGCATCTATGGTACATTGATTGCATTTATAAATAGCATAAAACTGTTTAATCCACTAATCTAACTATTTAACTGGCAGGCATCATGGGTCAAATTTAACTAAATTAACTGTAAAAAGGTCAGATTAAATAAAAATAGATGTACACATACAAGGTTAAAATTACTGCTACTTACAGAAATATATCATGGGAATTTTGATTGAATTCAGTTCAAAGTGGCTTAAAAGAGTTGCCCTCTATTTGATTTTATTCCTCCAGGCCTTAGATCATGAAGCTTAGGTTTATAGAATATCCTGGACATCACACACATCAAGCTTCCCCTTCTAGTTGTCCCGATAGTACGTATTTTCTTTCAAGGTTGGGCTCAAACTTCTCTTTTTTCAAAGATATTTCACTAGATTCTATAAGTTAGTGTTAACCATTCTCACTCCTAGTACCCACAACATCCCCATCATATATGTGAACCTCTATAGAATCTAACGAGAAATCCACATGCCAAACTTCAGTGATTGTATTTGTGTATAACTCCTTTACTGGATTGTAAACCTAAGGACAGAGAAAAGGAATATTTTTCATTATTTGTCTATCATGGTCTTTGTCATACATGCCAAATAAGCTAATGCCATCTTATGCATAATGTCTATAAGCATCTTAGCATGATGTCTGTATGCTAGCAGGCCCATGGTGAATGAGCTAGCCAAAAGACACCAAGAATGTTTGGTTCAGCCTGTAGCCCAGCATGGCAGTTAAGAGCATGGGGTTGGCAATCTAAAGTACCTGAAATTGAATTCTAGCTCTACTGCCTAATAGCTAGAGGGCATAGTGCTAGTAATCTAATCTTTTTGTGGGTTTGTTTCCTCATTTAAAAATTTGGAATAAAGAAAAATATGTTATTCTTAGAGTTGTGTGGGAACTAAATATATTAGCAGACACAGAGGGTTTAGAAAAATACCTGGCACATAAGTGCTTCATAAGTGCTTGCTATTACTGCTATACCATGCATGGATAAAAAACTGATGGTACGTAGGTGTTCTCTAGAGAAGGCATGGTTATCTTGAACCATGCCATATGAGGAACTGTTGAAAACAGTGTAATGCTTATTCTAAACTCAGCCAACAGACCAGAGCAGGAATCTTGCTTCTGCTATTTGCCAGCCAGGTGATATTGTGCAAATCTCTTAACGTCTCTGAGTTTCATATCTACTTTGTAGACTAGAACTAATAGTGAGAAGAGAGAGATGATGGAGAGGACAGAGAAAGGAGGAGAAGGAGCAGGAGGGGGAAAAAGAAAATCTGCCCGCAAGTTCAGTAAGGAAGGAAAAGAGAGAATATAGTGGGGTGAGAAAATGAAACAATGAGGAGAAAAAGAGGCTGAAAAGCCATGGAATAAAGTTAGTGAAAAATATCTTGGGGTAGTTAAAAGACAACATGAGGAAAGTTAAGTGTTCAAGTTGAAGTAGATGCATTTTAGGGAAGTAAACCTCTCTTATAGGCCACTATAGTCACAGAATACCCAATCTTGAGCAAAGCATTTAGGTTAAATGGAATCAAGGAATTGAGGAAAGTGCTTAATTCCCTATCTTGATTAATGAGGTTTGGATAAGAATGACTGTATACAGAAGAACAAACCCAAAAGCATAGGTATCCCCTGAGAATGCCAATGACTCATAAAATCCCAGAAATATTGGTGGCTGATGTAAACTTCTATAAAACGAGGGATAGTGGTTGACCTAAGCATATGAAAATCTCAAGGGATCAGGAAACCTTACCTGTCATCTGGATACACTGTATTTGAAGGAACACATGATGCTGTAAGAATTGACTTTAAATACTGGAATTCAATAATGCTGGCAAGAGTCATTTTATTTAATTTTTCTCTTAATGTCTCCAGAAAGCATAATGGAGAACAATATTTACAAAAGTTAAATATTGGCCAACCTCAGTTCATTAAAATGAAGACTATTTTGACAATTACTCTGTACAAAATTATTAGGAGATTGGAAACCATCTGTTCCATAACGTGTTTAAACTGAACAAAATGACCACTAGTTGGCATTACTACAGAGGGGATTTAAGCCGGAGAGAGGAAGATGAGGTAGCTGATCTTTGGGGCTCTTTTTAAAAATAAAAACAAGAACATAGAAAAGAGAACAAAACAAAGGAGAAAGCATTAGAAAAAGGGGCGGGAGCTTCCCTGGTGGCACAGTGGTTGAGAATCTGCCTGCCAATGCAGGGGACACGGGTTCGGGCCCTGGTCTGGGAGGATCCCACGTGCCGCGGAGTGGCTGGGCCCGGGCGCCACAACCACTGAGCCTGCGCGTCTGAAGCCTGTGCTCCGCAACAAGAGAGGCCCGCGCACCGCGATGAAGAGTGGCCCCCGCTCGCCGCAACTAGAGAAAGCCCTTGCATAGAAACGAAGACCCAACACAGCCAAAAATAAATAAATAAATAAATAAATAAATAAATAAATAAATAAATAAATAAATAAGTAAGAAAGAAAAAGGGGTGGGGACATAACATTTAGTAATAACTGATTCTGACTTGAATGTGATTTTTTTTTAATTTATTTATTTTTGGCTGCGTTGGGTCTTCGTTGCTGTGCACGGGCTTTCTCTAGTTGAGGCGAGCGGGGGCTACCCTTCGTTGCAGTGTGCAGGCTTCTCATTGCGGTGGCTTCTCTTGTTGCAAAGCACAGGCTCTAGGCATGCAGGCTTCAGTAGTTGTGGCACGTGGGCTCAGTAGTTGTGGCTCGCGGGCTCTAGAGCGCAGGCTGAGTAGTTGTGGAACATGGGCTTAGTCGCTCCACGGCATGTGGGATCCTCCCGGACCAGGGCTCGAACCTGTGTCCCCTGCATTGGCAGGCGGGTTCTTAACCACTGAGCCACCAGGGAAGCCCTTGAATGTGATTTTTAAGAGAATAAATTAAATCTAAATGACATGGGAGGAAGTCAAGAATCCTAATTTTAGAAAACTTTGAAAATAAATAGATGCAGGAAGTAATAGTATAGTAGTGGGATAATAACATTTGAAGCAGAGATGTTTGTAGCCAAACAATGCCCTTAGGGCTGATTTTGTGGTCTGAATACGAGGCTTGAAGCTAATAAAGCAGAAACGAACAACAGAAAGATGTGAAATGTAAAAGTGGGGGCTGTCATATGGGTCTATAACATGTGGCCAATTTCTACATATTTCGGAAGACACGCAAAATTTTACATATTCACTATTACTCAACAAGTATTTTTTGGACACCAACTAAGTGTTGTAGTTGAAATGAAGAAATAAATGTGAATAGATTTTCAGAGTTTACTGAAGATAAATAATTAAGCACACAGTCATACTGTTGTTTGGTAATAACAAACATATTTGGCTTTTTACCATAGAGGTTTTAGAAAGAAGCACTTCCTATTTTCCCTGTTTTCCTACCACTTGACTATTATTTAGCATCCCTTCTAAATCCTCTTGTGGATTAGTCACAGTACAATAAAATATTTTTAAAATCCTACTCTTTATTTCCATGTTTTTTTGGACTCTGAATTTAAATAGCTTTTCTACCTCCTTAAGAGAGATTATTCCATAAAACTTCTATTCTGGTCTATTTCTGTCTTTCTCTTTCATTTTTTTCTCCCAGTTACCCTATCAGAAAATAACCATAAACACCTTTCCACCTTCTCAGATTTCCACATTCTTTTTATTCTTCAGAGTGAAAACTTATTTCAATACTCTTGTTCTGCTTCCTGCCACTTCTTAGACTGATGAATATTATCTAATCTTTCAAACTTCAAAATACAGATCACTTTTTCAGGGAGGACTTTTATGACCTCTAGGCTATGTCATTCTCATTTTCCTAATGTTCCAGCTATGCCCAACACTCATCACACATTTCATTGCAACTGCTTTGTTAAAGTTGTCTGCACTAGGATGTCAGTGGAATCAAGGCAGGCACTACCACCTTAGTTATGTTCATCCTCTGTGTCCTCATTATCACTGGATATCACATACAACAGCTTAGTGTTTATTTGAGAGATGATGAATAAATGATTTAATAAATGGACAGATGGATAAAAAGATGACTTAATAAATGTAAATCTACCAGGTACCAGTAGTATTCTACATTATGTAGAGGTAGAATATAGAAATGAATGGGATATTGTCCTTTACCTTAAGATGCTAAAAATTTAGATTGAGAGATGCACATGTAAATGACTAATACTAAGGCAGGGGAACAAAACACATGCTATTTCAAAAAGCATAAGTGAAGTGCTGCTGCTGGAGGTTATAAAGGAAGGAGTGAGCCTAACTGGGAGCATCAGGCAAGGCATCACAAACAGGATGGGATCTGACTTCAGTCTTGTAGATAGAGTAGGAAACTGAAAGATACGGAGGCAGGGAAAACACTGTCCCAAGCTGTAGAGGCTTAGTCAAAGATGACATCATCAGGTCTTGCAGTCTAGGCTTTGTTGGAGTAGATGCCTATGAAAGTATTTAATCAGGAAAAACATGGACATGGGACAGAATATGAATGAGTCTACCAACTGGGCTAAAGAGTTTCGAATTTAGTCTGTAGGAAATAGGGACCCATAAAACGTTTTTTGAGAAAATTAATAATCAGTTTTTTTAAGAACAATAACTGGAAATAATATGGAGAGTTCCCTATAGAGATTTGAAAGCATCCGAGTGAAACGCGAGGCTATTTAAATAACAATGGCAAGGGATGACAATGAATGTAATGCCATGGCAAATGAGTCTATTAATATGAAGTTTATATGCCCTATTATACTTGAATGACCATCCTCAATGTATCTGTAATAGGCACATCTACTTAGATGTAAGATTGATAAGTCTGTAGAGAAAGCACCAAAGGGAACTTACTAAAATTTATATCTGAAAATCAAATTTGAAAGGAGACATGTACTCAAACACAGATTGAGGCTACTGAGCTATTAAGGTATTTATCTGTTAATTAGACCAATATTAAGTTTATACATATATCTATAATTTATATAAAAGGAGGTTCTATTGTATCAAAATTTACCTTTAATACTATCATAATCTGTATTGAGAACAATAGCCCATAAACTGTAATGACATGTTACATTTGTAGCTTGAAAATTTTAGTGACATATATATTGATTTGGGAACTTATTTATTTAACTTTTGATTGTGCATGTTTTCAAGGTTTACCGGGGAGAAAAAACTAAGGAGAATGTGATTGAAATGGCTGTATTTATTTTGAGGTCCTGGATGTGTTTTTCTGTTTGTTTCATCCTGATTAAGCTGCAGCTTGTGTTAACCTTGGTGGATGCATATCTTTTTCCTGATTTAATTGCAATTGCCTGGAGCTTCAGTCTGCATCAAGTGCCGTGACAGCTTATAAAACAACAACAAAACAAACCAAAGTCAGCTAGGGAGGAGGAGACAAGAAGGAAAATGAGAAGTGGGAGATTTTCATCTCACTGAATCTCACTGAGTAAGTATTTATGTCCCCCTCAAGTTCATATGTTGAAGTTGTAACTCCCAGTGTGGTGGTATTTGGAAATGAACCCTTTGGGGAGATAATGAGGTTTAGATGAGGTCATGAGGGTAGGATTCACAAGATGGGATAAGTGCCTTTCCAAGGGGGGAGAGGGGAAGAGAGGGAGAGAGGGAGGGGGAGGGGGAGGGAGAAGGAGAGGATCTCCCTTGAGTGCAAGTCCTAAGAAAAGGCCATGTAAGGCCATGACAAGAAGGCAGCCACTTGCAAGCCAGAAAGGGGGCCCTCCCCAGATATCAAATCTGTTTGCACTTTGATCTTGGACTTCCCAGCCTCCAGGACTGTGAGAAATAAACGTCTGTTGTTTAAACCACCCAGTCTATGGTATTTTGACAGAGCAGCCTGAGCAAAGACAGCAGGCATACTGTATAATTTGTTAACACATATTTCCCTTTGCAGAAGCTGTCTTTGTCTTTTTTCCCTCAGCATTTTGGTTTTTATCTACAGAAGAGGTAAGAATGTGATGGTCAATGATGACAGGTTTTCTAAATCTTACTAGCTGTAAAAGGGGAGAATAGCTTAATTTACATATAAAAACTTAAAACAGCAAAAATATTTCCTTTTGGCTTAGACAATTAAAAGTTAGATTAACAAAACAAATAATTATTTGGGGGTTTCCAGTTGCTTGTATGTACTCCTAATATGGCTTCTTCTGTGTCCTGTGCGCCCTGTGGAAACTTGTCCCTGAGAATAGCACAGGTCAGGCAGGTGAAGGGTTCATTTTTAACTGGGAAACATTCTCATAAGAGGCTGGAGAAACAGCCTGGTCAAGGTGAGGACTAACCAGAAAAACTGTGGGAGAGAAGTTAAAGTGGAAATTGAGACAGATGCCACTAATGGTAATTAAAAGGGTGGGAAAAAAATGTTAAAAGGGGAAAAGATAAGCACCCAGGTTAGAAACCGGAAGGTTTAGGCGCAGCACAGATTAGGTTCAATGCACTGTTCTCAAAGAGTGGTCAAGAAGGACTAAACTTAAACGGAGACCAGAATTTCCCACAAACTCAGTGATCTAGTACAGTGGGGCTCAACCCACATTTTCACATAAAAGAATCACTGATATTATGTCATGTGTTTTTTGAAAGAATAATTTGGCAGTCTTGACCCCACCTTCACCCCACCGCCAATCCTTTTTGAAATCCTTTCCTCCTTGGTTTCTGTGATACTGCATTAGCCTGGGTTGTCTTCTCCCTTCTAGTGGCTAATCTCCTCCTCAGACTGCTCATATGAAAGTATCTTCTGAGTTATCAGGTCCAACTGTGTTTTTTCCTTGGATCTTAAGAACAGAATAACCAACTGTCTATTGAGTAGTGCCTTCTGGATGCACTGTGGGCACCTCAAAATTAACGTGCCAATAATGAACTTCTTTGTCTCCAAACCAACTCCTTTTCTTGATCCCTGAAGCTTTTAAATAGCATCTTCAGCACTTATGACAATATTCTCATCATGACTTTTTGGCCCTTTCATCTTTCTAGCTTATCACATCCTGGTCCTCTTCTACCACTTAAGTTGAATTTCAGTAGCAGTTAGCATAAACAGAACTGAGCTATAGACAAGGATTCTGTTCCCCCCCACAAATCCAAAATTCACAATGATTTACATTGTTTGAGATGCAGATTTCATATGTCTACAGAATACCCTGTGAGTGTGAGATTTGAGTTTCTTTATTTAAAAATGTTTGGTTTAGTTTATTTATCTGTATGAAAGATACGCTCAGGATTTCCTTCCAAACAATATTTCATTGTGTTTGTTTTCTTTTTTCTTTTCTGTGTGAATACCACATTATTATCTCTTTTGAGATATTTGGATTCTAGAACTGTGTTAATTTGTGTTCTTTCCTAATTTTCTGGGAACTTAATGATCTCTCAAGAAGAAAAAAAAAATCTAACATCTTATTCTGAGGATTTCAGCACATTTAATCCTGTTTCTCTGGAGGGCCCATCTCCAATATCATCAATCCCACAGTCACTATGAGAGCCATGAGGTAAAGTCTCCAGTCTACTTTGCTCCAAAGCGTTGATCCTCAGGACCGACTCCTCTGAAAGTAGTCAGATAGGAGCTTGTGTTTACTAACAATTTCCACTCCAAGTAATCACAAACAAATCAGCTCTCTAATCTTAAATAATTCCTCACCTGAGTTAATAATAGCTACCTCATAAGCAATTGCAAAGGAAAATGAAGCACTAGATATAAAGTTTCTCATGGAGTTCCTGGGATACATTAGGTACTGAATAATTTCTGTGGGTGGTGATTATCAACACTGCTGTTGCTAGTATAGTAGGTATGCTATAAGAAAACTTTATACCAGATGCAGAAACATTGATATCAGCAAGCAAAACTGCTGAACAGCAATTTGACCTATAATGTGGTAGTTTTATTATTGTTATTATTATTGCTATTAAGTAAAGTCAAGAGTTCATAAGACATAGACATATGCTACCACTTAGCACAAGCAAAACCTACTTTTGCATTATTAATACCCACCAATTAAGACTCATTTCATCATGGCCTAATTGTTGATAAATTAAGATCTGGGTCATTTAGAAAATAAATGTAAATTTATCTTAACTTGGTTTAAGAAGACAATGAAGCATGCATGCTATTTGGAAAGGTTTTTATTTAAAATTGTTAATATTTAAGATTTAAAAGAATATAATGAAGTATAACAATTTAGAAAACTAAGGGGAAAAATCCATAGATAAACATCCTTGCTCTGAAAAGAGGGGAACATAATCTTAAGTTGGCAGCCTATATTTCTACCTGCTTTGCATGACTGCTTGGTATGCAGGTACCAGGTCACAGGTGGAAGACACTGAGGACCATCATACAACATAAATGTTTATAATGTATCATAATTACTGGCACATCTGTGGTAAATAATTTTGTGAGGTTGTGCATCAAAGATGCTGAAAATGCTCAACATAGAAAGCAAGAAATAAAACTTTTCTCTCTTGTTTTTTAACCTACCGTTGGGTGGTATCCAATTTACATGTTTCATTGGTTGGAACAGCCATTTGTAAGTCTGTGAAGCAGAAGTTTGTCTCTAATGTGTTCTGCTTCCCCCCAGCCACCTCCCCAGCTCCCAATATCAGACACTCAGGATCCTCAGGGACCGTATTTTCTTTTATCATGTTGTCTCCTATTCTGAGAAATACCTTGTGCTTAGGTTTTATTTTCACAAAAACAAATCAATTAAGTATTTTCTTAAGTCAAAAAAATATAATTAACAAGTTAAAGATTTCACAATTAATTACTGTAATATCTAAAAGTTTTTGCAAAATCTCCCAGCATTAAACCGACATCCAATTTGCCCTCCATATTTGTGGATTCTGCATCCAAATTCAACACACCTCGAATCTTTTTTGCAGAACACATGGATACAGGAAGGCCAACTGTACTACACCATTTTATATAAGGGACTTGAGCATCTATGGACTTTGATATCTGCAGGGGTTCCTGGAACTAATCCCCCACAGATACCGAGGGACTACTGTATTTATTATTACCATATCACAAATTAGTTCATTAGCTTCCTTAGCTGTATGTTTTGCATCCAGTTTACCTTAATGGTACCCCAGAAAGAAACTTGGTCCAAGATTAACTGTTCTAACAGATCTGGGATTGGCCCCAACCACGTAAGAGGAAAGATTCTCTAGAGACCAACAACTGAGTTAAAGAATACCTGCTTTAAAACATTCTTACGTAAGACAATTAGAAAACTATGCATTTGGACAGCCTTACTGTATTCTTCTTTCTGCCACCCAACCTCACAGCATTTATGTTATTGAAATGTTTCAGTCTTACACTAACAGGTAAAACTGAGCAAGATTCTCTGAAGTGGCAGCTATACTAAAAATAATTTTAAGGGACTGTTTTCATTATAATCCATAATATTCCCCTGGGTACTACCGGGTATTGGAGAAATCGGAACACAAATAGCATGCTTCTGAATACATGCTTTTGTTCTTTGTTTTTCCCCTTCTTCCCTCAATGGGCACTGAGAAGGCTCATGGTCTCTGCGGTGGTTAAGGAAGGGTTGGAACCCAATTTATGGCTCACCACTTCCAAGTGTTGAGGTTTTTAAGACAAACATTGTGAGTACTTGTGTCACTCTCATTTTTATCATCTCATTCTAAGTCTCATTTTCCATTTGTTCTAACTTCTTCATCTACTAACTTCAGGTTTTGTTTTGTTTTTTATTTTTAATGTGTTTATATATAAGCAAGTGGCATAAACATTACACATTTTCAACTTATTACAAAATAACCTAAGACTTTGCCTTGGCCTCTTCCATCTCTTCTTATCAAACAAACATGCTGAATGATAAAAGTTACCGTAACCACAGAACCAGCCCAAACTGGCCCCGTACCCTATTTGTAAGAAAATGCTGGATTGTTTTTCAGAGATAACTGAACAAAACAGCAAGTCATGCAGCTGAAGCCAGAACAGAGGAGAAAATGTTGACCTCAAGTAACAGCCAGAACCAAAGTTTCTCCCTGCAATGGAACCAAAGGACCGGACATGACCAGAACCTGAAGGCAGGAACCTTTTCCGAAGTGAAGGGTCTGCTGTCCAGGAAGATCTGGTACTGAAGCCCCCTTTACCACACCCCACCATAAACGGGCAAGTTCCAAAGCCCTCCAATCGAAACCAACCCTGCCAGCACTTCCACATGCCAACCCGCCCACCTCTAACTCATAAAAGTTTGATGGAACCCCAGATCAGGGAGACAGATTTGAGCTCTGCCTCTTGTCTATTTGCTGGTCAACCCTGCAATAAAACTCTTTGTTATCTCAAAAACTATTATCAACATATTGGCTTCTATGTGCTTCAGGCAGCAAAGCCTTTGCTCAGTAACATTACCCCCAAAATCACCCTCTGGAGAAATAAGGTCAATGACATAACAAAGAAACTGTGTCTTGGACATGGAAAGTCTTGAAAATAGATGTCGTGCATGTCTCAGCCAGATCTGATCACATTTAATTATTATTTATTTTCCCCCCAGCTCTTAAGTTAAAGTTTGAAACTGAACTCACTTATGGGTCAGAGGTGCTTACAAAGGAATCGGCAAACACTTCATGGACCAGAGAGGCTGCATATTGATATAGTTTTAAGAGAGAGAAGAAAAGCTTTTCCCCATGAACTCAGTGAGGAGGAAACACAGCCTGAAGCTATATCAACAGGGAATTAATGAGCCACAGGACATAAAGTCTAACAGAGAGCAAAGCATATTAATGAGCTCAAGGCTCATGTTCACCCTCAATTAGTCTGAGAAGACGTACCTCATGTCCCTCTGATTCGTCTTCAATGAATCATTCACGCTGCTGCTTGCGGGTAACAGCCTTCCCCATTCCGGTGCCTCATCACCTAGAGAATAAAGTCCAGACTGTTTGTCTGTCATTCAAGACCACCCACAAGAAGTCCAAAGCAACTTTCTAGTCATCATACACGTTCTTACATTCTCCAGTCATACATTTTGCCGTGTTGTTGTCTGAATAAATCATTCGGTTACAAGTTCCTTTGGATTTTTTGGTACAGATTGGTCTATTATCCCAAAATATCCTTTCCATCATGCGCTGCCTCTGTTCAAATCCCACTCATTCTTTAAGACACAGCTCAGATATAAAATCCTCTCTGAAGCCTATCTACGTATTTCAGTCTGCATCTTCATCTATGCAATTTACACTTTGTGGAAAATAATGACTAGGTTTTGGGGTGCCCAGCACTTCTATAGACAAAGAAAACTAAGCTGAAAGGCTAAATGGGGACAATATTAGTGTTTGCTTCAAAGGACTGTTTGGAGAATTTAATATGACAATATATGTTAAGTCCTTAGTACTAGATAAATATTAATTGCTTGGAAAATATTTATGTTAGCTAGTAAGTGACAATTTATGAACTCTAAACGTGGGCTCTCTGACTCCGAGAGTAACCTTGTATAGGTGAGCGTACCTGTGTTGAGGTACTATGCTACTCCACTACTACAAGCTCTGTGTTTTCAGGTTGGTTTATTTACTGTCTTGGTCTCTTAGAGACTCACTCTTAACAAGTGAACATCCTGGAGCTCTTTTATTCTGTGTTTCAGAGACAATTGTGAGACCCATCCGAGTCTGAAGATGGAGATATAGATGGTCATGGAAGAAAAAATTACATAGTGAGGAGGCTGCAGTGCTTTACCAAGCCACAGAGACTGGTTAGCACAAGATAGAATTGATCAGATTTGTTTGGAGTTTTGACTTTGCCATATGGGTTCAGACAAAACTGAAATGCAAAACAGAATTCTAAATCATTCAAAGCTGTGAATGGAAATTGCCAAGTTTTACAGTCTCAACTGTGAGGTGGTGAGACCACAGGAAGAAGAGAGGTACTCTAAGGAAACAAAATGATCTCATTCTCTTTAACTCACATAAGCGCCTACTACGTAGAAGACATGTGCTAAAGATGATGGGGAAAATAAAGATGCTTTGGTAGATTTAGTGATCTGAAAACTAAGTATCAGAATGACAGCTGAGTTTTTGTAGGTCCCTGGGGGCCTTATCATGAGCCTTACATGCAATCTATTAAAAGCACAGCCATCCATACATATATGTTCATATATACTTCCCCTGTGAAAAGTATCAGGTGACACCAGGTTTCACACAATGACAAACAAAATGATTTTTTTCATTATCAAAACCATAAACTTTTAAAAATTTCAGTAAATATATCTCAATCTTCTAAATATATATATACATAACACATAATTTCTAATGTACAGATAAACATGATTTGTTTTAAAAAATTTTACTATAATAAACTAATGAAAATAACATTCTTTTTTAAACATTCGTTAAGTGGCACGAATAAATATACCCAGCTTCTCCATTTATTAATTTAGCACTTAATAAAGTCTTTGCTTTAAAAGAGTTTTAGAAAATTTGCCAGAATATCATAGAGTGTTCCCATACACCCTATACACAGTCTCGCCTATTGTAAACACCTCATGTTAATGTGCACATGTATCACAACAAACCAATATTGATAAGTAATGATTCTCAAAAGCCATATTCTCTTCAAAGCTCCTCAGGTTTTTTTTAAAGTATATTTTGAGATAACTGTAGTTCTACATTCACATGTAGTTCTATAAAATAATAGAAAGACCTTGTGTATCATTTACTCAGTTTCATTCAACAGTAATACAGTCATACCTTGGAGATATTGTGGGTTTGGTTCCAGACTACCACAATAAAGCAAATATTGCAATAAAGCAAGTCACACCAATTTTTTGGTTTCCCAGTGTATGTAAAAGTTCTGTTTAAACTACACTGTAGTCTATTAAGTGTGCAATAGCATTATGTCTAAAAAAAAGTATATACCTTAATTAAAAAATACTTTATCAATAAAAAAATGCCAAAACAATTAAATAGTAACATCAATGATCACTGGAAGTGATCACCATAACAAATGTAACAATAATGAAAAAGTTTGAAATATCGTGAGAATTACCAAAATGTGACACAGAGACACAGAGTGAGCAAATGCTGTTGGAAAAATGGCTCCCATAGACTTGCTCGATGCAGGGTTGCCACAAACCTTCAATTTGTAACAAACATAATGTCTGTGAAGTGCAATAAAACAAAAAGCAATAACACAGGTGTGCCTGTATCTTGCAAATCTGTAGAACAACATCACAACCAGGATATTGACATTGATATTCCAGATACAGAACATTTCCATCACCACAAGGATCCCTTGTGTTGTTCTTTTACAGAGAGAACTTAGAGGGAATGGTCTACTTAATTGTTTTTGTCTTAATTGTTTCTGAACTTAGAGGGAAAGACCTATTTAGTGACCACCTAAGATCAGAAACAATTGTCTTCACCATTAAGTATACTGTTAGCTGTAGAATTTTTGTATATGTTTTTTATCAGTATGAGGAAGGTTTTCCTTATTCCTATTTTTAATAGTTTATATCATAAATGGACGTTGGTTGAGTTTTTTCAAATACTTTTACTGCGTTAATTGATTTCATCAGGTGATATTTCTTCTTTAGCCTGTAATATGGTGGACTACATTGTTTGATTTTCTAATATCAAACTAGTCTTTTATCTGTGATGATGGTATATAATTCTTTTATATATTGTTACATTTTATTTGCTAATATTTTGTTAAAGATTTTTGCATCTGCATTCATGAGGGATACTGGTTTATAATGAGTTTTATTTTTTTTTGTACTGTACTTCATTGATTTTTGTACCCATGTAATACTAACTTTATAAAATAAAGTAGAAAGTGTTTCTTCTTTCTTATTTCCAAGATGACACTGTGTAGAATTGGTGTTATTTCACTCTTTATTTTCTAAGTTCTTGAGGTTGGAGCTTAGATTATTCGTTTAGGACTTTCCCCTTTTATTACACATGTATTTAGTACTATATATATTCCTCACAACACTATTTTCATCCCATCACCATTCCCCTTCAGTGATAAGATTGTTTTAAATATTTTCTCTATAAACATTAGAACCACATCAGACAGTGTTTAATTTTTGCTCCAAATGTCAAACATAATATAGGAAATTCAAGAGGAGAAGGAAAATATTTACTGATTTTTCACTCTTTCCATTGTTCTTTCTTCCTTTCTGATGTTCCAAAACTCTTTCTTTTACCATCTCCTTTCCATTTAGAGAAATTCCTTTAGCCATTCGTCTAGGGTAGATTTACTGGAGACAAATTCTCTTGATTTTCCTTCATTATGACAATGTCTTCTTTTCCCCTTCATTTCTGAAGGATATTTTGCCTGATAATAGGATTCTAGGTTGACATTTCTTTTCTCACAGCACTTGAAAAATGTTGTGTCACGTCCTTTTGGCAAGTGACACTACATTATTAATCTCTCATGAGAAAATCATTGTAATTTGAATTATTTGTCCCCCATAGATAAGGTGTAATTTCTTTCTGTTTTCGAGATTTGCTTGTCTTTATTTTTCAGAAGTTTGACCATAATGTGTCTTGGGATGGGTTTATTTGGAATTATCCTTTTTGGATTTCTCTCAGATTCTTGAATCTATAAATTTGTCTTTCGCCAAATTTGAGAATTTTTCTGTCATTTCTTTTTCAAGTACTTTTTCAGCCCCACCCTCTTTTTCTTCCTTAGCTTGGACTCCAATGCCACGGATATTAGATCTTCTGTTTTATTCCCACAGGGAATATATCTCTGAGGCTCTTCTTATTTTTAAGTGTAGTTTCTTCATGCTGTTCAGATTGTGTAATTTCTTTTGTTCTAATTGTCAAGTTCATTGATTCTTTCTTTGGTCTCCTCCATTTGGCTGTTAAAGCAATTTATTGAGTATTTCATTTCAGTTACTGAATTTTCCAGTTATAAATTTCCATTTGGTTCTCTATATCATCTACTTCTTGCTGAGAATACCTAGTTCTTACTGTGACTATTTTTTAATTTGTTTCAAGTGCATTCATTATTACTCATTGAAACATTCTTATATGACTGTTTTAAAATATTTGTCAGATAATTTTAATATCTATGACAGACATTAAAGATGACAAGTGTCATCTCAGCATTGGTGCCTATTGACTGCCTTTTTTCATTCAGGTTGGGATCTTTCTGATTCTTGGTAATACAAGTTATTTCTTTACTGAAACCTAGAAATTGTGAATATGATGTTATAAAACTGTGGATCTTAATTAAATTTCTGTTTAGCTGGCTTCTTCTGACATTACTATGGAATGGGAAGAAGTGGTAGTGCCTCATTACCGCCAGGTAGATACAGACATCCAGGTTTCCCACTTGGCCCCCAGTGATACCCAAGGGAGGGAACTCCTCTTTACTTCTGGACAGCAATGGGCTTTCCACTTCCTCACTAGGCCTCCACTGATAACTCTTAGCATGGGTGATGTAGATGTGCCTTGTTACTTCTCCCCATGTGGCTTCCATTCACACCAAGGTTGGGGGAATGGCCTTGTTGTTGCTGGGCAATGGTGAAATTCCTAATTATCTCATAGGTCTCCTTGATACCACCCTAGTGTGGAGAGTAGGAGGAAGAGCACCCCATTAATGATGAGTGGGAACGTAAGTCCAGGCTTCCCATGTGGTTTCTCTACGAAGGAGAAAAGGGTGGTCTCATTATTCATTGTAGGAATGAAAGTTACAGCTCCCAACTCAGTCTTCTCTAACACCATCTCATCAGTGGGGTTAAGGTGCCTTAACTACAGCCAGGTAAGAGCTCCTAGGCTCCCCACTAGGTCTTTACTAGTGGGGGTAGGAATGGGGCCATGGCTTTTTCAAAGACATTTGGCTGAAATAAAAGTATTGTAGTCTAACTTTTTTCCTCTGTTTTGTTGGGCTGCCCCTTCATTTTGTTTTTTTAGCTAGAGATAAAAGGCTTTCGTTTGAACCTTTTTTTTTTTTTTCTTATGCCCATTGGCATTTCCAGATTGCTGGCTTTTTCAGCTCCAAGTCTGGGAAATATGAGACAAAAAGAAAACCTAAGGAATTCACTACCATGTCATTCCTTGGGTCCCCAAATTCCTAGCCAGTCTTCCTTTTTTCTAACTTCCAGAGTCTTCCTATGTTTCCTTTATATATAATAGCCAGGGGTTTTAGTTGTGTGTATCAAATGAAATAGAGAAAAGTACATCTATTCCATCTTCCCAGAAGTGGAAGTCCTCTCATTTTAAGTATTTCTACTCAAATTACACTGCTAATTTTTCCAATTATATTAGGCTCTGGAAAATTTCAGAAATAACCATATACATTTGCACCAGGCATTCCTGGGTATGGATGATGGTTTTAAGCTTTGTCAGTTTCCTAAACTACAACATGAGGATAAAAGCATCTTCCTGGAAGGAGTCTAGTGAAGAATAAATGCAATTATGTATGCGGTATTTGGCAGAGTGCCTCACACATACTCACTCAAAAATGGCAGCTGTTCTTATTTTTATTGCTAATAGGCTCAAAATCAGATTTTTTTCAATTAAAAGCCATGTGATCTTAAACTTCATATATATATATATATATATATATATATATATTTTTTTTTTTTTTAATACAGCAAAATGCTGCCATCTATACCATGAGACTGCTGTTGGTTAGGGTAGAAATTCATGGAATTGATATAGGTAACCTGGAGTCAGAATTGGAGAGAAGGTTTACCATCAGAATGTTAGAAACATATCTTAATTATAACTATACATTTCAGAGTCCACCAAAAGTTCCAGTCTGAGAATCAGAATGAAGAAAGACAGCTTATGCACGTAGCCTTATGATAAATGACTTCACCCTGAGAGGATTCCACTACAGTACTGGAAGTGCATTCTATTATGGCAAAAAGGAAAATGTCAAAACTCTTCCCGGATTTGAGGAGAAAATGTGCTTCATCATATGTCTTGATCAGTCTTTTTATTGAATCTCTGAATATTGACCAGCCTTGTGCTACTGTATATGTATTTCTTTCCAAGGCTTAGGTAATGTTCTAAGGGCATAATCTTGACTATTTCTGAAATCTCAGGTTTTACCCTTTTATGTTGAAAAGTCTTATACCCTGATCCAGTTCAATCTACCAAGTTGAGAAGCCAATATTCAAAAGCACAGATATTAGGAAGGACCTTGGAACAGGTTATAGGCGGCCAAGCACTCTATGCTTTCTGCCCAATGCCAGCCCAGGAGTAAGATTAAAGGATATGCCTATTCCCTGCTACCCACCACCACTCCCCAACTTAGGGCTACAATTGTGAATCACAGTTTTGAATGGATCATACTATAAAATATCAATTAATTCAAATGGTTGTGAACATGGTTGATATTTTGGTTACCTGGAAGTGAACAGAAAACCCCTTTATTTACTACAACAATCTCTTGGGAATTCTAGGTCACAGAATTCAACATTTCTCTGAGAAATTAGGATGAGGAAAAGCTTATCAAACTGGACTCTGCAAAGTGAGGATCTTTCCAAAATAATTTGCTACCAGGACACACATTTATTGGGCATTTCTTTTTTATATTTCTTACCCGCCACCTCTTTCATCTTCATAACTTACTTTGAAGTGAGGTCTGTGACCTCCATTTTACAGATGAGGCTTGTTGAGGTTTTAAGACTTGCTAGAACCAGGATTTTCATTCCGGTCTCTCTGCCTTTAAGTCCTAGGTGTTTTCAACTAAATCCCCTCTCTTTCTGGGCTATTCTTCCTCAGTTTAAGTTCTGGTCCAAATGCCCCATCTGCCAAATTGATGTTTTCAAAGACACTCTGAAAGAAGCACAGTGCATCCCTGTGGCCATCATAGTAAACACTAGGAATTGAGCTTTCGGATTTCAAGAAAAGGGAAAATTTAGCAGCATGTAATAGTGGCAGCCTTGAGAACACTTGAAATATGTTGTTCCTAAACTAAGATTTTGGAAACTAATAAAAAAGGCAACTTCTCTTTTAGGAGGTTCGGTTTTGTATTAACTTTTTGGTTTTCTGTTTGAGTTTGTGTATGTGTGCATTTTGCGGTATAAGATTTTATTTTTTTATCATTTCCCATATGACAAAACATAGTATGAAAACTTTTATATGCATAATCTCATTTAATCCTCACAGTGGCCCTGTGATATCAGTGCTATTAATTACCACAACTCCTTACTCTATAATGGAGGAAATCAAACTTCAGAGATGCCATGTGACATGACTGGTAGTGTACAAAGCTAAGATCCCAGCTCAGGACTGTGAGCCCCAAGCCTGGAAATTTAATTACTCTCTACATTCCTATCACCAATTTTTTCTCTTTATTCTTAACGGGAAAGATGAAGACAACACAGGTATTTGAAATTCTAATAAAATTAATCAAGAGTTTGCTCACGTATTTGATATAATTGATTACTGATGACATCTCTTGAGCCTCAATTCTTATGTAGATGTTGGATAGCTTAACCCAAGACAAATATACACCTCCTGAAGCCCTTCAAAGCACCTACAAAGATTTTTTAAATTCTTGCCTTGTTTTCTTTTACCCATCTGTAGCAGTTCCAAGCCAGACGCTCAGAAGATTCTTCTACCCTTAAGTGGAATACATCACTGGAATCTATGGAATTCAGTAACTTTCTACTAATAGACTTTTGCAAACATTTTGTGTCATTGTTCCACTGGATAGTTTAACTGTTTGCCAAAACAGGTAAAATTCCATCCTCTTTCAGAGAAGGAAACTGAAAGACAAACTATCCTGTGGGCACACCTCGAAAAAAACCATCTCGAGCAGCTGCATTTACTTCACCTTAACCATGCATTTATGGGGGTTTCAGGTGGGGCCAGGACTACTCAGCCTAGACCTTCATCACTCTGAACCTGACCCTCAGACTGGGTGCATCAGCATTGCCTGGGAGCTTGTTTAGAAATTCAGGATCTCAGTTTCTACCCCAGACCTACTGGATCAGAATCTGCATGATTTTAACAGTCTCTTAGGTAATCTGTCTGCAAATCAAAGTTTGAGAAGGATAGGTTTAGACAGCCTTATCTACCTTATGAGTTTCACTATTTGGCCTACCTAACAAACACAAATAAATCCACAAAATGTAATTTGATTGTTATTTTTCTTTTCATATAGGAACTCTGGGATTCACACACACAAGACTCTTAATCTGTTTTCTAAAAAACAGTTGGGGGGGGGCGGGTAGGGAGAGATGGTTAAGATGCCACACAGATGATTATTTCATAGACCTTCAGCATTAGTTATGACATTCATTTTCTATGCGATTATGAAGTATGGTCAATTACAACATAGCTTATCCAAGTTGGTAAGGTTGATACAGAAGAATTTCATGACTAAACACTATTTTACTTTGAAGATACTCTCTAGGTATGCACTTGTCTCTTCCTCAGAAACCAACCAAGTGTATTTCCTGTAATAACAGGGTAAAAGGGGATATGGGACAAATGTTACAGAACTGAGGAGAAAAGAATGATTTAAGAGTAAAAATTTTGGTTATTTGACCAATGACTCAGGTAAAATTAAGGTCAGCAGATTAAAATGGGGACACAGAATTCAAAGAATCATAGACTATAGAAATGTTTAAGCTGAAAAGAAGCTAAGCATGCATTTCCTTCAAGACTCAAATGAACTAAGTAACCCAGATTAATCAAGTGCCTTGCCTGAAGACACACAGCCCATAAATAGTAAGATTGCCTCAATTTTCTAGGCTATCAGTTCTGTTGTTATGGAAACTATCCACTTCCCTCAACCGCCCATTTTATTGCCATATACATACTGAAAAATCAAGTAACAAATGAATAGCTGACCAATTCAACGAGACACAAAATATCACTTGGTATTTTTTTTTCTTCCGTCATTGCCTTATTTTGCCTGGATTTGTTATTCTCTTTGTCAAGTTTTCGTTTTATGTTTTGATTTCCCTTGTTTCTCCCTCTGGTGATCTTCCTGGACATCTCTTCTATTTCATGAAAAGCTTCTAAAGAAATGTGTGTAAGAGTTTTTGCTGAAACAACTGTTTCAGTCAAGAAGATAGCCATAGCAACTCCTTTTGGTAATCAAGAGTATTAATAAATTCAGTTAATTCTGCCACATTTTAGTGCGGGGTATGGATCAAATACTGTGCAGTGTGCTTTACATGCATTTCTCCATTCAATACTCAATCCCATTCCTATAGCTAAGGAAAATGAAGGTCAGAGAAGTTAATCATCATATGCCCTTGGGCTATTCACTTGGTGGTGCATTCAGAATTCAGACTCCGATCTTAATCCACCCATAAGCACATCCTGTTTTGTTGCAGAGTGCCTTATGATTTTCCATTTTAAAAAGTAGGCTTCAGCAAGCTACTGCAGGTTATGAATTTATAAACAGGTAAGAGAAACCGTGGCAGTAGATGAGGCTATTTCCATTTTCTTTGACCATTTCCATCTTATTAAAATTTTAAACATATTAATTACTGATTAGACAAATCTAGATGGTAATCACAGAGATTTAATTTACCCAATATCATTTATTGGAGGGTGAGATTTGTCACTTGGAAATGATAATTAACTCATCAAAAATGTTTTGGGATTGGAAGGAAAAAATTAAAAGGAAGTACTCAGGAGTTATGCTAAAAAAGGCATCTGAGACTCTCACTGTTACTGAATATATTGGTGCAAGGCAAAACAGCTTTCCAATAGGTATCATGTTTATGGTTTAGAATTCTTAGTAAAGAGGACACAGTACCAGAAAGATCTTTGGATATTTTAACACCTTAATGTAAGTTTAATGCTCTGTGAATGTTAGTTTCCTAATGCATAATTGGAATTACAAATTGATTTTCAAAGGCCTTTTTTTCTTGTTTTTGCTGTCTTCTATGGAAGAAATATATTACTTCTATAGTAAGTGTTTTTTTCTTGTCTCTCTGCCTCTACAACATGAAAATACCACAGATAGACACAGAGTAATAAATTTTATTACCGATGTTACAGAGCAAAGAAATGGTAGCTTTTTTTTTTTTTCAATGTTTATTGAGAACTTCAGTGTCAGGAGTTTAGATATTAATATTAACAAGAGCACTGAGTCTATCAGGAAAGATATATTTTCAGTTTCCATCAGCCTTTATAAAATCACCTACATAGTACTAAGCAAACCATCAGTTTGCAAGGGATCTAGGTCTGACTAGATGATGTGAAAAAGGCTCAAATATTTCATGGGCTTGGCTTTAGTTCCTTAAAATATTCTACAGGAATCAGAAATTTTTAATTGAAAAAAAGATAACAAAAGTCATCTTTAAACATGAAAATTTTTAAAAATATGGAAAATGAATAAGAAATGTGTTCTTTAAAATCCCTAGGTACACAAGGGCTTCTCTGGTGGCGTGGTGGTTAAGAATCCGCTTGCCAATGCAGGGGATACGGGTTCGAGCCCTGGTCTGGGAAGATCCCACATGCCGAGAAGCAATTAAGCCTGTGCGTCACAACTACTAAGCCTGTGCTCTAGAGCCCACGAGCCACAACTACTGAAGCCTGCGAGCCACAACTACTGAAGCCCACGCACCTAGAGCCCATGCTCCGCAAGAAGAGAAGCCACCACAGTGAGAAGCCCATGCACCACAACAAAGAGTAGCCCCCCTTCACTGCAACTAGAGAAAGCCCGCATGCAGCAACAAAGACCCAACACAGCCAAAAATACATAAAAATAAAATAAATTTATAAAAAAAAATCCCTAAGTACACGAATTATAAAAAATGACCTCAAATTGTTATTCAAGACGTTTCTGCTCCCAGTTGTGGCAGTAGGGTAGTCAATGCCTTTTTTTTTAAATACATCTTTATTGGAGTATAATTGCTTCACAAAAGTGTGTTAGTTTCTGTTGTACAACAAAGTGAATCAGCCATATGTATACATATCTGCCCATATCCCCCCCTCTTGAGCCTCCCTCCCACTGTCCCTATCCCACACCTCTAGGTTGTCACAAAGCACCGAGCTGATCTCCCTCTGCTATGCTGCTGCTTCCCACTAGCTATCTATTTTACATTTGGTAGTGTATATATGTTGATGCTAGTCTCACCTCGCCCCAGCTTCCCCCTCTCCCCACCCCCACCCCGTGTCCTCAAGTCCATTCTCTATGTCTACGTCTTTATTCCTGCCCTGCCACACTGTGGTTTCCCAGCAATGAAATTCAAAGAGCTCTTTAAATAGTGGCTTTTTCATTATAAACTTTGCATGTAAACACTTTGCATGCTCTGATTTAATGAGGCCATTCAATGCTTTCTTAATACTACTGAAACTTTCTCCCCGAGGACTCATTTGATTGCTCAGAAATATCTTTGATTCATTTGCATTTACTAATTCAGGGAACCATGAGGATATTTTCTGAGGCCCTACAAAATTTCTACCAGTGAGCCCTGGGGATACAGCAATAAACAAGACAAATGTGGTCCTTGCCTTCACTGAGCTTGTAATCCACTGGATAAAACAGATTTTTGAGGAAGTAATTACAAGAAGAGTGAATTTAACAAAGAAGTTAAAGGCACAATGCAAGTATAAATATTTTATACATTATAAAATGAACGTATATCAAAGTTTTTATATAATGTGTTAACTAATGAGAGAACTAGAAATTAGTTCAAATGTGAATTTACAGAGATTTATACTCTATATCAGATGAAATTTATTTCATTATTATGAACAGGAATAATTTGCATTGCTCTGGACAGAAAGCACTAATATTACTATCAGTTTTCTTCTACCTCTACATAGTTGTGAAATAGACTAGTCAATCAAAGACAATTACAGACACCTCTACGGAACCAAGTAACCCCTAGAGGGTTCACCAGATAATGTCCAGCACTCCTCCTAAAGGACACCCCATAATCCTTTTTGCCTATTTCCAAGTCTTTGACAGTTTGCCCTGGTAGCTTAAAAAGGATAACCTAGAAAAAAGGTTAGTAATAATTGGGACAAACGGATAGTTACCACATCCCTGTAAACCTTAACTGAAAGGCATAATATGAACACTGGAAGGAGTAGTAGAATCTTAAAACAAAAGAGAAACAAATTGAAACACAATTTTAGAACATATGTCACCTTGCTTTGTTTCCAGGAAAGGTACTGACAAAAATGCATGCTTTCTTATGATTCAGCATACCAGCCCACACCTTTACGTTAACCATCTTTACCTATTAATATGGAGCTACTCACTTTTCAAATGCAGTCTATGATGGTTAATTTTATGTGTCAACTTGACTGGATTGAGTCACAGAATGCCAAATATCTGATCAAATATTATTCTGTGTGTTTCTGTGAGGGTGCTTTCAGATAACTAACATTTAAATCAATAGACAAAGTAAAGCAGATTGCTCTCTTTAACGTGGGTGGGCCTCATCCAATCAATTGAAGGTCTGAATGAAACAAAAGACTGACCCTTCCCTGAATAAGAGGGAATTTCCTCTTGCCTGATTATCTGAAGCTGGGACATTTTTCTGCCTTAGAACTTTAACAGAGACATAAGCTTGTTGGGTCTTGAGCCTACCAGCTTTCAGACTGGAATTACACCAGCAGCTCCCCTGGATCTCAGCTTGCTGACTGCAATCCTTGGGTCTTATCATCCTCCATAATCATGTGAGCCAATTTCATATATTTATATATATATATAATATATTTTTATATATATATAAAAACCATAATGGAGAACCACTTAATATCCTCTTGAGTATCAGGTAAAAGGTTGAAACTTCAGTTCCACCTCTAGAAGATGACATTCAAATTTTTCTGTGTTTACCTATATATGTCTTTTTTTATATTTTTGTTTATTTATTTTGAATGGAAAAAGTATACAACATCATGAATTTAAATTCATTTAAATTTATATTTTTAAATTTATATTTTTGTTTATTTATACTGAATGGAAAAAAGTATACATCATGAATTTAAAATTTCTTGAATGTTTAATGTGTAGCCATTAAAATAATGTGTGTAGCATAGCTAATTCAATCATTCTTCTTTAGCTGGATTTTTAGGTTTACTAAAATTACTCATATTAAAATAATACTGTAACAATATCCTTATATCGACATATTTGCTCCCATATCTAATAATATATCTGTAAACCTATTTTATTGATAATAACTAGAACAAAAAGATTGTAGACTTTTAAAGGATTGTATGCATAATTTTTCCAATTAACATTTTGCAGCTTTCTTTTCTATTTCTTTTCTTCTTTCATCTTTCTTTCTCACTTTTTCCAACACTAACTAGAGTAGATTTTTATTAAAAAATAAAAAGCACACAAAATCTCTCTTCTTTCTACTAAAAACATGTAAAGCTAATAACTTTGTATGGAGTATAATTTATAAAAATATCACATTACTATGCTGTATACCTGAAACTAATATAATATTGTAAGTCACCTAGATTCCAATTAAAAAAAAGTGAAATTTTCTCAACTTAGTGATTACCCCACCTCCTGTCATGATTAGGGTCTAGTGGGGAAAAATGCCCTTTAAGAGAACATTTCTTCTCCTTATCTCTGTTGGTGGGTTGAAAGAAAATCATGGAGAATATGAATGCTAATAATTTAGAAGAATCCAGAAGGGAGAAAAATATGCTACTTAATTTAAAATGAAAGAAGTGGGGGCAAAGCCACCAGATACCCTTCGCTAGCAACAGGCAGGTCATTTAAATCATTCATGCCATAGAAGAAAGAATACAGACCATTTTATTATACCCTCTTGAGTGGGATCTTACAACCTCAATCACTTGAGAACTACCTCTGGGAGGCATGCAGCAAAAAAGCAAGACAGTATGCTGTCTATCTTTAGAACACAATTTTTAAAAGAATTTTGAGACAGCAAAACAAATTAATACTTGGTATGTGCAATGCTTGTCTGTGCTTCCTTTTATGAAGGCATTGACATGGCAACTTTTTTTTTAATCATTTAATATGTGACACCCCTGTGATTAAAGGCAGTCAGTAATGCACATGATATATTTGGTTATAAATTAAAATAATGGGATCCACAAATGTACATTTTCTAGATGTTAAAGTTGATACTGATTTCTTTATTTATCTTATGCCAGCCATCCTATCTTCATTCTTTTATCCTTTCTTAGTGTATGGACTCAATGAGTTGCATTAGAACAGCACAATTAATTTTGTTGGGCCCCATTAATACCTCATGCTCTCCTTTTACCAAAAAATGATTAAACTTGACTTATAACATTAAAAAAGGGAATTGAGCCAAATAAGAGAAGGGTAATTGTCTAGCAACCAGGCATATAGTATTTATTAGATTAATTACTCAGTATTATTAAATATAGTTCTGTACTTCCTAGAAACCAACATTAAGAGGAAAACTTGTTGAATTATATGAGTCTCATCTTCTAACAGGAGGCAGTATTATCTGGGATGTGTGTACGTTTGCTAACAGTGAAGTATAGAAAAACTTACTAAGCAACACTTACTTAAGAAACATTAGATAGTGTGATGGTCTAAATGTTTGGTCCCCCGAAAATTAATATGTTAAAATTCTAACCCCCAAAGTTGATGGTAATAGGAGGTGGGGACTTGGGGAGGTAATTAGGTCATGAGGGTGGAGCCCTCATGATTGGGATTAGTGCTCTTATAAAAGAGATCCTGCAGAGGGCTTCCCTGGTGGCACAGTGGTTAAGAATCCACCTGCCAATGCAGGGGACATGGGTTCGAGCCCTGGTCTAGGAAGATCCCACATGCCACGGGGCAACTAAGCCCGTGCACCACAACTACCGAGCCTGCTCTCTAGAACCCGTGAGCCACACCTACTTAAGCCTGTGCACCTACAGCCTGTGCTCCGCAACGAGAAGCCACCGCAGTGAGAAGCCCATGCACTGCAATGAAGAGTAGCCCCCGCTCACCGCAACTAGAGAAAGCCTGCGCACAGCAATGAAGACCCAATGCAGCCAAAAATAAAATAAATTATTTAAAAAAAAAAAAAAAAGAAATCCTGCAGAGATCCTAGCCCCTTCCACCAGAAGAGGACACAGTGAGAAGATGCAGCTATGAACCAGAACATGACCATGCTGGCACCTTGATCTAGGACTTCCAGCCTCCAGAACTGTGAGAAATAAATTTCTGTTTTTTCTAAGCCACCCAGTTTACACTATTTTCTTATAGCAGGTTGAGTGGAATAAAACAAATAGCAAAACACAAAGCTATTCATGATTTCATAATATTCTTATTCCATGGGAGCTTTATTATTTCTGCTTTATATTATGATAACACTTGAAAAACTTGATTTGCAAAATTTTATTCTAGTTCTACATTATTTCAACTCTTATAGAGGGAAAAGGAAACTCACATGTAGTGTTCAAAAGTATGGCAGAAATAAGCATGGAATATTTCTATTTCTGCTAATTTTTAAATCTTTTTCCCTGCCCCCCTCCCCAAGTTGTTCTTTCGGAAACCTTAAGACGTTTGCAAATTCCAAGACTCACTTAAAAGGGTAAGAAAGATACCTCAGAGCAAGAAAATAAAGGGATGAAGAGTAGGAAACTGTAATTCAAAGTTAACCTAAAAGGTCATAGGAAGGTTTTTACTTTCATGTCTTATATTTGTGTTTGTTTCTTATGTCACTAGGTAGCAAGAGGGCAAGCTGAGGAAACAAGGTCACCAAGGAAAATAAGAGAAACAATAAAAAAAGAAAAATATAAAAAAAGGAAAAGAAATCCTTGTTATTTCAGCCACATCCTCTTTTTTTTGCTTGTTTCTGTTTATGTGTTATAGCTTCATCTCTCATCTGTGCTCCTAGCACTGCATGCTGCAGACATGTAGAAGCATATAAATTCCAGTTTCCTGAATATACTGTCAGGGAGAAATAAATTTTTCTCTACCTTTCTAGGTTTTCTGGCTGGTCTAAGAATTATATTGACATGAGACAGATTAACAGGAGAAAATCAAACAAAAGTTTAATAACATGTATACATGAGAGAGACCCAGAAAAACTGAGTAACTTGCCATAAATGGCCAAAACTCTCACCTTAGATACACTATCTTCAGCTAAAGACAAAAGAGCATGCGGGGTGGGGGAGTGGTTTTGGACTTCAAAGGGGAGGAAGGCAATTTACATGGAGATGGAAAAACAAATGTTTGGTAAATAAATGTTTGCCCTGCTGAGTTTTCCCCACCATACCTAGCCCATATTCTTTGCAGATACCTTTGACAATAGCTCTATTGTGTGAACAGGCCCTTTATCTAAATTCTTTAGGCAGCTAAAGGGGAAGGTCAAAGTTTACTCCGGAGTCTTTCTGGGCCTTGACTGTTTTCAGTTTGAAAATATTCAGATACCAAAGAGACATTGTGCGGTGGAAAATTTTGCTCTCCTACAATACCCAGTTCTCCGGGGTCTTTGAGATGAGGCACTTTAACCCAATTACTTCAGGGTGCATTTCCTAACACTAGAGATAACCTCTTATGTAATAACCACAGTACAGTAATCAACTTCAGTAAATGTAGAGTTGATACAATACTTTTACCTAACCTGGTATTTGTTTTCCAGTTTTGTCAATTAGCCTATCAATATTAAACTCTCAGTATAGCAACCTGGTATATCTCTCCATTTATTTATGGTTTCTTTAATTAATCTCAGCATGGTATACATATCTTGATCATACTTTTAGAAATCTATTCCTATGTATCATATTTAGTTTACTTATGTGTTAACTACTAGTATATACATATACTATTGATTATATTATGCTGACTTTGTACTCTGTGACCTTGTAAAATTAATTATTTTTAGTAGCTTGTTGGTAAGTTTATTAGAATTTTCCAAGTATATAATCAAGTTGTCTGACAATAAAGACAATTTTCTTTTCTTTCCATCTATATGCCTTTTATTTCTTTATCCTGTGCTTTTGCACTGGCTAGATCTTCCAGTATAATGCTGAATCAAATGGTAAAGGGAGGATATTCTTACCTTGTTCTTGATCTTAGGTCAAAAGCAATCAGTTTAACACTTAAGTATGATGTTAGGCATTAGGATTTTTTTTTTTAAATATGTTCTTTATCAAGTGGAAAACATTCCTTCTATTTGTAGTTTGCTGAGAATTTTATCATGAATGTGTGTTGAACTTTATTAAATGCTTCTTCTGCCTCTATTGAGATAATCATATGGTTCTTTTCTTAATTTTTTAGCATGATTATATACCTTAATCAATTTCTAAATGTTGAATCAAACTTGCATTCCTTGAATAAACTTTACTTGGTAATAATGAATTATCCATTTTATATAATGCTGAATTTCAACTTGTTACTATTATATTAGTTTTTTGCATCTGTGTTCATAATAGATATTGGCCTATAGTTTTTTCTTTGTTGTAACAGTTTTGCATTTGGTATCACAATTATGGTGGTCTCATAAATAAGTTAGGAAGCATTCCCTTTTCATCTCTTTTCTGATGAAAAGAATGGTAATATTCTTTTTCAAATGTTAGGCAGAACTCATTAGTGGAGATATCTGAGCCTGACACTTTCTCTATGAAAAGGTTTTTATTTATGAATTAAATATTTCTCTTAGATATAACACAATTCAAGTTTTAGATTCCTGAATTAGTTTTGGAAAAATCATGTCTTTCAAGGAATTTGTTATTTCATCTGGGTTGTCAAATATGTTGACATAAAGTTGTTGATAATATCCCTGAGTTATTCCTTTTATATCTCAGGATGTTGAGTGATAGCTCTTCTTCTACTTCTAGTACTGAGAGTTTGTGTCCTCTCATTTTCTTGATCAGTCTAACTAAAGGCTTATCAATTTTATGGATTTATTTAAAAAACAAATGTCTGTTTTTACTGATTATTCTTATTGTCTGTTCACTTTCTTTAAATCAATCTTACCTTTCATATTTGCTTTCATTTACTTACTTTCACTTTCACTTGCTCTTCTTTTTCTAGCTTCTTAACAACAAAGATTATATCAGTGATTTTGGCTACTTTTTCTGTTTATATTTAATCATTTAAATCTCTAAGTTTCCTTTAAGTACTGTTTAGCTGCATCCCACAAAATTTTGATGTTTTGCATTTTCATTTTCACTGTTTCAAAATATTTTCTAATTTCTCTTTTGATTTCTTCTTTGATCCATGGGTTATTTAGAAGACTGTTGTTTAATTTCCAAATATATAAAGATTTTCCAAATATCTTCCTGCTATTGATTCCTATTTTAATTATGTTGTGGTAAATGAAGATATTCTGCATTATTTCAATCATTTTAATTTTGTTGGGACTAATTTTGTGACCAAAAATGTACATTATCTTGGTAAATTTATGTGAGCTTTTGAAAAGGATGTGCATTTTTTATTGTTTTGTGGTATTTCTATAGATCACACTTCAAGTTAGTTAATTAATGACATTCATAGGTCTTCAATAGCCTATAAATGTAAATTATTTAATATTAGTTAATGGTAGTCATATCTTCTACATCTTTTATTCTTTTGCTGTCTACTTTTATATCAATTTCCAAGAGAAATATATGAAATATCCACTATAAAGGTAGAGTTGCCTATGTCTCCTTACTCTTCTATCAGTATGCAAACCATGGATTTTGAAGCTCTATTACTGTGTGCATACACATTTAGGTGAATTAACTCCTTTATCATTATAAAATGTAACAGTTTATTCCTGTTTCACTCTGGCTGAAGCAAATATGAATGTTTGACCCACCATAGGAGGCCCTGGAAGCCAGCTTATAGATTCCTGGTTGCTCTTTGTCTATCCTTGAGGAAATTTCTCCAACACATGCTCGCTCAGCTTATTATTCAGCAAGAGAGTGAAGGAGTCCCCAAGACATAGTTCTAAACCTCATTTTCGGCCTAGCTCCATTCTCTCCGATACTCTACAAATTTCAGCTGCCTCAGCCTCAGAAAGCCCACTGTACTCTTTTTGGGTTTCCCTTCCCAGCAGCGAGGTCTACAAAGTGCTTCTAGTATCACAGTCCTTCTTCCTACTGCCTTCCACTTTCTGACAGTAGTTGTTTCACATATTTTGTCCTGTTTTCTGTGTGTTACATTAAGAGGGAAGTTTGGTCTCAGCTACTCCATTACATCTACAAGAGGAAGTCTCACTAGCTTTTTTATGTTTCCCCAAAGCTAAATTTAGCTCCAACTTCATAACAGAAACTTTCCTAGGTACTGTGTTACAACCAGGATACTTAGAACATAATGAGTATAATTGATCTACAGGTAGATTCAAGGTCTCATCTGCCTATGGAACACACATAAGAAAACTGTAACTGATCATCAAATTATTTATTTCCATCAAAGAAACGAGTAATGTGACATTTTTATCCCAGTAATAATACTTTTCAAAACAGTTCATGTTTAAAATAGTTAATAATAATAGTTATGTTTAAAATAGTTAAAATACTTAAGTCTGTGGCTTGAGGTTTTCAATAAAGTAAAATAAAAATTAGCTGTGTTCTCTAAGATCGAATAAATTACCTTTTACAGACACACATCTTAGAAGTTTCTGAGCAAGAAAAATATAAAGTATACTCTTAAATACTCATTACTATAAACTTCAAGATATATAGAGTAGGTAGATTCCTCTGCTTAGCAATCACGGAATAATCATTAAGTGTTGTTTTTACTACAATGAATAATAATGAAACTTAAACTCACCCAGTGAGATTCTATGATTTTGCACACAGACACTTTGTGGCAAAACCAAAGGTCATCAAGTGCTGAGCAGTCATCAGACTAAGCAGTCTGGCTCTTCCTCCTATGCTGTTCCTACTGCAATGCACAAGTAACACTGTGCATCATGTATATCAACGTCTGCTCAGAGTATATCTACCTGAGAGTAATAGTTTTCAGTCAGTTAATTGACCTGTACACTTATTTTTGAATCAATTCCACATTTGAAATAGTACTGCATTTGATAAATAACATAGTAATTAAGAATTCAGTCTTTGGCATCAGATAAGTCAAATCTTAGCTCTACTACTAACTTGCCCCATGTCACACAAGTAGAAATTTTCTAAGCTTCAGTTTTCATTTATTAGGTAGAAATAATAATACTGCCTAACTCATGTAGTTTTGCAGAGAATAAATGAGTTAACAAACTTAGTAGATGCTCAATAAATTTGTTCAATAAAGGCTCATGTGTAAAAAGCGTACTGATAGCGAATATTCATTGAATGGTTAATACAGGTCAGTAATACACAATTTTTTTGGAATTCAAAATATTTCAAGTGTAATCTTATGCAGTTGATTTTTCAAAAGGTAGCATTTAAAACACAAAATAGGAGGCAACTGTAAGGAAAGGCCACTGTTTGACCAGATGGCCCATGCGTTAGCATCAACTTGGTGTAACTCAGCATTCTAGAGCCAAAGACACAATCTTTGTGCATGTCCTGAAGTTGATATGCTTTATAGAGACATTGAATAAATATATTTAACTGTTATTGTTATTTTTGATGATTAAAGGTACTAGAAACTAACAAGTTAACAAGTGTTCTTGAATCAAAGAGCAATCTCCAAAGGACATTGTTTGGAAGGATACAAATTGCTATCACTCTTACCCTCTCCACCAACTGTATTCTCTGAACCAGGCTGATCACTCTCCTAATTGACACTTTTCCTGTCTCTCTCTGGATATTTTCATAGAAGCTCCAGTCCAGTCTTATTGATCTCGAATCAACCTGCTTTTAACAGGTGACTGCACTGCTTGTTACATATTCAGAGGGTAACTGCCATAGCATGTTGTAGCGGGGAAAAGTGTGTGTGGGGCGAGGGGGGAGAAGCAAGATATTGGAGGTGAAGCAGACCTGGATGTAGCTGCAAGTAAGCAAACAAGCAAGCAAGCAATAAATAAATAAATAGCTAAATAAATACCATTTTGCAAATAAGGACAGTAATTTCAGAAAAAGAATTACAACAACCTATCAGCATAAGAGTATGAGTAGCTATGGGCTAGGTGATTCTTCTCTATCTAAAGTTTCAGAGGGCATTATGGATAATTTCTAAAATAGGAAAACTGCTATCTATATATATCTATATAAACAGATATATATATAAATCCTTGAACAACTGTGGGTTAATTGAATGTAACTTATAGTCAGACCTCCAGATCTGTGGTTCCTCTGCATTGGCAGGTTCAACCAACCACAGACCTTGTAGTACTGTAACATTTACTATTTAAAAATATCTGTAAGTGGACTCATGCAGATCAAACTTGTATTGTTTAAGGGTCAACTGTATTTTTTAACATATTTATTATCTTTTAATATCATATTCTCATGTACCATCTCTAAGATTTAACATTTGGAAATTCCCTGGTGGTTCAGTGGTTAGAGCTCTGCACTTCCACTGCAGGGGGCATGGTTTCAAGCCCTGGTTGGGGAACTAAGATTCCACATGCGGGCAGTGTGGAAAAAAAAATTTTTTAATATTTGAATTAAGCTACTGACTTTCTAGCTTACCCAGCCTACCACTGGCAGGCAGTCTTGCACCTCTTGGGCAGTGACAAAAGGCAAGAGGAACAGTCAGTGATCAGGCTGTCACCAATAGAACTTCACAAAAGTCACTTGCAGGATGTGCCCTGCTGGCTTCCAGTGCAGGAATTAAAATGGCAACATGGAGGGTGGAAGGAAACATGGATTCTGGAAAATTTGGTTTATTTACTCTTGCCTCAGTACCCACCAGTACAGAAGCTAAGATGCTCTTGGTTTCATAGGGTCAATTCTCCCCAACTTTCCCAGAGCTCTAGCCCTTTTCCATAAGTGTGCTGGATATTCTCTTTTTGCAACCTCAGTCATTTCACCTTTTGAGCCTCAGGAAGCTGACTCTTAAGTTCTGAATCAAGGCACCCTCAGTCTCTGACTTCCTTCCTTGCCAGGGTGTGGTTTTGCAGTGGCTGCCCTCCTCTATCCAAGTAACAAACCTCGCCAGAGAGCATTCTACAACTATGTCTTACCAGCTTCCAGGGATGGCTTAACTTCTCCTCTGTCCCCTCTCACCACCTTTCTATTTTAGGCTAAGATCTGGTAGTAGTTTCTTGCTGTTGCTAGAAATGGGGTGTGTTATCATTCTTTGTTGATTTCCTTAAAACCTGCTTATACTGTATACATTATCTCCAGCATCTCTCTTGAATCATCCCTCTTGAGCATGCCATCATTTTTCTTTTGCAACCTGTACTGATACATACATACTCTCAGTTCTAATTTTGTCTACAAATTCACAAAGTTCACACAGTTCTTTCCGTCCTGTGGCCCTAAGAACATTCTATCTATATATCTTCTTCCTTTCCTCATCCCTGGATCTCCAAGTATCTTGCTGACCAAGACCGTTCTTCTTGCCAACTAAGAAAAACTCATCTGCTTTATGGATTTTAAGTTGTTTATATTTCCATCAGGAAGATAGAACATACATTTCCAAACACACATTACCACATGCAAACTTCCTAACAGAATATACTCCCTAGATGTACTTATTAGTTTAAAAATCTATTTTAGAATAATACATTTTAATTTTGATCAAAATCTTAAGGCATGGGCTTCCCTGGTGGCGCAGTGGTTAAGAATCCGCCTCCAATGCAGGGGACATAGGTTTGAGCCCTGGTCCAGGCATCTCACATGCCACAGAGCAACTAAGCCCGTGCGCCACAACTACTGAATCTGCGCTCTAGAGTCAGTGAGCCACAACTACTGAAGCCCGAGCACCTAGAGCCCGTATTCTGCAACAAGAGAAGCCACCACAATGAGAAGCCTGCGCACCGCAACTAGAGAAAGCCCGCACACAGCTAGGAAGACCCAACACAGCCAAAAATAAATAAATAAAATAAATTTATAAAAAAAAAAAAAACTTCAGGCAAATTTAAGTTTGTTTAGCTTTTTTTTTTTTTCTGGTACTCTCTATATCTGCAAATTAATTTTTTCTCTCTGCATGCCCATATAAGTATGTAGGTAAAGTTTATTGTTTCATAGTTTCAGTATCCAAGTGTTTTATAGTACGATCAAATAGCGCAAGAGCAGCTGTTGTATTACATCATACAACAGAGCCATTCATGTGCAACTTGAGATGATTCACTGGATTCAAAAGTATGAAGTGATTGTAACTCTTGATTGCAACTGAGAATGATGTGACAAACACCAAAAATGATTTATT
Source organism: Balaenoptera ricei (assembly GCF_028023285.1). Taxonomy (NCBI): domain Eukaryota; kingdom Metazoa; phylum Chordata; class Mammalia; order Artiodactyla; family Balaenopteridae; genus Balaenoptera; species Balaenoptera ricei. Next base: position 38,243,515 of record NC_082657.1, on the reverse strand, counting down.
CTAAGGAGAAAAATAATATTGTATTGGTTGTTACAAGTTCAGAGGTAAAAGGATGGCATTTTATGCATGGCAATATATTTACAGTTTAGAGAGATTGAACGCTATACTGACAGTCAATACCTAAGCTGTCATCTACTCATCACTGAACTGCAACATGTGGGAGACTGGGAATCAAGGAAAAAATTCAAGTTCAAACAGAGTAGGCCATGCTCGATGGCCACAGAGATTCTCTCTTTCTTCAGCACCCTTAAATGCTGTTTGTGAGGTGAAAAGAACTATAAAAGTTATCTCCTGTTCTGGAGTTCAATCTCAAGTTGTTTGTGGTTGAAGTGACATTATGTATGCCTTTCATCAGAGTTATTATCAAACAATATAAAAAGTTTCTTTTCATAGGTTAAATTAGTTGACTTGAATAAATTCTTTAAAATACTTCAGAAACAATTTATAAGATAATGACACTTAACAATTAACTTATGCCATTAACAATGAAAATTATTTTGCTATCAAAAGATTACTAAAGCACTTAATAGATATCACATATGGCTTTGCACTCCATCATCCTTGTACAGGAACTTTAACCATTTTTGTAAGATCTAGAACAATTTATCTGGTTTTGCTCATCATTACAACCTTAATCCTAGGACAGTGACTGGTACATAGAAACCATCCATTAGATAGTTGCTGAGTAACATTCTCTGACATATATTGTAACCATGTTTTCTTAGGTCATCCTCCAAGGCAATAGAAATAAAAGCAAAAGTAAACAAATGGGACCTAGTCAAACTTATCAGCTTTTGCACAGCAAAGGAAACCATAAACAAAAAGACAATCCAAGAACGGGAGAAAATATTTGCAAACAATGCAACTGACAAGGGATTAATTTCTAAAATATAAAAACAGTTCATACAACTCAATATCAAAAACAAACAACCCATTAGAAAAATGATTAGAAGACCTAAATAAACATTTCTACAAAGAAGACATACAGATGGCCAACAGGCACATGAAGAAGGTGCTCAACATCACCAATTATTAGAGAAATGCAAATCAAAACTACGAGGTATCACCTCCCACCAGTCATAATGGCCATCATCAAAAAGTCTACAAATAATAAATGCTGGGGAGGGTGTGGAGAAAAGAGAACCCTCCTACAGTGTTGGTGGGAATGTAAATTGGTGCAGCCATTATGGGAAACAGTATGGAGGTTCCTTAAAAAACTAAACATACAGTTGCCATATGATCCAGCAATCCCACTCCTTGATATATATCCAGAGAAAACACTAATTCGAAAAGATACATGCAACCCAATGTTCACAGCAGCACTATTTACAATAGCCAAGATATGGAAGCAACCTAAATGTCCACTGACAGATGAATAGATAAAGAAGATGTGGTATATAGATATATACAATGGAATATTACTCAGCCATTAAAAAGAACGAAATAATGCCATTTGCAGCAACATGGATGGACCTAGAGATTATCAAACTAAGTGATGTAAGTCAGACAGAGAAAGATAAATATCATATGATACCACTTATATATGGAATCTAAAAAAATGATACAGGGAGGAGCTTCAAGATGGCAGAAGAGTAAGACGTGGAGATCACCTTCCTCCCCACAAATACATCAGAAATACACCTACGTGTGGAACAACTCCTACAGAACACCTACTGAACGCTGACAGAAGACCTCAGACCTCCCAAAAGGCAAGAAACTCCCCATGTACCTGGGTAGGGCAAAAGAAAAAAGAAAAAACAGAGACAAAAGAATAGGGATAGGACCTGCACCAGTGGGAGGGAGCTGTTAAGGAGGAAAGGTTTCCACACACTAGGAAGCCCCTTCACTGGCGGAGACTGTGGGGGGCAGAAGGGGGAGCTTCGGAGCCATGGAGGAGAGCGCAGCAACAGGGGTGCAGAGGGCAAAGCGGAGAGATTCCCGCACAGAGGACCAGTGCCGAGCAGCATTCACCAGCCCTAGAGGCCTGTCTGCTCACCCGCCGGGGCGGGTGGGGGCTGAGAGCTGAGGCTCCGGCTTCGGTCGGATCCCAGGGAGAGGACTGGGGTTCGCTGCGTGAACATAGCCTGAAGGGGGCTAGTGCGCCACAGCTAGCCGGGAGGGAGTGCAGGAGAAAGTCTGGAGCTGCCGAAGAGGCAAGAGACTTTTTCTTGCCTCTTTGTTTCCTGGTGCAGGAGAAGAGGGGATTAAGAGCACCACTTAAAGGAGCTCCAGAGATGGGTGCGAGCCGCAGCTATCAGCACGGACCCCAGAGACGGGCAGGAGACACTAAGGCTGCTGCTGCAGCCACCAAGAAGCCTGTGTGCGAGCACAGGTCACTATCCACACCTCCCCTCCCCAGAGCCTGTGCAGCCCGCCACTGCCAGGGTCCCGTGATCCAGGGACAACTTCCACAGGAGAACACATGGAGCGCCTCACACTGGTGCAACATCTCAAATAAACAACCTACCCTTACATGTAAAGCAATTAGAGAAAGAAGAACAAAAAAACCCCAAAGTTAGCAGAAGGAAAGAAATCATAAAGATCAGATCAGAAATAAATGAAAAAGAAGAAAATGATAGCAAAGATCAATAAAACTAAAAGCTGGTTCTTTGAGAAGATAAACAAAATTGATAAACCATTAGCCAGACTCATCAAGAAAAAAGGGAGAGGACTCAAATCAACAGAATTATAAACGAAAAAGGAGAAGTAACAACTGACACTGCAGAAATACAAAGGATCATGAGAGATTACTATAAGCAACTATATACCAATAAAATGGACAACCTGGAAGAAATGGAGAAATTCTTAGAAATGCACAACCTTCTGGGACTAAACCAGGAAGAAATAGAAAATATGAACAGACCAAAAACAAGCACTGAAATTAAAACTGTGATTAAAAATCTTCCAACAAACAAAAGCCCAGGACCAGATGGCTTCACAGGCGAATTCCATCAAACATTTAGAGAAGAGCTAACACCTATCCTTCTCAAACTCTTCCAAAATATTGCAGAGGGAGGAACACTCCCAAACTCATTCAACGAGTCTACCATCACCCTGATACCAAAACCAGACAAAGATGTCACAAAGAAAGAAAACTGCAGGCCAATATCACTGATGAACATAGATGCAAAAATCCTCAACAAAACACTAGCAAACAGAATCCAACAGCACATTAAAAGGATCATACACCATGATCAAGTGTGGTTTATCCCAGGAATGCAAGTATTCTTCACATTGATGCAAATCAATCAATGTTATACACCATATTAACAAATAGAAGGAGAAAAACCATAGGATCATCTCAATAGATGCAGAGAAAGCTTTCGACAAAATTCAACACCCGTTTATGATAAAAACCCTCCAGAAAGTAGGCATAGAGGGAACTTTCCTCAACATAATAAAGGCCATATATGACCAACCCACAACCAACATCACCCTCAATGGTGAAAAACTGAAACCATTTCCACTAAGATCAGGAACAAGACAAGGTTGCCCACTCTCACCACTATTCAACATAGTTTTGGAAGTTTTAGCCACAGCAATCAGAGAAGAAAAAGAAATAAAAGGAATCCAAATCGGAAAGGAAGAAGTAAAGCTGTCACTGTTTGCAGATGACATGACACTATACACAGAGAATCCTAAGATGCTACCAGAAAACTACTAGAGCTAATCAATGAATTTGGTAAAATAGCAGGATACAAAATTAATGCACAGAAATCGCTTGCATTCCTATACACTAATGATGAAAAATCTGAAAGTGAAATTAAGAAAACACTCCCGTTTACCATTGCAACAAAAAGAATAAAATATCTAGGAATAAACATACCTAAGGAGACAAAAGACCTGTATGCAGAAAACTCTAAGACACTGATGAAAGAAATTAAAGGTGATACAAATAGATGGAGAGATATACCATGTTCTTGGATTGGAAGAATCCACATTGTGAAAATGACTATACTACCCAAAGCAATCTACAGATTCAATGCAATCCCTATCAAACTACCACTGGCATTATTTACAGAACTAGGACAAAAAACCTTAAAATTTGTAGGGAGACACAAAAGACCCTGAATAGCCGAAGCAATCTTGAGGGGAAAAAACGGAGCTGGAGGAATCAGACTCCCGGACTTCAGACTATATTACAGAGCACAGTAATCAAGACAATATGGGACTGGCACAAAAACAGAAATATAGATCAATGGAACAGGATGGAATGCACATAATAAACCCATGCACCTATGGTCAACTAATCTATGACAAAGGAGGCAAGGATATACAATGGAGAAAAGACAGTCTCTTCAATAAGTGGTGCTGGGAAAACTGGACAGCTATATGTAAAAGAATGAAATTAGAACACTCCCTAACACCATACACAAAAATAAACTCAAAATGGATTAAGGACCTAAATGTAAGGCCAGACACTATCAAACTCTTAGAGGAAAACATAGGCAGATCACTCTTTGACATAAATCACAGCAAGATCCTTTTTAACCCACCTCCTAGAGAAATGGAAATAAAAACAAAAATAAACATATGGGACCTAATGAAACTTAAAAGCTTTTGCACAACAAAGGAAACCATAAACAAGGCGAAAAGACAACCCTCAGAATTGGAGAAAATATTTGCAAATGAAGCAACTGACAAAGGATTAAATCTCCAAAATTTACAAGCAGCTCATGCAGCTCAATATCAAAAAAACAAACAACCCAATCCAGAAATGGGCAGAAGACATAAACAGACATTTCACCAAAGAAGATATACAGATTGCCAACAAACACATGAAAGAATGCTCAACATCACTAGTCAGTAGAGAAATGCAAATCAAAACTACAATGAGATATCATCTCACACCAGTCAGAATGGCCATCGTCAAAAAATCTACAAACAATAAATGCTGGAGAGGGTGTGGAGAAAAGGGAACCCTCTTGCACTGTTGGTGGGAATGTAAATTGATACAGCCACTATGGAGAACAGTATGGAGGTTCCTTAAAAAACTAAAAATAGAACTACCATATGACCCAGCAATCCCACTACTGGGCATATACCCTGAGAAAACCATAATTCAAAAAGAGTCATGTACCACAATGTTCATTGCAGCTCTATTTACAATAGCCAGGACATGGAAGCAAACTTAGTGTCCATCAACAGATGAATGGATAAAGAAGATGTGGCACATATATACAATGGAATATTACTCAGCCATAAAAAGAAACGAAATGGAGGTATTTGTAGTGAGGTAGATGGACCTAGAGTCTGTCATACAGAGTGAAGTAAGTCAGAAAGAGAAAAACAAATACCATATTCTAACACACATATATGGAATCTAAAAACACACACAAAAAAATGGTCATGAAGAACCTAGGGCCAAGATGGGAATAAAGAGGCAGACCTACTAGAGAATGGACTTGAGGATACGGGGAGGGGGAAGGGTAAGCTGGGACAAAGTGAGAGAGTGGCATGGACATATATACACGACCAAATGTAAAATAGATAGCTAGTGGGAAGCAGCCGCATAGTACAGGGAGATCAGCTCGGTGCTTTGTGACCACCTAGAGGGGTGGGATAGGGAGGGTGGGAGGGAGGGAGATGCAAGAGGGAAGAGAGATGGGGATGTATGTATATGTATAACTGATTCAGTTTGTTGTGAAGCAGAAACTAGCACACCATTGTAGAGCAATCATACTCCAATAAAGATGTTAAAAAATAAAAAGTAAAAAAATAAAAATAAAATGCTGTCAGTGAAAAATAAATAAAAATTTTAAAATGATACAAATGAACTTATTTACCAAACAGAAACAGACTCACAGACATAGAAAACAAACTTACAGTTACCAAAACGGAAAGGGGGGGTATAAATTAGGAGTTGGGGATTAACAGATACAAACTACTATATATAAAATAGACAAAAAACAAGGTCCTACTATATAGCAAAGGGAACTATATTCAATATCTTGCAATAAACTATAATGGAAAAGAATCGGAAAAAGTATATATATTATATATACGTATATGTATTATATATATATATACATATACATATATATATAAAACTGTATCATTTTGCTGTACACCAGAAACTAACACAACACTGTAAATCAACTATACTTCAATAAAAAACAATTTAAAAAATAGTGAATGGGTGACCTCCCTGGTGGCGCAGTGGTTTAAGAATCTGCCTGCCAATGCAAGGGACACGGGTTCGAGCCCTGGTCTGGGAAGATCCCACATGCCACAGAGCAACTAATAAGCCCGTGCGCCACAACTGCTGAGCCTGCACTCTAGAGCCCACGAGCCGCAGCTACTGAGCCCATATGCCACAACTTCTGAAGCCCATGCGCCTGAACCTCGTGCTCCGCAACAAGAGAAGCCACCTCAATAAGAGGCCCGTACACCGCAGTGAAGAGTAGCCCCCACTCACGGCGACTAGAGAAAGCCCGCGTGCAGCAGCGAAGACCCAATGTAGCAAGCAAGCAAGCAAGCAATAAATAAATGAATAAATAAATAAATAAATAGTGAATGAACTGATCAATTTTGAAAAATTATAAAGTTTCTTCTCTCTACCATCTCCCCCCCTTTTTCCCCTGAACTTCTCCCTTCCTTTCTCTAGTACTATTAATGGGCTAGGGAGAAGTGAGAAGAGTTGGAGCAGAAAAGGGAAAAAAGAAGAAACGAATCATTTTTAATGATGGTTATTTAGAAAATTTTATTTTTATATTTTAATATGGGGGCTATTACATGAATTAACTCTGGCATCATAAGTGAACTATATCCCCCAAATGGAATAAATGTAAGTAAATAAATCCGTACATTTGATGAAGCAAATACTAGTGAAGACCTGAATCAAAGGAGGCAGAATCGGCATGTCAAACCAGACTAACGAATAAGGAGGAAAAACAATTCCTTTAATAAAGGGAATAAAACATGAAGAAAATACACACACACACACACACACACACACACATTCATACACATTAATTCAAGGTTATTTGATGAATTTGAATATATTTCTCTGATGAGATATTTAGATAAAGATGGATTTACTCTTTTTTAATTGAACCCATATAAGAATCTGTTAATTCAGAAATAAAAATAGAGACTGTAAAAACACTTTTCATTCAGGGAGGAAAGGAGGCATGGTGTAATGAAAATACCTTTGGATCTAGAGTCAGACAATCTGAGTTCAAATCCTGACTTTATCATTTACAAACCATACCACAGCGCTCATCCTACCTTCAAGAACTGTTCTGAAAATTGATGCTAATACATGACAACACTAAACTCGGTTTTGTCCATATTGAAGTTTTCCCTGTGGGAAACTCTTCTTCTAGGAAATTCAATTCTATTTTGAATCTGTGTGTGTGTGTGTGTGTGTGTGTGTGTGTGACAGAGACAGAGACAGAGAGAGATATCTGGGGATGGATTTCTCTTGGTTTTCTTGCTGGCTAAGATGGGAAGTAAAGAGAAAACAGAGATAAAGAAAACTTCCAACACCCACAGGATGCCTTGCTAGTAAGTGCAAGTTTTATGTGTACAGATGGAGCGCCTACTGACAAAAGTGATCTTTCCAATATTTATTTTGAAACTAAACATCGCAGTACATAAAAATCCTGAAAAATTTATTTTTTGAAAACATAAGCATTTAAAACAAATATGTCTCTTGCTTCAGTGACGACTCAATAGCCTAAATGTTATAGTTGCTTTTAAGTGCCAAGGAAGTTGGAGAAATAGAAGATAAAATTATAGTGACTGCTTCCCTCATGAAAAGTCATTCTTTTAGTAATTCAGTAAACAAAGACGCTTATATAATCCCGTTCATGTGCAAAAAATACTTTATGACAAAAATGTCTTTGTGATAAGAATTAATTAAGATCAGCCATCTGGTTTGAGGAGTATTTCTCTAAAATTAAAAAGAAAATAAGTATTTTAAAATTGTTTTTAAAAAGCAACATTCATTAAAGATAGAAAATTAAATAATATTATTTTGATTAATTTAGGCAGAAACGTGTATGTTTAGGAAAGACGGGAGTTACCTGGCTGGGACGAAAACTAAATCTCTATATCTAACTATCTATACGTCACATGTGGCTTATATTATCATTGTTGTAACTTTTAATTTAGCCTTTCAAATGGAATATTTGTGGCTTTGAAAGCTTTTGTGTTTAGAATTAATCTTGTATCCTTCTCCTCACCGAACCCCCCACGAAAGTAAACTTACAGAGCCTTCTGTCTTTTCTATAATTTTGATCATACATTTCTTGAATTCTACTGATAGTTTCAGAGAAGAATCATTGAACAACCTCCATTGTCATGAAGTTCTTCTGTGCCTTAATTTTAAGCCTTCATAACACTGCTACATTATTCTAATTCTATTAGTAAAGATAAATATGTCTTTCAGAATGACGGTGATGTTGGCCTGGTGTTGCATACATACTACACTTGAATATATTTTTGGGGTATGTTTATTGTTACAAACAGGTAAGAGTATAGTATCAATAGTTGGTTCCAAAAACCTATATTCTTTCCAATCCATCAAATAGACCTGGGCATTTGTCAGGTCTCTGTATGTCATTTACTAGCCATGTGGCCTTGGACTGTCTTATTGAACAGTTAAAAATGAATTCCTGTATTATTTCTTATGGTAATCTTGCTAGATGTTTATAAAACGTTTAGCACAGGGAATAGCAAGGAGCTACTCAATCAACAGTAGTCCTACAATAGGTTCTTAGAATAGACCTCTGAAGGAAATTCACAGTCATATTTCAGGTCTAAATTGGTTCATCGTTCATAAAACATGATTGTGATGAGGAGCACATACACATTTATGCAAACGTACGCAGGCTCTCTAATTTCAGAGGAAAATGATAGCCATAACTTCATTCACACTATTTTAATTATATGTAAGATTTTAATGCTTATGACACTATTAAGAAAATCCAAATTCAATACCTACTTCTACAAAGTCTAACCAAGATTTGGAGGTAAATGAGTTGGCTATTCTGGAGATGAGATTTTTTTTTTTATTATTTTGGTTTTTAAAGAGAATTACTTTTCCTCAAGTTTATTGAGAAATAGGGAGATGTGATTTTTATTTATAAGTTTGTATTCCAGATAATGATTACCTGGCTAATTTAACAGTTCTCAGTGTCATTAACAGAATATATGATTTACTGAACAGATGTGTTCTGTGACTTTAGAGGTCTTTTTCTAATCTATAGAATTTTCTTTTTAAGAAGATTGAGCTGGTGAATGTTTGTTCAATAGAATCAGATTATGAGATTTCTGGCATTGTGCCCAATACATGGATATTCCAGGTACAACTGACAAGCAAATATTCACTGGAAGTGTTTGATGTGTGAGTAACTGAAGTGGTATGATGGGAACTGAAAGCCCTGGAATAAATTATTTTTATTGCATCAGGTAGGAACCAGTCAGGAAACAGAGATTATATCATTTATTTTAACAAAGAAGATTTATTTTTTACTATAAACTATTGTTAACCATCTGTTGACAAACTGAAAAGGAAGAAAAGAACACTAAGCTTTCACTTTAGGAAGCAGCCACCTTCCCTAGGGATGAGGGATCCAATGGAGGAAGCTAGAATTATTAAAACTTAGAAGCTTAAGACTGGGGTCCTGAGGAACTGAGACTCAGGCCTCTGAGAGAGGACACTGGCCAGATGGTACTATGTCTGTGAGCTCAGAGGAAGGAGCATGTGGTTTGGATCCAGGCAGGTATCAATTTGTTGTTCTCTTGCCTCTGAAGAGGGGGTGATGAGGCTGATTCTGCAAGTGTTAGGAAATCTAGAGACTGGAAATTTGTTGGGTTGACACTGACAGGCACAGAAATCAAAAAAAAGCAGAAACAGAATCCTTCCTCCTTCTTCTTCAGCTTTCTAGCCTCCCTCTAGTGATCCTGAGGGGCAGAGGCTAACCTGGCAAAGGGACAATGTTATTTGGACCTGAGAGATTGTAGCTTAATGACAGAATCATCATTACCAACGCAATTTTATTTTGAGGATAATTACAGTGTTCCTTTACTAAACATTCAGAGATGAAATAGTAAATAAAAAACAGGAAAAGAAGAAATGATGTGAAATAAAATAGAAAAACTTAAAAGATAAGGGTAGCATTAAGGGATGATTAGAGAATGGAACCTAGAAGTAAATGGAGAATTTATATAACTGAGCCCAAGTAGTAGATACGTCCCAGTGTCTTCCCAGAATAGCTTCCTGCTTTTCGCAAATAGATCTCTTTGTCCTTCATTAGATTTGACGTGGTTTGAGGAGCAGGGATGGGACTGGGCGATGCTATTTCTATGCATATTATAAATTATTCTGAATAGAAATCTTACCTTCGCTCAACCAATCAGAAGAATTTACTACCATAGGCCCAGTTAATCAAGAGATCAGTGTTCTTTTGTTGCCATCATTATTATTTACATTTGGAATCAGAAAAAATATTGAGCTTCAGTTTTTCCCTGTTGGTGAGGAAGATGTGTATATAGATGTTGCCAACAGCCGTGTGTCTATGAATACAGAGGAAGCTAATCGGAGAATTAATCTACTACAGGGAGAGACACAGCCAGGAGAAGAAGTGGCAGCAAATTGGTGGATTAAGTCTCTTCCTTCAGGACCCCTGACACCATCCTGTTTCCTTCTAGTTCCTAAGATTCGGTGACTTAAAAAACAAATCCCACCTTCTGCAGAGTCTAATCTGACTTTGGTTTTTCTCTTGCAAACCAGAGTCCTTACTAGTTACAGGATATCTTCCCTGATTTAAAACCTGAGAACTTCTATTACAAGATCTATTAAACGCACCCTATCCTTTCCACATCTTTTCACTAACTCACATCCTGACATCCTCTTTTATAAGGAGACGAAACGATTTTAAGAATAACCTTGATTTTGCTCCAATTTATAGAAAAAAAAGATCCCTTCACAAATTCTAATATTCTTACTAATTTTTTGTGAGTTATTTAAGATTAAAACTCATGGTATATTAAAACCATGCTTGAGAATTACATTCAAAGTATTAGTGCATTTCTCTTTATTTTGTTTTCTACCTGGAATTCTCTGCTCTTTTTTTCCCTCCACCTGCACTCTGAAACTCAGAACTGACTTTTGAAGCACACATAGAATGTATACATGCAAATACTACTTCTTCCATTCAGTCTTCCTGGAATTCTTCTTCTCAAGGCTAGAATTTATGTCTTCTCACCTCTCACGATATTTAATCATATAAAGTGGGAACTACATCAAAGTTTAGGAAGACACTTATACAAATGACTTATCCTTCCTATAGCACTGCAAGCTTCCAGAGTGTGGATGTGAGTTGGAGACACTGTTAACCTCCATAATTAAAATATGTGCGGTCAGGTAATATTTCCATACAGAATACCTTTGTGCCATATAAATTATCTATTTTTGATTTACCTTGAATATTTTCTAAGCATATATGAACTAGTTTTTTTTATTGGTTTGTTTGGATTTTGTTGTTATTCTTGTCCATGAATCTAGATCAGATAAAGATTATTTTTGTAATTTGAAGGTAAAGACCATACCTCTGTTTTAAGGCTGAATCTGCTATTCTATTCCTCTTTCTCTCCTCTGTCACCACCCTTCTCTATCTCAGCTGTCCCCAAATTCCCCCAGCTGTCGCTAAACTGTTTATTAGTCCTGTCCCCAAGTTGTTTGAAAGGCATTTGAAAGCCTTTAAATAATTGGCAAGAGTTGTTTTTGCTTCTAGACACATTAAATAGCTTCACTGTTATTTTATTATTAAATGATTGATTAACAGCATCCTGAAAGTCATGTTTTAATTACCTATATTCCTCACAATGTTTTACATTGTTAATTTTTTTTTCCCCAACAGTTTAGTAGACCCTTGATGTTCACTGTTTGAACAGTGTAGTTTTGAGTATTCACATCCATCCCTGAAGACACATGATGTGTAGTGATTTGCCATTTTCCTGGTGCTCAAATCTGAAATGTGTGCATTATGATGCTGTAGTTCAAAAAAAGTCCCTTAGCTGGTGAGTGAGCCTAGCTGACTCTAGGTGTGTAGCTCACTACACATCTCCACCCGACTTTGCTGTAGTGACATCTAATGCACAAGTTCAATCTTGCTGAAAATACTTATGTATTATTCAGGAAATACTCACCTTGAAACAAAACAAACTTTCAAGTCAAGAAGAGCCAGGCTCATATTTTTAGTTCTTGTACCCTCTTGTGTCATAGTGAGAAAAGTACTTATCTTCTCTCTTAATTTATGTCCCAACCTATAAAGTACCTCAGAATTTGGCAGAGAAGATTAAATGAGATAATAAATGAATATTAGCACTCTGGCTCTTAGTAGGTCTTTAATAACTAAAAAGAACTATTATTAAATTTTATTTTAGTACTTCGGCCAAGAACTATATTTTTCATTTTCTTTTATTTTATTTAGATCCTCTGATCTTTGATTCTCAATATTTAGCATGGTTATTAGTTGACCTTCTCCAATAGAATAGTTCAAACATTATAAAAGAGGTTAACCTGGAGGTTTTCCCTTTCCTGAAATGAATACACTGTCTCCCGAGAATCTTTAACTGAATTTCAATTGGTTAGTACCCTTTTTCAATTTAACATTTATTGTAAGATTTGGGTTCAATTCAAAACTAAAAATGAACCTATCATTTTTAGTTTAATATCTCATTTTTCAAATATATTTATTTTCATAAAAGTATTTTAATGCTGAAAATGTTTTTTTTTTTTAAAGAACCTTTATTCTTAATCTGTGTTTTTCACTTTGTAAGAAGAAAAGGTATCTGCTCTTTAAAAGAAACATAGGCCCTCGAGTTGTCTGAAGAGATTTTGCTGCATTGAGATTATTTTTCATTGCACACTTTTCTTCCAAATTCAATCCTGCTCTATGACATTGAAACTTTTTTTTAACAGCTTTATTGAGACATAATTGATAAACAAAGAACTGCACATATTTAATTTGCACAATTTGATGAGTTTGGACATATGAAACACCTCTGATACCATCACCACAACCAAGGTAACAGATATATCCAATACTTCCACAAGTTTCCCTATGTCCCTTTGTTTGTTTTTTAAGTTTAATTTAGGTTTAATTGATATACTAAAAATCCCTGCACAATTTGATGAGTTTGGATACATTACATACACCCATGAAATTATCACCACAGTCAACTTAATAGACAGATCCATCACCAACAAAAGTTTCATTGTGTCCCTTTTTTGTGTGTGTGCTAAGAACACTTAACATGAGATCAGCTCTCTTAACAAATGTTTAAGTGCACAATACAGTATTGTTAACTATAGTCACTGTGTTGTAAAGCACATCTCTAGAACTTACTCATCTTGCAAGACTGAAACTTTATACCAATTGAATGACTCCCCATTTTCCCCTCCTTCCAGCCCATAGTAACCATTGTTCTATTCTTAGCTTCTATGAGTTTGGCAATATAAGTGGAATCATGTAGTATCCGTCCTTCTGTGATTGGCCTATCTCACTTAGCATCATGTCCTCCAAGTTCAGCCATGTAGTCACAAATGACAGGATTTCCTTATTCTTAAAGGCTGAATAAAATTCTATTGTACACATATACCACATTTTCTTTATTCATTCATCCATCCACGCACATTTAGGTTGCTTTCATATCTTGCCGATTGTGATTAATTCTGCAATGCACATGGGAATGCAGATATCTCTTTGAGATTCCTGATTTCAGTTCTTTTGGGTATATAACCAGAGGTGGGATGGATCACATGGTAATTCTTTTCCTAATTTATTTGAGGAAGCGCCACACTGTTTTCCATAATGGCTATAGCAATTTCCATTCCTACCAATAGTGTATAGGGTTAAAATTTCTCCACTTCCTCACAAACACTTTTTATCTTTTGTTTTTCTGACAGTAATCATTCTAACAGATGTGAGGTGATATCTCACTGTGGTTTTGCTTTGCATTTTCCTGATGATTAGTGATGTGGAACACTTATTTTCATATACCTATTGGCCATTTGTTGTATGTCTTTGGAGAAATGTCTATTCAAGTCCTTTGCCCATTTGTAATTGGGTTATTTACTTTTTGCTATTGACTTATATGAGTTCCCTTTATATTTTCAATATTAATCCCTTATCAGATATATGGTATATGAATATTTTCTCTCATTCTGTAGGTTGTCTTTTAGCTCTTCGGATTGTTTTCTTTACTGTGCAGACGCTTTTTAGTTTAATGTAGTCCCACTTGCCTAATTTTGCTTTTGTTGCTGGTGCTTTTGGTGTCACATCCAAGAAATCATTGCCAAGTCCAATGTCTTCCAGGTTTTCCCTTATTGTTCCTTCAAGGAGTTTTATAGTTTCAGGCCTTATGTTTAAGTCTTTAATCAATTTTAGTTGATTTTTTGTGAATAGTGTAAGTTAAGGGTCTAATTATATTCTTTTGCCTGTTGATATCCAATTTTCCCAATACTGTTTGCATAATCTTGTCATCCTTGTCAAAAATCAGTTGACTGTATATGCGAAGGTTTATTTCTGGGCTCTCCAATCTGTTTCATTGGTCTATATGTTTGTTTTTATGCCAGTACCATGTTGTTTTGTTTGCAATAGCTTTGTAATATAATTTGAAACCAGGAAGTGTGATGCTTCTAGCTTCGTTCTTCTTCCTCAAGGTTTCTTTGGCTATTCGAAGTCTTTTGTGGTTCCACATGAATTTTAGGATTGTTTTTTCTATTTTGGTAAAAAATATCATTGGTATCATAATAGATATTGCACTGAAACTGTACATTGCTTTTGGTAGTACGAACATTTTAACAATATTATTGTATATTCCAATCCACGAACATGGATGTCTTTCCAGTTATCTATGTCTTCTACATGTCCTTCACCAGTTAGTTGTAATTTTTAGTGTGCAAGTTCTTCACCCCTTTGGTTAAATTTATTCCTAAGTGTTTTATTCTTTTTGATGCTGTTGTAAATGGGATTGTTTTATTTCCATTTTGGATAGTTTGTTTTTGTTGTAAAGAAGAACAACTGATTTCTGTATGTTGATTTTGTATCCTGCAGCTTTACTTAATTTGATTATTAGATATAACGTTTCTTTGGTGGAGTCTTTAGGATGTTCTTCATGTAAGATCATATCATCTGCAAAAAGATAATTTTACATCTATCTTCCCAATTTGGGTGACTTTTGCTTCTTTTTTCTCACCTAATTGCTCTGGTTAGGATTTCCAGGACTATGTTGACTAGAAATGATGACATTGGCCATCTTTGTCTTGTTCCTGATCTTAAAGGAAAAGTTTTCAGTTTTTCATTGTTGAGTATGATGTTAGCTGTAAGCTTGTTATATATGGTCTTTATTTTTGAAATAAATTCCTTTTATACCTAGTTTATTGAGGGTATTTATAATAAAATTGTGTTGAATATTGTCAAATGCTTTTTCTGAATCTATTAAGATGATCATGTAAATTTTATTCTTTGCTCTGTTAATGTGGTGTATCACGTTAATTGATTTGCATATATTGAACCAGCCTTTCAGCCATAGGACACATCTCACTTGGACATGGTGTTGGATCCTTTAAATGTGCTGTTGAATTTAGTTTCTTAATATTTTGTTGAGGATTTTTGTATCTATGTTTATCAGAGATAGTGGCTTATAGTTTTCTTGTAGTTTCTCTGTCTGGTTTCAGTATCAGGGTAATTCGGTTCCACATTTTCTATTTAGTTCTTTATTATTATTTTTTTTTTAATTTTTTTTTAATTTTATTTATTATTTATTTATCTGTTCATGGCTGTGTTGGGTCTTCGTTTCTGTGCGAGGGCTTTCTCTAGTTGCGGCGAGCGGGGACCACTCTTCATCGCATCTTCATCGCAGTGCGCGGGCCTCTCTTGTTGCAGAGCACAGGCTCCAGACGCGCAGGCTCAGTAACTGTGGCTCACGGGCCCAGCTGCTCCATGGTATGTGGGATCCTCCCAGACCAGAGCTCGAACCCGTGTCCCCTGCATTGGCAGGCAGATTCTCAACCACTGCGCCACCAGGGAAGCCCAGTCCTTTATTATTTTTATCTTTTTGTTTAACTTATTTATTTATGTATTGTTTTCCTAATTTCATTTAGTTGTCTATCTGCATTCTCTTATAACTCATTCAGCTTCTTCAAGATGATTATTTTTATTTTCTTTGTCATTTTATAGATCTCTATTTAGATTAAGTTATTGGAGATTTCATTCTTTTGATTATACCATGTTTTCATGATTCTTTATGTTTCTTGTAACATTACACTGATGTCCACACATTTAAAGAAAGAGCCATCTCTCCCAGTTTTTTAGGTATTGGTTTTGACTGAGAGACCTTCACCAGTCAGTCTGCCTGTAGATTCTGGGCCTTTGTTACTGGCTGCCCCGGGAGTCCAGTCTGTTGTTGTTGTTTTCTGGAAACCATAATCTTCTGCTCCATGTGATGACTCACTGTGTCAGTTTCTTCAGAGCTGCGTGTTGCTAGCCCCTCAAGCAACATACTGAAAGTCTGGGGCTACTGAAACTACACTCCACTTCTCCCTCCCTTTTGGATAAGAAGCCTCAGTTCTGCACTGTCTCCAATACTCGCAGAGCTAAGTCAGCTGAGGAAGCGCCCTTCCTCCAGCTGCTGCAGGCAACCAAACTATGGTGGTTCTTTCAGTTCTCTGTGTGCAATGAGACAGAAGCCTGCCCTCCGGGAGTCCTCTGAAATCCCTAGGACACTGGACATTCACTCCATTCTCTCTCCTCACCCTCCCTTGGGAGTAGTCGAGATCTTTCTTGGTGCTGAGTTTTAATGGCTTGGAGGAGGGCCTGACATAGGTAATGATAATTTGCTTTCTTACCCATTTCAGCGCAGCTTGATTTTGTTCTTGTGCTCATCTGGGACACTACAACTTCTTAACTGGAATATGAACTGCTTGTAAGGTATTTTATTCCTTACATTATTACATCAGTGTTTCTGTGGGAGAACAAGGCCTGGGACTTCCTATTCCTCCATCTCGCTTAAGTCACTCTGTATGACAATGAAATTTACAGTCTGTGCCTAACCACTCTTTTGGGAAAGGTGAATCAACCCCAAAGAAGAGGAAAAGTGTTTGGAAGCATTGAGAACCATCTTTTTGAGGCATATTTGTATTTTATATTGCATGCCGATAGCCCAAATTTTAAATTGTATGTCATTTCTTGGTTTGTGCAATTGCCAGGTGCCTTTCCTAAGAAATAGGATCGCCAAATCTTCCTTTAGGCAGATCTGTTACTGAGGAGATTTAGGTTACTTAAGGTAAAGCAAAAGAAGACTCTAAGTAAAATATCTGTTATGAGGTTGAGCCATCATATATCATGACATTTGCCTGTAGAATAATGGATAAGACCTCAAAAATAGAATGTTATTATAGCCTTCATCAACTTTGTTTTTCTCTTCTCTTAGTCCACAAAAATTGCCTGCTGGCTAGTCTACTTGCCTCTAGCTTTGACCTAGTTACATGAATATTACCTACAGGACATCTAGCATGTAATTTCTGAAAAACAACTATAACCATGTCCTCCTTTTTTTTTTTTTTTTTTTTTAATATATGATTCAGTGCTATGTGATTCCCAATGGGAGACAGTCTGTCCTGCAACATGGGTCTACAATGTTTCCCCAGTGTCTGGTCTCTACTTATCTATCCATCTCCCTAGTTTTATCTCCTACCACTTCAATATTACTCTAAAAATATAAAAAAGTTAGAGCTCCAGAATCCTCCTGCTGCCCACTCTGCCTGGAAGTTCTATCCCCTATATATCTGTTACCTTACTTTTCCGCTGTTTGCATCTTAACTCCTGCTCTTGCAGTAAAAATCATTTAGGCCTCACTTCTTCCAGAGAGTCTTCTCTGAATCTCCCAAGACGAACTGAGTGTTTACCATTGATGTTTGACATAACATGGAAACTTCTAACTATGGTAAATATTGTGTATTTGTCTGTTTTAGTTTGTTTGTTTACTCTGGACAATATGCTTCTTGAAAAAATTAATTGTTTTACATTTAAGTTTGTTTTCCTGCCCCCATCGCAATGCTTATATCCTAACAGTCATTTAATAAATGCTTGCTTAAGGATTGTGTCTGGTAGGAAAATGATTAAGACTCAAAATCGGCTTTCAAGTCCTGTTTATTCTATCTGACAAATAGGCTACCCCAGTATTACTTTTACCTCTTTATTAGATTAATAACATAGCCTCCTAATTGATCTACCTATTTCTCTCCATTTGTCTCTGGCTCATTATAGCTATCACTGCAGATCAATCTCTAAAATCACAAGTAAAAAGGCACTAAGTGATCAACGTTCTCTACGTTGGGCTAAAGCTGTAGAGAATCACTTTCAGATATTTTAAATGAAATAAAAGAATAAAGCACTGATTCCTTACGTGATTTTCAAGATACTCCATGGTGTTATCTCAACTTTTCTGAACATATTCCCTCAGTCTCCAACTTTTATGCTTTCATTTGGATTTTCCCTTGACCTGAAATCTCTGTCTACACGCTTATCTATTAGGCGCAATGGGACAAATTTTGAAATGGAAATTCTAAATGAAGATATCAGTATTTGTGTAGCTAGAAAAATGAGATTTCATTTGTCAGCAGAGAGAATTCTCAACTGAGAGTATGTCTGGTGACATAGAGTATGTCACCTGATTGCCTAGGACAACTCTCCTGATTTGCCTAGGACTTTCCTGCTTTTAGCTTTGGAAGGCCCATGTCCTAGGAACCTCCTCAGTTCCAGGAAAGCTTATGGTCGGTCCCTCTACAGCCAGCTGATATAGACATTCTTATAGATCATTGAGTGACCTTAATATAGAATTTGAAGATGTGTCAGATAGTGAAGAGTAGAATGACATAACTAGGGAAAGACTGAAGTTATAATGATCACGTAGTAAGGTGTTGTACAAATCCAGTCCCAAACAGTGAAGCCATTCCACAGGTAGAATATGAATAGGGACTTCTGTTCAATAGTCAACAGAATTTGATGACTCACTAAACAAAGGGATTGAAGAAGAGGAACTACAACCCTGGTAAGTTAGCTAAGAATCTCATTAAGAAATAAGAACTGTCATCAAACTCTTGTTTCTTGTTGAAGTTGAGCAGCCAACTAACTCCAGGACATTGAGGCAATAAATATTATTCAAAAGAAAATTGTGGAAAAATGACATTTAAATGCGTTACTGAAATTAACGTATCATTATATCTTGAGGTAAAAAGAGACTGTATCAATTTTAGAGCTGTAGTAGAGAACACGCAACGAACACATCTGAAGAATGTGCCAAAATAAAATGCTGAGCCAGAGGGAGCCAGAAGAGAAGTGGCATAGCTAGAGAAAATGTGCTCTGAATCCTACCTTTCTGTCCCAACAAATAATTACAGTAATAAAGTAATAATAAATGTTCAATAAAAACAGTTGTTAAGCAGGTCAAGCAGTGTGCTGAGCACACTTAAGTTATTTTACTTAAACCTCAAAAATCTCTTGGAGTTAAGTATCTACTTGAGATTATATTTGGGATATTTCCATTTGGGAAGATAGGAAAGGAACAAAAGGGACAGGGATCTTGGGACAGAATGAGATGCAAGACTTCCTTGCTTCAAGGTGCACAGGTCTCACCTCAACCACAGTAGAATCAGAGATGCAAGTCAGTTACTAAGAAAAAAACCCGAGATTAGGAGGCAGCCATGGCAGAGACAGATGGGCTATTATCTCCTTAAGTTTCAACTATGGAAAGTGACTTAGAGAAACCAAGTGTATCAGCAATGATGTCTGGGAATAACTTAACAGACAAAATAATAATTTTTGAACACTGAATTGGATTTCAAAATGTTACACTTTAAACAATATCTCAAGGAATTTTGTTCTTATACATTAATTTTGAGTGTATTTGGATTGTCCTACCTCACCTAAATTTTGCATTAAAGGGCTGGAACAGTAAAGACTTATAGTCAAACCAGTAACAGTTTAATAGTCAATAACGTAGTTTGATTTTTCATCAAAAGACTATACAGTTTTTTTTGAGGAAACTCTGATAAGGAGTTGGGCTGAAATGTTACTACTGAAATATAACTATAGAGACAAAGACATTTTCCTTTGAGTAAGTGCATACTGGATGTGTAGAGAAAGGTTAAGAGAGAATACAGCACTGTGTATTTAGGAAACTTCATGCCTTGAGAAGGTTAATAAGATGTAGCTCATTTATACATTTCCTTTTTTTTCAACCAAGGGAAAATCACTTATCAACATGGTTTCTAAGTCACTTCCAATATCTGTCACTAGGGCTACATCTTTCCATCATTTATGTGTAACTTTTTTATCTCATACAATACAACTGAGGCTGAGAAGTAGTTTTCACAGAAGACCTAAAAATAATTTGACATTTTAAGTCTTGAGAATAAAAAATAAATATGCTTATTCTATGAATGAGAAGACTAAAGCTAAAATCAGAGGACACTTCTCAATTAAAAACAAATCATTTTTAACAAATATTTATAGAGTAACTCTTATGTTCCAGGCATCGGATATAAAGCAGTGAGCAGTGTAGATGTCGCAGTAGCCCTCAAGATGCTTACTGCCTGTATCACTTAATTATGGTCACAATAATGCTGTATAACATACAAATACAACCATCAAATCTCAGCAGCACATGACGGTATGCATTTATTTCGCACACCTATTTGGGGATTGGCTGGAAGTTTGCTGATGTAAGTGAGGTTCAGCTGAGAGGCTCTGCTAGTCTTGAATGGACTATCTCACACATCTCAACTGACTGATTTTCAAGTTTGCTGATTCTTTTTTTCTTTGCTTGCTCAAATAGGCTGAGCTCCTCCAGTGAAGTTTTCATTACAGTTGTACTTATCAACTCCATAATTTCTTTTCAGTTCCTTTTTAAAACAGTTATTTTTCTTTTTATCAATCTATTTGTTGATACATTGTTCTAAAACTTTCTTTTACTTCTTTAGATATGATTTCCTCTAGTGCTTTGAATATATTTAGAATAAGTGATTTAAAGTCTTGGTGCTGATGATATTCTGCTATCGAGGAGGAATGATATGATGGAAATAGAACTGCACTTGAAGGGATCAAAGCCCAAATCAAACATTTCACTGCTACCTCCTTTTGGGTAAGTTGTTTCACTTCCTGGTGAACTTTATTTCCTTACCCATAGAATGGAGACAATTATACAGGGTTATTGTGAAGCACAAACAAATTATTCTGTGTGTAAAACTTTTATAAATGGTTAAAGCATTATGCAAGAACAAAAGACTCTTATTATGCTGTAAACCTGAGTGTGATATTCTCCTGCTGGCTTTATTGACCAAAAATTTTGTGGCTTGACTGTATGTAAAGAGAACTAGGGAAAGATTTTACTAACAGTTTTTAGCACCAACACACCAAGTTCAGAATCATAGCCTAGACAGACTGCTACAATCTCATAAAAAGATACAGGATTGCAGGGATGTGAGGGTGGTCCTTTTTTTTTTTTTTAAATTTATTTTATTTATTTATTTGGCTGTGTTGGGTCTTCATTTCTGTGTGAGGGCTTTCTCTAGTTGCAGAGAGTGGGGGCCACTCTTCATCGCGGTGCGCGGGCCTCTCACTGTCGCGGCCTCTCTTGTTGGGGAGCACAGGCTCCAGATGCGCAGGCTCAGTAGTTGTGGCTCACAGGCCCAGTTACTCCGCGGCATGTGGGATCCTCCCAGACCAGGGCTCGAACCCGTGTCCCCTGCATTGGCAGGCAGATTCTCAACCACTGCGCCACCAGGGAAGCCCCGAGGGTGGTCCTTTTTGATGCAGTAATTCGCAAGGGCATGCTGAGCATGCATATAGGATTTAGGGATACAGCAATTTACCTCCGGATTACTGCATAACCTGGACAGCGTCTTTGATTTATCATCATTATTACATTATAATCATTTTCTAGCTTTAAAAAAATCATAATGGTGAATAATAAATGTTAAAACACTATGTGTAATTACTATTTATTAATATTATTTATAATTATAATTTATAGGTACTATTTATTACATCTACACGTTTCTTTATAGATTTTTACTATTAAAACATAATACTATAATCACTGTTAGTATTTACTTTTTGTAATTACTATAAAATAACAATTAATATTTTCATTTCTTAAGTATTATGTATCTGCCAGATCCTCTAATAAACAGATAATCCTTGTAACAACCCAGTTAGATATCAATTCATACCTGCAATAAACAGATTTTAAAAGTGGAGATGTAAGAAGTTTAAGGAGTACATACAGTAAACAACCAAGCTAAAACTGAATCTGGGTTGTCTGACTGCTAAGTACGTGCTCTTGAAACAGCAAGACAAGAGCTGTTTCTCTCTCTCTGATTATATTTAAACCAAATCCCCTTGAAGTGATATAATACTAATTTTAACAGAATATTATTTTCAATAGTTAACATTTGAAGTTGATCCCTATAATTTATGGGACACTTTGACATATAGCCCCGGGGAAATACTGATGTAGTGAAATAAAATCAACTGGGAATATATTTGAATATTCCTGATGATGTTTCCACTTAAGCTCTCTATTAGTTGGTAAAGGATTTCTCAAGGGATCCCTGACCCTACTTAGTGTTCTTCAGATTGCACAGGGAAAAAAAAAAAAAAAAGAGCATCTCCCTCCCCTGACACATAGAGCCAAAATATATAGCCACATTTCTCTGTGGGTTTAAAGGAAACAAAGAAATTCAGGTGCTGAAATGTTGGTTTCACAGGGATCAGTTTAGGCACAGAGTGTATTTTGTCACTTTCATTTCACTGCACCAACACACAAACACGCATGCCTGTGCACACGTCATATTTGGAATCAATCAACCTCTTGATAGCACTCAGGGATTTAGGTCTTTTCCCTGACTCTTATTTTGAACTTTAGTAAAAAACATGCAACATAAAATTTACCATCTTAACCACTTTAAGTCTACAATTCAGTACATTAAATACATTCACAGTAGTGTGCAAAAAGATCTCCAGAGCATTTTCATCTTGCAAAATTGAAACCCTGTATTTATCAAACAACTACTCCCCGTTTCCCACTCCCCCTAGCCCTTGGTAACCATCATTCTACTTTCTGTTTCTACAATTCTGACCACTTTAAATACCTCATGTAAGTGGAGTCATACAGTGTTTTTCTTTTTGTGACTGACATTTCACTTAGCATAATGGGCTTAAAGTTCATCCATGTGAGGTCCTGTGACAGAATTTCCTTCTTTTTTTAAGGCTAATGCTACATTGTATGAATATATCACATTCTGTTTACCCATCCATCCATCAATGGACAACTCAGTTGCTCTCACTTTTTGGCTATTGTGAATAATACTGCTAAGAACATGGGTGTGCAAATATCTATGATACACTGCCTTCAATTATTTTGAATATATACAGAAGTGGGATTGCTGGATCATATGGTAGTTCTATTTTTAATTTTTTGAGGAATCTCCATACTTTTTCCCACAGTGGCTGTACCAATTTGTATTCCCACCCATAGTGTACAAGGGTTCCCGTGTGTGTGCTTGTAAAGAATGTGTATGCTGCTGCTGTTGGATTAAGTGTCCCATATTGTCTGTTAGATCCATTTGGTCTCAACTATGTTCAAGTCCAATGTTTCCTTGTTGGTTTTCTGTTTGGATGGTCTATCCATTGCTGAAAGTGAGGTACTGAAGTCCACTACTATTATTGCATTGTTGTCTATTTCTCCCTTCAGAACCTATTAGAATTTGCTTAACATATTTAGGTGCTCTGATGTTGGGTAGTTATATATTTACAATTGTTATATCTACTTGATGAATTGATTCTTTTTATCATTATATAATGACCTTCTTTGTCTCTTGTTACTGATTTTGGCTTAAAGTCTATTTTGTCTGATATAATTATAGCTACCTCAATTTCTTTTGGATTCCACTTGCATGAAATATCACTTACCATCTCTTCACATAAATTTATTTACAATTTCTTGATAGTTCAGATTTTCTTATATCTCACTGCCTTTGAACCTGATTTACCTTTTTTCCTGAATGCTCATTCTCTTCCTATATTCTCCTGTGATTATATTTGAGTCAGATTTAATGTATGCCAAAGGTAGGCTCAGTGCTTCCATAGCTTCTTTTTTTTTTTTTTTTAGATTAAGGATAAGCCTCAAAACATGCTAGGTTCTACTGACAGTAGCATCTTTTCCCACATTCTGGCCTAGGATTTATCACTAAACGCTCTTATTATTTCTTTAGACATTAATTTCCAGACCTCTGACTGATTAAGGTGAGGAAAAAATCCATGCTTACTTTTATAACTCTATCGTCTATGAGAATGTGAGTTGACTGAGAGAGAATCATACACTAACACAGCATTAAATCTTGCATTCTCAGAGTTGAGAAGTTCCTCGAGCCAGATGGATGTCACCTGTTTAAGCTAAGCTGAGATTGTGAGCAAATATTGCCCAATGTTTTGCCAATTTAAGATTATTAAATTGCTGTGGATTTCCACAGTCAAGACTACACCAGTTACGATTTCATACATAACAAAAAGCTATTTGGTTATTATTCCTCCTAGCTACTCTGATGATGGGATATATTTGCCATGTATAGTGCACTTTTTTTTTATTGTGGGAAAGGAATATTTATTAAGGAAAATTAATAAGAATTATAAGAATTCAGGTTTATAAACATCAGTGTTCCCTAAGTTCTGTAGGTTTGAGTGAGCCTCCCTAAGTCTGATGAACTCTCAATTGTCTGACCAAGCCCTTGTCAAGCTGAATTTGGGGTGCAGAACAGAGCTTGGATCATGGACTACCAATCAAGGTAGTTTGTCTTCTGGGATGGGCTTAACTGTGTGGTCAGCTGGCATCATTTCTGAGCCATGAGGGAGAATTCCTGCCTTTCCACACCAAATCAAATCAACTATTGGTGACTACCTGTAATAAAAATAAAATCTTAACTTCTTTAGTTTAAACTTAATTAATTCTCCTGTTGTCTTTGTAAGATAAAACACTGGGATAGACAAAAATTATTTTTTTCTTTTATATACAGAAATATATAATATTCCCCTTTCTCTCTATAGATAGATATAGATATAGAGACATATACTACACATGTCACACAGCACCATTTTGATATTAACTTTCAAGATCTCTTTGCTAAAGAAAAGCCTAGAAAGTTGTGGCTGAGTCAGTGGGCTCTATCAACATGACATCTTTGACCAGTGATTTCTAGAACAGTTCTGATTCCTGTTTCACATTTCTTTTTGTGTCTAAGTCATTTGTTTTCTCTACAATATACAACTTATGCAGTTACTATAGGGATATTTCAATCTCTGCAACTATAGACATTCAATGTTTATAAATTTAAATGGGAAGTTTTTTAATTGAAGTATAGTTGATTTAAAACGTTGTGTTAGTTTCAGATGTGCAGAAAAGTGATTCAGATATATATATATATGCATATATATATTCAGATTATTTTCCCTTACAGGTTATTACAAAACATTGAGTATAGTTCTCTGTGCTATACAATAGGTCCTTGTTGGTTATCTATTTTATGTATAGTATATGTTAATCTCAACCTCCTAATTTACTCCCCTACCCCTTTCCCCTTTGGTAACCATAAATTTGTTTTCTATGCCTGTGTGTCTATTTCTGTTTTGTATATAAGTTCATTTGTATCATTTTTTTTTAGATTCCACCTATCACGAAGTTTTCAATGGCACTCACTCAGCCTGTTGCAAACTGGTTACCACAAATAGCTATGCTGAGCTGACTTCCCCATGTTGGTCTAGAAAATGTCTGTTTCAAGTTATGTCACCCTGTGCTTGAGTTCACAGTGTTCCGAGAACCCTCTGACGCTGAAGTGGCCGCTGACTGCAACAAGAATGACTTCCGAGTTGTGTGAGACCTAAAAAAGGCTCCCCAACTGAACAGAAGATGTTGACATTTATGTTCTTCCTGCACTGCAATATCAAGCATGCCGTGTGGTGCTAGGACCCTGTGGCTTTGTTGGACAGTCATTTTGTGCTTTCCTCTCTGTAGCAGACCCATTCTAGAGTGCTGTTTAACTTTTCTTTGGCTTATAAATGCCCAACCAAATGGAAGGATGGATGGATGAATTATTCCAGACATGAGCTGACAATATTTGCTTATATGTTCATCCACTGCTTTATTATCGAGCTTCACCATGAAAATATGTGTAATCTTTCAGATTTCAAATAAGCCCCCCTTTTTTCTCCAAATTACATGTTATGGTAAAGGGTTTCATCATCTTCAAATAAGATATGCCAATCACCAGACAACAATTGTAAGTAGAAATTCACATTAAAATGACAAACATCTGTATTAATGAAAGAGAACTAGAATCTTAGAAAAACAGAGCACCAAGGACATCAAAGATTAATCTCCAGTAATTTAGTGCTGAAATAACTGAAGGATAATATCACTATTGACTGAACTATATAATGTCCTTAGCAAAAAGCTTGTCAGGACTAACATAATCAAATACAAAATTGATACAGGGAATCGTGACCCTACATCTCAAACACCACACTGAGCCTTTCCCACCCAGAGGAAGGTAATTAATTAATTTCAGCTGGAGAATGTCTGCCTGTCTGTAATTAACAACATGTGTACCTACCACACTCTCATCCTCCAACTGTGTTAAGGATGTGCAGAGTGATTAGTGAAGCCAGGTTGTCAACACGCCTCCTGGCTGTTCCTTCTTCCACCTCAAACTCACTCAGCCTCCCACCATCACCCCACATTCCTTACCACGTTCTCAGTGGGATTATCTTTTTAATCAACTAAAGCACAAATGATCTATTTTCTTCATTTTCTTAAAAAGACGGTTTTATTCTAAGTTCACATCTTGAGTTGTAAACGAAACCTCAGAGTAAGTTTTATTTTGGTTTATTACTACAGAACCTGTCAAAATGCTCGTAAAATGCATATTCCATGTATTTTGTCATGGTTAATTTTTTGAAACTTGTGAAGTATTTGAGAAATGATATTTATAGGTACATAGTAAAGATGCTACATGCTTGCTTTCTTCAAGATTTTTGGCCTGGCATCTCTACAATGTAGACAGCTCAATAAAATAATCAAGTAAGTGGAAAAATCAAAGTGTGGCACATACGAAATAGCATAAGATTGGCATTAAATCAGAACTTTTAACTGGCTTTGTTACTTCTCCGCAGTGTGCCCTTGGGACTATTAGTTAGCTTTTCCTTAATTTCCTTGTTTCTTCCATGAAGAGAAGATATAGATTGCTAACAATATGGTGAACACACCATTATAGACATATTTAAGTATGTCTCTTAAATATAAATATTTATGAATGGACACTTCACCGAAGAGGATATACACATGGCAAGTAAGCACACAAAAATATGTTCAGTATTATGAGCCATGAGGAAAATGCAAATTAAACCCATGATGGGACAGCACTACATACTTATTAGGACAGCTGAAATAAAAAATCAGTGACAATACCAAATGCTAGAAAAGATGCAGAGAAAATGGATCTCTCACACATTGTGGATGGAAATGTAAAATGGTACAGCCATTCTGAAAAACAGTTTCACATTTTAAAAAAGGAACAAACGTGTACTTAACTTATATCCTAGCAATTGCACTCCTGGGCATCTATCCAGAGAAATAAACTTTTGTCAACACAAAAACATGCACATCCATGCTCAGGGCAGCTTTTCTATAATAGCCAAACACTGGAAACAACCCACATGTCCTTCAAAGGGTGAACAGCTTAATGACCTGGGCCATATCCATTCCATGGACTACTATTCAGGAATAAAAAGGTACAAACTCTCAATACACACAGCATGGATGGATTGCAAGGGAGTTATGCTGAGTGAAGGTGGCCAACACCAAAAAGTTACATATTATATGATTCCATAGAATATTCTTGAAATGACAAAATTATAGAAATAGATTAGTAGTTTTCAGAGATTAAGGAAAAGAGAAGGTGAAGGGGATGGGAGTGGATATAAAGGTGTACCATGGGGGATCTTTGTAGTGATAGAACAGTATCTTGATTGTGATGGTGGTTACATAAATAAATGTATGTGTGTCTTAAAATTGTATAGAAGGACTTCTCTGGTGGCGCAGTGGTTAAGTTCTGCGTGCCAATGCAGGGGACATGGATTCAATCCCTGGTCCGGGAAGATCCCACATGCTGAGGAGCAACTAAGCCCGTGTGCCACAACTACTGAGCCTGCGCTCTAGAGCCCGTGAGCCACAACTACTGAGCCCGCATGCCACAACTACTGAAGCCCACGTAACTAGAACCCATGCTCTGCAACAAGAGAAGCCACCACAATGAGAAGCCCATGCACCGCAGTGAAGAATAGCCCCTGCTCGCCACAACTAGAGAAAGCCCATGCATAGCAACGAAGACCCAACGCAGCCAAGAAAAAAAAATTGTATAGAAACACGTACACACACACCCCTGTACACAAATGAGTACATGTAAAACCAATGAAACCAGAATAAGCTCTGTAGATTTTACCCATGTCAAATTCCTGATTATGCTATTATACTGTAGTATTGTAATGTTACCATTGAGAGAAAATGGGTGAAACATGGGGCCTTTCTGTACAATTTGCAACTTTCTGTGAATATATAATTATTTCTATATAAAAGTTAAAATTACATAGATATTTAAAGCACACGGCATAGAGCATGTAACACAGAAGTAGCCCAATAACTGTGGCTATTGGTGATATCACTAGAAGACATGGATTCAAGATCCAGATTACAATTCATTGATTTTGTCACAAAGAAAATTAACTTAACTTCCACTTTTTCATGTATACAATATACAATGATAACAGCAATATTTTCTCTGCCTGTTTCAGTGAGTTTTTGTGAAGATCAAATTGGATATCTCCTAAAATATATTTTGCTTTTAAACTGCTTTATCCAACAATAAAAATATTAGGGATTAGTAATTGTTTATTCTGCCTCAATAAAACAAAGTGGCTGCATTCACTTTTCAAACAGTTTTCTTAATAAACTACTATGTTAAGCTGATAAAAGAGAAATAAACACGTGTGTATCTATATACATATATATAGAGAGAGAGAGAGAGAGAGAGAGAGTTTTATAAAAGAGGTTGTGAAACTCGATTTTTTTAATCTTATTTTCAAAAGGCTTTCTTAATCTGTTTGTGGGATTGCAAAATGACAATATAAAATGCCCTAAATAGGACATCATAAGCAAAAAACAAGGTGAATTTTGTTCTTGTATGACCTCTCCTCCCTGGAATTCATTCCCATTATCATGAATACACATACACCCACCCACCCCCACATACACACACGTGATATATATATATATTAAAAGCATATATATTGAGATTAAAAAGAGACATCATTTATTTAGAAACTGTTGAGTAACCATTTATATGCTTTCATTTATTAATAAAAATCTCATTTGTATTTAACAGAGTTTTCTTCTTCTTAATTGCGTACTACATATAAGTTAATCTTTGGTCAATTTGTGATTCATCAGAAATTCCACTCCTGGGTATATATCCAAAAAAACCCCACAAACACACTAATTCGAGAAGATACATGCACCCCCATGTTCATAGCAGCATCACTTACAACTGCTAAGATATGGAAGCAACCTAAGCATCCATCCATATATAATGGAATACTACTCAGCAATAAAAAAGGAATGAAATTTTGCCATTTGTAGCAGCATGGATGCACTTGGAGGGCTTTATACTAAGTGAAATAAGTCAGACAAAGAAAGACAAATACTGTATAATGTCACTTATATGTGGAATCTAAAAATTATAACAAACTAGTGAGTACAACAAAAAAAGAAGTGGACTCACAGATATAGAGAACAAACTGGTGGTTACCAGTGGGGAGAGGGGAGGAGGGGCAATATAGGGGTGGGGGAGTGGGAGGTACAAACTACTGGGTATAAGACAGGCTCAAGGATGTATTGTACAACACGGGGAATATAGCCATTATTTTATAATAACTGTAAATGGAAAGTAACCTTTAACAACTGTATAAAAAATAAAAAGAAATTAAATTTTTTTAAATTTTAATAAATTGGTAAAAAATAAAAATAATTTCTGATTACCTACTACATTCTAGGGCTATGATTGTATCGTATATTCTGTATAGTATTTGCCAGTATAGAATATGCAATTATTTTTGAAATACGTTTCCCTAACGTTTATTGAAAAAGCACAAGTGATATACTTTATTAGAGAATTAAGAACAGGTACCAACAGACACGTGGAAGGAACATTTGGCTCTGACCTTACGGTTTAGCGAAAACTTCTTAGAGGAAGTGGCATCTAAACTGAGAACTAAAATAACTGGCAGGAGACAATAAAAAGAGGCATGGGAAAATATTACAAATCGTTAAGTCATTCCTATGGAGATGACTAGTGGAATCTAGGTGCCTTACCAAAGTGATGTGTTGTGCAGAGGAACAGAATAATAAAAAAAGAAGGGTCTAGTTTTACCTTGCTTTACCAAATGCACCCCCTCCAGGACAGGTCAAGAAATTGATGCAGTGGCTGAAATATTGGGACAAAGACAAGTAAGTTTTGTAATCAGCCTAGAAGAAGGCAAGAATTCAGAGGAACAGACAAAAGAGATTATTGTTGGTAAACTCTAGAGATGAGACTGCAAAGCTTACAGCAAGGTCATTTACTAATTTCTGGTGTTCATTACTATGGGCATACTAGCTTCTTTTAAAGGGCCTGGGGCTGGACTAGGAAATGTTTGTTTGTTTGTTTTTCTTAATTTACTTACTTTTCTTTCACTTCCAAAAATGAAGTCGTATTGGCACTATTGTTTAGAGGTAGTCACATTTCAAAAGGAAGAGTACATGTATGTATTTGTTGTCATAACATTCCTAATACCAGTTTTCTTAAAGCCAGAAAAATTACAGAGTCCTTCACGCGGCATCACCACAACCTCAACAAACTATTTATTGTTGACATAGTCTTTATTCTGGAGGAACTTTGAGGAAACTACTGGATGAATAAAAATGCTTAGCTTTGTAAATGAACATGATTATCCATAAGATGGTATATATTGTGCTAATTTATTAGCAAATAATCATTTACTTGGTTGCAGGTGAGCCGAAGAAAAGTTGGGGTTGTCATCGGAAGACGAGGCATAAAGGGAAAAAGATAAGTAAAAACATTATTTTGTCATATTGAAGTATGAAACTTTTGGTAGTAGGAACTTCTTTTATTGCTCTCCATTATTCTGACTGTAATATTAATTCAGAGAGCAACTATGTTGGCAAAACATTTTTCTATAAAAATATCCATTCAGAATATAGCAAAACAGAAATAGACACACAGATACACAGAACAAACTAGTGGTTACCAGTGGGGAGAAGGAAAGGAGGAGGGCAAATAGGGGTAGGGGATTAAGAGGTACAAACTACGTGTATAAAATAAATAAGCTACAGGGATATATTATACACTACAAGGAAGAGAGCCAATATTTTATAATAACTTTAAATGGAGTATAATCTATAAAAATATTGAATCACTGAGTTGTACACCTGAAACTAATGTAATATTGTAAATCAACTCTACTTCAAAAAATCCATTCATACATTATCAATCGAAGCAGTTCCCTTAGGAAGAACTTGCCTCAAACGCACCATTATTTAATTAAATAGAACTTGTTCAAAATAGTTGTATCTTGAACTGAGATTTTCTTGTAAGTTGTCCATACCAACCCAAGACTTAGTTCTTCCTAAACTTATAGATCTTCACATTTTTGTGCACTCTGCTGGGATATAAACCAAAAATGTCTCTGATTTCAGGGTCTTTATTTTCTTCTTTTCTTTAGAGAATAAAGACAGAATTTCCCACTCCAGCAAGATGGCAGACTAAGAAATCTTTAACACAGTTTTACTACAAGCAGGTTGAAATGCTGGATAAACGAGTTGAAAAATATTTTAAATAAACAACTAAGCTCACAAAATGGAGGTAACCTCCCCCAAGTTGACAGACACAATAAGATGATTAAAAACCCAGAGATGAAGTACTTGAGGTGACCTGGTGCTGCAGGTGTGTGTGTGTCTCCCCAGTGGGGAGGGAGATGGAGTGAGGAGTGAGTGGTTAGTCTTGGTGCCATAAAGGCTTGAGGTTTCAGGTCAAGTTAGCCTTAAATCATACCTTAAGTCATGAGAAATGAAGGCAGCATTATTTTTTTAAAAGCCAAATTTTTAAAGAGCAAAATAGAACTTCAGGAAATGAATATCTCTATATCATATGAAAAACTGAACACAGAAGTTTATAGCATAAGCAACATAGTTGAAGAATTACATGAACATGAGATCATTAGGAAGACTTCATCCAGAATTCAGCCGAGATAAAAGAGAGAATATTTGAAAGAGGTTTACAGACATGAAGAGTCAGATACCAAATACATACATATAAAATAAGAATTCCAGAAGGAGAAAAGAGAAGGGAAAGAAGCAATATTAAAAAGTAATTTAATAGGTAGGGTTCAGAATGTCCACAAATGCTTTGACACTCCTCCCATTATGAGGTGGAGTCCCTTTATCTTCCTACTGAATATAGATTAGCCTGTGACTGCTTTGAGCAATGGAGTATAGTGAAGCCAGTTTTGTACTTAGCCTTTAGATGACTAGCCACTTTCCTTTGCTGGCTGGGAGCACTGAGCTGCCATATAAGAAGTCTAAGTACTGGGCTGAACAGACCATATGAAGGGACTTTGAGATTATATGGAGAAGGTGAGTGGCCTGGCAGAAGCCAGCCTTCAAATCATCTCTGCCAAGCACTAGCCTGCTTATACCCTCCAAATCAGACCATTCACCAGCTGACTATCACTGAGTTCCCTCTCTATGGCATGTGGAGCAGAAATATCACCCTGCTGAGCCCTGTAGGAAATCAGGAAGCACAAAATCAGGAGATATCTTTAAATGTTTATGGTTTAGAGCTGTTACATCTTGAGGCAGTTTTTTTTTAAGGCAGCAATAGATATCTGGAACAGAAATAATGGCTGAGAATTTTCCAAAATGAACAAAATATGGAATCCTTAGATTGAAGAATCACAACAAGTCCCAAACAAGAGAAATAAAATTAATCCCTTCCTAGACTCACTGTTGAAGACAGCAGAACACGAGCAAAGTGAGGTCTTTAATAAAGCAAAAAGATAGATTATATACAAATAAACAATTCTAAGACTGAAAACAGATTCCTTAATAGAAACAAAAGAGATGAGAATATAATGGAATGACACTGTCCAAGTGATATAACTGTTAACCTAGAATTCTACAATACATCCTGCCAAATAATCATTCAAGATTAAGAGCAGAATCAAGACAATTTCTGTCCTCAAAGATTGAGAATATTTTCACTGAAAAAGCATCTCTAAATGAACTCCTAAAGGATATGTTTCAGTGTAAAGGAAACTAAACTCAGAAGGAAATATGGGTGCATGAAACAACAAAGAAAACAAATAGCAATAAATATCTACCTGTGGGAAAAAAACAAAAAGTGACAAGTAAAACTAAACATCTTTTTATATGTTTCCCGAGGTCACCATTAGCAGATGAGCATTTATGCATGATAACTATTAGCATTGTTATTTTTTCCTGACACTTTCTGCTTGACAGAAATCATACTTTATCTCATGTACACTTCTCAGCAATTCAAAGATGAAGTATGAATAAAATTCTTCATATAACACAGAAGAAGAAAATAGGCATTAAATAAATAACTCATCAGAATTTGAACAGCTAGTAAATTGTAGAGATGGAGTTTGAACTGATCCAGTGATTGCAGATAGTGAGCAGATTCTCTCAACTATATAACCTCTTGTGTATTCTTTTAGGCCCTTTTTTTTTTCATTGAGTGTGTTTCTTTTAAGCAACTTACATGCCTTATCTCTACTGTTTCCCTTTTCTCACTCCCAATAACCCCCCACTTTTCCTTTTCCACCAAACACCACTGATAACATACCAAAAATTGTTCATTCTGAAAAACCAGAACTGCCAGTCACTGAAACTACTTTTCCATGACAAACAATGATTGTGAAAAAGTTAATTATAAATGACCCTGCATGTGAATCCTGAATACAGAGCATAACCGTCTCTATCTGAAGGATGGAGATGTTTGTTCTTATGTACCTAGCAAGGGAAGATTGCTACTCTCATTTTAAAGTAGAAAAATGAAGCTCAGACAGACTATGTAACCAACCCAAGATTAGGAAGCTATTAAAAAAAAAAAAAAAAAAAAAAGAGGAGATTCAAAACCATGTCCAATGTCTCTAAAGATACTACATTATTTACCACCCATGATGACTACCTTAGGTTGGGAGAGCCTATGATGTCTGACATTGGAATTTGCTACTGTAAATGATTTTTTAAATTTTATTTTATTTATTTATTTTTGGCTGTGCTGGGTCTTCATTACTGAGCGCAGGCTTCCTGTAGTTACGGCAAACGGGGGCTACTCTTCGTTGTGGTGCGCGGGCTTCTTATCGTGGTGGTTCTCTTGTTGCAGAGCAGGGGCTCTAGGCACGCGGGCTTCAGTAGGTGCAGCATGCGAGCTCAGTAGTTGTGGCTCATGGGCTCTAGAGCACAGATTCAGTAGATGTAGCGCATGGGGCTTAGCTGCTCTGTGGCATGTGGGATCTTCCCAGACCAGGGATTGAACCCGTGTCCCCTGCATTGGCAGGCAGATTCTCAACCACTGCGCCACAAGGGAAGCCCTATAAAGGATTTCTGATGTCTTGTTAGGAAGACATGATGTACCCAAGTGAAAACAATTCCAAATGGCAGTAGCCAATATTGATTCACTGATCACTTAAAATTTTCTACTCCATGAAATATTACTTCATACAAATGCAATAATTGGGCACATCTCTGGAATGTGGAGAAGATGTGACTCATGTTAAAGTCAAAATCAATACACGATGGGGTTGGGATTCAGGCTACACACATCCTTCCATTAATTTTTCTAAAAAGAACAGTGGAACTTCAGACTAAACTAATAAAAGTTAATTACAGTGGTGATGTTGTTAAGGGAGGGAAAGTGGAACAGGGGAAGGAACCCTAAACCTGGAGGAAGGAGAAAGGGATGTAAATCTAGTAAGACTCTTCTACTTGCTACTTCATTGTTCATTCTGAGCTTTATTTCCTTGGCTTATATTGTACAAAATGGCTCCTACACTTGTAATTTGTGTGAATGTTGAAGGACAAGGTAAAAAGTGAGAGAATGAAGATGAAAACACATAGCATAGATCCTAGTACACTGTACTAGATCCTAGTACACTTTGAGAAAGAAAGCTAGTAAAGAAAACAAATGTGGGCATAATGGATATGGGCATTAAAACAGTCTATTTTAAGAATTGGGCATTTACTGCCATAAAGGAAGAGAAAAATGTACTTATTAAATTTTGTCATACTGTTTTTCCTATTAATTTTAATTAGATCCTATTAAATATTCAAGGATTCCTTTTAGTGGTTACCAGACTTACTATTTAGATGTATTATTAATTGTAGATGGAACTTCCCTCTTGTTAGATTTGTCGTCTTTTGAGGAATTTTGTTTCATTTAAGTGTTTTTCTAATGTAGGATCCCATAGCATGTCCC
The DNA here is from genome assembly GCF_028023285.1 of Balaenoptera ricei. Classification (NCBI taxonomy): domain Eukaryota; kingdom Metazoa; phylum Chordata; class Mammalia; order Artiodactyla; family Balaenopteridae; genus Balaenoptera; species Balaenoptera ricei. The sequence goes on along the minus strand of NC_082657.1, from coordinate 38,207,835 downwards.
CAGAGAATACACCAAAATGCTGTAAATATTGTGTACAGAGTACAGGTATTTCTCTCAATGGAGGCTTTGCTCTGGATACCGTAACTCTGGTAAGAATAACTCTGGATGAGTCAGACATCTAACACCATTTTTTAGTGATCATCAGAAGCTGGAGATTTAACACTGGTCATTGAAATAAAAATTATCTCCCTAGAGAATTAAGGAATGTTCTTCTCCAATGATGGTTTGTGCATTGCTTCTTTATGACCTCTTCAAAAATAATCCATCCAAATAGGAAACTAGTCCATAAAAGAGAAGCATTTAAGTGTAAAAATGATTTATGGAGGCTGAGGTCTAAATTCCCATCCCATATATAGAGATGGTGACAAAAAATACACCTTAAGACTGTGGGAAATAGTTGAATTAACAAGTGATCTGCTTATTGAATTTTTTATTCACTTGTTTTTCTTTCATTTGTGCATTTTTCACAGTGGACTGGGGTATCAGAAAAGGAGTCCTGAAGGAAATGACAAGCAGGCCTTAGTGAGGGAAAAAAGAAAGAAAGGGAAGGAAGGAAGGAAGGAAGGGAGGGAGGGAGGGAGGGAGGGAGGCAGGGAGGAAGGGAAAGACATTCCTAATTCCTACACCAAGAAGCAGTTTGAAGTGGCCTATTAACCTGAAATTCCAGAAGTGGAGAGTAATTTAGAGCTGGTGGAAAAAGTATCTTTGATGAGTGGATAGAAATAAGGTCAGAGAGTTGTACAGTGATACATCATGGAGGGAGTTCTGTGTTAAATTACAAAGTTTGAAATTTATTCTGAAAATTACAAAGAGCCATTGAAAGATGATGCATAAGTGTTCTAATTCTGCTGTAATAAATTACCACAAATTTGGTGGCTTTAAACTACACAAATTTACTATCTAACATTTCTGGAGGTCCGAAGTCTGAAATCAGTCTCATTGGCCTAAAGTCAAAGTGTCATCTTGGCTGGTTCCTTCTGGAGCCTCTGAGAGGAGAATCCATTTTCTTGCCTTTTTCGTGTCCTAAAGGCTGTGTGCGTTCATTGATTCATGGATCCTTCCTCACATCACCCCACCTCTTGCTTCCATCATCACGTCTCCTACTAAGTCTGATCCTCCTGCCTCACTGTTATAAGGACTCCTGAGGTGATTGCGCCGGGCCCACCTGCATAATCTAGGACAATCTCCCCATCAACATCCTTAACTTAATCATATTTACAAAATTCCTTTAACCTTGTAATATCCTCGCAGGTTTGGGGAATTAGGACATGACTATTTTCGAGAAGCTATTATTCAGCTTACCACAAATTATAAACAGATATATGACATGATAAATTTTGTACTTCAGAAGGAACTCTCTGATACAGTAGGAGTTAGTTTGAAGAATAATCAGTCTGGTGGAAGGGGACCAAGGGTCAGTTGCTGAGCTCCTGATGAAAAATACCTTATTCCATATCTCTTCATGTGCAACATTTGGCTCTAAGACTACTGTGTCCCATTTCCTTCACAGGAGCAAAGGCCCCTGTGATGAACAGCAAAAACATGGGGAAGGTGCCTTTTAACAGAACATAGAAACTCACTGGATAGGGAGAGAAGTGAGGAGTAGAGGTAAGGAAGTGAGTAAAGTCTCCAAATTTGAATCACCATTCATAGAGATGGGAACTTTAGGAAAAGAGAAGAGGAAGAAAATAAAGAATTCATTCAAAGACCCTATTAGCCTGTAGAGTATCACTGTGCAAATTGGGAAAAGATGCCCCTTCTGGGCAGATGCTGTCCCACAGGCACATGGCTGGGTCACACGTCCATGCCTTTACAGAGAGGAAAATGTGCCCCTTCCTCCCAGCTAATGCAGCTCTCTGGCGGGGCACAGGAGGAGCATGCCGCAGACCACAGCCATAGTTGTCCTGCGCTGTTTTGTACATGATAAATATAAAGCATCAGTGAAAACTGAGGTGGAGTTATCTATAGGCACCTCTCAGAAGGAAAGTTAAAAAAAAAAATCTAGATGCCAGTTTTATGTCAGCAGAAAAATAACAGATGAAGGTATAGGGTGGCTGAGATTGTACAGGCAGCAAAGAAAGTAACATAACTTCAAGAGGCAATCCAGTTTAAAGAGAGAATGTCCAAAATCACACCATCATTGCTACCATCAGAATGGGACGATCTCTTGTTGCAGAGACATTCTAGGTGAATGTTTACTGCATTCGATCAGTGCGTATGACAAGGCTAGACCTTTATCATTTTGCTTGTCTGTATCTTTACAAAAATATTGATGTATTAAATATTAAATATAACTAATTTTGGAGCAATAATAAGAAATGGAGCAGAGCTAAATTATTTGATATCAGCAAAAGGGAAGATTAGTAGAAGGGCAACTGGGGTATATCAACCATGGGTGAAAACAGCTAGAAAATCCTTTGCTGCATAATTAAACCAAAGTCTCTTAGAAGTCTCTGGAAAGGAAAAGAGGCAAAAAAAAGAAAAAAAAAAAATGGAAAAGGGAGAAAATAGAAAATTTTAAATTAAAATATTTTCTTGATTTTTTTAACCAACTTATTTTTAAAATGAATTAATTTCATGAAATGATGCTTGATCCTGATTATTTGAACCTGTGAAATGTTCTGACAAGGGAAATGCATTTTCTTCAGTTCCATTTGTGGAATTTAGTTATCTGTTCAATGTATGTATTTCATTTGAACTTCAGCTGATTTGAGACACCCAACTCCCCCTTGGGAGGCACTTGGCTTTTCTCATAAATGTGTAATTTTCAGCTCGAAGAAACATTTGCACCCTCAGGGAGCAATATATTCTCTTCTCCCAGTAGTTCCTTATTTTATTTACCCTGTCAAGTAGCCAGCAAGAACATTTTCTCATACTGTACCGAGGATAAGTGAAGTTCAAGCATTCAGCTTGCCCAGCTTTTAGAGGAAATTAGAAAATACTTTCTAGCAAAGTAACTAATAATAGTTCTCATTGAGACATAGGCCACCTGTTTGGAATTATCAATCAAATCAGCTTTTAGAATAAAGACCTATTATTTTCTTAAATATAATGCATTACAAAAGTGTTTGCATTTTTCATTTGGCATCTTGGCAAAATGTTGGAAGGAGAGTCTAAATCTTAGAGCATACCGTTCTTAATTGTCCAATTTTGGGGTAACCTAAGCATGAAAAAGTACAAGAGCTTTTTCCCTTATTGGTCATTTAGTGAGCTGCATAAAACTGAATATGGCAAGTTCTGATTCTTTGGATTGTTATTTGTTGAAAATGTACAGAAATGAAGCTATCAGAAATGTTTCTTTCAAATGAATATTGAATAGAAGCTAGTGGCATCTTTCCAATAAAGTAATTTCTTCCTTAATTAGAATGGGTTTAGTTAAAGAGGAAATCCTGCTTCAGTGCCATTTTTTTCCTCCCCTCATTTATGCCCAAAGCATATTGTATGCAGAGATATCATGCCACGGGCCCAGTAATAGTTCTGCTATAGACAGTTTCCACCTGACTGCACTTCTATTACTGCGGATAACCTTCAACTCATGAACAGAATTCACAATTTATAAAGAATATAGAAAAAAGAAGTCTTCCATATAAATCCAGAATTCTAACTGTGTGAGGTATGGATAAACTGCGTAACTTTAAAAGTGAATGTGAAATCCTTTTCAGTGTGATCCTTATGGGAAGGATTACTAACTTGTTGCTCATCTTGAAAGTTCTCCTCGATGGGCTATTAGTTTTCACATGTCATATGTCTGCAAGACACTTCTCTGATATTTCCCCCAGGGCATGGAGAATAAGACTTACTTAGTTTGACTAGAAGAGGCTGAAGATGAGCAATCTAGTTTAGAAACAGGTCCTGTCAAAGAAAAAAGGCTGGTTAGTTTTGTTAACCTGGATCAAGCAGACCAGAGATTGACTGAAAGAATCTGGCTCAACGAATAAGCATTGAAGAGGTGCACTACATTTAAGCAGTATCCAGGAGCTAGCCACTGAAGATCTGGCTTTTATTGTTGGCTCTGTTAATAATGTACTATGTAAACTTTGGCAAGTAAATTAACACATCTGTTCTTTCTTCCTTTTCCTCATCTGTAAAAAAGTGGTTTGAATTGCTTGATCCATAAGATTCTCCTCAACTCCAAGCTTCTTAGTTTGAAGGAGGGGCAGAATTAGTGAGCTTATGATATAAGGAAGGTATATATTCTCTGACCTCTTCCCTGTCCTTCCATGCATGGGTATAGTAGCACTTACATATGTCTGCTTCCAGCCAGAGGAAAAGAAGGAAAATAGTCACTAGGTCTTTTTATATCCATATTTTAGAAAAGTGAAGGTCTACACAAATTGTCAGGGCCTGCCAGAATTAGAGTATGTCTTATTATTGCATTGGGCTAGCTTTAGCTATAAGTTTCATCCATCCATTCATGCATCCATCCATCTATCCTTCATCAATATATCCACTGAATCAATATGTACTGTATACTTATTTTCTGGATTGTAAGCACTAGAAATACACTGGTCAACAAGACAGGCTTATCCCTTCTTCAGGGAATTGAGTGGGCATGTGTTACAAACCCACAATTAGTTAATTACACATATGAAAAGTGTTATTTAAGAAAATACAGGGCTTCCCTAGTGGCGCAGTGGTTGAGAATCTGTCTGCCAATGCAGGGGACACAGGTTCGAGCCCTGGTCTGGGAAGATCCCACGTGCCGCGGAGCAACTAGGCCCGTGAGCCACAACTACTGAGCCTGCGCGTCTGGAGCCTGTGTTCCACAACAAGAGAGGCCGCGATAGTGAGAGGCCCGCGCACTGCAATGAAGAGTGGCCCCCACTTGCCGCAACTAGCGAAAGCCCTCGCACAGAAACGAAGACCCAACACAGCCATAAATAAATAAATAAATAAATAAATAAATAAAAATTTAAAAAGAAAAAAGAAAATACAGAGAGTAATAACAATGTCTAACAAGCAGCTTTGTTCTTCATATAAGAACAGACCTGATTATCCTCACACAAACTAACTTCTTTATTCAAAGGAAGCTAGAGATACAAGTTGATTAAAAAGTCAAGAATGAAATTCATTTTTCAATGTTCAGTCATTTGATCTGTTTGCAAGATCATATTATCACAACATAAACACTACTGGCTTCTGAATAACAGAGAATTAAATTTATAAAACTCTCCATGCCTGTTGTGACCTCCACAGAGGTCCTGGGCGAGAGTTTGCCCTTGCGAAGTCATCCAGAAGTACCGTAACCTTTAATATCAAATTGGTATTCCAAGTACACTAAGGCAATAAAGAAGAACAATAACAACTAAATCCTGAAGGAACTAACGGAATCAGCCTTTATTTGGCAGAGAATGGCATGCAATTATAAAGCTATCAAGACTCCAAACCTATAAATTTAATTAAGAATAAAGATGGGTGAGTATTGAAATACTAATGAGAAAACTTAGTCTTCCTTCTAATGAGATTATGCAGTTATGACCCAAATATCCCATTCCAGATTATATCAACTAACCATCTGTTCTGGTTTATCTGGGACTGAGGGATGTAGGACTTTCAGTGCCAAACCAGGAAAGTCTTGGGCAAACCGAGGAGAGTTGTTTTCCTACATATCTTCTATTAAGTAATAACAATGTAAGACTCCTATTATTCAAGCCTCTAAACTTCTTCAGTTCATGCTCTCAAAGCATTGGCAAGCCATGAATCATGGCCACCCACCCTTTGGAAAAAGGTATTTTAGAATCCACTAATCTAATCTGACTAATCTGTCAACAAAGTTATGTTCTTAGCAGGGGCTATTGTGCCCAAAGTAGTACCAGGAAACAAACATGCATAAGCTCTAGTCAAGACAGTTATTTATTTCCACCATGCAAGCACCTGTTCTTTGCAGAATCATCAGTAAACAGCAAAATATATCAGCTGGCTATCACACCTGTGCTTTAACTGACACTGCGGTCAGTGATTCTAGCTCTATTTCTGAGTTGTCTCCATTCAAAGTTACTTAGCTAGAAATATCAACATCATTTGACATTTCAATGAGCCTCTGTTTCCTCAATTAAAAGAAAAAGTTTGTCATAGATGAAACAGTCTCCTGTGCCCAGAGTTGGGTTTGGTAGATAAAGATAACAGTGGAAAGTTGCCAGTGTAAGTGCATTACACAGATACATGACGGGCCTCATTTCATTTTACACAAAGCCCTATGAGGTATGCATTTTTATATCACTTTCTTTAGGCATGATTGATATGTAAAGAAGCTATACATATTTGATATTTAAAACTCCATGAGTTCATGGATAAATATACCCCCCTGAAAACATCAACACCATCAAGGCCATAAAGATATCTATCGCTACCCAAAGTTTCCTCCTGCCTTATTATTATTAATAGAAGTAGTAGTAGTAGTAGTAGAATATCTAACATAAAATTTAACCTCGTACCAAATTTTAAGTATACAACATAGTATTGTTAGCTACAGGCACTATGCTGTATAATAGAATTCCAGAACTTATTTATCTTGCATAATTGACACTTTGTACCTTTGACTATCACTTCCCCATTTACCCCTCTCCTCAGCCCCTGGCAATGACCATCCTACTCTCTGCTCCTATGAGTTTGACTATATTAGACTCTACAAATAAGTGACATCATACTGTAAATTGTCTTCTGTATCTGGCTTATTTCACTTAGCATAATGTCCTCCAGGTTAATACATGTTGTCACAAATAGCAAAATTTCCTTCTTTTTTGAAGGCTGAATAATATTCAATTGTATGTGTATACCATATTTTCTTTATTCATTCATGCATCCATGGACATTTAGATTGTTTCCATACCTTAGCTATCGTGAATAATGCTGCATTGAACATGAGGGCATAGGCATCTTTTTGAGATCCTGATTTCAGTTCCTTTAGATAAATACCAAGAAGTGGCATTGCTAGATTGCATGGTAGTTGTATTTTTAATTTTTTGAGGCATATTCATACTGTTTTCCATAATGGCTGTACCAATTTACATTCCCACCAAGAGCGTACCAAGTTAATCTTTTCTCTACATCCTCACCAACATTTGCTCTTTTTAAAATAGGTGTGAGGTGGTATCTCATTGTGGTTTCAATGTACATTTCCCTGACGATTAATGAGACCGAGCACTTTTCATATACTTGTTGGTCATCTGCATGTCTTCTTTGGAAGAATGTCTGTTGAGGTCCTTTGCACATTTTTTAACAGTTATTTGTTTTGTTTTGTTTTCTTGCTATTGAGTTGTAGGACTTCCTAATATATTTTGGATATTAATCTTTTATCAGATATATGGTTTGCAATTTTTTCTTCCATTGCATAGGTTGTCTTTTCATTCCAATTGTTTCCTTTGCTGTGCAAAAGATTTTAGTTGCATATAATCTTATCTGTTTATTTTTGCTTCTGTTGCCTGTAGTATCCAAAAATTTTTGAGCTTTGGCATCATATCCAAAAAATCATTGGCAAGACCAATGTTAAGGAGCTTTTTTCTGAAGTTTCCTGTAGAAGTTTTATGATTTCAGGTCTTATATTTAAGTCTTCAATCAATTTTGAGTCAAATTTTATGTATTCTACATGTGGATATCCAGCTTTCCCAACATTATTTACAGAAGAGAATACCCTTCCCCATTTTGTATTCTTGGCACCCTTGTTGAAGATGAGTGGACTGTATATGCATGCGTTTATTTCTGGGCTCTTGATTCTATTCCATTAGTCTATTTGTCTATTTTCATGCCACTATGGTACTGTTTTACTTACTGTAGCTTCATAATATAGTTTGAAATCAGGAAGTGTGATACCTCCAGCTTTGTTCTTCTTGTCCAAGATTGCTTTGGCTAATGGGGGATTTTTGTGGTTCCATATGAGTATTAGGATTGTTTTTCAATTTTTGTGAAAAATGCCATTGGAATTTTGATAGATATTGTATTGAACCTATAGAGGGTTTGAGTAGTATGGGCATTTTAACAATATTAATTCTTCTAAATCATGGATATGGGATATCTTTCCTCTTATGCGTGTCGTCTTCAATTTCTTTTATCAGTCTATTATATTGATAGATTTCAGCAAACAGATCTTTCACCACCTTGGTTAACACTATTCCTAAATATTTTACTGTTTTGATGCTATCGTAAGCGTGGTTGTTTTCTTAATTTCTTTTTCATATAGTTCTAACAATTTTTTGGCAGTGTCTTGAGGGTTTTATATATAAAAGAGCATGTCATCTGGAAACAAAGACAATTTTACTTCTTTCTAATTTGGGTATCTTTTTAATTTGGATACCTTTTCTTTTCTTTTTTTTTTCTAATTGCTCTGGCCAGAACTTTCTGTACTATGTTGAATAAAAGAGGTGAGAGTAGGGACCCTACCTTTTTTCCTGATCTTAGAGGAAATGCTTTCAACATTTCACCATTGAGTATGATATTAGCTGCTGGTTTATCACATATGGTCTCTATTATTTTGAAGTACATTTCTTCTATACTTAATTTGTTGAGAGTTTTTTTTTTAAGCACGAAAGGATTTTGAGTTCTATCAAATTATTTTTCTGCATCTATTGAAACCATCATGTGAATTGTTTTCTTCATTCTGTTAATGTAGTGTGTCACATTTATTGATTTGTGTATGTTGAACCATCCTTGCATCTCAGGGATAAATCCCACTTGATCATGGTGTACTCTCCTTTTAATGTGTTGTTGAATTCATTTTACTAGTATTTTGTTGAAGATATTTGCATCAGTGCTTATCAGAGATACTGGCCTATTATTTTCTTTTCCCATTATGTTCTTGTCTGGCTTTGTTATGAAAGTATTGCTGGCCTTGTAAATGAGTTTGGCAGCGCTCCTTCCTCTTCAATTTTTTGGAATTGTTTAAGAAGGACTGGTATTAATTCTTCCTTAAATGTTTGGCAGACTTCACCAATGAAGCTATCTGATAATGGGCTTTTCTTTGTTGAGAGGTTTTCATTATTAATTCAATCTCCTTACTCATACTAATCTGTTTAGATTTTCTATTTCTTCATAATTTAGTCTTAGTAGATATTATGTTTTTAGGAACTTATCCATTTCTTCTACTTTATCCAATTTGTTGGCATATAGATTTAATAATAATCCTTCATGATCCTTTGTATTTCTGTGGTATCAGTTGTAATATCTCCCCTTTAGTTTATAATTTTTTTTAAAGATTTATTGATTGATTGATTGATTGCTATGTTGGGTCTTCGTTTCTGTGCTAGGGCTTTCTCTAGTTGTGGCAAGCGGGGGCCACTCTTCATCGCGGTGCACGGGCCTATCGTGGCCTCTCTTGTTGCAGAACACAGGCTCCAGACGTGCAGGCTCAGTAATTGTGGCTCACGGGCCTAGTTGCTCCGCGGCATGTGGGATCTTCCCAGACCAGGGCTCGAACCCGTGTCCCCTGCATTAGCAGGCAGATTCTCAACCACTGCGCCACCAGGGAAGCCCCTAGTTTATAATTTTATTTTGAAATTCTCCTTTCTTTTTTCTGAATTAGCCTAAAGATTTGTCATTTTTTTTTTTTGTCTCTTCAAAAAAAAATCAACTCTAGCTTCACTGATCTTTTCTATTGGTTTCCTGTTCCCTATTTCACATATTATCACTCTGATCTTTGTTATTTATATCCCTTTGCTAACTTTGGGCTTATTTTGTTCTTTTTCTAGTTCCTTGAGGTGTAACATTAGGTAATTTACTTGATATCTATCTTTTTCCTTAATGTAGATTTTTATCACTATAATCTTTTCTCTTAGAAGTGCACATAAGTTTTAGTATGTTGTGTTTCCTTTTTTATTTTTATCAAGATACTTTTTTATTTCCCTCTTGTCTTCCTTGACCCATTGGTTGTCCTGGAGTGTGTTATTTAATTTCCACTTATCTGTGAACTTTCCAATTTTCATCCTGTTATTGATTTCAAGTTTTATATCATTGTGTTCAGAGAAAATACTTGGTATGATTTCACATTTCTTTAATTTGCTAACATGTACTTTGTTGCTTAAAAGATGATCTATCCTGGAGAATGTTACATGTGATATATATATCTATCACAAATCATGTACACACGTGCCCGCGCACACACACTCACATATATACACTTCGATACTGAGATGAATAATTTGCTAATTTCCTCATTACTCTCACTTTTTAGAGTAATGGTCAACTGTATTCTAACTACCTTTCAGAAAATACTTAGGAGTTATCAATATAGGTAATATTTTCAAAGCAAGAATGGCATATAATAGAAATTTTTGTTTATAGCCATGTTTTAACCACCAAAATCAGCCTTGTCTTCAACATAGCCACTATGTTTTTTAACACTTCTATTTTGTTCTAATTTTCAGAACTTAAAATTTGTGATTTTCCCCTGAGTCTCTGAGTTTAGCCTGAAAGCTGGAATAATATTTCTTAGCTCTAGAAAACAATAATATTCCCAAAGTTTTGCTTAGTCTGAACCAGAAAGTCATCTTTGGGCAATAACTGAAATGACCACACTGGATAAAATGGAAATCAATTGAGCTTAGGTGTCATGTCATCATAGGTGATGGGGTGAGAGCAGAAGGACAATATGTAGAGAAGGGCTAATTTTCAATTTTTAGCCTCCTCAACAGAATCAGTAGACATGACACCTTCTCATGAGAAACAGTGGCTCATTGTAGCAGTCATCCTCAAATAAGGGGAAACATCAGGATCTCTACCAGAAGGACAGGAAGTATATGTTGAATCTCTGTCCTACTGCCCATTCTTGACAAACACAAATTTCCTGTAAATTAGTTAGATAAACAATCCAAGAATCAGGATTTCTGAATTTTATCCATCTCTGACAACTTACATGGAATAGGATACATAGGACTGTCACATTTTTCTAGTCTATGTTTCCTTCAAAGAGTTTTGTTGATGAAACTGAAATGCAACTCCATGATGTATTTCTCCTGCCAACTTACCTCATGAAATTAAAAATTTTTAAATAAGAAGAATATAATGATAGCTCAAATGTACTTTTTGTTAGTAAGAACCCACCTGACATGGTATGCACATGTGACAATCATATATTAGAAGGGATATAAAAACGGTAACATTTCCATGGAAATGACCAGAATGATAAAGAAAACACCAAGTATTTGAGGGTTTGAAGGAGGAAGCAGTGATGTTTAGATCTGAATGAGACCTGTGAGGTGACACATGATAGATTTCATTAACGAGATACTTGAAAAGAGTTATTTTCTATTTACTAGTCCTTTAACTTGATCCAACAAGACAAAACCAGTGATTAGAAGATAAAAGACATTACTTCCAAAAATTTCCAAAATGTCATCAAGAGTGGAACACAATATCTTACACAAGAGTGAGTTTCTATCATGTAAGTACTTCAAGCAAGAGAGTGTTAAGTAAAAGATTTCTAAAGATGTTTTGGACTTACGTTCACAAGGTGTGTGCCATGGAAGAGGAGATCCAGGTTATGTTAAACAGTGCTTCTGAAAAAGAAAAATAAATCTGCCATTGAATATGATCGAAAGACACTAGGTTAAATGAAATTAGACTTTTTAAACTGTAGGACTTCACAGAGCACTTCAAATAATAATGTGCATTCCTAGACAATGAATGGGGAGGAGGGGGTGTGGATAAAAAAGAATAAAAGAAATGATGTATCTGAGATCTCAAGATATTATTTTTGCCCTGTTATCGACCTTGCTCAAAACTATTTTAAAAACCATTGCTATGCAATGTATGCTAAAAGAATAAAAATAAATACAAATAAGTTATGGGAGATAATCACCATATTGGTATTTAATACAACATGAATGTCTAATATTTTATGAGTGCATGAGGTTATGCCAGAACCACAATATAATGACAACAAAGAGCAGTAAATGTGGTGGCATTATCTAAACATATTTACCCAGCTGGCAATGCATAGGTAACTGAGCATGAGGCAACCACTATGAGTCAATTTGAGAGACCTTGGGGTAACCCATTCATTTAACTACAGTCTGAATAATTTTAAAAGTAATGAATGATTTTTCTACCTCTAATGGGTCAGTTGATTTGTGCCAGCCCATGACCTGTTTGCCTTCAGATCTATTCCTTACTCTTTTTCTGCTGTTCTCTGGGTGACAGGGAAGCTGATTTCTGCAGACTCCCAGGTCAGGTGACCTTTGGCTGGGTTTAGCCAACAGGAGATGTTGGTGAGAGATTGGAGGGCAGGAAGGATAGAAGGTCTAGAGATTTCCCTTCTCTTTCTCTGCCTCAGGCTGGGTCTGTGTAGCATCAGAATTACCTTGGTGATTCTAGCCCTTCGGATCTGGTAACCGTGCCTTTTCCTTGGTTCATCCTGCCTAGGATGGCAGAGGCTTTTTGCTTTTGCTCATCTCTGGATTATACCAGAGTTTTCTTTTGGCTTCTTAGCAATTCTATCACCCATATAACAAATTCCCAGCACTTTATTTCCTGTGACTTATGTACTTTCAGTGGTTTCTGTTTTCCTGGTTGGACTCTGGTAAATATAATGGTTTCCTACATTACAGAAGCATTTTTTTAAATGTTAATGCATTATTATTTTCTCATAGGATTCCAAAGATGAAAAGGATCTTGGAGACTGCTTAGCCGAACAGTCAGACTGCAGTGTCTGATAAAGAGAGGGAGAGAGCCAAATGGGTAGGGAGGTGAAAAACTCTCACCCTTGCTTCAACAAGATCACTGTAAATATTTACCTGTTTACAGGTATTGATTCTATATCATAAAAGAGGTGTTGCATTGATATAGTTGTAAACCCTAATATTGCAGAAAAGGCCCAGGTAAGGGCTGACTTTTATTTAGTTCAATTCACTACATCCTTTCAAATTCATCAATCTTTCATTGAGCAGATCCTGCTTTCCACCACCGAGCCTCCGCAAGTATCGAAAGGGACTCTACCTACACTGTTTTGCTTTATCTTCCCATCAACTCACTGAAGGTGGAGTATTATTCAGAAATTGAGATTGAGAAAGGTGAAATATCTTGCCTATATCTCTATAGTAAATTAGCATCCAAATCAGACCTAAACCCCAAATTAATGTCTTTCCACAACACAATCCTGTTTCCCTTGATGATTAAATGCTTATCTGATCTTAGAGTTACCAGAAGAGTTTTAGAGAGTACAATGATGAGTTTAATTGTGGAGATGTGAAATAAAAGCAAATGAATGTGCCTTTTAGCAAGAACTTAATCTAATGTCTGATCTGCCCCTGATACAGTAACTTTTGCCAACTGTTGTTTTTGTTTAAACAGTGTCTTATAAAATATTCCATTCCCAAGGTACAGGATGAATATTAGCATCTATAAACTTTCCCCTAGCCTACCACTTAGAATATACCTTTATCACAAATTATTCCACCCAAGATCCTCAATTAATATTAATATTATAACCCTCATCATCATCCTCTCCAAAATAATTCAGTGTACAAGCTATGTCCAATGAGGGAAAGAATAGAAAAAAATCTTTAACAGATTCACATATGGGAGGGAAAAACCAATTAAAGATTATCTCTGAACCAGGACCGCCAATATGAGATGAGATACATAACTAATCAGCCCAAGAAGTACAACACGTGAAGTGAGGAAAGTGTCATTGTGAGAAATGTAACAACAGTCTGATGTGCATAATTCACTTTTCCCATGGAGCCCTTGCCCATCTGCTGTGACTCAACTGAATATCAGAAGATGGAAGAAGGCCATCATTCATTAACTCACTCAACTCCTTCAGGGCCTGGCTTTGCCTTCATTTTGTTTTTATTCTTGCACCAAAGACTTGGAAATCATTAATATTACTCTATGGGTTTCTGAACTTTCCAGGCTAGGATCTAATCAGATTCTCTTCTAAAGGGAGCAGAGGTCTGAAGTGCTTTTATACACAAAGCAAAGAGTATCTAACATTTGCTAAAGCTCCAAAGAACTACCTTCTCCCCGGCTATGATGGATTAAAACCATGAAAACACAGTCCTAATTCTAATGTTCTTGGAAACAATCCTCCCAGGCTTTATTTTTCCTATGTCTGCCTGGGCTCAGGCAGGTTTTTGACACTAAGCACTCCCAGTCAGGCTTTGGAATCACTGCTTGAAAGAATTTCTAAACTTTAAGACACACATGGAATGAGTAGATGATTTTTAGCTAATTCTGTATGATATGAGTTATTTATTTTAAAGATATCGATCAAATGTTGCTTTGATTTGAAATGCCCTTAATTATTCCTTAGTATTTTAGGAGTAGTGTTGTTTTTCTCTCATTCAGTCATGGATTCATTTGACAAATATATAATGCATAGCTTTCTATGTCAGGCCCTGGCATAGGCATTAGGGGTTCAGTAAACACTAAGACCTAGTTCCTTTCTTTAATACTTTAAGTTCTGGTAGGTGCTTAGTATTGGCATTAATATCATAGTAAGAATGTTCATTATTCTGGTGCATTATTTTCCCCTCTCAGGATGTCCTTCTTTCTAACTCTCTGCATCCTGAATCCTGTTTCCATTCCTTAAGCTCTGTCTATCTAAACTAGATTCCATCAGAATGGTGACTGTGTCTGATTTTGCTCACTAGTTGTTTATCCCCAAGCCCTATAGTGCCTGTCACACAGGAGGCACTCAACAAACATTGAAATTATTTATTTACTGAAAAAACTCTGTTTTATCAAGCCAAATGATATCCTATTTCTCTGAACTTTGTTTTACTCAGACAAACCACTGGTATTAGATGCTTCTAAAAATGAACAAAATTTTTAGAAACTAGTTGAGCTTATAAAATATACAGTTTACAAGCAGAGATATGTCTTAACCATGTTGGTGATCCCTTCAGTCTTAAACACATATAGTTAGCAATTCCCACACTTTATTTGTTTGGCAGAAAGATTTTCAGTTGACCAGTGGAAAATCAAATGGCACTAATACTACTGTGAACTAAATGCCTTTTTAGTAATATTTTTTCTTTTGTTAACAATTAAAGACAATATACAAATATGGAATATTTGAGTATCAGGATTATTCTCTGCATGTTATACATCTATATAGAAAAGGCTTGATTTGAACATTACTCTTTCTTTACAGTTGTAAAAATAACTATTTTATGTTAAAAAGTGTACATTTAGGGAAATGATGAATATATAAAACTTTGTAACTATCAGCCAGACCAAATTATAGAACACTTCCATCAACCCAGGAAGTCTTCCCTCCAAATATCCCAAAGATGGAGTCACTCTTCTATTCTAATACTTCATATAAATGAAGTCATACAGGAGTATCAGACAGGTAAATTGAAAAAGATATGCTAACATTACTCTCTTAACACTTTATTAACAATTTAGAGCTTTATAGCCAATGGATATTTATCAGTGGACCCAGTTTGCACGTTTTTTGGGTAGAAATATTAGAGTGCACAAAATTATTTTTTCTCCATTGCCATTCTGACTAATCTATTTAAAAATTTTAAATAACAACAAAAATCAATATTGGTCTTGAAAATAGAATAAATATACTTTTTAAAATGAAGGAATGGAAAAGTATAAGAGAGCCTCTAAATATCTTTGGGTGAAAAGTGGATTTAGCATTATATCTGGAAATATAAAACTTATTTCTTTTCATTAGGGAGTCTTACTTAAAACCAGGATTGTTGGGCAGAGTACAACCCTTTGGGTTCCAACAGGACAATGGACAAATGTTATGACTTAGGTATAATTTCCAAAAGCATTAAAAAGTCTTTAGGAACTACTGGTAGTATGCAGAAATTCTGCAGCTTGAAGGGTTATATTTAAATATGTCTACCAAGATTCTTAAGAATGTAAGCTTATCTGCAGTTGGAAGGCTGCAAGTTTTGCTTTCCTGCCAGAAATCTTAATCAACTGATACTGTTGACATCATCCAAAAACAATAAGCAAGATTAGTGGAAGTTACACATCCTACTCATTATTGCTTTGTTGAAGAGTCACTCAATTGAGAGAACAATATTATAGGACATATTTACATTGATGTGAATCATATGGTCCATAAACAAATGAGTAATGACCTGTTAGTCCAGGAGATTAAAAGCTAAGCAGATGTTTCACAAGAACAAAATTAGTCTGGGGGAGGAAACAGAAAGCAAATTCATGTTAGTCATTGGCTTTCAAAACTGAACAATGTTACTTACACCACTTGAGTTTGCTGAGTGGGACAAGGGAACGCAATTGCTATTTTTGCTAAGGACCATTTATAAAGAAGTTTCAAAGTTCCTTTTTTAAAAATTACTTGCTTTTTAAACAAGGAAGCAGCTACTAAGAAAATGGGTCCTCAAACAGCTCACCTCCAACTTTGTAAAAGACTGCCAAACATCTCTTATGCATTGAAATTTATGGCTCAGGGATTGATTTCACTGGACTTTACACAAATCTTTGATTCATGGACCCATTTTAGTAGGTAATGTTATATCCTGTAACTCTATTTATCCTATTAGTCAGTGAAGGGGAAAGGAAATGTTACCAGGATATCAGAAAAAGATGAACAACTGGAAAGTGGAAGTTCGGAGAGATCAAGAAAGTCAGTCTAGTAGCAATAACATGATTAGAGTAGATGATTCAAAAGGGACCTACCTAATGCTGGTGATTTTAAATGTACTTATTTAAAAAACAGAAATAGATTCATAGACATAGAAAACAAATTTATGGTTACCAAAGGGGATAATGGCGGACGGGGGATAAATTAGGAGTTTGAGATTAACATATACACACAATATATGAAATAGATAAACAGGAATGACCTACTATATTGTGCAGGGAACCATACTCAGTATCTTGTAATAACCTATAATGGAAAAGAATCTGGAAAAGAATATATATATATGTATGTGTGTGTATATATACACATTAACTGAATCACTTTGCTGTACACTTGAAACTAACACACTGTAAATTAACTATACTTCAATTAAAAAATGGAAAAAACAGTCAATCTGGTAGTAATAATGTGATTAGAGTAGATGATTCAAAAGGGACCTAATATTGGTGATTTTGTGCTTACTATCTCATGAAAAGGACTTTACAGCTTTGTAATAAGATGTCCTGATTCTGGATCTCTGAGCCTGCAAGGATGCAGTGACTTTCCTATTTAGGACCCTGTTACATGTCAGATAGCCACTTAGGTCAAGAATATTGCTGGTTCTGGGCTGGGATGAAGATCAAACGCAATGATCATGTTTAATCTTGGAATCTAACATGCTTATATTTTTAGAGAAAGATAGCTAGTCTTTAATTAACACTAAATCTTGATAATACAGCATTCTTTTTTTCAATTTGCATGATCATCATGCACATTAGTTAAATATTACAATCTTGATTTTGCAGTTACGAAATTTAAGATGCAGAGAGTTTAACAAAATTACTGAAGTATAAGTAACTGGCTTCAAATTCAGGGGTAAAAATTCAAGTAGGTTTGAGTTTAATCCAGTGTTTTTTCCACAAATCTAGTATTAAAGGACTTATATGTGGTCAGTCTGGAAGTAAATCAAATGGGTAGCTTTTCAAATCATACATATTAAAACTCCACCCCATGACACCCATGTGCTATTATAAATATGCCACATTCTAAAATATTTTATTCTTCATTAAAGTTGTGCTGGCTTAGTGTTCAACATGTCTCAGATTGTTTAACCTAGGCAAACTGTTTGAAAATCCCCTAACTATGCAAACTAGTACAATCACTGGAATGGCCCAATTAACAACATACTATTCTTCTCAATGTAATTTAACTATGTCTCTTAGTAGCTTTAAAGCTGCATGAATATTAGAAAATTTTGAATGCATTTGCTAATATGCTGATTACATAATCAATGATACTGATCATGTAGTAGGATAAATTGCCGTTGACTTTGAACTGCCTTCAAATTCCCCAAACATAAATTACCATAAATTTTTAATTTGAACTTTGTTTCTAGAAAAAGCAACAGAGACTATCATTTCGTCTATGTAGTTATTTGTAATTCATTGACTACAATTAGTGTTCTTAATATATCAGATGAAGTCTTTCAGCTGAAAATTTTCCATAAAAAATATCTAGAGCAGATTTACTGTGTCCCTACTACACATTATGCGCATAACCCACGCCTGACACATACCCTCATTCCTCACCATTTCTGCCCTAATAACTTCTCTGTTACTTGTACTACCATGCTCAAGCATCACATCCTTAAAAAATATCTTTCCTGCAACTACAGGTCATGGTACACAATCTGTGTGTGACACATTTTCATGGAAAGAAGGAAGGAAAGAGAAAGATATAGTATTAAGAACATCAATTCTACTGCTATTAATAGTAGCAGCTAACAGTTATAGATACTTACTCCATTAAGCACTTTATATACCGTAATGTTGTCAGTGACCCCCAATCAAACCACCAGGAACATTGCCTGTGGCTGAAAATGTCAGTTTATTACTCATAGCAAAGGAGAATGCACAGCATGGGAAACCATAGGATAGCTCAGTGAAAGCATGTTAGAAAGGACTTATTATAGGATTTATGCTCTGGTTGAGCTGGGGCGGGTCCAAAGAAGTGGGGACACATACTGGTTTGGGTGATGTCAGAAAGCAGGAGTCATTCTATAATTGTACATGTCATTAAATCTTATTTGCAGGGCAGGTGAACTAAAGAAATGCTAATGCTGTTTTTGGTAAAACAGCAGCAGCCATTCATACTACCTAGGAGAAAGGGTTATTTGGTATATTGTGCCTTGGACAAAGAGTCATAATTGGTCAGTTTTTAACCATGACTGTGGAGTGGTCTTTTGTTTTGATCCATCATGACCACAGAGTGGCCTTCTGATGCTGATATTCTATGTAATTGCTTATGTTCAACAGGACCTGGCAGTGAGTGCGGGAACAGCATGTAGTAACACCAAAGCCTAGCTGATAGTCACGGGCTAGCTCCAGATGTCAGGGACTGCTTTTCTCTTTCTTAAAACATATACTAGGCCATTCATTTCATCAATAATTCAATCAGTTTTATGCTATTACCATCTCCATTCTATTGATGAGATAAATGAAAGTCAGATGGGTTATGTAACTTGCTCAAGGACACAGTGACAGTAATAGGACCCATTAGTTTAACATTAGGCTGTTTGCTTCCCTGATTCCAGAGGCCAAAACATTAATCCTACACTAAACTCTCCATTAATAGACATGAGAGAATTATTCTATTTTTCTTCCTTTGAGTCAAATTATTACCCTAAGAGCTACAAACATTAAAAATGTTTCTAGTCTCAACCCAGTGACATTGCCCAAATATTTCAAATGTATTCCTTCCCTCTCCCCTCACCGATTCACAATGTTTTGGCTTGTAAAGTGGTCAGTTTGCTCTGTTGAGTCACTAGGTCTACTCACTCAAAGTATATTATTCTCATGCCTTCAGCTGAAATACAGAAACCATATAAATGTTTCTAGGATGAGCCACCTAAACCCATGAATAGGTAAAGCTTTTTATTTATTTATTTTTTAACCCAAGGAGATGAGCAGCAAAGTTTTCTTGAATAATCCCTGAAACAACCTCTGAGATTGCTTCAGGATTTATCTGGCTCACAACCCCAGTCATAGCAGCCCCGTACAGCTCAGCAACACGATGTGACTTCTCATGCCTTCCTTTGATACAGACTCGTATTCAGCTGTATCTTCTACTGTGAATTCAGGCAGTCTGGGAAGAATTCAGAATTGTATAACTGCACATTTCACACTTTTAAGACAAAAGGGAGTTGACAGCTTGACCCAAAATTTGGTTGATTTATTTTTATGTTAATATGCAACATTTTGATAGTTACAATTATATAACATGATAATCATGTTGCAGAAGGTCTATATAACGTTAGAGATAAGCTACTAGTTTTACAACATAACTGCAAATTCTTTAACACTCCTCTCAATGAGAGGTGTGGTAAGGCCCCTCTCTTTGAATTTGGACAGGTTTGTGACTGCTTCGAACATTAAAATATGGCAGAAGTGACACAAGGTGACCTCTGAGGCCACATTATAAAGGCCATGCAGCTTCTGCCTTGTTTGTCGGAAAACTCATTCTAGAAGCCCTAAGCCCCCATATGGGAAGTCCAGTGAGTCGTGAGTCAGAGATTGCCCAGACCAACAGATGAGCCATCCCTTCTGAGGAACCAGACCTGTGAATGAAGCTGTCTTGGGTCCTCCGGACCATTTACCATGATAATACCACTGCAAGATATCTTACAACACCATGTAGGATAGAAGAATCACCTAACTGAGCGCTGCTCAGATTTCTAACCCACAAAATCATGACATACAATAAAATAGTTATTGTTTTGTCATAGTTTCATACACAGAAGTAGATAAATGGAATAATTTACCTCCAAAAAACTGAAGATTGCAAGGAATTTCACATGGCTGGAGAAATGGCTAAAAAAAAGAGACCTGTCTTTTTGGCAAACTCAATTCACCATGAACATTATGTGATTTTTTTTCCCCCCCGAAGTACTGAAATCTCGATATGGTTGGAAGGCAAACAAATATTCAAATATTCCTTTAAATTATCTGGTATAAAACACACTAACTATTATTTAACTATTCATTCACTCAATCAGTGAACCACTCTTCACCACAGAGAATAAATTTCGACTTGGATTTTACTTGGTGGAAGGTTTAAGCAGGAATTATTAGGGATACATTAGATTCCTAGATCTAATCCCTACACTAGTAAGACACAAATACATACTATTTCTCCTCAAGGAGTTTTTACTTTAGAGAAAAAAATACAAATTTTTAAAAAAATTCTGGTATTTTTGTGACGTATTTCCAGTCCTTATTTTCTAACCTGTCCAATCATCTATTTCAATTTCTGGATTCAAATATCAGCATGGAAACACATTTTAGTATGATGAGTAGTCTAAGGAATGATGAACATAACAAAGTGATTTAAGTCAGTAAGAAGTGATTTTGATGTTAATACACACAAAAATACTTAATTTAAGAGAAATGTTACTTAATAAATATTGAATTGCCTAATTTAAAATATATTAAGTAACAAAGGTTTGTATCAGTAGATTTCATATTGAGTCCATATTTTCATTTCATACATTTTTTGTCAAGTGTGTCTAGTATCTTGGTAATTAAAACCCTGCAAACTCTTATTTGTCAGTTTTCACTAAATCAATGCATTGGAAATCGTGATTGACCTCATTTTCAGGTTGTAAAAAATATATTAGGAGATAGGTCCTGAAAAAGCATCACTTTATATCTGACTACTAGTTACTAAAAATGTATAATCTCTTATAAAATTATAATATTCTATCATAAATAATCAAGATTTTTATTGAATAAAAAGTTTTATAATCATTCCTCACTATGGTTAAAATATAGGGGTAAATAATATATGAAGTATTTAGAGACCCATGAGGAAACTGCAAATATAGCAGGACTAATGCTGAAACAAAAGGACAACTGGACTACTAAGAAGGCCAGGGGAGGAACTGAAAGATATCCTCACACAATTCATTGATAAATTCTCCAAGATTCATAAAGGGGGACATGCAGAGAACTCTGTAGCTACATCTACTTATACATTGATGCTGTGGACAGTCATTCACATAGACCAGAACTTTTCCCACAGGTGGCCCTTAAAATGATTTTAGGTAGTAAGATAGCAAAATATAAAATAAAATAAATCCCATATTGAGAAAGCCATTTTCCTTTAAATCCATCTTTCACTCCTTTTGAATACACTAACTCAGTTTGGTGCTGGCATGTCCTGAACACCATTCTAAAACTTGCTTCATCTAACAAAGAGTAGGTTTATGGCACAAAGCCTTCACAAAACAATACTATCTTATTAAAATGTAATTGCATAGTTTTTTTGTATTTGTTTTTATATTTACCTTATCTTTTTTTTTTTCAAATGGCACTGATTTTTACACTCATAGTAATAGATAAATAGTCTTTCCAAAATGCTGAAAGGTACACAGGAAGAGTTAATGAGGTATATATGGTCACTGCCTGAGCTTTCTGTTCCGAATGAAGACATGTACCTATAAAGTCTGAATTTGACAGTACAACCAAATCCACCCCAAATTTTGTAGTCTATAAATTTGGTTGTCCAGATACTAATCTTCACTGCTTTACTGCTACTCCCTTGCCAGAGTTACTATCATCTCTCACCACAATTAGATAGCCAGAGCTTCTAACTCATCTGCCAGTTCCTACCTCTTCCCCTATCTGTACTCCATTCTCAAAACAGCATCCAAAGTGTCCCATGACAAATGCTATCAGGTCTCGCAGCTTCTCTGTACGGAATCCTCCAATGTCTCCCTATTTTACTCAGTTTGAAAGTCCATCTATGTGCAATGTCCTATTAAGGTCCGGCTGCTGGTTATTTACTTGACCTCATCTATTACAAATCTCATCTTGCTTCCACCCACTGGCAAAAAGTATTCCTAAAAACATTATGTCTCCAAGATGGTTGACACTAATACAAATATTTTTAGTTAAATTAGATTCTGCTAATAATTTTATTAGATGTAGTTATTTCATTTTTAATTTTTGAGATAAGTATACAATTCCTTAAATACTTAATGTTTTGTGCAGTCTGAATGATGAATTTCTGATCTTTATAATATTAGTGCAGTCTTTAAAAATATTAACCATTTATATGTCCCATTATTCACCAGTTCTCAAATTCCAGGCTTTGTTATTCCTTATAGAAGGACAAAATCTTACAGTTTAGAGCCAGATTTAAACAGCCCAAATGACAGGATGCTGAAGCAAGCGGGAGAGACATGCTCATCACTCATGCACTCCGTTATTACCATGCTCCCAAAGCTCTGTTTTCCATTTCACATCATGTATCAGTAAAAACGTCGCAATGACAAGGTAATAGAAGGATGATTAGCTTTAATGTACTCCCTTTCATGTTTGTAGTTACAGCTAATATGAACTAATTTATACCCTTAGATATTTTTCTTTTCTGTGCATTTTGTAACAAATGTGAAAATTGCTGGTGTAAGTGCAATCGATCAATTGAGATAAATGCAAGTTGAGTTCGATGACTCTTTAACAAATTTTCATAAGGCTACCCCTTTTGGTAAAAATTGTTAGTCATTTCTATGTCAGCATAAACACTGTAGAATCCTAGGAACTCCAGGTTCCGGTAGGTGACATGGATTTTTTGATTAAACAAGTGAAACAAATAGCAACAAATCGAGTTGGCAAACAATTGGATGGTACAGAACAAAGAAATCACATTGCATTTGATCAGCTTGTATTTGATATTAAAACTGCATTTTATATTATCAACAGTACAGCTAATCAATATTTTGAAAGATCTTGGACAATTATAAAGTGGTATAGGCAGTCAGTTCTGAATAACTCTAAATGAAATGTACCCAAAATTATTCACTATTTTTATTTAGTGTTCTATTTCTGGATATCCTTTAAATACTATGAAATATAATTAGGATGACTAATAGAATCTTTATCAAATTTGATGATATACTTAATATATCAATAGTGAATGCTTTGAGTCAATTTGCAAGGTACATACAAATACAAATTTGCTCAATGCTTTGACTAATGGAAGTCACATTTTAGACAGATAGATACAGATAGATATAGATACAGATGTATAGATAAATAGATATATATAGTCCTATATTGGGTATAATCTAAGTACATACACTATCTAGAAATGCTTATACCTCAAAAGCACCTAGAGGTGCCTCAACTAATAACAGTGTTTGTTAATTTCCCATGCTAACACAGTTCAAAACTATGGTGGCTTGATACTGAGATGCTAAGTATGGTTCCTGGGGAAGGAGCTTGGTGGTGTCATTCTCCCTACTTGAGGCGTGCACTGTCTCTGTAACGATTCTGCAAAAGAAACACTGAAAGCTATTTTCGCTTTTCACCTTTTTTCGTAAAAGTGAAAACCTTCTTCAGATTTCTTTCGGTCAGCAAAAACTGGTATTAATGTAGGTCTTTCATAAAAGCAAAATGCCATAAAACAAACCTTCAGAAATTGGGGGGTACCTCTATACAGAAGGAACTGAAATTAGGTTCTCAAAGAGATATCTGTACTCTCCTGGTCATTGGTGCTCTATTCACTATAGCCAAGACATGGAAGCAATCTAAATGTCCACAGATGGATGAATGGATAAAGAAATGTAGTATGTGCATAAAGTGGAGTATTATTCATCTTAAAAAAAATAAATCCTGCTTTTGTGAGAATATGAACAGACCTGGAGGACATTATGCTAGGTGAAATAAGCTAGACAAATAAGGACAAATACTACATGATACAACTTACATGAGAAATCAAAAATAGTCAAACTAATTGAAGCAGAGTAGAATGGTGATTTCCAGAAGGTTCGGGGAGGGAGAAATAAGGAGGTATTAGTCAAAGGGTACTAACTTTGTTATGCAAGGTAAATAAGTCCTAGAGATCTACTACATAGCATAGTGCCTGTAGTTAACAATACATATACATAGTTAAAAATTTGCTAAGAGGGAAGATCTTACGTTAAATATTCTTAGCACAAAAATAATAATAATAAATAAAGAAGGCAGGAGGAAACACTTGGAGGTGATGGTATAGATTGCGGTGATGGCTTCAAAGATGTATAGTTCTCTCCAAACTCATCAACTTGTATATATTCAATATGTAGAACTTTTTGTATGCCAATCATATCTCAATAAAGTGGTTTTAAAAATGAAAAGTTAAAGCAAAAAAGTGACAGTCACAGGAAATCACCACTGTAATCCTGATTGCTTAAGTGCAAAATCCATTCCTCTATGAACAATTCATGATTTCCCTAGACAGGTAAAACTCTCTTTCTCTAAATTCCCATGTCATTTTATTGGTTGATTTTGCCTCAAGAAAATAATAACTTTTCATAGTCACAAAAATTGCTAGAGCAATCCATACCTCATTTCCATTTAGTCTTCAGGGCTATCTTATTTTAGGACGAAATTATTGATATAAATAAATGTGATCCCAAGATATATTTTCTCGATAACATTTTTTATACTCAATTCAAGGGATGAATAAATTTCTTTTTTAGAAATATATATTTAAACCACATTTCAATAGAAATTTTGGCACTTATATAAATTTTACAGGGGTCTGAAATGACAGAGCACTTCTCAATATATTCAGATAAATTTTATTTTTAGTGTGGCAGTTGTTAGCATCATTCACGAAATACTTCCGGTTCTCTTTCCAGTCAAATAGTAGGACTGCATTTCCCTGCCTCTTGGAGTTCATGGGGCCATGTAACCAGCACTGGCCAATGAAACTATGAGTGGAAATAATGTGTATGACTTCTAGGTGGAAATTTTAGGAGTTAATGTGCAACTATTCCTATTTAATTTTTCTGCCTTTGCAATCATGAAAGCACACCCAGACACTGAATTAAATTCACACTCTGTCTCTGAATGAGGATGATGTAGAGTATTGTAAGTGAGCAAGAAACAAACCTCTGTCATTTTAATACACTAAGATTTTTAGAGTTGTTTGTTACGGCAGCATAATCTAACTTATGCTGACTGATACATTTATTATTATCATTTTTTCTTAAAAAAAATGGAGAAGAAATATATGGCTCATATTTTCTGGGGCAATAGGTTACAAAAATAAAGTTAAAATACTGAATGCATATAATTAAACAATGAATGATGTGATATGCTTTATTCCTTCAAAAAATCATTTCACTAGATTGGAGGGCATGTAACAATTATCTGTCAACAACTTGTCACTTTGATCACATAAAAAAGAAAATTACTCTATGAAATCCTTTAATTTGAAATGTTTAATTTTTAACTTTACCCAGAATCCTGTCTGTCATCCTTGGTTATGACAACAATCAAAAAAAATTTTTAATTATACTGATCAAAAATAGAGATTATGATAACTTGACAGCCAAAGGCACCTACCTTTTAAAACTGATAAAAGTTCAAAAAGTTGATAAGTATGTTTGAAAAATGCACAATTTCTGCAATAAATATCAACTTAGTGGAAGGAAATTCACCTTGCAGTTTGCATACTAGATATGCCAATATAAATTGCATTTGAAAGAAATAAGACCATGAGGGTTGGAAAAGTCTGTTCCCAGTCCCTTCACTGTCAGGTGGGTCCATATGATAAGTTCTGGCCAATAAAGTGTGAGCAAATTTGATGTACATTATTTTCAGGTGGAGGAACTGTGACGCCTATGCTTAATTTCTTAGTCTTTCTTCCCAGTTCTTAGTCTTTCTTCCCAGCCTCCTGTTCCAGGTAGGGCAGGTGAAAGATGGCATAATCTCTGCCAGTACAGCACTATCTCTTGTGATTCCCTTGTATGTTGCTACAACCTTAGCAAACTGCCTCTTTATTAAACATTCCTTGAATTACACTAATTTAAGTATTCCATCCGTTTCTTGCTGGGCCCCTGAGTTATAGAATCAGACTATTGCCCAGAGGTTTATGTAGAAAAGAACATCCCTCTTTCCTCCAATTGGCTTATGATAAACATGTAACATCAAGAAGAAATAAACCTCATATATTAAGCCATTGAGATTTGTGGATTATTTGTCAAAGCTACATAACCCTAAGCCAAACCTTAAAAATACA
Source organism: Balaenoptera ricei (assembly GCF_028023285.1). Lineage (NCBI taxonomy): Eukaryota > Metazoa > Chordata > Mammalia > Artiodactyla > Balaenopteridae > Balaenoptera > Balaenoptera ricei. Next base: position 38,181,221 of record NC_082657.1, on the reverse strand, counting down.
CCTATCAGACTAGGTAAGGATTCATCTGTACCTGTTTTTCTAACCTATCAGACTAGATAAGGATTCATCTGTACCTGTTTTTCTAATTTCTAAGAATTCCTGACAAGAGAAACTGGTAAGGGTGTGGACACAAAAGGAAAAAAAAGCCAAAAGGAGATACAATTTTAGCATAGTGTTAGCCCGGTTTCTCAGGGGGATTCTGGAATGTGACACCTCAGAGTTGGGACTGAGGCAAGAGAGCTTGAATTTCATATTGAACACCCACTGATCACTGATAAAGCTTTTCTTACACCTCTGTATGTGGGCAAGCCGCCAAGGGTCATTTTCTGAGGAAGTATTCAAAAACTAGTCCAGGGAAAAGGAGCCTAAGGGGATGTGATACAGCATAAACAGTGTCCACTAGAACAACTTTCAAAAGAGAACATGGTCGTATCAGTCAACATTAGTTTTAGTCTGTACCTTATCATCAAAAGGAGAAAGAACAATGGTTATATTTATAAAGATTCAAGGAAATTAAAAATATATGATCTCAAAAGAAAAAAAATTATGTAAACTAGTTTTGCAGTTTTCTGCTCTAAATTATATAATCTGGAAGGATATCTTGGTCAATTCACTTCTAACACTTTAGGTCACCTACCCCAAAACAGTGATGGAAAAACAGTATCAGGTGCTATATATTCAAGAAACTTTATTATTTCTCTAAAGAAAAAATGATTGTGGGACTACTACATAACCATGGGGAATACAAGAACAAAAATAACAAATTCAATTTCCTCAACCAGCATACATTCTAGTGAGGGAGACAGAAAAGTACAAACAAATAGAGTTATAATACATTATCGATGGTGAAAAATGTTACGAAGAAAGTATCAGCAAAGTAAGGTAAAGGCCATGAAAAGAGCTGGCTATTTTAAATAGTAAAGTCATATTAGGTCTCTCCGATCAAATAACATCACCTAGGAACTTAAGCAAATTGAGGGAGTGAGCACTGAAGAAACCCGAGAGAACAGCGTTCCAGGTAGGGCAAACCTCAAAATCAAGTTCCCAGAGCCTACAGTAGGTTTACTGTGTTCAAGGAACAATAAAGGCCAGTGTTCTGGTCATGGCTAATGGAGCGAGGAAGAGAATGTCGGAATATACAATTGGAGAGAACCAAGGCCAGACCATGCAGGCCCTTGCAGGCCAAGGTGAGGTTTACTTCTGTGTATGTTTGTTATTGTTGTTGTTTTCTATTGTAAGCCACTAGAAGACTATGAACACAGGAGTTGCATTAACTGATTCTAGACGTAAAGAGGTAACAAATGCTGAACTTAATCTCCCACTGTAAACAACTAGAAAAGTGTCTGTTATATATGAAAAACCTGGCTCCACACATTGGACAACAGGTAGCACAGAACAGTGATCCCCAAAAGAAAGGAAAAGTAGTTGAAATTGTCCCAATTTGCTGCCTGGATGCAACGCCTAGACTGTATTCACAGAGATGGGGAAGAACACAAACAAGAGCCTGGCAGTCTCAGCGAGTTTCGTCACTGGAGACCAGAGTTTAGGGAGGCTTACAAGACTGTAAGTAGCAGGGCAGAGCTCGGGAAAGGACCTATGCAGAAACACAGCTCCAGACACCTATTACATAAAGTTTTCCTTAAGTCTTTGCTGAAAACTTAGCTATATGTACATTAAGTAAAATTCCACAAGCCTTGGCCAAAAATACCAGCAAGTTGTAAGTTAAAAAATTGTAAAAGCTCACATAAGGCAGGGAGTTATTCAAAGTCTAACCACCCAGAGAGTAGAGTCCTTGGTGATCAGCCAGGCCATTTGGTGGAGACCTCAGGAGAATCGTTACCTCAGAAATAGAGCTTACACATGCCTGGAAACACTCTAGGAAATCTTAAAAACAGGGTCAAGTTAATAAAATTTATCCAGAATAATTTAATTGTCAAAATTAACTGCCCAAACAGCAGCATAGCATTCATAAGATCCAGCCTCCTATCAAAATATTTTATACATACCAAGAAGCAGTAAAAGTAACTAACTATAGCCAAGAATAAAATCATTCAACAGAAAAAGACACAGAAATGACAGACAAGGATGTTAAGTAGCTATTATAACTATGAGCAAGTATTTTATTAAAAACATCAAGCAAGAAAGAAATTAAAGATATTAAAAAATGGACTTCCAGAGATTAGAACAATATCTGAAATTAAGATATCACTGGATGGGATTAACAGCAGATTAGATGTTGCAGAATAAAAATATCAGTGAACTTGAAAACACAGCAGTAGAATCAAACCAAATGAAACAAGGAGGAAAATAAAAAGAATTTAAAAAGCCTCTATAACCTGTGAAATAAATTAAATAGTCTGACATACATATGATTGATCTCCTAGAAGAAGCAGAGAGACTAGGAAGACATCAAAAATATTCAAAAATACAGTGACTAAAAAAATTGCAAATTTGATAAAATATACAAGCCCACAGATCTAAAAGTCTCAATGAACTTAAACAGGATAAACATACACACAAACATGCCAAGATATATCAAATTGCTGAAAACCACAAATAAAAGGAAAAATCTCAAAAGCCACCAGAGTGGGGAAAATATGTATTATGTACAGAGGAATGACTACGTGAACAAATGAAGACTTTTTTTCAAAAACTATGCAAACCTGGTGACCATGAATGGCATCTTTAAACAGCTGGGGGGAAAAAAAAAAAAGATGAAGACCTGTCCATCTAAAATTATTTATCCAGCAAAGAAATATCCTTTATAATGATTATGAACCCTAAAAGAATTTGCAGGGATGGGTAATGGAACTGTTCTATAACGTAACTTATTTCTTCCCCCCCACATGCCCAATACTCTTCACTTTTCTCTACCTGTTCTTTACCCCTAGTGGCTGACCAGTTTGGACTTCCTTGCCTTCTGACTTGCAATTAGGATCAGTCAATGAAAAACACAGGAAGGAAATTCAAGGGAGGGGAGAGGAAGGGATGGTTATTCCTCCACCTTTGTTTCTGTAAGTTCTCCAAGGCAACACCTTTATCTCACTTTTTTAAATGTTTTAATCCATTCACCTATTGATGGACATTTGGGTTGTTTCCAGTTTTTGAATATTACAAATAAAACTGCATGAACATTCACATACACTTTTCTTTTTTTTATATAGGACACACAGTTTTACTTCCCTTAGGTAACTAATGAATAAATTATATACATATAAATAACATTTGTATTTATTTATAAATATTATCATTTATAAATATTATCCTGTATAATTTATAAATATAAATAAAATGAATGGAATGATTAAGGGAGGTATATGTTAAAATTTTTAAGAAAGTTCCACATTTTTGTTATCATTTCACATCCCCACAAGCACTGTATGAGCACTCTAGTTCCTCCATATACTACCACTAGATATGATCAGTATTTTAAATTTTAATCATTCTAATAGGTATGTAGTAATATTTCATTGTGGTTATTTATATTTCTTTAATGACTAATAATGTTGAACACCTTTTTATGTGCTTATCTTCTATCCATGTATGTTATTTGATGAAATGTTTAATAAAATTATTACCCAATTTGTTACTTTTGTTGTCATTTGTTTCGTTTTCCTCATTATTGGGTTTTGAAATGTCTTTTTTTTTTAATTTATAAACTTATTTATTTATTTTTGGCTGTGTTGGGTCTTCATTGCTGAGTGCGGGCTTTCTCTAGTTGCAGCGAGCGGGGGCTACTCTTCATTGCGGTGCACAGGCTTCTCATTGCAGTGGCTTCTCTTGGTGCGGAGCACGGGCTCTAGGCAGGAGGGCTTCAGTAGTTGCGGCACGTGGGCTCAGTAGTTGTGGCTTGCGGGCTCCAGAGCGCAGGCTCAGTAGTTGTGGCGCACGGGCTTAGTTGCTCCATGGCATGTGGGATCTACCCGGACCAGGGCTCGATCCCATGTCCCCTGCATTGGCAGGCAGATTCTTCACCACTTTGCCACCAGGGAAGTCCCTTGAAATGTCTTAATCAGTCCGGATACAAATCCAAATAATCAGGTTTGTGATTTGAAAATATTTCCCACACTCTGTGGCTTGTATTTTGGTTTTCTTGACAGCGTCTTTTAAAAAGTAAAAGTTTCTAATTTTGATTAAGTACAAATTATTGTTTTCTTTATACAGAGAATGCTTTTGATGTATCCAAGAAGTCTTTGCCTAATACAAGATCACAAAGATTTTCTCCTGTGTTTTTGTCTAGAAATTTTATAGATTTAGGAGTGAATTAGATTTTAAAAGATACAGATCAAAGTTCAATGTTTTTTAGCATATAAAATATCCAATTATCCCAATACTATCTGTTGCAAGAGTATTTTTTATCCATTAAGTTGCCTTGGCACTTCTGCCAAAGATCAGTTTTCCATATATGTATGCATCATGGTTGGACTAGCAACTCTGTTTAACTGATCTCTTTGTGTATCATGATACCAATATCACACTGTCTCGATTATTCCAGCTTTACAGTGTATCTTCAAATCAGGTACTGTTCACCGTTTAAATGCATTGTTTTCTTTTTTAAACTTGTTTTGGCCATTTTTAGTTCTTTTTACTTCCACATTAATGATAAAATCAGCTTGTGAATTTCTACAACAATGCCTAGAGGGATTTTGAGTATGGTTATATTGAATCTATTGATCAATTTGAATAGTGAGAAAGAAGAGGGATGTTGAAAGTTTGAGAAACATGTGACAGTGTGAAATAGCCATCTGAGAAAATTACAAAATAGTAGTATAATTGCAAGAAGTTATTGAATACTGCATATATAGTGGTATCTAAACTATAAAAATCCTAAATTTCCTAAATTTGTGAATTTCTAATAAAGAGATTTTCATGCCTAAAAATGCTGAGAAAAACAATATTTGATGGTTGGTCACATCATGATGGAATTATTTTGTCTTTAGATGTTAAAAATGAAAGGATCAACAAGGCACTCAAGACCCTAAATGTTTTGGCTTTTGCCTATCTTCTTATACTTTGCATCCCTCTCAGCCTAACTCACTATTCCAGATACACTGGCTTCTTCCTGTTTTCTGAGCTTGCCAAACTTTTTTTTTTTTAACATCTTTATTGGAGTATAATTGCTTTACAATGCTGTGTTAGTTTCTACCATACAACAAAGTGAATCAGGTACATGTATACATATAACCCCATATCCCCTCCCTCTTGCGTCTCCCTCCCACCCTCCCTAACCCACCCCTCTAGGTGGTCACAAAGCACCGAGTTGATCTCCCTGTGTTAGACAGCTGCTTCCCACTAGCTATTTATTTTACATTTGGTAGTATATATAAGTCCATGCCACTCTCTCACTTTGTCCCAGCTTCCCCTTTCCCCTCCCCATGTCCTCAAGTCCATTCTCTATGTCTGTGTCTTTATTCCTGTCCTGCCCCTAGGTTCTTCAGAACCTTTTTTTTTTTTAAGATTCCACATATATGTTAGCATACAGTATTTGATTTTCTCCTGACTTCACTCTGTGACAGTTTTACTTCTTCCTTTCTGATTTGTATTCCTTTCATTTCTTTTTCTTCTCTGATTGCTGTGGCTAAAACTTCCAAAACTCTGTTGAATAATAGTGGTGAGAGTGGGCAACCTTGTCTTGTTCTTGATCTTAGTGGAAATGGTTTCAGTTTTTCACCACTGAGAACGATGTTGGATGTGGGTTTGTCACATATGGCCTTTATTATGTTGAGGTAGTCCCTCTATGCCTACTTTCTGGAGGGTTTTTATCATAAATGGTGTTGAATTTTGTCAAAAGCTTTTTCTGCATCTATTGAGATGATCATATGGTTTTTCTCCTTCAATTTGTTAATATGGTGTATCACATTGATTGATTTGCGTATATTGAAGAATCCTTGCATTACTGGGATAAACCCCACTTGATCATGGTGTATGATCCTTTTAAAGTGCTGTTGGATTCTGTTTCCTAGTATTTTGTTGAGGATTTTTGAATCTATGTGCATCAGTGATATTGGCCTGTAGTTTTCTTTTTTTGTGACATCTTTGTCTGGTTTTGGTATCAGGGTGATGGTGGCCTCGTAGAATGAGTTTGGGAGTGTTCCTCCCTCTGCTATATTTTTGAAGAGTTTGAGAAGGATAGGTGTTAGCTCTTCTCTAAATGTTTGATAGAATTCACCTGTAAAGCCACCCGGTCCTGGGCTTTTGTTTGTTGGAAGATTTTTAATCACAGTTTCAATTTCAGTGCTTGTGATTGGTCTGTTTGTATTTTCTATTTCTTCCTGGTTCAGTCTCAGAAGATTGTGCTTTTCTAAGAATTTGTCCTTTTCTTCCAGGTTGTCCATTTTATTGGCATAGAGTTGCTTGGAGTAATCTCTCATGATCCTTCATATTTCTACAGTGTCAGTTGTTACTTCTCCTTTTTCATCTCTAATTCTATTGATTTGAGTCTTCTCCCTTTTTTTCTTGATGAGTCTGGCTAATGGTTTATCAATTTTGTTTATCTTCTCAAAGAACCAGCTTTTAGTTTTATTGATCTTTGCTATCGTTTCCTTCATTTTTTTTTTCATTTATTTCTGATCTGACCTTTATGATTTCTTTCCTTCTGCGAACTTTGGGTTATTTTTGTTCTTCTTTCTCTAATTGCTTTAGGTGTAAGGTTAGGTTGTTTATTTGAGATTTTTCTTGTTTCTTGAGGTAAGATTGTATTGCTATATACTTCTCTCTTAGAACTGCTTTTGCTGCATCCCATAGGTTTTGGGTCATCGTGTTTTCATGCCATTTGTTTCTAGGTATTTTTTGATTTCCTCTTTGCTTTCTTCAGTGATCTCTTGGTTATTTAGTAACGTACTGTTTAGCCCCCAGGTGTTTGTAGTTTTTTACAGTTTTTTTCCCTGTAACTGATATCCAGTCTCATAGCATTGTGGTCAGAAAAGATACTTAATACAAATTCAATTTTCTTAAATTTACCAAGGCTTGATTTGTGACCCAAGATATGATCTATCCTGGAGAATGTTCCATGAGCACTTGAGAAGAAAGTGTATTCTGTTGTTTTTGGATGCAATGTCCTATAAATATCAATTAAGTCCATGTTGTTTAATGTGTCATTTAAAACTTGCATTTCCTTATTTATCTTCATTCTGGATAATCTGTCCACTGGTGAAAGTGCAGTGTTAAAGTCCCCTACTATCACTGTGTTACTGTCAATTTCCCCTTTTATGGCTGTTAACATCTGCCTGATGTATTGAGGTGCTCCTATGTTGTTGGATGCATAGGTATTTACAATTGCTATATCTTCTTCTTGGATTGATCCCTTGATCATTATGTAGTGTCCTTCTTTCTCTCTTGTAATAGTCTTTATTTTAAAGTCTGTTTTGTCTGATATGAGAATTGCTACTCCAGCTTTCTTTTGATTTCCATTTGCATGGAATATCATTTTCCATCCCCTCACTTTCAGTCTGTATGTGTCCCTAGGTCTGAAGTGGGTCTCTTGTAGACAGCACAAATATGGGTCTTGTTTTTGTATCCATTCAGCCAGTCTATGTCTTCTGGTTGGAGCATTTAATCATTTACATTTAAGGTATTTATCGATATGTATGTTCCTATTCCCATTTTCTTAACTGTTTTGGGTTTGTTTTTGTAGGTCTTTTCCTTCTCTTGTGTATCCTGCCTTCAGAAGTTCCTTTAGCACTTGTTGTAAAGCTGGTTTAGTGGTGCTGAATTCTTTTATCTTTTGCTTGTCTGTAAAGGTTATACTTTCTCCACCGAATCTGAATGAGATCTTTGTTGGGTAGAGTAATCTTGGTTGTAGGCTTTTCCCTTTCATCACTTTAAATATGTCTTGCCACACCCTTCTGGCTTGCAGAGTTTCTGTTGAAAGATCAGCTGTTAACCTTATGGAGATTCCCTTGTATGTTATTTGTTGCTTTTCCCTTGCTTTTAATATTTTTTCTTTATATTTAATTTTTGATAGTTTGATTAATATGTGTCTTGGCGTGTTTCTCCTTGGATTTATCCTTTATGGGACTCTCTGTGTTTCCTGGACTTGACTGACTATTTCCTTTCCCATATTAGGGAACTTTTCAACTATAATCTCTTCAAATATCTTCTCAGTCCCTTTCTTTTTCTGTTCTTCTTTTGGGACCCCTATAATTCGAATGTTGGTGCGTTTAAAGTTGTCCCAGAGGTCTTTGAGACTGTCCTCAATTCTTTTCATTCTTTTGTCTATATTCTGCTCTGCAGTAGTTATTTCCACTATTTTATCTTCCAGGTCACTTATCTGTTCTTCTGCCTCAGTTATTCTACTATTGATTCCTTCTAGAGAATTTTTAATTTCATTTATTTTGTTGTTCATCATTGTTTGTTTGCTCTTTAGTTCTTCTAGGTCTTTGTTAAACGTTTCTTGTATTTCCTCCATTCTATTTCCAAGATTTTGGATCATCTTTACTATCATTACTCTGAATTTTTTATCAGGTAAACTACCTATTTCCTCTTCATTTGTTTGGTTTGGTGGGCTTTTACCTTGGTCCTTCGTCTGCTGTGTATTTCTCTGTCTCTCATTTTGCTTAACTTACTGTGTTTGGGGTCTCCTTTTCGCAGGCTGCAGGTTCATATTTCCTGTTGTTTTTGGTGTCTGCCTCCAGTGGGTAGGGTTGATTCAGTGGGTCATGCAGGCTTCCTGGTGGAGGGGACTGGTGCCTGTGTTCTGGTGGTTAAGGCTGGATTTTGTCTTTCTGGTGGGTAGGACCACATCTGGTGGTGTGTTTTGGGATGCCTGTGAACTTTTTATTTTAGTCAGCCTCTCTGCTAATGGGTGGAGTTGTGTTCCTGTCTTGCTAGTTGTTTGGCATGGGGTATTCAGCACTGGAGCTTGCTGGTAGTTGGGTGGAGCTGCGTCTTAGCATTGAGATAGAGATATCTGGGAGAGCTCTCGCCGATTGATATTACATGGGGCTGGGAGGTCTCTGGTGGACCAATGTCCTGAACTCGGCTCTCCCACCTCAGAGGCTCAGGCTTGACACCCAGCCGGAGCACCAAGACCCTGTCAGCCACATGGCCAGGTACGTGGGGAGTTTCTTGCCTTTTGGGAAGTCTGTCTTCTGCCTGCCAGCATTCAGTAGGTGTTCTGTAGGAGTTTTTCCACATGTAGATGTATTTTTGATGTATTTGTGGGGAGGAAGGTGATCTCCATGTCTTCCTCCTCCGCCATCTTGAAGGTCCTCCTGAGCTTGCCAAACTTAATCTTAACCCAAAAGTTATGTTCTTCCCTCTGCTTTTAATGTTCTTTCCCAAAGGCATAAGTGGTCCCTTGTACTGTATTCAGATCCCTGCTTACATATCACATGTCATGAGAATAACTGTCATGTGGGCAATAGGGGATGGAAGGGGGAGAGTAAGATTAGATTAAGAGAACTTTCTTACCTCTAAAGCACTCTGCAGATTTATTTGCTTTTAAGAACATATCACTATATTATTGTTAATTTGTTTAATTTTCAGCATCCTCTAACAAGAGACTAGATCTGTCTTGCCCTCTACTGTATCAGCTACCCATAGAATCATGCCCAGGATATAGTGGGTACTAACAAATAGATGTGGGAAAGGAAGATATACAGAAGAAAAGGACTTCAAAACTAGGTTTCAAAAATGCCTTTAAAAACCTTTTTCTCATTTTTTGGCCTTAGGTCATTTGCATTCTGTTTTGAATATGCATAAATTAGTTTCCTTACTGGGAGTTAAAATGTTATCTAGTTTGCTCTTTGGGAAATAATAAAGTGAGATGAAATTGAGATGGCATTTAATCAGTATTCCCTCTCTTGAGTTCTTCTAGGGAGATGTATACACAAAGGATGAAGCAAGGCAGAGTAAAACTTTATTACTGGTTGACGTTCTGTCCCCACAGCCCTGTGAAGAACACTTGTGATATAGACTGGAACAATTAGAGAACTCATTTTTTAATCTGCTTTGAAGGCCTATGCAAACCAGAATAAATAAAACCAAAAGGTTGGGCTTTGTTCATTTCCACCCCAAAGAACAGACATAATTATCAAGTCCACATTGCAGAGAAAGAGAAGGACTGGATAAGAGTACAATTGCAATGGTTGGTTAGAACTGATTTTTTTTAAAGTGTGTTTTATTTTTTATCATCTTCACAGACCATGGTTACTATCCCCTTGTTTAGCTGTCTTCTTGAAAGGAAGAAACCATTTTTTAAGAGCAAGGGAAATTGCCTTCTGCCCCTCCCTTCCCAAAAAAACCCAGAGATTTTTAGGCTTTCTCCCTATTGGAGCAAACTAGATAACTAATAAGGACCTACTTTATGGCACAGGGAATTCTACTCAATGCTCTATAATGACCTATACAGGAAAAGAATCTAAAAAAGAGTGGATATATGAATAATATATGTATGACTGATTCACTTTGTTGTACACCTGAAACTAACATAATATTGTAAATCAACTATACTCCAATAAATTTTTTTAAAAATTGCATCTCAATAAAACTTTTTTTTTTTTAAAAAGTCTTTAAACTGTGAAAAGATAATAGATTGGTGAGCTATTACCAAGGTTAACAATCTCATGCATCTCTATTTCTTTGCATGATAAACATTTAAAACAGCCAAGGGTGTGTGTGGGGGTGGGTGGGGGTGGGAAATGACTGGAACTTCTCCCAGAGAAGTAAGGCAACAGCTTTATTCAATGTTTCTTTTATTTACAAAATCACAAAAGGACATAAAGACAGAAAGTAAGAGATGATTAGTAGTATGGGCCCAAGCTCCTCCCTCATGTAAAGAGGCTCTTTCTAGTATCTTTGACTAAAATGAGAAACTGAGTATGCAGACAATGGCCAGACAATATGTGACAATAGAACTTTGACCTACAATCTCTGCAGCAATCATTCCCGAAGGCCAAACCACCACCTCTTCACAATCAATCCAGAATGGCTAGAAATTAGTATTAAGTTCCAACTTCCCTATTTTTGCCTCTGCTTTCAACACAGGACCAACCAGAGAAAGCCAAATATTCTTTCTAAATCAATCACATAATTTACCTCATTTCTAGTTAGCCCACCTTCAGCTTCCCCATGCCAACAACTTCCAAAGAACACCTAAAGTCTTGCCTGTTTTTCACTGTACAGCTCTCCCACATCCCTGCCTGATTTTTTTTTTCTTTTTTTCTATATATTTATTTTAACATCTTTATTGGAATATAAATGCTTTACAATGGTGTGTTAGTTTCTGCTTTATAACATAGTGAATCAGCTATACGTATACATACATCCCCATATCTCTTCCCTCTTGCGTCTCCCTCCCACCCTCCCTACCCCACCCCTCTAGGTGGTCACAAAGCACCCAGCTGATCTCCCTGTGCTATGCGGCTGCTTCCCACTAGCTATCTATTTTACATTTAGTAGTGTATATATGTCCATGCCACTCTCTCACTTTGTCCCAGCTTACCCTTCCCCCTTCTCCATGTCCTCAAGTCCATTCTTTATGTCTGTGTCTTTATTCCTGGCCTGCCCCTAGGTTCTTCAGAGACATATTCTTTTTTTTTGTAGATTGAGTCTCTGCCAAACTCAAGCAATGGCAATTGACTCCCTCACTATAGTAAGCTCTGAATAGTTTCCTTTGTTTTCATTTAGGTTTTCTTCCTTTATTTCCACAAAATAAGACAGGCATAACCTTTATCCCCATGTACAATGAAAGGTGATATATTTCTATAACAGTATTCTATTTTCTACAGTAAAGTATTTTTTACCTTGTTGATAAGGATTGGTACCTTGAAAATCCTTTAGACTTTCATGAACTCACTTGAACCATAATAAACTTAAAATCAAAATAATAAATACAATAATGGTTCATATTATTATTAATAAATATCAAGAGGAGAGAGCTCTATTGCTTTGTTTGGTAGGTTCCCTGATTTTTTTTTTTTCCTGTTTGGTAGGATTTTATCACCCCAAGATGAAACCAGAGGGAATAATGGAAAGGCTGATACAGGAGATTCTCCCATGCCCTTTTCCCTGTGACCACTACCAGCTTCTTAATGAGCAAGATTCTATAAAAGGTTCAGGAAAGAAAAAAATAATCTGCACTCCTTTGAACCCTCTCCCTCTTATCTCCTACATCAACAGCTCCACAACCTCTAACCCCTTTGTAAATACCCTCCAAATTCCCAATTTTTCTGTCATATCAGGAATAAATGTACAGATGCTCAGTTGCTTTCTAAGTGATGGCAGGACAAAGGTGCCACTTCAGATCCTGTAAGAACAATTTTAAGATAACCAAACTTTCCTCATGGGTAAAATGAGCCTTCTCTTAGTATAGGGCTAGAAACCATGCTAAATGCTTTATTTATATCATCTAATTTAATCCTCACAACAGTCAAGCTAGGTAGTTATAGCTTCTTCATTAAAATGTGGATAAGGGACTTCCCTCGTGGTCCAGCAGTTAGGACTTTGCACTCCCAATGTGGGGGCAGGGGGCCCAGGTTCGATCCCTGGTCAGGGAACTAGATCCTGCTTGCCACAGCTAACAGCCTGCATGCCATAGCTAAGGGATCCCGCATGCCACAACCAAAGATCCTGCATGCTGCAACTAAAGACATGGTGCAGCTAAATGAATGAATGAATAAATAAATAAATATTTTTTTTAAAATGTGGATAACACTGAGAATGGGACAGGTTTGGTAACTTCCTATCTATGAGATCATGAGATAGTAGACTTGCTGATATTTGAAACCATGTCTCCCTGACCCCAAAGGCTGTTCTTAGTCAATACTTACTCAGTCCTAAGCATATGGAAAATATTCTTGGAAAGGAGCATGTTTTAGAGACATATGCAACACAGTAACACAACGTTTTTCCACATTTCAGCTCATTAAAACAAAAAACATCTCTTCCAGGGTAGCTAGGGCATTGTTGAAGACACAGAACCTGGTAATTGGGCTTCAATTTTGTTTTACCATATTCTATCTCTTCTGATTCAACAGAAAATTAAGTCAATGTGATCTTTTCATTAAAGCATACTGTAACATGGATTGGAAAGGAAAAAAAAACACTGTTTCAAGTGATTTGAAAAGTCAAGGACCAGCTTTCTTAGCTTAGATTTCCTAGGGGGGGAAAAAAAGAGCCTGAGGCAAAGCTTCAGGTAAAATAGGGTCTGAATTATAACCCCAGGCTAGCAAGAATAAGGGGGAAATGCAGTCAGTTGAGGAAGAGGTAAAGCAAGTGCGAAGTGGTCCATTACTGACTTAACCATGTCAGGATAACTTTTCAGCTGCGTGTGGAATCACACTGTGCCTCACAGTCTACTGGGAAAAGTAAAAAAGAAGAATGTATCTTTCAGCTGTTTCCCATCTTCTGCAACTCGTCTGTCCCAGTATCTCCGCCCCCCCCCCCCCGAGGGAATTAACATTCCCATACTTTTGGGCTTGGCAACCTGACCCCCCTGGGTTGCCTCTGGGGAATCCATTTCCCAAGCCCCATTGTTTAGTTCTTCATCTGAAACCAAGAGTGAAGGTAGTATCTATTGCCTTCATAGCTACAGTTGCAGTAGATATAGGAGTTACAGCCCTCGCAGCTTCCACTCTGGAAAGGTCCAATGATGGTCAACCGACACCTGGCCCCTCTACTGGGGTTGCTGAGACAGCTGGTGGTATCAATAAACAAGCAGACTAGTAGGATAAGTGCCTAATGTTCAGGTAGTGAATATGTATGTGTGTGTGATATATGTGGGTGTACACACACGAACACCCAGGGCGGGGTGGGGAGGGGTGGGCAGAGGGAGCTGAGAGAATCGGAGAAGGTATATAAACTGAGTCCCATAGAGCCACTCCTTCAAATCTGCATTCAATATTCCTGCTGCTTCTCTATTTCCTAATGAGCAATGCATGTGAATTGAGTTTTGTCATTTTCAAAACAATACGCAAATGGTAGAATATATTTTAATGAAACATACCAAAGTAATCCATCCTACAGACTTTAGTCACCTATTAGTTTATTTAATAAATCCCAACAATTCACTCAGCATTCATTTATTATTAGGTTCTACTCTAGGAATTAGAGTTACAGCAGGGAATAGACAAAAATTTCTGTCCTGGTAGAGCTTAAACTATTAAGATAACTATTAAGATAGTGTCAGCTGGTGATAAATCTTATGAAGAAAATAAGATGGTGCAATGTGCAGAAAGGGGAGGGATAGAGTTAATTTAGATTGGTTTTAACTGAATACCTAATGATAAGAAGGAGACAGCTAAGCTAAAGTGAGGGTATGGGGGGATTAGAAGTTTTTGAGGGAAAACAAAGTGCAAAGATCCAACAGTGAGACTAAACCTGGTATGTTTAAAGAGAAAAATAGAAGGCCCTTTTTCCCATCCGTCTTTGCTAGTAGAGCTATGGAGTTCAAGTTCACATGGAAAATGACAACTGCGTTTTCCATGTAAGAATAAGGAACATTCTTTCCCAAGAATGTTATTGGGGGATGAAGGGAGCAGGTGTTGTAGTGGAAAGTAATCCTTTATTTCCTCTAAAAGGATGGCTGTGATATAAATGCAAGAGAAATTTCAAAAACATATTTGTGGCTCCTAGAAGATAAATTATAGTAGGGTAAACGTTGATTAGCCATGAGGTGCGTCTAATTTTTTACCTCATGGGTTTTAGTGCATAAAAATTGATGCTTTCATGAAAAAGGGAAAATGTTGTCCTTGGCCATATGAACAAATTGCTGACACAAAATTGTCCTTGTATCTAAAGGGTAAAACTTTGAAGCATAAGTCTCGCTCAGTATTTAAGCCAAAGGCTAACCTGACTGCATTTCTTTTAACATAAGTTTTAAATTCAAAAGATAAACACAAATCAAATACACCCATAGACAAATGCATACAAGTTACTTTATCTTCCCCCCCCCCAAAAAATACTTTGTGTCTTATTTTGCAAGTTGTTTACTGATCCTCAAGCAAACACTAGAAGGAAAGATGAAGGTGGAGAAAGAAAAGAAGGAGAAATGCAGCTGCCTTGACTCATCTCTCCACAAGTTTACAGATGCTTATATAAACCAGTGCTATATAATTACGTTCTGCATATCAAAATGACATTTCATTACAGTGGTAATACCAAGTGCTGGCAAAGATGAGGTTTATTTATTTATTTATTTTTAACATCTTTATTGGAGTATAATTGCTTTACAGTGGTGTGTTAGTTTCTGCTGTATAACAAAGTGAATCAGCTGTATGTATACATATATCCCCATAACCCCTCCCTCTTGTGTCTCCCTCCCACCCTCCCTATCCCACCCCTCTAGGTGGTCACAAAGCACTGAGCTGATCTCCCTGTGCTATGTGGCTGCTTCCCACTAGCTATCTAAT
This sequence comes from Balaenoptera ricei, assembly GCF_028023285.1. Classification (NCBI taxonomy): domain Eukaryota; kingdom Metazoa; phylum Chordata; class Mammalia; order Artiodactyla; family Balaenopteridae; genus Balaenoptera; species Balaenoptera ricei. The sequence continues at coordinate 38,165,871 of NC_082657.1, read as the reverse complement.
TTGGTGGTGTATATATGTCAATGCCACTCTCTCACTTCATCCGAGCTTACCCTTCCCTGTCCCCGTATCCTCAAGTCCGTTCTCTATGTCTGCATCTTTATTCCTGTCCTGCCCCTAGGTTCTTCAGAACCTTTTTTTTTTTTTAGATTCCACATGTATGTGTTAGCATACGGTATTTGATTTTCTCTTTCTGACTTACTCCACTCTGTATGACAGGCTCTAGGTCCATTCACCTCACTACAAATAACTCAATTTTGTTTCTTTTTATGATTGAGTAATATTCCATTGTGTATATGTGCCACTCTTCTTAATCCATCCATCTGTTGATGGACACTTAGGTTGCTTCCATGTCCTGGCTATTGTAAATAGTGCTGCAATGAACATTGTGGTACATGACAAAGATGAGGTTTATTTGATAGTATCATTCACTGATGTGATAAGCATGATCTCTCTGGAAGTCAATGTCTATCCAGAGCCTTAAAAAACTCATAGTAATACCAAATTTAGTAGCCTTGATTTTTAGGGAAAATTAGACTTGTAGAAATATCTCTCAATATGTTAATGATAAAAGTATAACAAATCTTTGAAAAATTAAAATGTAAAGGAAGTAACAGAAATGTGTTTTTTAAAAAAAGGGGGAGGCAGGGAATTTAAATAAATTATGGTATAGTACCAGGGTTGAAATTTTGAAAAATAATGTCTTTTGAAAACAAAATTGTTTTTTACATAGGAAAACACAGTACTGTATTAAGGAGGAAAATTGGGAGCAATGCCATGCTGTGTTAGAGATCTTTAGACAATCACCAAATTCCGTGCTCCCCCTTCTACAGGAAAGAGTTGTCATTGCTAAGTTACTGTTGTGCCAGTTATTATGTTTTCTAGCTTCTATTACATCTAGATGAGTCCATGAGTCATTTGATTGTGAAGAGATTAGAAGAATTTATTTGTGCCACTTCCAGCCAAGATTTCTTAAGAAGAGGATGTATTTCTTCTATATGTTTTTTTTTTAACCCATTTCTTGGATGGAAGAAAACAATTACAATGTTGTGGAAGATGGAGGTGGAGAAGACACAAAATAGGAGCCTGGGTCTATGTACCACACCATAAAATAGAGCCTCCCAGAGACAAGGAAGAGTCAGACTTGTACACATAGAAGAAATAAGCTTCCGTTATGTCAAATCTTTGTGTATTTTGAGGCAATTTGTTTTAGCAGCTGGTGTTATCCTAACTAATTCAGAAATGTACTGTCTACAGTGAAAGTCACATATATATGTGTGTGCACACGCTCTTAAGTGTGTAGTTCTATAGGTTTTAGAAAATGTAATATGCACTCATTTAATCTATTTAACCATTCATTATACCAGAAAGTCCCCTTGTACTTTTTTCCTGTCATTGCCCTCTCCTAAAAAAAAAAAAAAAATCACTGTTCTGATTTCTCTCACCATAGATTACACTTGTCTATACTTAAAATTTATATAAAAGGGTTTTTTTTTACATATCCCCATATACATAACTTTTAAAAAGTAGTTTGAGATAATTTTACATTCACAGAGGAGTTGAAGACATTTTATGAAGAGTTCTTATACACACTTCACTCAGTTTCCCAAAGAGTTAACATAGTATGTGACCATTATGGGTTGAATATCTGTGCCCTCCAAAATTCATATGTTTAAACCCTGATCTTCAATAGGATGGTATTAGTAGATGGGGCTTTTGCGATGTAATCTGGTTATAAGGATGAAACCCTCATGAATGAGATTATCAGGAATGTAAAGTCATATATGCTCTGCATGTGAACTAAGAAACAGCAAGTGTCAGTTTGCAGCAAGAAATAAAAATAAAACCAATATGAAATATGATTTCAACTTATTCCTGGTACCTAGCTTTAGCCCTGCCTTAAAATACTAGTCAAACTATTGCCCTGTTATAATAAAGTATGTTTTTTTTTTAACCGAAATCAGAAGAAGTATGTATTTTTTCTAGCTTTAATATTATTGGCACATAACATATGGAAGTTTAAGGTGTAAAATGTGATAATATGATACATGTATATATTGTGAAATAATTATGACAATAGGTTAGGCAACACCTCCAACTCCATTCATAATCACCATTTCTTTGTGTGTGCTGATAACATTTAAGATTTACACTCTTAACAACTTTCAAGTATGTAATACTGTATCGGGGTTTTTTTTTAATTTAAATTTATTTATTTATTTATTTATTTATGGCTGTGTTTGGGTCTTCATTGCTGTGCGCAGGCTTTCTCTAGTTGTGATGAGAGGGGGCTACTCTTCGTTGCGGTGCACGGGCTTCTCATTGCGGTGGCTTCTCTTGTTGTGGAGCACAGGCTCTAGCTGCGTGGGCTTCAGTAGTCGTGGCATGCAGGCTCAGTAGTTGTGGCTTGCAGGCTCTAGAGTGCAGGCTCAGTAGTTGTGGTGCATGGGCTTATTTGCTCTGCGGCATGTGGGATCTTCCCAGACCAGGGATCAAACCCGTGTCCTCTGCATTGGCAGGCAGATTCTTAACCACTGTGCCACCAGGGAAGTCCCAGTATTGATAATTATAGTCACTATGCTGTATATTAGATCCCTAAATCAACATCTCCCCATTTCCCCCACTCCCCAGTACCTGGCAACCACCGTTCTATCCTCTATTTCTTTGAGTTTAGCCTTTCAGTTTCTAAAAGTAAGTGAGAATACACAGTATTTGTCTCTGACATTTCACTTAGCATATTCCCTCAAGGTATATCCATGTTGTTGTAAAAGACAGAAGTTCCTTCTTTTTGATGGCTGAATTAAATATTCCATTATACACACACACACAACCACACCACACAGATACATATACACACACATCACACTTTCTTTATCCACTCAATTATCAATGGATGTTTGGGTTGTTTCAATGCCTTAGTTATGAATAATGCTGCAATGAACATGGGGGTGCAGATATATCTTTGAAATAGTGATTTCACTTCCTTTGGATATATTCCCAGAAGTGGGACTGTTGGGTCATATGGTAGTTCAATTTTTAATTTTTTGAGGGATCTTTTTACTGTTTTCTACAGTGGTGGTACCAATTTACATTCCCATCAACAGTACACAAGCATTCCCTTTTCCACATCCTCATCAACACTTGTCTCTAGTCTATTTGATAATAGCCATTGTAGCAGGTGTTAGGTTATAATAACATCTCATTGTGGTTTTGATTTTCTCCCTGATAATTAGTGATGTTGAACACCTGTTCATTAGAGATGTTGCCCATTTGTATGTCTTTTTTGGAAAAATGTCTATTCAGGTCCTCTGCCCATGTTTTAGTCAAACTGTTTATTTTGTTGCAATTGAATTGTATGAGTTCCTTATGTATTTAGGATATTAACCCCTTAACAGACATATTATTTGCAAATATTTTCTCTCATTCTATAGGTTGCTTTTTCATTTTGCTGATTGCTTCTTTTGCTGAATAGAAGCTTTTTCGTTTCATGTAGTCCCACCTATTTTTTTGTTTTGTTTATGTTTGTTGCTTGTGCTTTTGGTGTCATATCCAAAAAAAATGTTGCCAAGACCAGTGTCAAAGAGCTTTTCTCCTATGTTTTCTTCTAGTAGATTTAACAGTTTTTGGGTCTTATGTTTAATTCTTTAATTCATTTTGAGTTAATTTTATTGAGCTGTGTTAAGACAGGGGTTCAATTTCATTCTGTATGTAGTTATCCAGTTTTCTCAGCACCATTTATTGAAGAAACCATCCTTTCCCCACTGAGAATATTTTCCCCATTGCCAATATCCTTTGTCAAATATTAGTTGTCTGTATATATATGATTTCTGGGCTCTCAAATCTGTTCTGTTGGTCTATGTGTCTATTTTTATGCCAGTACCATACTGTTTTGATTACTATAGCTTTGTCATAAAGTTTGCAATCAGGAAGTGTGATACCTCCATCTTTGTTCTTCTTTCCCAGGACTGCTTTGGCTAGTCAGGGTCTTTTGTGGTTCTATATGAATTTTAGGTGTTTTTTTTTTTTTTCTATTTCTGTAAAAAATGGCATTGGAATTTTGATAGGGATTGCATGGAATCCATAGATGACTTTGGGTAGTACGGACATTTTAACAATATTAATTCTTCTCAGTCATAAACATGGGATACCTTTCAATTTATTTGTGTCTTCTTTAATTTCTTTCATCAATGTCTTCCAATTTTCAGTGTACACAGCTTTTACCTCCTTGGCAAAAGCTATTCCTAGGTATTTCACAATTTTTGATGCTTTTATAAATGGGATTGTTTCATTTCTTTTGCAGATAATTTGTTGCTAGTGTATAGAAATGCAACTGATTTTTGTATGTTGATTTTGTTACCTGCAACTTTACTGAAATTGTTTATTAGTTCTAACAGTTTTTTTGGTGGAGTCATTGGCGTATTCTATATAGAAGATTATATCATCTATACAAACACTGACAATTTTACTTCATTCATTCCTTTTCTTCCTTCCTTCTTTCCTTTTTTTTTCTAATTTCCAAATTGCTCTGGCTAGGACTTTCAGTACCATGTTGAATAGGAGTGATGAGGATGAAACAAGAAACCTTGTCATGTTTCTGATTTTAGCAAGATAGCTTTCAACCTTTCACTACTGAGTATGGCATTAGCTGTGGGTCTGTAAAATATGGCCTTTATTATGTTCAGTTACATTCCTTCTATAATTGATTTGTTGAGAGTTTTTCTCATAAGAGAATGTTGAATTTTGCCAAATGCTTTTTCTGCATCTATTGAGATGATTATATGATTTTAATCTATCATTCTATTAATGTGGTATATCACATTTATTGATTTGTACATGTTGAACCATCCTTGTATCCCAGGGATAAATGCCGCTTGACCATGGTAATATGATCCTCTTAAGGTAGTGTTAAATTTGGTTTGCTACCATTTTGTTGAGAATTCTTGCTTCTATATATTCATTAGGGATATTGGCCTGTAGTTTTCTTCTCTTGTAGTGTCAGGACATGTAGGTATATTTTGCTTTCTGCCAAGAGTCTAAATTAAAACTCCATTGGGTTTTCAACTTTATTTATGTACTCACTACATATTTTTATTACATTTAAGTATACTAATTTAAGTTATAATTAAAATTTAAGAGTAGTTATTAACAGAGACTTGGCAGTAATTATAGTAATAAAACTATTTTAGTTGAGTATTTCACCTGTTTGGATGCCTCTTGAGCGCATACTCATTCTGTGATTTACACATTATGCATTTCATTGTAATATACTAAACAATGACTGTTTATATGCAAACACACTTAATGGTGCAGTATTTTTTATTGTCTTTGTCTTAGTTAAATATGGATCCCAGGTCATTTCTAAAGGAGGGTTAATTTATATCACTAGATTTTCAAAAGAAATCTTTATCCACTGGAAAAAAGTCCTCACCTATCCACAAGTAAATATTTTCTGCATTGTGGTTAGAAAATGATCCCCCAAAAGTCATCAAAACTGATAAATCTTGTCTTTATTAAGCTAGATGACTTTTAGAAATAGCACTTTCTAATCCAAGTCCACTCCCATGTAAATGATATCACTGAATTCTCAAGGTTTAGCAAGTTCAACTAAAAGTATAACTTTTGCCTTGATTCTTCTTGAATCTTCTCAGATTACTCAAAACTGCTTTCTACACTAAATAAACATATAGAATAAAAAAAGCATTTGCCTTCCAAAAAAGTTTTAATGAAACCTGAAACATGTATCCAAATATCATAGGATCAAATATTCTTATAATTGTAAAGAAAATAAACATAAAAATTGGGTTGATACTCTATCTTTGTAAAATTTACTCTAAAATGCTACCCATTCTTACATTAAAATACTTTTGCAGAGCAAAACTGAACAAACCCAGGCTGTGATATTTAGAAATATTTTTCTCTCTTTTCATTGCTTTTGCTCTATGTCCCCTGCAATTCATCCAAAGTTGAACTACTGCTTGAAGTCAAATTGAATGTCTGGAGTTGTATTTGAATGTTTGGAGTGACACTTTGAATATGTTTGGATATCTATAGATTTATCTGTATTTTTTTCTCTCCATCCCCACTCTGGCAATTTTTCAATCTTCCAACACAAATAACTACTAAATGCCTTATTACTAAATCCAATAAAAAACTGAGTTTTCTCCCTACCCATCAGCAGCATTTGACATAGCTTTTTCTTCCTCCTTGATGAACTCTCATAACTTGGCTTTTAGAACAACAAAGAGGACTCTTCGTTTTCTGCTCATCTCATTGCTGATCCTTCTCTGTCTCCTCTAATCATCCCTATTTCTGTCCCCAACCCCAACCTCAAAGTGTTTGATAATCAATCCTTGGTTATCTTCTCATCTTTACCTGTACTTATTTCCTGGATAAGCTCATCTACTTCCTGAAAATTCCATATATATCCAATGACTCTCGTACTTGCTCGGGCAAAAACCTCTCTCCTAAACTCCAGATTTGTGCATCCAGCGGCCTACTCAAAGGCCTACCATCACCACTTGAATGTCTAAAGACATTGAGAATTTGATTTACCCTGTACTGGACTCCTTAAATTTCATCCAAACCTGCTCCACCTACATCCTTCCTCATCACGGCTGATGGCAACCACCATTCTTCTTTGTTGTTCTTCATAGTTTGTCCAGGTCAAAATATTGACATTATGTTGACTCCTTTTCTTCTCTCATATTTTATATCCAATATGTCAGCAAATCATGTTGACTCTATCTTCAGTATATAATCAGAATTTGACTACCTCTAAGCATAGCCACTCACCTTTTGCATTTGAATACAAATTATAAACTAAAGAGTCCTGATGTAATAGAGATGCTTTACAATAGTTGGACATATTTTTGGGCGACTTCGACTGATTATATTGTCATTAAGAAAAAATCAAAATCTGATTCACCAAAATGTTGTCCACAACATTCAGGACATCAGACTTCCTTGCATATGAAGCACTTCTTAATAAAATCACTGAAATAATTCAATGGACTGGCTTACTTGGGTAAGTTCCAACACAGACTAGCTTAACCAAAATTCTACTGCAGCAAGAGAGGGAAAATAGAGCGCTGGGTGGAAGCGCCTTGAAGGCCTTTGCTTTTGCAGTGTGAAATCCTAAAGAACTAAATAAGCCATGGAGTCAGTGACCTGGGTTTGAATTCTACCACTTCTGCAGTTTGTGCCTCTTTGGGCTAGGTTTCTCCACTCTGAAATGTGTGTCTTCCTTGCAGTAATCTTGTGAGCATTAAGTGAGATTAAGTGCCTAGAGAAGAAAGCAACTGGCACAGTTGCAGGCTGATGACGGGAATCAAACACTGTTTGCCTCATTTGTCAGCATTTGTCCCAGGGAGCACGAGGTAGATTACAGGGCTTTGTGTAAACAGGCATGGAGCCATGATGAAATTATTTCTAAGAATACATAGAAAGCCTTGCCTGAACCCTAACATGCTTTTCAGCACTAATTAACTTGATTGAAAACTTGTCAAATGTTTCCCCATCTCTTTGTATAAACACAAGAGTAACTCAGAAAGACAACTTGAATGCAGTCAATAAAAATATGAAAAAAAAAAAGTTTTAAGAATATAAAAGTATTCTTATTATGTTCCCTGAAGGTCTGTTACTTGGTAATCTTGAAATGAAGCAAATCTGTTATTACTTTTTTCCATAACATTTTGCTAGAAATGTAAAACTAGACTGAGCTGACAGCCTTATTCTAAAGATACTTTAAATATGAAAATATCTAAAATTTTATTATGCACTCTCTTGATACAGGAACATATCTTTTTTTTTTTTAATGAACTTCCTTTTGTGTTAAATACAAATAGAAAGTTAAAAAAGAGATGCCCAAATACAATGTTACTGTAAAATGTTATCCCGTGATTATAGAAACAGTGTAACTTTTGAGAGCTTCCTAACTTCAATAAAGAGACACAATGTGACTAATATGGAAACACTCATTAAAGAAGGTAAAATCTATCAAACAGCACTACTCTGATTGTAACCATTCAGACTTAATGACATATTTAGAATATGCTATTACTGATACTGTTCATTTAAATATGCTATTACTGATATTGTTTCATTAGGAATACAATTTCTTGCTCAGTGTTTCCATGCCTAAGTGACCTCTAAATTGGTCTGCTGCAAATCACCTCTAATGCACTCACAACAATCTACTCCACTCAACCGTTTATAGAGACTGAATGACACAGAGATGACAGATGAATCTTCAGAAACAAAATATGCTTCCTTTTTCCTGTGGTATCTTCCTGTCTGTCCCCTTCATCGTTTGCTTTTCCATTCTCTTTCCATCTCCCTGTCTCTCCTGCACTCTCTTCTCTTCCCGCTCAGCATCCACACACACCCAACTAAGATCGAGTCGGGCACTAGAGTGGAATGATCTGCTTTCTGAAATTATAGAACTCACTGCTCAAAACTGTGATTTATGAGCATAGGAGAAGTGAAATATCTCCAATTGTTCTACTCCAAGGGGCATTCATATCTGAATGTATAAAGCCGGTAAATACCACAGTTATAGTTGAAAAGTGAAAGGGGGCATGGCTTCTAAAGTCAGATAGACAGCTTAAGTTCAGATCCTGGATTTCACTACCTGTCCAGCTGGAGTAAGGTATGTGTCTTCGCAGGGCTGTTGCTTAATATCTGGAAATTGGGGCTAAGAACAAGTTTTATTCCATAGACTTTTCACACAGATTATTCATTTATTTAAGAAGTATTTATTGTGTTCCTACTCTGACTAGATATTGCTCAATGGGCTGGTGATACAGCAGTGAACAAAACAGACAAAACTCTTGCCCCATTGGAGCCTACAGTCTGTTTAGAGGAGGCAGGGCCTCAAAAATATATAATATCCTACAATAAATATAGGAAAATACGGGGTGATGATAAATGCAATGAAGATGATGCATATGAAGTGCTTAGCAGCATGGCTGGAATGTAGTAAGTGCTCAGCAAATATTCAGGCATTCCGGGTGGTTTTCAGAGAAGCTTATGTGGTGGGAGGACAGTATCCATCATGAAATGAACATAGTCCTTATTCATCTTAGCCCTGTGCTGAAAACACAGAGACAATGACTGCCTTGAAGCAAGGGGGAATCAGTCAGCTGCCTGGACACAGGGAAACAGAGCACATTACTTCTCCCGTCTGTGCAGCCATGTACCCTCCAGCCCCCAAAGGTGAAAGTAAAGGCCATTTTGTTCTGCCCACAAAATAGTGTGTTCAGTGCCAGAGAAAAAGAAAGTTGTTATTTTACTCTGACAAGGTCCCTAATAAAAATAATATATAAGGATCTATTGATTTCTTTCATGGTCCGTTTTTTTGTTTTCCTTGAAGTTTTATGTTTACCATGCCGAAGTAAAAGGGGATTTATTTTAGATTCTGACACGTTCCATCAAGGAGTCATTTCAGAGCTTCCTTTGAAAATAAATGCACGGCAACAAGATGACCTGTACGTTCACATAATTGCACGCTAGTTGCAGGAAAAGGGAGCAAAGCCCAGTGAGGCCTGGGACTGTCTCTCCTATAAATAGGCAAGTAAAAGAGTAGCTTAGAGACATGAGAGGGACCAGCAGAGAATCCTGAAACAGAAGAACACCCAGTTAAAAGTCAGAGGTTCATGCTGTATAGACCACTTGGCATGTATGCATATGTAATTAAACAACAAAGCAAAGTGAGACTTGATATTTGGGAGGTTGCCCTATCTGTCCTTTTACAGGCCACCTCTAACAAGTTCAGAGAAATGACAACATTAAATGGAGAGATGTGCACTTATACTTAATTTGTCTTTGGGGCCATTAGCCCCAAGAATAGCAGTGTTCGGGCTGTTTCATGCCTGATTGGCAACACCATGGAGTTACTCTATGAGCAAAGTCCAATTCATTTCTCCAATTTATGTCTTTTAAAACTCTGTGCTTACTGGTTCAATCTAACGGGGTATTTATAACACTGTAATTTCCATTTATTTGGTCTGTATCTGCCAGATTTATCAAATCATTTGGAGGGTTTAGTATTATGTAATTTTAGTCCTCCAGAATACAGCATGGCATGCCACTACCAACGGCAGATTGCTTTGGGGATAAAAAATATATACATCATTTTACAAATAATATATAGAGTTGTGTGTGTATGTGTTTAAGTACTCATCACATATCGCCTTGGGATAGAAACAGGAAATAGTTGCAGCAGTTTGCTACAGGCTGAAGATATTTGTAAACCATGATTATAAATTTAACACATGCTGCAGGAGTCAACGCTTATTTGTGCTGAAGGCTAAAAGGGGCCTTGGGGGACTGCTGCTTAAGAGTTACAGGATTTCAAATAATCATAGTTGGTCCCAATTTTGTCTTACTAAGTCTACAGGCACAATTCCCATCATTTGTCCCCACCATATTTGCTTGGATTATCCCCCCAAAAGTCAAGAGTTCTTGGTATATCAAATAGTATCCTTGTGGGCTTCCCTGGTGGTGCAGTGGTTGAGAATCTGCCTGCTAATGCAGGGGACACGGGTTCGAGCCCTGGTCTGGGAAGATCCCACATGTCCCGGAGCAACTAGGCCCGTGAGCCACAACTACTGAGCCTGCGCATCTGGAGCCTGTGCTCCGCAACAAAAGAGGCCACGATAGTGAGAGGCCCGCGCACCGCGATAAAGAGTGGCCCCCGCTTGCCATAACTAGAGAAAGCCCTCACACAGAAACGAAGACCCAACACAGCCAAAAATAAATAAATAAATTAATTAAATTAAAAAAAAAACACACACTCAAAGGTTTAAAAAAAAAAATAGTATCCTTGTGATACAGAGAGAAATTACCTGAGTATCACAGGGTTACTCTGAGAATGAAATAAGATTAAAGTGTCTAGCACATGGGAAAGTGATTGACAACTGATGGACATGCTTGAGGAATAGTAAGAATGCTCATATGTCTGGAATATAGTGGGTCCAGGAGAGCAAGGGGCAGAGAAAGAACTGCCTATACACATTTTGTAGCGAAGACTGATACATAATGGATACTGACTGGATGCTTTGAGGAAGGAATGAAGGAAGAATGCAGGGAAGATGAAAGAAAGGGAGACTGCTTATTATTGCCATGAGTTCAGATTATAAAATGTCAGAGCTGGTCTCTCTCATTTCCAGGCCAAGTCCATTTTGTTTCATCTCAGTCTCTCTACCCACACTCTTATGACAGCAGGCAGGAGGAAAGAGGAAGGGTTTTTGGTTTGTTCCATTGTTTATTAGTAATTCTAAGAGAGGGTAACATGTTTGAAATAGCACAGCCCTGTCCTTACATAGACAAGGGTTCTAATTCCATTTCTGTGACTTTCTAGCTAGATGACTTTAAACAGGTTCCTTTCTGAATTTTTTCTAAGATTGGGATAATATTTTCTGCACCTTAGGATCATTGTGGGAATTAATGAGAGCCCTGAGTAGTATGAATACTTGCATCCCTAAAGAAGACAGACATGAGGCAAAGTGGCACAGTTACCTGCACACACACACACACACACACACACACACACACACACACACACATTCCATGGAGTTTTCCCTTTGTGTCACTCCTCTTTCCTTCCACAGATGCTCCAAGCCTCCTACATTACTCACAAATAGTCAGTAGCAGGGTGCATTGTTCTGAGCTTTCCGTTTTTCTATACATTCTTCAGTACCCCAGTTGTGCCTCATTTTTCGTAAGGCACTCAACTCCAGATTTGGCAGGGCTTCTATATCCACTGAGATTACACTATCAAAATAAACTCAGGAATGTTTTTTTGTCTTATATTCCCTAGGAGTACTGAAATCTGAACAGATGTCAAGCCCTGAATGAACCCAGCCAATCCATTCTTGAAGGCCATGAGGGAAGGACTGTTGTTCCACAGCAGGATTCTGGCAAAGAGCAGAGAATAATCCTGCGTATCCCAAAAAGAACAATGGAAACTTTTTTTTTTGAATCCTGCTGTCCCTGCAAAAACCTTTCAGTAATTTTTCCTTCTAGATAACACATCTCATTGATAAAAGTTCACTTCACATTGTGGTGGGTCATTAAAAGGAATTATTTATCTCTAATACAAATATTAGTTGTTTGCTTTTTTTTTTTCTGCTTGGTCACTAGAACATAACTGGTGCTTATTTTAAAATAACTTGATAACTGTAAAGAAAACATTTGGGAAACATTTGCTTATTTGGATTGAAAACACTAGTATGTCTCAAAGTATACTTAAAAATTACTTAAAGTACTTGTTTAAATGGTAGAGTCATGGCCCCATAACCCATATGCAGATTCAAATCCAAGAATTTGGAGTCAAAAGCAGCACATTCCAATAATTTTCCAGGTGACGCCTATGTAGACTTTAGTTAGAGTTCCACTTATGGGTAATCAATGTGAATAATTCAGAAAGAATTTGGATCACATATAATTTTCCTGCTTTTCTAAGAGCCTGAAATCATTGCTAGTGCCGCATAAAGAAGGACACTAACCTTCACTGAGCCAGTGTTCTGCAAGGTGTCTGCTATGCAGAAGTTCATTTACTCTTCATAGAAAAGCTATGAGAAAAGCTTTATTATTCTTCCCATTTTCCACATGAGTCAATAGAGTCTCAGAGTGATTAAGCCAGTGAGAGGTCGGTCACACAACTGGTTAGGATGCATGCTGGCCTGCCTCAGAGATAACTCTGGCCCCTGAGTGACTAAGTCCTATTTCTCTTAACAAATCCTTACACAGCACCCTTTAAAAAATAGGATGCTTGGTCCTTCATTTATGTTCATCAAACTGAGTTGTTTTCAGTAGTTACAAACTTTTATGACTTTTTTTCTGTTTATTACTGATAATATGCTTTTCCTACAGTGCCTTGGTAGTTAAACCCACATGTTACTGTCTGGCCTCTTAATAGAATGTACTTATTTGCACAATAAGTTCCCTGTACAGTTGTTTATTTCTTGGCCCAGCTGTAGATTAATTATAATCCCCATGTTTATGTTCTTACAGGTGCTGTTCTAAAATCATTTTTAAGTCAGTTATTAAAGATGTTAGATGACATAAAAACAGTTGTTCTTTTTCTTTTTTATGAAAAAATCTCATTTAAAATTCCCAAGTTCTAACTCAAGGACAGAAATTAATTTCATGCTGTGAAGTTGGGGATAATTTATGGAATCTAACAAAGATAAATAAAACATTGTTTTTCCCTAAATACATGTGATTGTTTTAAGAAGTCAACAAATTCAATTAAAATTAAAAAAAAATGCTACTACACAAGTCCTGAAATAAAGGGACTGCTGTATTTAGGAAACTACTAAAGTTGAGTATTCCAAGTGCGATCTATTTGAGTTCAACCCCTCTTTTCACCATATGTGGCAAAAGACCTAAAATTGAGGTCCAATATTATGTGCTGTGTCTTGACATCTGGTGAAATTGAGAAGTTCTTAAATGGCTTGAATACAAGTTTCCCTCCCCACTCTGCTCCAGTAAATAAGGCCCCTTAGACAAAAAATCCTCTTTATTGAAGAATCAAGAGCAATCCCTGAATATCAGGCTTTAGTCCTTTGGCAGCCCATGGAATTATCCAACCAAACCAATCACATACTCCCCACAGGAACTAGAGGGCACTCCATCCTTTTTTTTTTTTTTTTAAACATCTTTATTGGAGTATAATTGCTTTACATATAAAGATGCAGATGTAGAGAATGCACTCCATCCTTTTGATGCAACAAAGTCTGCCTCACACAGCTCCTGGTTGCTCACTCCTTTGCCAAGCACAGCCCTCATGTGGCCCCGCATGGCATGAGGTATCCTCCTTCCCCAGGCTGTGAAACTAATAAACTAATCATCTCATCTATCCAGCTACCTTGCTAATGCTTCAGCAAGAATCCCTCCCTCACCAAGGGTGTAAATAGAAGGCAATTAGAGCACCATGCCGTCCTTTGCACTTTTTATGTTCAGAACCTGCAACTTCTATGAATCTAGCTGGGATCTTCATGGTAGAAGAAGTTAATAGGGAATATCCATATTTTGAAAAAAGATTCTATAGGTCAGACTTGCTTAGCCAATATGGTGAGAAGCCTGTTTATTCAGATTGGCAGTAAAAGTCCAGAGGACACTGGAAGGGGAGTTTGGAGAGGAGTGACATGCCAGTTGGGGCTTTCTGCTAATATTACTCTTAAAGAATAACTTCCTCAGATCTTACTCTATCACTGCTGCCGCCTGTGAAAGCATCTGCTAAATTTCTTATTACTGGAGAATTATGCAAAATAGACAATTGACATAGTTGTAAGGACACAAGGTATTTCAAAATGCACTAAAAATTACTGAAAGAAAAACTAAAAAGAAAGTAAAGGTCACTTATAACTTTACTATTTACAATTATATATGTTAATAAAAGGAAGTTCTATCCTTCTACTTAAAACCCCCAGCTCCAATGATTTGATGCACAGCCTTCCTTGTTTTTCTCATGCCTTCATAAACACATGTACACACATACATACATACCTGTTCTTTTATTTTTACAAAAGTGGAATCATTCTATTCACATAGTTCAGCAAGTTGTTGTTTCTGTTGTTTTTCAGCTCACGATATATCACAGTTATATTCTCAGGCCAGTAAATATTAATAACTCATTTTTTTTTTTTTTACTAATTGTTATTCCATTATTTTGGTGAACTACAATTTAACTACTACCCTACGTCAATGGAACATGCAGCTTGTTTTCAGTATTTTGCTGTTACAAATGAAATGCACAGACACTGAAATTAAATAAATTAAGATTTGAGTCCCACATCTGTCACTTACTAGGCCATCTTATCTTGGGTAATTTTCTTAACCTTTCTGAATCCCATTTTATTTTAGATAAAAAATGGGGAATAAAATAACTGTCCAGCATTGTTGCAAGGATAAAATGCAATTACGTGCTTAAATAAACACTTATAATCTATGTAACAATTTAATAATTATTTAATAATAATCATCTGAGCATGATTTAGAAATCAGAGAACTACCATTAAATACCCTCGATATTTTGTTTTTTTAAATAGTTCAGACTTTCCTTAGCTTTAGCCATTGTGTAACTGTTATGATTTTGCCATATTCATGAGTTACATTCACTCTTATTTATGAAACATTATACGTCAATTTATTTAAATTTTAAAAGTGAGTTGTTGTAGGGAAGAAACTTTATATTTCTGTCATGAAATTATGAATTTCCACATAATCACAATTTTGTAATAAACATAAATAGTAATAAAAATATTAAATACATTCTATATTAGTCAAGGTCCAGGCAGAAGACAGAAACCACAGTGGAAATTTGAAAAGGAAAACTGTAATGTAAAGAAATATCAACTAGTAAAAGTAGTTAACTACTAAAAGAGACTTTTAATTTAAAAAAAGTATTCTAACAGCAACTATAAGGAAAAGCTACCACTTCTAGGGCTGAGGGAGAATAATCAACGAAGGAGCTAAGCAAGTGGCAGAGCCCTGGCCTCCAAGGCTGAGATTCTGATCTCCTTGGATGCAGCCTTCTGGAAGGTGGAAAGGTTTGCTGGTGTGATTTGGGGCAGAGCTCGTGCACAGAAAGCCAGCAAATGAGGTGATCTGTGGACTGGAATTAGTCCACAGGAAGCTGTTCACTTGGGTGCCTAACAAACTTCCTGGAGAGCGAGTGCCACCGGGTCCCGCACACCACTGGCAGCCACAAGAGAGTGAAAAAAGAGGAATCAAGAAGAAAAGCCTTGTGGTACATGACTCTTTTTGAATTATGGTTTTCTCAGGGTATATGCTAACACATATATATGGACTCTAAAAAAAAAAAAAAATGGTTCTGAAGAACCTAGGGGCAGGACAGGAATAAAGACACAGAGGTAGAGAATGGACTTGAGGACACGGGGAGGGGGAAGGGTAAGCTGGGACGAAGTGAGAGAGTGGCATGGACATATATACACTACCAAATGTAAAATAGATAGCTAGTGGGAAGCAGCTGCATAGCACAGGGAGATCAGCTCGGTGCTTTGTGTCCACCTAGAGGGGTGGGATAGGGAGGGCAGGAGGGAGATGCAAGAGGGAGGAGATATGGGCATATATGTATATGTATGGCTGATTCCCTTTGTTATAAAGCAGAAACTAACACACCATTGTAAAGCAATTATACGCCAATAAGGATGTTTAAAAAAAAAAAAAAAAGAAGAAAAGCCTTTCTGTGCTATGCTTTCCAGTATCCCTCTAGCATCCTCTGTGGAAGGAGTCCAACACTGCACCACCTGGCAAAGGAGAAATACAGGTTCTAGCTGAGATAATAAATCAGGACAAAGAAGGGTAGATTTGGAGCTGACAGGAGATTTAATAACTTGTGTACATGCTTTCCCTTTTTGTCTAAGATCATCTGATGTAATTCCAGGAGGGAATGACACCATGTTGAGGAACACTGACATAGAATATTGCATTTTGAATATAGTTTCACATTTATTATCACCTATCACCCTTATAAACTCTATGAAGGTAGATAGTATTGATGGTCTAGATGTAACTCTATTTTATAGATTAGAAAACCAGAAAGCAACGCATTACCTAAGATCTCTTATTTAGCTACCGGTGAAACAAAACTCCTCTGTCCTGGTCTCCAATATGGCTTCTTGCTAGATATTTTACATTCTGAAGCAATGAAATGTAACATGCATGCTTCTCGGTTCTTTCAAAGAATTAACACTTTCAAAGCGTTTAGCTAATTTACTAAATCTCATCTAATTTCAAATTAGAGAACAGTAACCAGGCGTTCAGTTGGAACGGACTATAACACTTACATTAGATTTGAATAGATCATGAGAAAGATCTCATTTGGATGCCAGCTATCCTAGGGTGTGATTTTAGGTTTCAACTTTAACCACTGTTTTGCTGTGTGACTTAGGACAAATCACTTCCCCCTTTCTGCGAGTCTCATTTTCTTCATCTGTAAAGAATAAGGAGAATATTTATATATTCCCAAGCTTCCTTATAAGTCTATTATTTTGGAAGAAGGATCAGTGACCAGAGTTTGGCAGTAGGCTTTGGGACACAGAGAATTTCATCAGCAATCATTCTACTCACTTCTTTCAAACTGTATAAACCTCATCTTTTCCAGGATAAAATCTAAGCATCTCAGTGTGATACACCAAGTTTCTAAGACTTGGCCCATATTTTTTATTCCAGCCTCCATATCCCATCTTTTTTTTATTTTTGTACTACTCCAAATACCGTTCTAGTTCCATTTCTAATGGTTTCTTTGCATATTCCAACACTATAATGTCCCTTCCTCACTTCCCCACTTGAATAGTTATTCCTTGCTCTTCATCATCCAGCCCAGAGCTCATCTCCTCTAAGAAGCATGTCACCCCTCAGGCCTGGGCTCAGTGCTGTGTGTGATCCACCACAATGCTTTCCAAGTTTCTCATAACTCTAAACATTTGTCTGTGGATAAGTGGAAATTATTTAAATGTCCCTCTCACACATCTGAAGGCAGCAGCAAGAACATTATATTTTTATCTGTATCACACTGTATTAAAAATAAACTGAATGCTTAAAATTTTTCACTCCTTGGTTGTTCATACCTTTTCTACTTCCCACCACTTTAAGAAAACTTTGCAGAACATTATTTGTATTTACATGTGCCCCCAAAAGTCTGTGTTAATGTCTGATCAAGAGTTATCCAATCCAGGGCTTCCCTGGTGGCGCAGTTGTTAAGAATCCGCCTGTCAATGCAGGGGACACGGGTTCGAGCCCTGGTCTGGGAAGATCCCACATGCCGCGGAGCAACTAAGCCCATGCACCACAACTACTGAGCCTGTGCCCTAGAGCCCACGAGCCACAATGACTGAGCCCGTGTGCTGCAACTACTGAAGCCCGTGCACCTAGAGCCCGTGCTCCACAACAAGAGAAGCCACAGCAATAAGAAGCCCGTGCACTGCAAGGAAGAGGAGACCCCACTCGCCGCAACCAGAGAAAGCCCACGCGCAGCAACAAAGACCCAACACAGCTATAAATAAATAAATAAATTAATTAATTAATTAAAAAAAAAAAGAGTTATCCAATCCAGGTGTCAAATGATTTATGTTGAAATGGTTTTCAGCATCCTTGGCCAAAGTCTCTGCATGTGTGGATCTAGGTGTAGCACTATAATATCAAAGTGTCATTTCTGGTCTGAAAATGCTTCACTTCAGCCACAAATGAATACTGTCGAAGGCGATTAAGTGTGTCACCTTACTAGATGAGGCTGTTCCCCCTGCTTGCCCTGCAGGGGTGCTCACCTAGGAGGGATGGAAAGGTAAACAGGCAATCTGGCAGAGAAAAGAGTGAAGCAGACCCTTAGCCTACTCAGTGTTCAGTGCATGGTTTTTAAGTTAAGTTGAAGTCCAGCAGTTTGGCATTTCAGATATTGCTTGACTACCCGGAAATTGAATTAGACCCAAGTGCTTTTTTCTTAGTGACCCAGGAATTTCTTAGGTGAGAAAAGGGAAAAATAGGAAAACAAAAACAGAAGTCTGCTTCCAAATCTTCCCATGCTGAACACCATTCAGAATGGTTATTCCATATATGATTTGTATTAATCAAATGCGCTCATGTTATAAAGTTTAAGGTACTTGTGCTATAATTAGGCAGAATATAGTTTTCCTAGCCACAATCCCCAGCCCCACACATACATACTCAAAAGGGAGTCTCATTTTCAACCTTCAATAATTTTAGTTTAATGATTCTATGGTATTTATCCCTTCCTTAAATTCTGGGGTGTACAACTGGATATTTTTATTTAGAACTTAAGAGGATGTCTAGGGTCATAGGAAAACACAAAAAGATCTGTTGGATAAGTGGTTTATTTTAAGAAAAGGTAGAAAGTATATAACCTGAGTTTCTGTAATAAAAATTGCATTTCTTGAATACAGGCTTGGACCAAGAGTTAACAGACACAATTATTCCTGTAAGTAATGCTGTAATGTGGTGAAAATCACATGTATAATGGAAATTTGGTGAGTTATCCTTATAACTTCATCTTTTGTGAAACATTCATTCAAATGAAGGTGAGAGAACTACAGGCTAGATTCCTAAAGTCCTTTCCAATTTAACTCCCCATTTTGTCGGTGAAGAAACTGCTACCTGGGGAAGTGACTGAATTTTCTAATGTCAGTTAGATGAGCAAGCTCAGGATTAACGCTGAGGTCTTCAAAGTTCCAGAGAGACACACTTTTGTGTGTTCTCGCTCTCTCTCTCTCTAATTTATAGGAGACTCAGCCCTTTCTATTAATTATTAACAAGACATAAAGTGCAAATTTATTAATTATAAAAATTGAGGCAGTTTGCACAGGTGTAAACATTAATACAAATTAAATATAAATACAGTAATAAAGTAAAATTGAATAAAGCAGGTATAATGTCAATATACAACAGGCTTATTATAAAGTGTGATTCAATTGTTCAATCAACAAAAACTTGGCTCTGGGCATCTACTGGCAAAAAAAAGTTAAACTAAAAGTACTTCAGTGTTTATAAAATAAACACCAAAAGGTTTAGTGAAGGAAGCGCTGAATTTCTTAGTTCTAAAACCTGACAGACGGACTTCCCTGGTGGCTCAGTGGTTAAGAATCTGTCTGCCAATGCAGGGACATAGGTTTGATCGCTGGTCCGGGAAGATCCCACATGCCATGGAGCAAGTAAGCCCCTGTGCCACAACTACTGAGCCTGCGCTCTAGAGCCCGCGCTCCACAACAAGACAAGCCACCGCAACGAGAAGCCCGCGCACTACAATGAAGAGTAGCCTCCGCTCACCACAACCAGAGAAAGCCCATGAACAGCAATGAAGACCCAACGCAGCCAAAAATAAATGAATAAATTTATGAAAATAAATAAATTAAAATTAAAAAAAAACCCTGAGACACATTTTGCAGTTTTCAGTCTGGCATGTAAGGAGTCTGGAAGTCATCACTTGTATCCTACCAACAAGAAAATAAGTTGAACACACTGAAAATCAACAACTCTTCTTCGGTCCAGCAAAGAACTGATGTCACAAGGCAAACTTCTGCCTCCCAGATTGGAGAGAGATAGGTGAATGCAGAGAATCACAACTCACTAGAATAAAACCCCAAGAGTATAAACTTTCACAGGAACCATTACCGGAGTAGAGAAAAACGACACCATAAATTGCCAGATTGTTAGAGGCTCCATGTGTACAAGCTTGAGAATTAAGAACACCAGGGGCCCAGTCTTGGAGGAGCTCCTATATTTCTGTGAGTTTTACTCCAGGAGCCTTACCAGGTTCTCACAGTGAAGATCTGAAGGATGAGGGAACAAGTTATCATTCTGAAATAGAACTTATTTTACCAGAGCCTAACCAACCTTGGGGAAGAGAAACATCCAACTCCAACTTCTGCTAGCCTTCCTATCATATCAAAGGGGGAAGAAAGAAGCATTTATGAGGATCACAAACCAAGGGCACAAGTTCACTAAAAGACCAACACCTGACAATAAGACTGTAGAATGTGTCCCCCTCTACACAAACACACATACACACACACACACTACTACTACTACCACATCAATAGAGCTTCTGTACAATAGGAGAAACAAAATCAAGAACATCAGAGGAAATTTTAGCTTCTGATCCTTTAGCAAACTGTAAAAGCAGCCTAACTCCTAGTCAAATAAGCATAAAACCTCACACTAGCAATTTATTTACCTCAGATCCTTTTGCCTAGTATATCATGTAGAAATTTCAACAAAAAATTAAAAAGTATAATAAAAAACAAAAAAAATACAGTTTGAAGAGACAGCACAAGAAACAGCACCAGATGAGATATGGCAGAGATGCTGAAATGATCATACTGAGAATTAAAAAATTTTTTGACTAATATGTGAAGGGCTATAGTGGAAAAAGTGTACAACATGCAAAAATGATGGATAATGTAAGCAGAAAGATGGAAAGGCTAAGAAAGAACCAAAAAGAAATACCAGAAATAAAAACACTGTAAAAGAAAGGAACAGTGCCTTTGATGAGCTCATCAATAGACTTGACACATCACAGGAAAAAATCAGTGAGCTTGAAGAAATATCAATGGAAATTTCCCAACGTGAAATGCAAAGAGAAAAAATGTATATATAAATGACAGAATCAAAGAAACAAGAACTAGGGAACAATTACCAAAAGTTAAATCAAACCACAAATCCAGGTGGCTCACAGAATACCAAGAAGGATAAATACCAAAATAACTATTATACACCTAGGTGTATCATATTCAAACTGCAGTAAATCAAAGACAAAGAGTAAATCTTGAAAAAGGTAAAGAAAAAACAGACAAACAAAATAACACCTTACCTATAGAGAAACAAAGATAAGAATTACATTGGACCTCTCTTCAGAAACCATGGAAATAAGGAGAAAGTGGAGTTAAATATTTAAATTGCTGAAAGAAAAAAAAAATCCATAATTCTGTATCCAGTAAAAGTATCCTTCAAAAGTGAAGGAGAAATACTTTTTCAGAAAACAAAAATTGAGAGGATTTGTCACCAGTAGACCTATCTTGCCAGAAATATTAAAAGAAGTTCTTCAGAAATAAAGAATATAGGTCAAAAACCTGAATCTACATAAAAGAAAAGCACTAGAGGAGGAATAAATGAAGGTAAAATAAAATATTTCATTTTTATTGTTTTTAATTGATCTAATGGATGACAATTTGTTTAAAGAATAATAACAAGAAAACATTTGGTGATTATACCTATGTATAAGTGAAATAAATGACAAAAATTATAAGCGGTAGAAATTGAGAATACTTTGTTATAAAGTACTTGCACTTGTTATAAAGCACATGTCAAGGGCAAGTACAAAAGCAAATAAAAACAATAAGTATAATGGATGTGATGAGAGGTGAAAAAATTAGGTTACATAAGATGTAACCATCTTTCTGCCAAAGATGGCAGAAAACAAGTGGAGGACAAAAAAAGGAAGGAATAAGGGCAATGAATAGAAAACAGTAAAATAAATAAATAAAAGTTATATAAAAAAAATCAGTTAAAATATCAATGGTCTAAATGCACCAGTTAAAAGACAGAGACCCTCTGCCTCTGGATTAAAAAAAGATAAAATTGTATGTTATGTACAAAAGAAGATAAAATTGTATGTTATATACAAGAAACATACTGTAAATATAAGACACAAATAGATTTAAAATGAAGAGGTGGAGGAATCGGTACCATTCTGACATTAATCAAAGGCAAGTTGCAGTATCTAGATTAATGTCAGACAAAGTGAACTTCAGGGCACTGAAGATTATCAAGGATTGAGGAACATTACATGATGATAAAGAGGTCAACTATCCAACAAGAAAAAACAATCCTTAATAGGTATGCACCCAACAGTGGAGCATCAAAACACATGGGGCAAACGTGCAGTTGATTGAACTGCAAGGAAAAATAGATGAATCGTCTACTACAGTTGGACGTTTAAATACCCGTCTATCGGTATTTGGCAGATTCAGTGCACAGAGTATCAGTAAAGGATACAAGAGAGCTGAATGACACCAATAATCAGCTTGATCTAACCGACACCTATAGAATCCTTCATCCAGCAGTGGCAGAACCCACATTTCTCTCAGTTCTAACAGAATATTCAACATAGACTACATTCAATAGGCTATACAACATACTTGAACACATTTAAAGGACTAGAAAGTGTATGAAGTGTGCTTTCAGACAATTATGTGTTTTAACTAGGAATCAAATCAGAAAGATAATTGCAAAACACCAAAATACTTAGAGATTAAACAGCACACTTTGAAATAACACATGGATGACAAAAGAAGTCCTAAGAAAAAATCTGTAAATATTTTGAAATAAATGAAAATAAAAATAATAAAAATTTTCAGGGTGCAAGAGAAAGCAGTGCTTAGAAGGAGATTTATCATTCATTCTGTCAATGTAAATGTTTCACATTTATTGATTGGTGTGATTTTGAACCATCTTTTTTATCCAGGGATAAATTTCACTTGATCATTGTATATGGTCCTTTGAAATTGCTGTTGAATTCAGTTTGCTAGTATTTTGCTGAGGAATTCGGCATTTATGTCTGTTACGGGTATTGGCCTGTAATTTTCTTTTCTTATACTGTCTTTGTCTTGCTTTGATGTCGGGGTAATACTGGCCTCATAAAATGAGTTTGGAAGCATCCCCTGCTTTTCAATTTTTCTGAAAGAGTTTGAGAAGGACTGAAATTAATTCGTTAAATGTTTGATAGAATTCACCAGTGAAGCCATCTGGTCCTGGGCTTTTCTCTGTTGGGAGGTTTTTTGATCCTTTTCAGGTCTGTGGCATTTGTTGTAATTTTCTCCTCTTTCATCTGATTTTATTAATTTGGGTCTTCAACAAACATTTCTTCAAAGAATACATACAAATGACCAACAGGATAATGAAAATACTCAAAATCATTATCAGGGAAATGCAAATCAAAACCACAATGAGATACCACCTTACATCTCTTAGGATGACTATTATTTTAAAAAATAAAATAAAAAAGCACTGGAGAGGATTTGAAGAAATTGAAACCCTCGTCAACTACTGGAGGGAATGTAAAATGGTGAAGCAGCTATGGAAAAACAGTACAGAGGTTCCCCCCTGCAAAATTAAAAATAGAACTACCATATGACCCAGCAATCTCACTGCTGTATATATGCTCAAAAGAACTGAACTCAGGATCGCTAAGGGATAGCTGCACTCCCATGTTCATTACAGCCTTAACAATAGCAAAGATATGGAAACATCCTAAGTGTTCATGAATAGATGAATGGATATGTACATACAATGGAATATTACTCAGCTATGAAAAAGAAGGAAATCCTGCCATTTACAACAATATGGATGAACCTGGAGGACATTATGCTAAGTGAAATAAGCCAGTCACTGAAGGACAAAATACTGAATTATTCCACTTCTATGAAGTAACTAAAATAGTGAAATTCACAGAAGCTGAGAATACAATAGTGGTTGCCAGGGACTAACGGGTGCAGGAAATGAGTTGTTCAACGGGTATAAAGTTTCAGTTACCCTACATGAATAAGGGCTAGATATCTGCTGTACAACATAGTGGCTATAGCTAACAATATGGTATTGTGCAATTCAAAATTTGTTAAGAGGATAGATCTCACATGAAGTGTTCTTACCATTAAATAAACAAAAAAAAGAGACACAAGCAGACATGTTGTATATGTCTATTACCATGATCATGTTGATGGTATAATGGGTGTTTGCACATATGTAAAACCATCAAATTGTATACCTCACATATGTACAGATTTTGTGTATCAATTACACATCAATAAAGCTGTTAAGAAAAAGGGTAGTTATAACATCACATGCATACATTAGAAAAGAAGAAAGATCTCAAATCAATACTCTAAGCTTCCACATTAGGAAACTATAAAAATAAAAATTAAAATGTGTATCATGAGCTATTAAGCCCTCTCTTATACAACTGTATGATCCCAATTCTAGCATCCTCAAGATCCAGTCCCATAAAACTCTCCTTTTTTCTGCTGGTACATGCTGGCTAGATCTTGCACCTCCTTTGGAGTATATTCCCTTTCTTCCCCTAGCAGGCCCAGGGGAAAATTATGTTGTGACATGATACAGTTTATATTGGTCTGATGGTCAAGAGGGAAGTTAGAGTAGACCCTTAGACGTATTATTTTTATGGTCCTGCTGGCAAAGTCCTCTGCAGTTTTGTCAAGAAAGAGTAGAATTCTTTCCTTAACAGGGCACGATGGATCATTTCTACATATTTCTATAAGTCCAGAGCATTGTGAGGCATCTGAAGATTCAAGATTTGGGGTGCATTAACCAATATGTCCTCATCCTATATCTTTAGAGCATCCTAGTCTTCCAAACCAAGACCCTGATCCTGGCATAACAGACTTTGGGAGCTGGAGATTAACTTCCTCTAATATTCTGCTGTTCTTTTAATTAAGTCCTAGGCTTGACCTGAATTATTTTCTGCTCCTTGATTGCATGAGATGAGAGTTTCTCAATATCATTCTAACAATGTTTTCTGGATTCAAACTTAGTCCTTTATCCATCTAATTCCATTGTCCTATAATTACTACCCCTATCCCTCAATTTTTCAAATACCTGAGACCCTGCCCTTGCCAGCACACATTCCTTCACTAATAGCTTATCCATTTTTACCACAATTGAAAATTTCTATAGAAATTTCTATAGCATATAGCATATATGCATATAATATATAGGATGGTGCTATATGCTAAAGGAACTATCCATACCCCATGTACTACTAGTAATGGGCTGATTATTGCCAGGTCTTTGGTGGTTAGTCCAGTTCCAAAATCCTTTGGCAGAACCTGTTTCTTCTTGGCACCATCTGCCTTAGGTCAGGTTCTGGGAGACAGATTCTAAGAAGAACATTTGCATGCAGGAAGTTTACCGGAAAGTGATGGAAGTATGAGCAGACAGAAGGCTTGAGCAATTTAATTGCAATGTATTCACAGCAAAAGTATCACCTGATTCCACGGGGAGCTCTGGAGTTGGGATGAGCTTTCAGAGTTGTCATGCCTTGAGGCAAAGAAACCAGGCATTTTTACTCCCATAATGACCAATCAGTGGATATTTGAGTGTCCTTGGGCAAGTGGTATGACCATGAAAGCCCATCTTTTGGGCTGAGGGCAAATTCCCAGAGACAAATTCAGCTGTCAGCTGACACCACTCCAGGTAGTTGTGAGAATGAGTGTGTCATTCCTGAAGGGAGATCTGTACATAACCACTAGACTATCTTGTCAGATTCTTTACCGTGCCTGTTTAACTGATACTTAGTTTTGTATAGAGACATTAAAAATTAGATTATATTTGCATGTGCAATATTTATATTTTTGGACAAATAACTTGACATCTCCAGGAATCAAAATTTCCATATGAAATATAGAAACGTTAGTATCTTCTCTAACCTACTTGCCAGCACATTAATGCAGGGAAAAATGAAATCACAGAGCAAAGATTTAAAAACTGTAAGAGTACCTAAAGATGACTCATGTAAGCTACTTTTGCTTAAGCCTGAATCCATGCCTGTTTCTCATGTCCTCATATAACATGGAGTCAAAAGTTGTTATCTGGGTGAAATTTGATGTATAAAATTTTCCTTGAAAAGGAAGGATGTAAATATTAGATGAGACGTCATGTTTTTTCATGTTGGTAAATATCAGCACATATTTTACTTCTACTGTATCAGGCAAAGACCCAGTGGAAGATATACACAAGTACATGGACATAACCAGCCAAAAGATCCATGCCAGCAAGCAACCAACAGATTAGAGCTTCCATCTTACCCTCAGGGGAACTGCTGAAACCACCGATTCAGGAAATTACCAGACAAGGCATTCTGACACACTGAACAAGTACCTAAAAAAGAACTCTTTTTTTTTTTTTCCTCTTGACTTAGAGGTCAAAACAAAACAAAACAAGTGCCCTCCTCCAATCCACTCCAGGCCATTAAAAAATAAGTAAAATAAAATTGTTCCATCCCATGCCAAGTTATGCAAGTGTTAGAGATGACTCAGAACTCAGAATCACCCACACTGCTTGGGTAGAATGCCAGCAAAGCAGATGGAACAGCTTGTAAAATATCTTCAGATGGTCCCAACCATTTATTGCATCTGCTTTTATGATGTGAATAAATGGGAAAAAAATGTCTTTGGCTTTGTAGATTTTTTATTGGTTTCAGAAATCAGGTTATGTCATTTTAAAATCTGTCTGTGGAAGAAACTTCGCTTAATTAAATCCTCCCAGTAAAGATTGGATTTAAACTTCCAGTGTTGACTGTACTGTAGTGACGTTGTTTACAGAAATCTCTGAGAGATTTGCTTTCAAGATCATCTGTTCCTTCTGATGAAGCAGGCTTTGCTGACACATCTGCTGGCCATCTTTTGATCTTGAAAGGGACTGGCCTAAGGAACAAAGCCATTCCTAGAGTATGACAGGGCAGTAAGATGGAAAGACAGATATTACTGACATGGAACCTCTGATTAATTAGTATTAATATGTATTTATGTTAGGACTTCTTGTTATGAGATATGATCATATTTTTTCTTTGTTTAAGTCCTTTTGCACTGAGTCCACTGTTATATCTGAATGGATACACAAAGGTAAAGGAATGTACATTAGAAGGCATTATTTGTAATGGATGTTTAGGTAGAAATGGTATTGAACAAAAACACCTAAAAACCTGAGCTACAGATTATACTCTACCCTTTATTAGCCATGTGACTTTGTATCAGTTACAAACTTCCCTTGCTTAAATGGGGATAATATCTTGTAGAAATTTTGATAAAAAAATATAAGTGAATGTGAAAAAGAACCCTTAAATTATTAGAGGTACTACATAATATGCTATCTAAAATGTAACTTTCCAAGAGTTTATACTAAAACTTTAACACAGAGATTTGTGCCAAAAGAATGACTCCCATGTGTGATATGTGTGTTCGATGACATGATTTCACATAAATAAGTGAACTGAAGCTTTTATGCCACATCAACAGTCACCAGCCCTTCATACATACTAATACAATTGGAGGTGATAACTTTGATTGGAAAAATTAAACACAACAGACAAGTAAACAAAAATTTCCAGAACAATGTCTACATTACAAAATCACCCTCAGGACATTAGGGAATTAAAAACCCTTCATTTATAAAAATCATGGTGGCCTGGTAACTTTGATGGTTTGCATTTTGATTTTTCATTAAGAAAAAATGACAGCAAATTCTTAAACTCTTCCAATTAGCTGGTGTAAACGGGATGAATTTATCTCAAGGGAATGTTTGTCAAATTTTTAAAGCTAAATTACCAGGCTTATCTAAAGAATCACTTTTTTTTAAGAAATGATAAACTATAAGAACGAGTAATCAACATCATTCCATTCAAATTACTCACCAGATGTCTCAAAGTTGACCCACACTTTAAGGTAAATAATAAAGCTGGCATAATACATATTTTTAGGTAATTTTTATTGACTTATAGAATGTCAGTGATGGGAAATTTAGAATAAAGTTTATTCACACACACCATATTTGAACTTAGCAAAACTAAGGCTTAGAAAGGATAAAACTCACCATTTATTGGTGACTTATCGTGTGGAAAGGACTTGACACCCATGATCGAAGTGAATCCTTGTAACAGTTTATGATATTACAACCATTATCCTAGTCTTACAGATGAAGACAGTCAGATTAAATAACTAATTCAAGATCACCCAGCCAGTAGACAGGAAAGAAGAAACTCAAGCTCACAGCTATATGACACAAAGTTCAAGGTCACAGCCATTACTCTATGCAGCCTTGGAAGTCAGGAGAGTTGGATTTTAAATTAAAGGGAGAAGACTCAGCTGTTTGAATCAGAGGTGTGGGCTTAGATGCTCTCTCTGTGTCACTTGATGCTGAGCTTTGTGTTTCTCCCCCATGTTTGTTGGATTGAAATAGGACTGAAGAGATAACCACTGGCTTATAAAATTCTAAATTAAGACAGAAAAGCTACAAATTTCCTAGAGGGACTGAAATACTTTATTCATACTTATGTTAGTGAGGAACTATCTGGCACATGTTGGTAAAGCCCATGGTGAAATCAGATTATCCATGTGAAATATTTTAACCAGATGCTTAATAATGGGTTACATCTTATATGGAATGTTAAGCTCAGTAACTTTTTTGTCATGTTGATTTCACAATTTGGCGTTCAGTCATTGCAGACACTGGAAACAACAATAGAGCAAGAGCTAACCCAGCCAGCTGACTCTTTTGTATTACTCAGGTACTTTGGTAAAGGCATGGAGGTTCAGTGTTTCATAAAATTGAGACACAGGTCCAAAGCTTACTTCAATTGCTTTGTTCAACAATATCATCAATAATAATAGAATTTGGGAGAGCTTAGGAGGTCCAGGCTCTGTGCTCAATATTTTAGGACATTGGCTTACTGAAATCTTACAAGGTAGGGACTATTGTTACCCCATTTTACAGATGAGAAACACAGTTACAGAGTTTACACAACTTGCGTTCAGTCACAGAGTCAATGGAGTCAAGATTCAAGCCCAAGCCCATTGTGTGTCAGTGCCTGAGCTCTCAACCACTGCACCATTTTTTGAAAATTATAAACATCATGTGGAATATTATTGCAATTCTGCTCTTGCTAATATTTCTGTTTCCTGTCATTATCTTATTTGATTCTCACAACAACTTTGTCGAGGAGGTATGATCAACTGCATACAGCAGACAAGGACGCTGAGGGTCATAGGACTGAATGTATCCATATAATACACCTACTGATGCCTGATATCCCATAGAAAGATAATGGGAAATGAACGTCCGTCTCTTTCAAACAAATCTCCATTTTTTTTTCCCTCGTAGAAAAAAAATGCACATACCACACACACACACACACACAGAACATTATTTTGGATACATTTTTATAAGCTATACATTGTAATTATGTAAATGAAATTGTCATAAATTTTAATCATGCTAAAAATGCTCTTTTTTTTAATATAAGAAACAGAGGAATAAATACTCATTAACACTGAAGGTCTCAAGAACTTAAATGAAATTTTACTTTGAGATAGGAAATTGGTATAAAAAGAAGGATGCATTAATTACACTATCCACTCTTCCCACCCTTCTCCATTAAAAAGTAATTTGTACAAGTAGTCATCTTTAAAGCCAAAAGTAATTTTAGAGGAAAAATAAATTATATACTGCTTAGACTTTTAAAAGTATCAAGCCTCACCAAGTCTGTAGGTATGTATGAACTCTCCTCTCAGCCTAGAGAACCCCCTCTGTCCTACTGGGTCTCTGGAGTATTGAGGGGGTGGGTAGTGGCAGAAAAAATTGATTATGCTTTGTGTATTCACTTATGTATGTTTTTGCATGTGTATACAGACATAGGCATATACATGTAGAATCATTTACATAAATACATATTTTGTGGTATTCTTGTGTGTTGTAACAATTAAATAAATTTTGTGTCCTAAGATCTTTCATCATAGTGAATACTCAACATTCTGGTTCCCTTCAGGCAAATCCTTCATTCCAGGACAACCTGTAACTGCTTTCAGGTTGTGGCTATATTTGTTTAGTTAAAAATAATTGAATATCTCTGTACAACTTCACAGCTATCCTGGCCAGGAACTGGCAGAGCCAGTAATGTATAAAAATGCACAGGATACATTTCTTTGTTAGAAGGAACATCAGCCTCTTTCAACCTAATTCAGTTAATTAGGTGATTCATTACCCCTTGACTTACATTGCTTTTATATCCAGGGAAACTCAGAGACATGACCACTAGTACTAACAATAAGAGCAGAAAAATTAGTACCACATATAATAAGCTAATACTAATGATAGTATTTAACAAGTAGCCATTTATATGGGCCAAGTTCAGTGCTAAGGGCTTCATATCTATTCTTTCTTTTCATGCTCACAGTAAGCCCAAGAGGTAGATACTATTATAAATAACTTTCTGATAATGACATTGGGTTTGGGGAAGAATGAGTAATTGGCTCAAAGCTACACTGTCACTGAATGTCTACATTCTGATCCAGAACTTGCCAACTTTCCAAACTCCCTGAGCCCTCAGATTAACCCACTTTCTCGTGGTTGGTATCTTCCATTTCTTCCTCCACATCTACTCCCCACACATCCACACCCTACCCTGTTCCAAGAGGAGCTGACCTAGGTGTACTCAGCCAAAGCCCCCCGTCCTGTGCTTGCTGTTAAATCCAGCCCACCAGGAGCACCAGAAAAAAGGCAGAGAGGAAGAGCAGAGAGAAGGCAGGCTCTTCATTTTCTTGCCTCCACAAGTTGCTTCAGGCTAGCTGTGATCTGTCCGGTGACTCCTTCTGCCCAGAATTCTCTACCCGCAGATCTGGAAAACTATTCCTTCCCCTCACTCCTCGAGAACTACAGGTACTAATTCCAAGGTTCTTTATTGTCCTCTGTGGTTTCCTTCACCAGCCCACACCTTTGAAAATGGTTCTCTTCAAGAGTGTGAAGAAAAGGGAACCCTCCTACACTGTTGGTGGGAATGTAAATTGGTGCAGCCACTAAGGAAAACAGTATGGAGGTTCCTCAGAAAACTGAAAAGAGAGTTGCCAAATAATCCAGCAATCCCTGGGCATATACCCAGACAAAACTATGATTCGAACAGATACATGCACCCCTATGTTCACAGCAGCACTACTCACAATAGTGACGGAAAGGCATGGAAACAACCTAAATGTCCATCGACAGATGAATGTATAAAGATGATGTGGTACACAACTACTGAGCCCACATGCCACAGCTGCTGAGGCCCACGTGCCTAGAGCCTGTGCTCCACAACAAGAGAAGCCACCACAGTGAGAAAGCTGCACACTGCAACGAAGAGTGGTTCCCGCTCGCCACAGCTGGAGAGGGCCTGTGCGCAGCAGCGGAGGCCCAGCACAGCCAACATAAATAAATAAATAAATAAATTAATTAATTTAATTAAATTAAATAAATTTATTTTTAAAAAAAAAGATGTGGTACATATCTCCAGTGGAATGTTAACCACAAAGAAGCATGAAATAATGCCGTCTGCAGAAACACAGATGGACCTGGAGTTTATCATACTAAGCGAAGTAACTCAGAAAGAGAAAGACAAATATCATATGATATCACTTATATGTGGAATCTTAGAAAAGGTATAAAAATGAACTTATTTAAAAAACAGAAACAGACTCATAGACTTCGAAAACAACCTTATGGTTACCAAAGGGGAAGGCGGGAGAGGGACAAATGACTTTGGGATTAGCAGATACAAACTACCATATATAAGACAGATAAACAACAAGGTCCTACTGTATAGTACCGGAAACTATATTCAATATCCTGTAATAAACCATAATGGAAAAGAATATGAAAAAGAATATACATATATATATCTGAATCACTTTGCTGTACACCAGAAACACAACATTGTAAATTAACTATACCCCAATTTTTAAAAAAATTGTCCTCTTCTAATTCTCTATTACTGATCCCAATTGGAGTGTGCCATTTGTTCCCTACCAACATCCTGACTGATGCATGCTTCTGTTATACAATCTGAACACAGTTCTTTCCCTTTAAAGTGCTTACCATTGTTCACAATTACAGATTAGAGCAGAAAAACATTTATTTACTACTTAATTTGTTTCCTGCCTCGTCTCTGTTAAGGCAGTGACTATGTCCTCTTTGCTCAGTCTTGTACCCTTGGTGCCCAGCAGAATGCCTTGTGCTCAGCTGGTGCCCCAAATATTCACTGACTAAATGATTGTCTCAAGGTATGGAGTGGGTAACTTATATGTTATCTCTGGAATTTACCGTTTGTCTTTTAGAAAGAACAATATATATATGTACGTATGTAGGTGCGTGTACATATATATACACACACACAGAGACAGAGAGAGAAAGAGAGAGAGAGAGAGAGAAGAGAGACACTAGTACACCAACCCAAAGCTATCTGTTAAGTTTCTTCACTTAAATTCATCAGATAATAAGTATTTTGGACACTTAATAAGTAGAATATCAGCAGGCATGCCAACTCGGAAACCCAATCTCCAAGACAATATAGATTTTTTTTCCTGCTAAATGGAGTTGAATATTATAAAGGTGACAAAGGGCTGAGAGATAACCAGGCTAAAATGTCTCTTAAATGCTTAAAATGTCATGTCTCTACCAGGTTTTGAAGCAGCCTTTCACAGTGTTCTTTTAAAAATAGTTATGAAGACATGGAAAAATAATAAAAATCACATCACAACAAAAGACTGAGTGGCAAATACATAAATACATTCTAAACTGAATTTTCAAATGGCATCAATAGATAGAATGGGGGTGAGAACATCATGGTTTTGGTAACAAAGATTGCTCAGATATAAAAAGCAGAAGGATATAATATTTTATACTTCAACTCTCCATCCCCTCACACAAATTCCAGGGCCCATAGCAAACAGACAACTGAACAAACTTCTTCCTCTCATTTTTTTGATAAAACATCTAGAACCTATAAAGAAAGTAACAGAAAAATCAACTCCCTTCTTGATTAAAATAATCATAATAACCTTAGTAAAATAGCCATAAAAGTAGCTGTTTAACGAAAAACAACAACCAATACTACCTTTATAGTGTAACAGATTCTGTCTTATTAAAATCAGGAACGTGACTAAGATTTTTATGGCTCTACCATTAAACAATGTTCTTGAGATTACATCCAATATACTTAGCAAAAACAAAAACCAACCAAAATAAAAAGGATAAAATTTGGAAAGGATACAAAATCATTATTCCTCACAGACGATAGGCATATCTGCCAAGAAAACCATAGAGAAGGAACTAAAAGTCTATTCAAATAGCTGGGTTCATTAAGGAGGTCAGTTATGAAATAAGTGTACAGAATCAATAAAAACTTACAGGGACTTCCTTGGTGGTGCAGTGGTTAAGAATTCGCCTGCCAATGCAGGGGACATGGGTTGGATCCCTGTTCCAGGAAGATCCCACATGCTGCGGAGCAACTAAGCCCGTGCGCCACAACTACTGAGCCTGCGCTCTAGAGCCCGTGTGCCACAACTACGGAAGCACGTGCGCCTAGAGCCCGTGCTCCGCAACAAGACAAGCCACCGCAATGAGAAGCCTGCGCACTGCAACGAAAGTAGCCCCCGCTCGCCGCAACTAGAGAAAGCCCGCGCTCAGCAATGAAGACCCAACACAGCCAAAAAAATAAATAATCTATGAAAAAAAACTTACAGAACTTTGCTGAAGGCAAAGAAAAGAAAAAAAAGTATTAGAATCCTTACTGAGGTATATTAAAAAAAGAATGTGGAGATAAAATGCAATGCTATAATGTTAATTCTACCTTGTTTGAATTAACTTATAAGTATTTTTCAATTCATCTAGTAATTAAGTTATTTCTATAAAAATGTCTTTGTTATGGTAATTAAAATCCTGAAATATCTGAGCTTCACCATAATGAACTTTCGAAGTCTTAGTCTTAAAAGTATAAAAGTCTCGGATGATTGAAATTGCAGAAAGTAAGGTGAGCTGACTTACTCGCTTTCTGTGGCTGTGAATCAAGTGAATCATCCAGTGGGTGGATGTCTCCTTGGGTGTCACAACTTTGGATTCCATAATCAATCACCCACAGGGTCCCATCTGTTGGCAAGGCATCACAGGAAGAAGAGCAGGCATTTCATTCTCCAAACGGTTGTTTGAAGTTGAAGTTCTCCATGCTTCTCAAAGGGAGGATGCATCCACCCATAAGGTGATGCCACTAGACGAGGTTGGACATGAGTACGGGGCGGTCTGACATGAACAGTGTGAGTATAAGTAAAATATGTGCCTTTGTTGTGTCCCCAGTACTTCTAAAGTCTGAAAAACATATTTTCTTTCTACCAAAGGAGATGGAAACCTCCTTAACACAAAAGAAAAAATAGTTTTATTTTGCTTTCTTCTCCAGCCTTCTTTTCTTCTTGTATGAAATGAAGGTGCCCCAGAAACTTGTAGAATCCAAGACTTATGTGGAACTTCAAGTATCTGTAAGTCATTACATGACTGCTTTGTACCATACACACCTTCCATTCAATGAGTCTGTGAAGCAGAAGTGCTTAGCAATAGCCTTAGAATCAGATTGATCTGGGCCAATCTCAACTCTGCCACATTTTGGTTGTGTGAAGTTAAGTACAATCCACAGTAAGCATTTTTATAGCCATGGTTCTCTTATTTGTAAAATAAAGATAGTATGGCTTACCTCAGAGGGTTGTTGTCAGGAATAAACATGATAATGTATGCAAAGAGCACAGCACTTTACAATAAATATGAGTTATCTATTTCAGTAATTAAGTTGTTCAAAATAAGTAACAGTAATCTATTCTTCAAGAGAAATATGTATTCTGACTAATACTATTTTGAATGTCTTCAGTTGTAAATATCCAGAAAACTCAATGAAGGATAGTTTAAAATTACAGAGAATTTCATGGATCATGTAATTTAAATATTCAGAGTCAGTTTAGTTATAATTTGATCAAGGTTGTGAATTTTGTTTTTGTT
Organism: Balaenoptera ricei; assembly: GCF_028023285.1. Lineage (NCBI taxonomy): Eukaryota > Metazoa > Chordata > Mammalia > Artiodactyla > Balaenopteridae > Balaenoptera > Balaenoptera ricei. Next base: position 38,130,759 of record NC_082657.1, on the reverse strand, counting down.
TTTGCTATTCTCTTGGCTCAATATACTTCCATTTTTCAGCTAAACACTTAAAGTGGCTTCCCTGATGGTTGAAAATAGCTATCGAAGCCCTAAACTTCATATGTTTGTGTTCCACAATGTCCAAAAGGAGCTCACCATGTTCAAGATTCTGAGAAAAAGTGTTAATGTTCCTCACAGCTGAACTACAATTGAAACCAGCCAATATATCTAGGGGAAGCAATTGTAGCAGGTGGCTAAGACAGATTAACTGAACCAAAAACTGTCACAAGTAGAATATGATTAACCCACTTATTCCAATCATGGCCCTTGTCCTAGAAGTGGAGGTTAAAGTTTAGAGTAACTTTGAATCTTTTGTTCAGGGACAGTTGGAGGGGATGGAGGACTAGAAATGAGGTGAATTATATTCTTCAAATAGATTGCATATTTTTGTATTAATAGGACAACGTTTTCTAAGACTTTGTCACTGACTTCTCTCATTTGCAGGACTAACATGCCTTGATATTTTTAGCTTGATGTCTGGAGTTGCAATCATGCTGAGTCCTATTCTCAAGCTCAACCATTACTGAGTTGCAGGATCTTCAGCAAGTCACATCTGATCTCTGGGCATCAATGTTTTCACTTGTTAAAAAAGAAGGCTGGATTTGATGACCTAAAAGTTCTCAATAGTTTCAGGGGTCTCAACGAACCCAACACATTTCTCTTATAAGTAGGAAAATGGCTGTTAAGCAATCTCTCAACTTCTGTTCTGGAAATTACACAAACTAATTCAAGTTCCTTTTATCTTTCCTCACTGGTACTATTTTCTATTCCTTTCATCTTTTTGTTGATATTCTATGGACCTGCTACAATTTCTCCATATCCTATTCTCTATATGAAATCTTTAACCAAAAAAAAAAAAAATCTTAGATATCAGTAATGTCTCCTAAGTAAGGAGAGATCTCTTCCAAGAAATTATTTTGAAACTTGCTTGTGTATTTAACAATATTTTGTTCTTGAAAATTCCCAACATAGACTATTTTGGCAGGTGCTTAAAATGTTCTGTTGCTTTTTGAGGTTACAGTTATTTTTATTTTTGTAAAATTTCCGTACAATGAAATGTACAATTCTTATTACATGTTCAATGAATTTAAACATGAATCTACCTATGTAGCACACTCCTTATCAAAAATTAGAATGCTATCATCCCATAATATTCCTCATGCCCCTTACAAGTCAAACAACACTTTCATGGCTCCAGAAGCAGCAATCACTCTGAGTTTTGCACTATAGATTAAATTTGTTCCAGAACTTCACATAACTAAAATCATGCAGTATGTGCTCTTTTGTATGAAAAAAACTATCTCTATAATTAAAATTCAATTAACTATATTTGTGCATGTCAATTACTGGATTCTATATTCTGTTTCATGAATCTGTATGTTTATTCTTTTGCCAGTAACACACTGTCTTGATTTCTGTGACCTAGTTATAGAAATACATCTTGAAATCAGTTAGTGTGACTCCTTCTGCTTTGTTATTCTTTACAAGCTTGTTTTGGCTCTTCCAGTTCCTTTGCCTTTCCATATAAACTTTAGAATGAGCTTGTTGATATCTACAAAGAAAACCTCCATTGGGATTGCACTGAATCTGTAGGTAAGTTTTCAGAGCACTGACACCTTAACAGTATTTAAACTACTGATTCAACTTTAACCTTCAATATTAAAATTAATAAAACAGTCTTGCAGTTTCCTTCCATCTTACACAGGAAGAAATCCAGGATTTAAATATTAGCATTAGCTTTTGGAAGTGCGGAAAAAAACAAACCCCGAAGACTTGAGGAATCTCCAGCTAAGGATAAGGATTCAAAAATAATAATTCCAATAAATAAATCAGTAATTTCTAAGATTCAACTGTTGGTAAATTGATTGATAGCAAAATAAAAGAGGGATGCTACGGAGAAATGCAAGGAAACATTCCTGTGTCGATCCTCAGACTGACCAACTGTGGTACAGGGGAAACGTAGTGATAGAAGGTATCTGAGAAGCATGCAGTAAAAAGATGACAGGGGTTTTTCCTATTTAACCCATTTCACCTTCTAAACTTACTAATCAGTGAAGCTTTAAATAGGACCAACACTGTCAACAGTTGCAACACTTTTGCAAAGGATCACACAACTAAGAAATTCAGGTCAACAAGCACATTTCTAATTTAAGCTGAAATGCTTTCCAGAGTAGCTAAATGACTGGGGTGACCAATGCTACAGATGTTCAAGGAGAGAGTGATGAGTTCCAAAATAGGAGAAGATGGAAGAAGATAAATTTAAGTTGGGTCTTAAATAATAGTTAGATTTTAGAGTTTTGGAGAAGTTAGGAAGAGTTAAAATAATGGTAAAGATGCGTATCTTGTTTTTCCCTCACCTCCACTGTATTTCGCTTCTTTCATTCTGATAGCAAACATCAAGTGTATTCACTGGGCTAATCTCTGTGCTGTGCTCTGGGGCTTCACTGGCATCTTCACCTCCCCTTTCCTGTCTGTACGTCTCAACTAAGTATCACTGCCTCAGCAAAGTCACTGCTGACCGAAAAAAACAAAAAATTCCTGTTATTTACATTGCTCACTCCCCCTCGTTTCTCTTTATCATTACACATTTTTTTTTTTTTTTAACTTTTCAGGTTTTTTTCCCTCTTGTACAGGGAACACCATCGTATCCCCACTACTTCATGGAATGAATGACTTAATATACAGATGTCTCCTTTAACCACCTTGCAAATTCTTAGAGGGAAGTGACCTTCTCTAATTTGTCTTTTAGTGTTAATACTCTGCTTTCAAAAGAAATATGTATAAAAATATTTAACATGTTAAGCGTTACAGAGGTAACTTCAGAACTCTGCATGAGGTAGGTGGAGTTCTCAGTAGGAATTCTCCAATACTCCTACAAAACAGTTTCAAAGAGGCAGTAATCTTTATGTTGGGCCTCCAAAATATAAGAGGTATTTACTTGGCAGAAAAAGGGTCACAGACAACCCTATCAGCTTTGCTGTGAAACTTACATCCAGTTGTTTATTCACTCATTTTACATACATTTATCGAGATACAAGGTCCAGTACTATTCTAGCCATCTATGATACAAGGTAGTCAATATTAGATATAGTACCTGGTATCATTTAACTTAAAATTTCAACCCCATCAGGGTATGAAAATTAAATAAAGCAAACTCAAGTGCTGTATCTTTTGCACTAAGCATTTTTTTCTATATTATTTCATTTAGTTCTCACAACAACCCGATGGAATAATTACTATATCATTAGCCCCCATTTCATAATAATAAAATTGAAGCACAAAGAAGTTAAAGAATTATCCAAGGTGACAATCCCCACACCAGGTAAGTGACAGAACTGGGATTCACACCCAGACAGACTGATTTCAGAGCCTGAGCAGCTGATTCAGAGTGAATATGAAGTCATATCGCAAAAGTACAAAGTGTGAGGGACAAAGGGATGTGAGATTAAGCTTGAGAGGTAGACAGAACCAGTCTTGTTGTGGCTTTGTGGGTCTTGTTAAGGATTTTTTTTTTCTTAAGAGCCATGGGAAATCCACTGAAGGTTTTTTTTTTTTGGTGCTTGGTTGTTTTGTTTTTTGTTGTTGTCTGTTTGTTTGTTTTTTTAGATGTGGATGAGAGCAGGCAGGGTAACATGAAAAGGCTGGAGATGGTCCAAGGGGCTGTGATAAAACCAGTAAGGAAGCTACTGCACTGGCCTAGATGAAAATCATGGTATCCTGGAGTAAGACGACAACTATAGTTGAACAGAGATAAGTGGGTAGATTTGAGAGCTCTTTAGGAAAGAATCTAAAAAAATGTATTGATGGGATAAAGTATACACACCCTCTAGCTAGTAGTATTTACTCAGAGATAGTGCCCTGCATATACATGAGGAAAAGAACCATTAAGAATAAATCTAGAGTCAACTATACTTCAATAAAATAAATAATCTGTTTAAAAAAATAAATAAATCTAGACAATAAGATAAGCTAGTACACAGCTTATTTCATCACATTGATTCTGAGGTGGGGTGGTATGGTGGATGGAACTTTCAGTTTGAATCGCAGATCTACAGTTAAATTTCTGGGTAACCTAGGGCAAGTTAGTTTTCCTTACTAGAACTCCATTTCTCTGCAGAAAATCAGTACATAAGTGATTAATATCTCAGGATGGTTGGAGACAAAGTAACACTTTATTGTGAGGAGATTACAAAGCTCCTTAAATGTGGGCAAGAGGGAATGCTACTAGTATAGTTATCAATTTGGCATATTAAAGTGCCTTCTTCCCACAATCCTTCCCAAATACTGAAAACCGTGAAGTCAAGACATCGTTCGACCTTTGAGGTTAAAATAGCAATTTTGTTGACCAACCAATAGTTAGTCCAGAAGAGAATAAATCCTGTTGTTTATCTCTTCCTAGACTGTGCTCTTAGAGCCTACATTCTGATCTCCGAAGGAAGATGCAGAAAACCTAAGAGAAGAAGCCCTTTTGCTAGGGTTCAACAAATTAGATTACATAGACAACTGTGGATTCTATTACTATAATGCATAAGCACAAAATACATTATCTTCATTTTAAATTATATATCCTAACTTCAGACCAAGAAATGGAAGATCTAGAGATCATAATATGGTAAAGAAGTCTTAAGAATGAATTTACCTGTCTACTTATGGTAGCACTGTCAGAGTTTGAAAAAAATTAGAAGCAATATTGTCTAGATATCACGAAGTAGGGAGATACCAGATGATATCCATGTTCTGATTCTGTGGTTAATATTTTGCTATTATTTATCATTTCTTAAGGCAAGACAATTTTTCCAAGGTTCCCTCACTCCATAGGGAGTGAGTTATGGATGATATTAGATTGGCTTATAGAAATTTGTAGAGTTAATGAATGTAAGAGAGGAAAATTAAGAGGTTTCAAAGTCAAGACATATTTTAGCAGAGTCTATAAATAAAAGAAAGCAACTAAGAATGTGGTACTATTCCCCACTCTTCTAGATGTCAGAAGTCAAAAAGAAAGTTTAATCCCCTGTGTCAATCCGGGTGGCTAGGATCATTATAATAGATCAATATAACTTTTGAGCATCCTGACAACTCTTAGAGAACTGGCTTTGCTTTTATAAGTATAGATTTTTTTGTTTGTTTTTATAAATTTATTTATTTTATTTTTGGCTGTGTTGGGTCTTCTTTGCTGAGCGCGGGCTTTCTCTAGTTGCAGCGTGCGAGCTTCTCATTGTGGTGGCTTCTCTTGTTGTGGAGCATGGGCTCTAGAAGTGCAGGCTTCAGTAATTGTGGCATGCAGGCTCAGCAGTTGTGGCTCGCGGGCTCTAGAGCTCAGGCTCAGTAGTTGTGACGTATGGGCTTAGTTGCTCCACGGCATGTGGGATCTTCCCAGACCAGGGCTCGAACCCGTGTCCCCTGCACTGGCAGGCGGATTCTTAACCACTGCGCCACCAGGGAAGCCCTGATATACAGATTTTAAAAGTTAGCATTTAGTAATTTGGATTCATGTACTTTTTAGTTTTAATTTAACAAGAGATAGGAGCTGTTCAAAATAAGATGGATGGATGATTCTCAGTATCTCTCTTCAAAACCTTATAATTGTAAGTGCACATTTCTCTTACTGAAATATAGCACTAGCAGAACACAAGAAATCATGAAAAGCAGCACATATGAAGTACGGTAAGTGTTCAGGGGAGAGGGATATCAACTTGGAAAATTTGTTTAAAAAAAAAAAATTACATGAGGTCTTTGAATTCAGCTTTGGATTGGGGAATGTGATGGGCAGGGAAAATGTTCCAGACATAAAGAACAGCATAGTTAAAGGACTAGGGGAAAGAAAGTGCTGAGCATGATGGAAGAATAGTCAGATTGGTCCAATCGTATTTATATTTGCAGTATTTGGCATCAGGAAGTCTTAGGATATAAGTCAATATAGATCTTTGGGTATATGCAGGCTTGGGGAGGTATAGTCTTCAATATGATTCTGAGACTTTAAATTAAACCTGAGTGGCTAAGAATTGCATGCCAGTTTTATAGAAATGTTCCCAACATGTGAGAAGGAGACTTGGGAGAAAGTCTTACATCATGCTGTGGATATGTGGGGTAGTTGTGCCCACTTGGCAATTATAAATGCAAGTTTGAACAGTGGTCAGGGTCCTAAAGTTGGATTTTTACAGCATTCTCCATAGGAATAAAGAGATAAGATTCTGTGTAATTCTCTAGACTCAATTCTCTCCACTGCTGAGTCCAATAGACATGAAGCTTAATGCTCCAGAAATACTACAAACATTTTATTTCCCCCAAACTTTATGCTGCCCTGTACCCCCCCTTCACTTTTCTCATGCTGTTTGCCTTCTCCTATGATGGTTTAGTCATACTTGACTTCTTATCAAGAGCCTGTGCAACTTTTAATCATCAGTTTAAATGCTTTCCTTTCTCTGACAAAATTCCAAACTTACCCTGACTGATTCCTGTTCATTCTCCTTCTTGGTTCTTATTTCGCTCTGTAAACACTGGGGTTGATGCCATGCTGCATTTGAATTATTTGCTTTTATGAGTATTTCCCCAATAGACCTCAATAAGTTAAGGAAAGGCAGAGTGCTAGGATTTTTATCTGTTCATCCCTGAGTCCAAGCAGCACTTGGCACATAGTCTTTACTTGGAAACTTTTCAAAGATTCTTTTATCTACCAAGAGTTTTCTGTAAACAATATTACAATTAAAATGCCATAGCAGATGTTCCTGGGGCAAAAGTAAGATAGGAAAGAGGTTAAGCAAAACTGAAAACAGAGAATTCCAAACCAAACTGACACCCAGGTTATAAGACACTGAATCAAACAGGCAGCACTTTCCCATTATAGCCGTTTCTGCCCAATTTATAGAGTTTTATTTTTACTGTAGCTTGTTTCCCTCTTGGGGTTATTCATGTCAATGTGACAAGGTATCATAACCAATGATTTTGCTTATTAGGTAGAAATATTAGGTTGTAAGATTTTTTAATATTACTAGTTATTTGCAATTATTTTTCCCTTTTCATATTCGCCATTATAACCTCAGCACCTAGCAAAATGTCTGGTGCATAAGGAAGACCCCATTTCCAGGCCACTGGAAATGATTATCATGAGGTACAATAGTTTATGTTATTTCTCATTTGAAATTTAAATTTCAGTATTCATTTAACTAGCATTTATTAAAATCGTTTGTTAATAGAGTTTAAAGTATAAACTCTCAAAATTTGTTTAAGTCAAAAAACTATAAATTTAATTACTTGTATAGTTAGGATTTGATAATGAAAAAAGATCAAATACATAACCAGTTTTTTGAATCAAAAAGTATTTTTAATATTATAGCATTAAATTATAGTTACCATTATTAGTCATATTTATTCATGAGAGGTAATCTGATATCTTACAAAATAAGCCAATACATGGTGTAACCTCTTGCAGTCTAATTTTTCATGGATGAGCTCTTGCATATTTTATATCCTTGGAGGTTATATTTTAACATAGTCTAATTACCACTTTCCCTTTATTTCTATTCAGTTTGATACAACCACTTTGCCTAAAATAATTTAATATTCTTATGAATGAGACAGTGTTAAAACTAGCCTATAACATCAATTGCCTTTGTTTATACCAACAACTCTAGTGAATTAACATACTAGAATGTGAGAACAAATGGCCCTTAGAAAGAAGTGAAAAAATATTCTTCACAATTTTTATAAGATTTTTGAATAATTTTAAACATTTCTAGTTTGAATACCATACATCTGCACTACATATCAGAATCCCTGGTAGTCTAATTAATATGGAAGTAAAAGAACGTTTTTATCCCTTTTTTTTCCCACTGCAATCTTATCCATACAACCAGGCACCATGCTGCCTGACTGGTCCCAGGTGCTTTGGGCAAGACCAGAACGTGCTTGATGAAACATCATACGGCATTTCTGCAGACTCTGATCCCTCTACAGAGACCCTCAGACAGCTGGCCTGTGCACAAGGGAAGTTATGAACACAATTCCTGAAGGTGGGTGCTTACAGCTGAATCATAATACTGACTCTTACCAGGCATGCTACCTTGGGAGAGTTAGGTCACCTCCCCTAGCCTCAGTTTTCCAATTTCTAAAACCTACCTTATATTATTGTCCAGATATGCGAATTAAATGAGATAATCCACGGCAAGTAAGTATTTCAGCCTGGCACGTCATATGGTAAGAATCCAAATATTATCAGTTGCAGGTATTATGATTAGCATTGGTCTAAATTTTAGACTATTATTTATTTATTCTAAAATCAGTGATACTCCTTGCATTATATCCTGCATCTTCGGGCAACATAATTTAATAGAATTTAATAGATGTAAAGGATCTATTAACTTTGGGAACCAGATCAAGACTTTCCAAAAGGCCTATAAACTTTATAAGACTACACAGGATGATCAAAATACTTGTTCCATGTTTTTCCAGATTTTAGACTCAGCCCTAGCATTAGTAGTTGATAAAATGACATCCACTGATATTAACCATAATAAGACATGCTTGTATTAAGACGTCGGGAACAACTTAGAAAGCAGAGAAAGGAAAGAAGAAAAATGTGCTCACAGTCACTACCTTCCATTTCATAGCTGGTTGCCTTCCTGGGGGAAAAACAACCTGTAATCCATAATGGTCCAAAGCCATGGAAACAACTATTCACAAAATCATGATTGTGAAACATCGAAAATCTATAACAGACATTTGTAATTTAATTCTCAGGATGTTCTTGCTAATATATTTTCCTTGGCTGAGAGCAGATTCTGCCTCTAGCAAATGTGGGCAGTACTTCAAGATGGCCAGAAACATATTGATTTGCAGAATTCATGTTTTGGTCTCTATCTATCATTGCAAACATTCTCCGTTAAATATAGGCACATTAGCACCACTTCTGCACAATGATCTCATCGTGCTAATGCAAGAGAACACTGCTGCGATCTGTAATGTCTTCAGCAAACAACCCTAATCAAATAAATCAAAATATATATTTCTTCTCATAGCTGGACTTTGATCTATTCATGTGCTGACTTAAATACTCATTCTAGGATTCTCAAATCTGATTGATGATGTCTCTGAACAGTTTAGAAAAGGATAATCAACCACAAAGCCCAACTTGAAGCTGAGCTGAATCTCAAAGCCTAAACATCTAATGTGCTTTGATTTATCCTTTCTGAAAGGCTTAAGAAATCCACACTGTTTATGTATGTATCATCATTCATAGGCTTAAAATTTAATTTTCTTTACCCAAAATGTTTCTGTTTGCGGAGAGTGCTCCCAACTTAGCACCTGGACTTCAATAAAACTTTTTAAATCAGGTAAGGATTTGATCATCCTATGCCATCATTTAATAAATTTCTCTCAATGCTAAAAACTACATTTTATATGTTACCAGTATTAATTATATATGATTTATTGGTGGTCATGAATTTTACCTTGCAATCGCTGAATAACTGGTAATAATTCACTGAAGGCATGGCCAAAACATTTGAATGCAGGGTTTTCTAGAATTCCTATGAAATAGACATAATTGTGAAATACCTGTCACATAATACATGTTGGACTGGGGACAGCAGAGGATTTTAAGCTTATTGAGGGGCTCAATTAAAGATACCCAAATGTCATATATTAAGCTATAATTACAATTTCAGATTCTTCTTTGTTCTCAGCATATTCATTACACAGTAATTGAGAAATTCTGCCTATTGTATGTTTGCGTAACAACATAAATTTACCTCTCCAGAGAACATGCTAGACATTTGATATGTGTAACTACCAAATTTTATTTTCCTTACGAGCTTATTATCTCTGGTTAGGAAAATCAGACAAATAAGTGGCCTAATTCTTACTTTCAGCTGCCTGAAAGATGATTTGGAAAGAAAATTGTTTTTCACTGTGACATTAATGTTATTGATGACAGGTTAGAAAAACGAGAATTATTCTACTGGGAACTACAGATTGAAGTTGGTAGTTATCAAAGCTCTCATTAGATGCATAAGAGGGCTAATGAGTTCATTTCTGAACTGCCTTATTTTCCCAAAGACAGTGAGTCACCAGAAGACTAGTAACAGACACAGTCAAAAAGGCAGAGATGGGGCAAATGTAGATTCATGTGCTGCCCAGTGTTTGGACACATATAACTCACGGGATGCTCTAGTCCCATGTCAAAGATGGGGCCCCAATCAAATATTTATATAAAATACTCCTGTCACTATAGACATGCCCATTCTCATACATCCTGTAGACAGCATTAGAGGATTCTAATTCCCCACTCTTGGGTGACAGTGAGATTGTACTTTCAGTTCACTCTCCTCTTGGCAATCATGAAGATTTTTCCCCCCACTACATTCCTACCACTGGGTAGGAACTCAAAAAACATTGCTGAATGAAAAATGTTATCACTAATGACTGGGAAAATTTAGATGGTTCAGAATTTCCTATTCTGTACCATGATTTTCCAGCTCTCAAACTTGCATAAACATACAGAATTCAGTGTTATCTGTCAAGCAATGGTCCTCTGTTACTCTGGATTAAAAAAAAAAAAAATCACCTAAAGCTGTATTATGCATACAATACTTGAAGGGTATACCTGCCCTGTTTTTGTAATATCCAGCAGCAACTAATTAGACTAAGGCAGGGAAAGAATAATACAGATATCTGAAAAACACAAGATACATATTGGGATGAGAATTTACCATTTCCTTTAAGAAAAAATGATGGAGTTAAGTTTCTATACTTAGTAAAAAAAAAAAAAAAAAAATATATATATATATATATAAAAATGGTAATAGTTGCCATTCTGCCCATCACTGTGTTTTGCCAGCAGTTATCAGAGTCTATCTATCTGAGGTATTAATACAATGAAAATGCAAACACCTTCCCTGGTGGTCCAGTGGTAAAGAATCCGCCTTATAATGCAGAGGACGCAGGTTCGATCCCTGGTCAGGCAACTAAGATCCCACATGTCACAGGGCAACTAAGCCTGCATGGCACAACTACAGAGCTTGTGCACCTCAACTAGAGCCCAAGTGCTGCAAACTAGAGAGCCCACGCACTCTGGAGCCCGCGCCACAATAGAGAAGAGAAAACCTGCATGCCACAACTAGAGAGAAGCCCGCACGCCGCAACTAAGACCTGATGCAGCCAAAAATAAATAATAAATAAATCTTTAAAAAAAAAAAAAAAAGAAAAGAAAATACAACCATGCAAAATAAAGAGCTCACTCAATCAAAGCTCTTAAATCTTTAGGCTGAAAGTAATCTTAAGAGTAATATAGTTCAGTATTGTACTCATGGCAGGTCTTCCCTTCTAAAAACATTTTTTCCAGTGGTTACCTAGTTTCTTATGTATACTTCTAAAGAAAGGGTAGATCACATTTACTGGCCTGTGCAACCTTTAAATGCTTTTATTATCATCATTATCATTAATAGGTGTTTCTACCCCTTGGACTAACCTGAAACCCACCCTCATATTGTAATTTCCACATATTTTTTGCCCACTGGGCCTGTGCAGAACCTCCTACCGATACCAGTCCTACTCAGATCCAATCAAAAGTCTCCAGTCTCTTCAAAAAACTGCTGCTTTTACCACATCCCCTGGCAATAAAGGGCACAACCAGGACTATAATCAGATTATACTCTTTTGTCCCCAACATTTCATACCTTAGCTCACAGTTATGAAGTTTAATGGACACAACCTAATGCAGAATTCACACTGCCAGTACTGAACATGTAAAACTGATAAGCTCTTTCTCTCAATGTCAGATTAGCAAAGATTTAAATGCAAGTCACCTAATCGCCATGGCTGAGGGGCATCTTCCTAGCTCATCTCCTGTGCCTTCTGTGTACTTCCCACACCAACCTGGGATTGTTTTCAGTTGACCGCAACCCCTTTTGCCTTTTCAGAGTCCCTAACCCACACACAAGCCTCTCTTAGTGTGCGTTTTGCTGACGGCAGCATTTATAAAGGGAAAAGGAAAATCGATTTTGTCCCCTTCCCCTCTTTCCTAGATACGTTAGGCATCATTATCATCATCACCATCACCACCACCATCACCGCCGTCATTTATTCACCTTAATTTTAAGCTAAATGCTTGGCAGAGTCAATTCTACAAAAGTATTATTATTCTCCTTCTAATAACAAAGAAAAGTTCAGAGAAATGGTCACCCGCCTAAGGTCACACTGCTAGTGAGTGGGACAGCTGTTTTACAAACGCACATTCATACCAGTAAATATCAGACTTTCTGTAACTATGTATCTTCAGCAAAATGTGGTATGGCCAGACTGTGTGATTTTTGCAGTCTGGTGTGTCCATACTCTTTCTTTGCCCATTAAAAATAAATAAATAAATAAAACAAAAACTAAAAAAAAGCTTAGCTGGCTCATTTATGAAAGTAATATTTTTCACTATGTGGTTGTGAGGACTGTGCCATACTCTATCACACACTTAGCATATTATAATGATGCAAAAGATGTTTACTATTATGTCATCTCCCCCTTTATTCTGATACAGTTTTGTTGGTTGGCTTTATATTTTTCTTCCCCAAGAAAGGAAATGGTCTGGACAGCCTCCCTTGCATATCCACAGACACACTGATAATAGTCCTTCCGGTTTACAATCATTTCCTCCTCCATGCCAAGCAGTGGCTAGAGTCCCACATTCATCTTTTCTGTTACACAAATCCCACACATATTCAGGACATGTATAAGGCAGGTGCCTCAGTACGGAAAACTTCTGGGTTTTGATTTCTTAGCACCCTAAATATTCAGTGTGTGACCCAGTGGTAGAGGGAGATTATGGTTGAAAATCAGCACTTCCTAAAGAGACCTAGATATAAGAACAGACAGAAAATAAGATATGAACTTGCAGTGTAATATGCTGGCATGTGAGGAAAAATTTGCCCTGAATACGTATGGATACCACGTTATGATTCCAAGAGTTGATAATACTTCTTTCTACAGCACCGTTGAGGACTTCCCTAAAACACTCTCCCCAGTTCAGCTCAATAATGCCTGTCATCCTTTTCCTTTTTAAAAAATATTTTCCATTTAAGGTGCTTAGTAAAATAACTCATGATGTTCTACTTAATGTTAGTTCGCCCTTCATATAAACTTCACTGGGCTAAGAATAACACCTATATATCACCATCGTGACTCGCTGCATGCCACTCTGACCCTTAGGCCATGATATGTCACCTCTTACCTCTTTTTCTCCCTTTCCAGTGAAAGAGACAAAAGCATTTGCAACCAGTGGCAATTCGATGTGAGTTAACCAGTCAGCCATCTTTAAATTATTATGGATACCTTAAGTGCCTGTTATCTGAGAAACGTGAGATGTCAACACAAACATAATATACTTCTCACCCTCACGTTGCTTTCAGTCTAATAGGAAACACAAACAGGTGAACAAATCATTCCAGACCCATATGAGAAATGCTAAAAGAGACACATACAAGGTGTAATGGACTCATCAAGAAATGAATGGATTACTGTTCCTGCTTGGAAAACAGAGGAAGCAATATTAGGGAAAACTCTAGAAGAGAGAGGAAGATAGAAAAGAATGTATAGTATTTCCACAGACACATCCCACCTTCTCTCTCAGAGTTTTAGCTTTCCACAAGTACAGTATGCAAAGTGCAAAGTGCCCTTTCCAAAATTAGGACTTTTTTTTTTTTTTTTTTTTAGCACCAGAGCTTGAAAAGGCACTGCTGATGATATAGATTAACACTTCATCGTTACTTATCTGGAATAAAATGAGAGTCAGGATGTATCCGTAGCCAGGAAAACCTAGATTCTGGAATTTCTGTCCTGTAACCTTGGACACATTACCACAGCTCACTAGAAGATGCCAGACAAGGTAATATTTAAATATAATTAGATGCCAAAGAGGCAGAGTAGTCTGTGGAGTCATAAAGACCTGGGTTCAAATTCTTGATTAGCTATTAAATAGCTGAATGACATGGGCACAGCTTCCCCCCACCCAAAGAAAGCGATAATAAAACCTGCTCTACAGAATAGTAGTAGACTAGAACCCTGTATGTAAAGCACTTGGAACAGTGTGCGCTGTATAAACAAGCTACTCTTTGGTAATGCTTACCTTTCACTACTAGTAGCAATAGTAGCTGCATCAGCGGCAACAGGAGAGAGGAGGAGGAGGGGGAGGAGTAATAGTAATGGCTATTGTGAAGAACAGTTTACTAGTCCAGGATTGTGAGCACAGGTATCTTCTTAATAAGATTTCATTTACAACTAAAATACTTTTTAGCTCTAATAGTAATTCTGTTACCTATCTAATATTTTTCTGCTGTGAAAAATAAAACCTGAGGGGCTCTTTGTAGAGAACAAATATCCTCCAACCACCAGAGTTAAAAGGACACTCTTGGCTCAGGACTATTTATAATGACAGTTCTGATTATTCTAAGACGGAGTCCAGGATTTTCCCCAGCCATCCCACCCTGTGGAGCCATGTTTGTCCATCCAATGATTTCCAAGTATATCAAGGAGATGCCATTCTCTGATTAGGGTGGATTTAACTGTACCTTACACAGCGTGGCAGAGAACACCAGGACTCTTAAGTGCCTTAGCAGAGCTTCCACCTCCCAGGCAACAAGAAGGCATATCCTGCAAGTCTCCGTGACAGGCAGTGCCTGGGCACACCATACACTGATGACAGATGGGGCTGTCACTGCTGATAGCCAGCCAGCAGCCTCCAGAAAACAAGCAGTGGATGAAAGATGTGAGACTAAAAACTAAACCTGTTGTCTTGAACTGATAGAAGCTGTGCATTTTCAGTGCTTTTGAAAGAAAGGTGCGGCATGTTTGCATCAGGTGGTTGTTTGTTATACGTGTAAACGTTTACTTCTAGGAAAACTCTGAGCTCAGTGGAGATGGCAAAACACTGAGTTAACAAACCTACACTGATGTCCACATGCCAACATCCCAGTTCTGCCCAGACATGGCATGTATTTATGGGACGTTAAATATGTCAAGCACTGTACTTAATATTTCACACAAATTTCCTCGTTTCATCTTTCTGACACAATAGTGTAAAGGTTAAGCTGGGGTTTTAAAGTTCAAGCACCCTAGTTTAACCAGGATCTATCACTGATCAGCTTCTGTGATTTAGGGTAGGTTAATTCTCTTGTTTAAATCACAATTTTTTCATCTCTAAATTGGGAGAAATAATAGTATTGTTTTGTAACCACTCTAGAGAAATAGGATGGACCCTCATCCAAAATTTGTTTCAGATATTGAGACTGAATACACACACACACACACACACCAAGAGGATATGAATATATGAAAATGTTTATTACTCAAAGAATGAGTCTTTCTGAAGAGAGCTGAACAGGTTCCCCAAGCTGGCCCTAAGATGGCTTGAGAGATCAGGGAAAGGAGATTGGCTTGGAGTTTTTATGGTGGTGAAGAAGTAAGGCTGGAGTATATGGGTTCCTCCCATTGGAACTTCCTCCTGGCACCAAAGGAGGGCGCACCCAGCCTTTACAGCTTGCTCAGATGTGGGGCAGAAGGCGAAGAGGAAGAGGCACAGCTTAAAACCTATTAGTAGTCAAACATCAAAAACGGACTCTGTTTCTTTATTACAAGTGGTTCTTACGAAAATTTGCTGAAATAATTAATGTTTAACTCTTTATGCTCTGTCAGGCACAAAACAACTGGTCAACTTATGTTACCTACGTATTGGTGGAGGCAAAATCACTCCCATTTTACAGATTAGAAAACTGAGGCTCAGAAAGTAACACGACCTATGTTGTTTAGCTGACAAGTGGAAGAGCACAAACTCCAGCCCAGCTCTTAGGAATTCTAAACACTGAACTTTTAAATACAATACAAACAAATGCTCACCAGCACTGCCCAGAGCAAAGAAAAGAAGAAAATACTGATTCAGTATTTGGTTTAGTAATAATTCATTATTTGCTTCAATACATTCAGTGCACTCAGAACATTTTATATACATTATATATAATATATGTAATGCTGTACTATATGTATATATATAGAATATTGTGTAGTTCTTCAGTTTAAGCTTTGTAATAGGTAGCGTGGCCCGAGTTCTGGTATTTTCAATTACACTGAGTGACTTAGGTTTGCCATATTTAGTAAATAAAAATACAAAACACCCAGTTAAACTTGAATTTCAGAAAAAAATGAATACTTTTTAGTATAAGTATGTGCCATGCACTATGGAATCAGTGACATACTGCTTGGTCTGGTGATATCATTGGTAGAGATGAACATAAATTGTCCAAACCCTCTACATTTTTTTCTAATTTCCTTTCCAAATGAAGATGTTACTCATTGGGACAATTAGGACTCCTAACTTAGCTATACATTAAAACTTACAAATGTTCATGTCCGTGTACTTCTAAACGTTCCCATTTTTTATTGCTTGTTTCCATTTTAGAGCAGACAAGCATACCCATACACGCACACACTGCAAGTAAACAGAATTGCTTGTCATCCGGCGAGCTGGTTCCAACCAAGCCTGTGGTAATTAAGGAATCACATTATTTTAAGTCTCAAAAGGCAAATAGTTGATTCTTTTTTTTCTTTCTTAGGGAAACAGTGATTTACATTTTGTCATAACTAAAAAAGCTATCTTGGTATGGAGCAAAATGGTGAATTAAATGCAAATGCTCAGACTTTGAGGAGGATATTCCCTCTAACATAGTCTGATTTCTTAGCCTGGAGTCAAAACCCCTTTTGGAAGAAATATGCATGACTCTGGGATTCAAGCCAGCTTGGCATCAAAAATCCTTCTGTGTGATTTGTTTTATCTGCCAGCAGCTTTGGCTCCTCCAGAGAAAGAGAGAGAGGGAAAAAAGAAAAAGAAAAAAACAAAAAAACAAAAAAACCTCCAAACTTTCTTTAACTGCTTTCTCCTAATTGCAGAGAAAGCCTTGGTTTGCCTTTTCAGGCACTTTGCTCTACTGTAACTCTATGAGGAGGAAAAAGAATAAGGGCAGAAAAAAAAGCCTCTAATTGCTGAGTACAAAATACCTGTGAAAAAGTAACGTCTATGGTTTATAATGCAAAAGGTGGGGATTGGAGCTGCCTTCTCTACCAGAATTTCTACTGAGAGATGCTAGTTCACTGAAATCTGACATTTAAGTACACTAGTACACCATCCTAATCTTTGTATATGTTTATTTCTCTACCGCCATCATGCCTTACTCCATATCCAAATTTCTTTCCATTCTCTGTTTCAATCGTCTTGTCAAATTGATGAATTTCTATCCATTTTCCAAAATTCATCTCAAGGGTTAGCACCTCATGAAAACCTTCACTATTTGAAGATTCATATATCCAGCTAGATGTTTTCCCGTCCTCTTCCACAGCACCATATACCATCAATCTACCTCTTACCTCACACTGTTTATCATATGCCCCAATAGATTATGATCACCTTCCATGTCTTATTTTGCTTTATATCCTAGCACCAGTACAGAATGTAGCTAGATGTATTTATTTAAGTGTGCACATGTGTGTGGTTGCTACTTTTTTTGACAAGGGTCTTATGCTACATATGAATTGGTAAGGCCCATCAGAATGCTTATAATTTTGCCTGCATATGTAGTAGATATTGTTGTTGCCCCACCCATAGCCCCTTGCCCTCACAGTTCCGTTGCAAGCTGACCTGACATCCCGCTGGGGACATCTGTATTTCTCTGCTATAGATCTCACACTGGCAGCTTGAGCCTGCTTTTCCCACATTAGAGGTGATACAAGAAAATGTCTCCTCCCACTGCCATCACAGCCCTTGTAATGGGATGAATTGTGTCCCTTCCCAAACTAATATTTGAAACCTGAATGTGACTATATTTGGAGATATGGCTTTAAACAGATGATTAAGTTAAAATGGGCAGTTAGGGTGGCCCCTGATCCAATCTATTGTCCTTTAAAAAAAAAAAGGAAATTTGGACACACACAGAGGCACCAAATAAAAAGCATGTGAGGACACAGTGAGACAGCTGTCACTTTCAAGCAAAGGAGAGCAGCCTTGGAAGAAACCAAACCTGCCAACACCTCACCTTGATCTTGGACTTCCAGCCACCAGAACTGTGAGAAAATAAATTTCTATTGTTTCAGACACCCAGTCTGTGGTACTTTGTTATGGCAGCCCTGGCAAACTATTCGAGTCCTCAACCAGTGAGGTGACAGTTGACATTAAAATGTCCCAGGTCCCTCAAATCCTGGTTGGAATACTCTGAGATGTGAGTTCTGTTTCCTGGGGAAATAAGTTTCAATTAGCCACAGTGGTCACTAGCTTGATCACATAGCCATCATTGGGCTCTTGCCTTCTCAATCTTGCTTTTAAGATGGCACTGGTGTTTCTCAAGATCTCTTCCCAGATAAACTCCTTCCCTGGCTCTTTCTCAGGGCTGCTCCTGGTGGAACCCAACTAAGATAACACAACCAATTCATAAGTATCTATTTTATAAATACTTCACTTCATTCAATATGATTGCTTAAGCAACATCTCCAAAGTGTAAGAAACTGCTCTAAGTAAACAGAAAAGACTATTAAAGGCTCAGAATACCTGAGTTTTTCTTTCCTTTTGCTAAATTTTCAGAAATTGACTTCTTCACTATTCCACACCCACAGAATGTCATTTTATGAATGATGTGGGGAAAGAAAAGATTTAGGAAAGGAATGTTAATTCAGACCACTTTTACTTAATAATAATTATAAACACGTATACATGCACCTAAAAAAGAGCCTCAAAATATATGAAGCAGAACCTGACAGAATTAAACTACAGCAGCTGGAGACCTAAATACTCCACTATCAATAATGCATAGAACAACTAGGGAGATCAACAAGGAAAGAGCAGATTTGAACAACACTGTAAACCAACTGGACCTAACCAACATTTATAGAACAATCCACACAAACCAGCAGAATATGCCTTCTCCTCAAGTGTATGTGTAACATTCTCCAGAGTAGACCATATGCCAGGCTTCAAACAGGCCTGCACTTTTTTAAAAGAATTGAAACCATGCAAAGTATATTCTCCCACTACAATGGAACTAAATTAGATATTATAACAAAAAGAAAATAAAAAGATAACTCATATAATGAGAGAAAATACTTGCAAATCATATATCTGATAAGGGACTTACATCCAGAAAATATAAAAAACACAACTCAGAAATACAAAAGACAAACAATCTAATTAAAAAATGGGCGGAGGAACTGAGTAGACATTCCTCCAGTGAAGGTACGCAATGTCACGGGCTGAATGTTTGTGTCCCCAAAAAATGCATACATGAAAACCCTAACCCCCAGTGCGATGCTATTAGGAGATGGAGCCTTTAAGAGGTAATTAGGTTAAGATTAGTTCATGAGGGTGGGGCCCTTATAATGGTAGTAGTGCCCTTATAAGAAGAGGAATAGACAGGAATGCTCACTCTCTCTCCACAGGTATGCACTAAGGAAAGGCCATGTGAGGACACAGTGAGAAGGCAATTGTCTAAGCCAGGAAGAAGGCCCTCACCAAGGACCAGATCTGTTGGCACCAGATATTATACTTCTAGTCTCCGGCACTGCGAGAAATAAATGTCTGTTATTTAAGCCAGTCCAAGCTGACTAAGATATGCAAAGCATATACGAAGATGCTCAACATCATTAGCCATCAGGAAAATGCAAATCACACTGAGATACTATTGGGTTGGCCTAAAGGTTCGTTTGTTTTTTTCTGTAAGATGGCTCTAGTAGCACTTAGTTGTCTTTAACTTCACTTGAAACACTTTTGTTAAACTGTATGTGACAGTTGTCATATCAGCGTGCGTTTAAAAAAAAGACATCAAACTTGGTGAATTTTTGTGTAGCCATTTTAATGTTGAAGATAGAAGGAAAAAAAGCAACATTTTCAGCATATTATGGTTTATTATTTCAAGAAAGGTAAAAATGCACCTGAGACACCAAAAAAAGATTTGTGAAGTATATGGAGAAGGTGCTGTGACTGATTGAGCATGTCAAGAGTGGTTTGCGAAGTTTGTGCTGGAGATTTTTCACTGGACAATGCTCCACAGTCGGGTAGACCAGTTGAAGTTGATAGAAATCAAATCAGGACATTAATTGAGAACAATCAACGTTATACCATGTGGGAGACAGCCAACATACTCAAAATATCCAACTCAAGCACTGAAGATCATTTGCACCAGCTTGGTTATGTTCATCACTTTGATGTTTGGGTTTCACATAAGCAAAAAAAAACCTTCTTGACCATATTTCCGCATGTGATTCTCTACTGAAACGTAATGAAAACATTCCATTTTTAAAACAAATTGTGACAGGCGATGAAAAGTGGACACTGTACAATAATGTGGAACAGAAGAGATTGTGAGGCAAGCGAAATGAACCACCACCACACACCAAAGGCTGGTCTTCATCCAAAGAAAGTGATGTTGTGTATATGGTGGGATTGGAAGGGAGTCATCTACTATGAGTTTCTTCCGGAAAACCAAACAATTAATTCCAACAAGTACTGCTCCCAATTAGACCAACTGAAAGCGGCACTTGACGAAAAGCATCCAAAATTAGTCAACAGAAAACACATAATCTTCCATCAGGATAATGCAAGACCACATGTTTCTTTGATGACCAGGCAAAAACTGTTACAGCCTGGCTGGGAAGTTCTGATTCATCTTCCGTATTCACCACACATTGCACCGTCGGATTTCCATTTATTTCGGTCTTTACAAAATTCTAATGGAAAAAATTTCAATTCCCTGGAAGACTGTAAAAGGCACCTGAAACAGTTCTTTGTTCAAAAAGATTAAAAATTTGGGGAAGATGGAAGTATGAAGTTGCCTGGAAAATAGCAGAAGGTAGTGGTACAAAATGGTGAATACGTTGTTCAATGAAGTTCTTGGTGAAAATGAAAAATGTCTTTTATTTTTACTTAAAAACCAAAGGCACTTTTTGGCCAACCCAATACTTTGTACTCAGTAGGATAGCTATGATTTGTAAAAAACATAATAGTAAGTGGCAAAGATGTGGAAGAATTGGAACCTTCATACATTGCTGGCAGGGATGTAAAATGGTGCAATCACTTTGGAAAACAATATGTCAGTTCCTCAAAAGTTTAACCCTAGAATTACCATAACACCCAGCAATTCCACGTCTAGATATATATATATATCTGGTAGAAATGAAAATGTACATCTACACAAAAACTTGTAAATGTATGTTCATAGCAGCATTATTCACAATAAAGAAAAAGTGTAAATAATCCTTACGTCCATAAACAAATAAAATGTGACACACATACAATGGAATACTGTTTGGTAATAAAAAGGATTCACGTACTGATACATACTACAACATAGATGTATCTTGAAAACACGCCAAGTGAATGAAGACTGTCACAAAAGACCATATTTTTATGATCATATTTATATGAAATGTCCAGAACAGGCAAATCTTTACAGTCAGAAAGTAGATTATTGTTTGCCTAGGGCTGCATTGAACATCTGTAGGGATGGTGGGGGGAGTAAATGCTAATGGATGCAGGGCTCTTTTGGGGTGATGAAAATTTTCTAAAATTAGATTTTGGTAATGATTGTACAACTCTGGGCATATTCTAAAAACCACTGAGTTTTATACTTTAAATGCATGAACTGCATGTTATGTGAATTATATCACAATAAAGCCATAAAATTTGACAATTTTAAATTTGTTCAAGGGATTGAGCAAAGACTCGAATGAAACTTCAGGATTTTGTGACATAAACTATTGACAATATGGCAAAAATATTCAATACATGCTCCATAAATAATAAATGCTTATTATGTAAAATATGAAAGGTTTCATCACTTGGGAATATTCTCTCTATAGGTCTCTGCTCTAGCTTCTCTTTTCTTTCCCTGGATATCAGATTAATAAGTGATGAACAATAAGGTTTGATGAAATAAATAACAGAGGTGAAATCACAAAATTCCTCAAGTTACTGGAAAAATCAAAGATCTAATAAAACAAAAAGAAAATCAATAACTCTGCTAAATCAGAATCATTTATATATAACTGTGTCTCCTTTCTGCATTTTCATACCACCTTGGTAAATGTTTACCTAAAAAAAATGTGTCCACATTTCTAAGGTTCTGGGTTGCCTTTTTAAAAATATACAAACATGAAAAATAAAGATAAAAACATACAAACATGAAACTTACCATCTCAACCATTTTTAAGTGTACAATTCAGTGGCACTAAGTGCATTCACATCGTTGTGTCTGAATTGCCTTCACAAAGGCTTTAGCGTCAGCATTTGAGGTACGGCCATGACAGAAATACACCTAAGTTAACCAGGGATCTCAATTTGCCTGGGACAGATTTTGTTTATATCTGTTTCTTCAGCTTAATTATTAATAGTGTCTTTTTTCATCCTGTAAAATGTCCTAATTTGGAAGATACATTTTATCATCACCATAAACCCATACCTACTTCTCTCCTGTTTTCTTCTGACTTTCTGCTATTTCTTCATCCTGGAACTGGACTTCGGGACTCTGTCCATCCGGCAAATCACTACTCATCATTGATTCTATTCAGGTTACTTGCCCTTTGCTACCTTCTTTAAACTCTCAAAGATCTAACCCCTCTCTAGTCTGTGTCTCCTCTCCATTTTTTATGTAAGTTTACTAAGGTAATTAGGTCTTTCCCACCATGCTAGAAAGGCCTCCACATTAGAATTATGCCTAAAAAATCATTTTTGCACTCTCTACTTCTTATACAGTGCATGACACTGAACAGACTCAAACGCTTATTGAATGAATATTTAATGATTTATGTTTTGCATGTCTAATTCTAGAGAGGTGGTGAATACGTAACTGTATTTCTCAGAGGATTCCTATACAGTGTCTGATTACCTCTTAAATAACCCCCCCCCACACACACACACACGAAAACCTCCCTTCCCCATGGCTACTGAATAAAGAAATAAGCTACTCATAAAGCTTATCAAAGTACTACTTCCCACGGGAGAATTTTGCACTTCTCTCTCATTTATCTAGGCATGTGCTGAGGCTTTTGACCCAATTTAGCATAGATAAATGACCCATGATGTGAAATTTCCCAACAGTTTAATAATGCATTTAACTCAAAGTGACATTTGCTTGCAGCTGCCTTGAAGCACTTTGGAGGCGATATATGTCTCTTTGAAATGATGGATGGTGAGGAGGCATGCCTGCATGAGAGAGCCGCCACCCATCTCCCCTAGGGAAGAAGCGAGGAAATCCTCTTTGAATTGCCTGCAGCAAATCCAGAACTTTTGAGACTTAATTTAATATATGCATTTTCCAGTATCATGTACCGTTATGACCATTAGATTAATTGTAGTATGAAGCTTTTTGTATCCTATATAATACTCCTTTTTTTTTCTGTGATACATTTAAAAGGTTGTACTGATTTCACCTTACAAAAGATCAAGAACAGAACTTCTTTACTTATACTTTCATAATCCACATAATTTAGTTGCAGCAAAATTGTTTTGCATGTTTTTAAAATCATATGCCATGGAAGAGAAATTTTTGCCTTGTTTTTGTTAAATTCAATGATCACTAAATCAATAAATCCAAACAAAGGTTGTTCATCATGTTCAATATTATAGTTAAAAAGGAAGATGAAAGAGGACGAACTTCCTAATTTGCGATTGCACTTTCTTTCTTAGAAAGACATTCCACGTTTTGTGTAACAATGTCTGTTCTGTGGTAAACATTAAGAACAAAGAAGTTTCCTTTTTTCTTATCACATAATCTTGTGTGGACATATTTATAACTTTTTGGAGGATACAATAAGTAATGGCAAAATGTTTTGAACTGTTCTATATCTATAAATTGTTTTATTCAACCATATTTTTTTTGAGCATTTATAAGTGAACCCAGAAATGCCGAAAGAAAGAATAACATCAATGAAAACAAGCCTTAGGTTGCTTTCTTTGTTTTATGGACTATTTATTCTGATAGAAAACCTGTAAGTCTCACAGTTGCATCTACTCTGAAAATGATGTTTTATGATATTGTAGCAATGTGAGAGAGGAGATGAACAACATGATTTAACAGCATGAAGAGAACAAATGGGCATTAACTGTATCATTCCAGCAGAAACACTCCTAATATCTTAACTGAAGAAGGGTGAGCAGAGGAAATGGCAGGCCAATTACAGTGATTACAGCAGCTGCAAATATGTGTGGCTACCTTCATACTTCAATGGTGCTGTAATTATGTTTCTAAGAAATGCTATATGCAGGCAACCTCATTCTTATTTCAATCCTGCTGTTTATTTCCTGCCATCTTAACACACATTCTTATGCGTGGAGTAATGCTAAAATGTTATACCACATAATAGGGTACCCCTGATGAACTCCCATCAAAGTAATGGAATTTTTAAAAGATCATTTTACACATTTTTCTAGTTTGGTCAAAATGCAGTCAGTCTTTATAAAATCAATTTGTGCTAATAGGGCACTTTCACAAATGTACCTTCCTACACAGATATCCACTATCTGACTCTAAGGCCTAGGATGAAATTGTGAAACAATGATCAAGGGTGACCTGCCCATAATTATGCCATAAGACTGTATGTCCTTTACCATCTCTGTATGAGCATATAATTGAGAATTATATGGGTACTTATATGGGTAAAATTACATGGGTGTTACATGGGGAACTGTATGGGTATTTCAATGTTAGGAAGATGTTTCACTTTTTACCTTGTTGTTACTACTATTAGTATCCATAAAATATATTAATTTTGTACATGTGGACATAAGAAATGACTGGTTGAATTTTCTGATGAATTAGATTCCATAAAGAGTTGATCTCTGGGATAGAATCTTTTAAAATCATCTCCTTGCATTCTCATCAGGTAGAGGTCACTGGTCATCCATATTTGGGACATGCACTTTCCTCTTTTTCTCCTTCTAAACTGCACTTCAGGAAAATAACTCTGATGTGCAGAGGATGGCCTGAAGGTACCAGACTGGGGCTGGAGGCAGGGGTCCTGGAGAGAGGACAGTACTACTCATTAGGGGAACACTACTGGGATAGATTAAGCGAGATAAGATGAGGGTCTGATGCAATAATGCTGAGAGTCGGTGAGGTACCTAAGGAAAAAAATGACCAGAATTTGGTAACTAATAAAAGTGGGGCTGAGGAGAGACTGAGAAATCTAGAATGATTTCCATATTCTGATTGAGTTAGATGGGGAATAGTGATGCTATTATTGAGTTAAGGAATACAGTTGGAAAATCAAGATAGTTTTAGATGAAGATAATGAGTTCAATTTTGAACATGAGTTTAAAGTAGCAATGAAATATTTTTCTGCAAAGACTAATGTTCTCTCACTCCCAAGAAAAACAGGGAAGGTTAAAGAAAAGAGCTAGGGATTTTTCTGAAGGCTAGAAAATGCATCTACAACTTCAATCATCCTTGAAATATTCTGAGAACAAATTATTTATGCTAAGACAACTACTTCTCTTCACCACATAATTATTCCTCTGATCTTCTTTAATGGACCATTTGGTTATCCTAAAAAATATCATATTTTGGTGTTTTAATTAATACCAACACATTATTGCTTAGCTAGAAATTAACAATTTTTAAGTAATTAGATTCGGAATATTGAAACCTTTCTGGCAATTAAAGTAATAATTCATTTCTACTCACTTAGGCACCTGGAGTGTGCTGAAAAAAGGTAATTATATTCATTGTACATTTACATGCCATGCATATCCTGGTAAGCATTCTGCAGGAAAGTGTTACAGGAAGACACAGGTGCTTAAACTAATAAACATTAGGAAATCAGCGAGATAATTGAACTACACTAGTTATTGTTTCCAAACTAATTATTTAGTAATTGAATATCTCTATACACCTGGTCCCAAATCAAAAGATTCCATGACCTCCTGGGGTTTGGGGTTCATATTTGATCATTTAATATCAAATTTGCATAGTACAGGGCAGTGAACTGGGTAGTTGTTGGAGGGTAATATAAATCTCCCTAAGCTCTCCACAAAGTTCACAAATCAACACATTCACACTTGTAAAACAGGGTGTAATTAATTGTTAAGAAGCCTCGTTAGTACTTCAAACCTAAGAACAAACAAGGTTTGTTGCAGACACGAAGATCCCTGGCAGAACTTTTGAAGGAAGTATTAACTGAGTGATTACCCATGGGCTTGACATAATAATTGTAATATTCTCACCTTTGGGACAATACTGTTCCCTTGCTTTAAGATCTGTCCAAACGCTAGAACCTCCGGAGGCCTTTTATTTCTACCCTGAGTATTGGCATTCTGGAAATTTCAGTGTGGTTGTGAGACGTTCCAGGGGGTTCCTTTCACAAAGTCAGTACCACTTCCCTGCAGCCAAAGCAGTGCTAGGGAATCTACGTACACCTCTCCCCTGCCTAGGATTACTAAAAATCTTTTTTAACTGTTTACAGTAATGCTTCTATTTCACATTACATCATTAAAAAATTAAACAGATGAATGAATAAATGAGTAACTAACTGACTGAATGAATGCATTGATGAATGAATGCATGCGGTAATTTTCTGATTTTGCAACAGTAGTGACAGTGGAAGTGGTGACTACTCAATTTTTTACCCATTCATAAGAACTCCAGAACTGTCAGAGTTAACTCATCTCCATCCCTAGGCTGCCATTCACTGGAGTATACAGAGAAAATCACCTTTATGACCCTTTGTATTCAATCTTTCCCTTTAGAAGAAACCATCCTTCAACTGTAATAGCTTTGGTTTTCATGTTTTTGAACTTCATTGAAATGAAAATCATACAGTATGTATTCTTCTGTGTCTTTCTGCCTTTTTTGCTAAAAATAATATTTTAGATTAATTTATTCTATTGTGCCTATCAGTGCATAACTCCTAATTGCTGAGTAGTATTCCATCGCATGAACACACCACATGTGTTTATGCCTTCATCTATTGATGGGTATTGGGATCATCTCAGTTTCTCATTATTGAGTAAAACTTCTATGACTATTCTTGTACAGTATTTTGTGGATATATGTTTTCATTTCCTAAGGTAAATATCTAGGAGTGAAACTGCTACATCATGGGTTAAGTGTCTGTTTAAATGGATGAGAAACTTTCAAACATTTTTACACTGTGGGTGTGCAACTTCTGCTTTCCCTGGCATCCTCCCAACAATTAGTCTTATCATCATTATTATTATTAACTGTAATAAGTATGAAATGATATATCAGGTAGTGAGATGACTGATGAGTCTGAGCATCTTTTATAAGTACATTGGCCATTCCTTTTTTCTATATGAAGTGTCAATTAAGGCCTATTTTTTATCATTACATATTGCATATTTGTCTTTTGATTTAATTCTCTATAAGGTATCTTATTTGGATAGAAATCTTTTCAGTTATATTGCAAATATTTTCTTCTACCTTATGGCTGACTTTTCATTTTTTTAATGGTGCTTTTTGAAGATCAGATCTTTAATTTTTTGTTGAAGGAAAATTCCCGTAACATAAAATTCACCACTGTAAAGTGTACACTTCAGTGACTTTTAGTATGTTGACCTAGAGATTGTCATACTGAGTGAAGTAAGTCAGACACATAAAGACAAGTATCATATGATATCACTTGTATGTGGAATCTAAAAAACAAAGGGTACAAATGCACTTATCTACAAAACAAAATAGAGTTACAGAGGTAGAAAACAAACTTATGGTTACCAGGGGGTAAGGGGGAAGGGATAAATTGGAAAACTGGGATTTACATATACATACTACTATATATAAAATAGATAACTAATAAGGACCTACTGTATAGCTCAGGGAACTCTACTCAATACTCTGTAATGGCTTATATGGGAAAAGAATCTAAAAGAGAGTGGATATATATATAACGGATTCACTTTGCTATACACCTGAAACGAAAACAACATTGTAAATCAACTGTACTCCAATAAAAATCTTTTAAAAAAGAACTTTTTCTTCTCATTCTAAACCTGCTATTTTTCATTGAGTCTGAGTGGCAGGCATGGTTTGATCAGGAGTCACTATAAAGATTTGTTTGAATTGCGAATAATAAAGGCTGACCAAGGAAAATGATCAAGCATGCTGTGATCACCCTTGATTATCTTTTACCACCTGGAGCAATGTGCGTTTAATATGGCCAGTGTCTGACAAAGTATTTTGATCAAAGTCTGAGTCAGAAAGATTAGTACCAGCTTGAGAAATGAGCAGTGAACTTACAGGACCAGATGGAGATGGAGCTTTCTATGGCAGCAATCAAACATTATCCTTATAGTTCTGTAGCTGGACATACCTCACTTTTGACCGATGGTGTTGTGAGGCATCTTTCACTTTAAAAAGTTTATTTACTTACAACTATAGGATGTAATTTAGGACATTTAACCTTCCGGGCACCAGCCTACGTGGGAAAGTAGTTAACTTGCAAGGCAGGAGAGTTGTCATCTCTGCAATCTTGGAAAGAACACAGAATTTACAGCAAGACACTGTGGCTCCAATCCCAGTTTTGAGTCCTTCATTGTGTGTCTCATCTCTACCTGCCCCCAGCCCACTGTAAAATGGAAGACTTGGAGTCCCTATCTATCTCTGAGGTCTCTATAATCTGTCGAATTCTAACGTTCCACATCTTTAAGAATTTTTTTTAAGTTACCCAGGTAATATGCAAAAATAATTTTGGATGCTCAACCCTGTGGTGATATTAAGATGCCTAGAAATTCATTCTTTAGGCAGTGACATCTATCAAGAAGGATGACAGCTCTGAACAGCAGTTAAAGCAAGAGAGAATTTATCAACCTTCCTATTAACTGCAAATTTATAGGATGTTTGAAAGTTGCAAGTGAACTCTTAGGGCCATGTTAACGAGGTGGCCTTTAACTTGAAAGAGATCTGTAGCTGAACTGTGTCTTTGAGACCTGGTATTTTAATGAGGTTTCATCCAATTTGAACAGAGGCAAGGAAGGCCAGCAAAAATGCCATGTCTGCTAGACACTTGATGATTTTTTGTCCTAGGGAGGAAAGGTTGGGCTGTGTCAGAGCCCACACACGTTTAGCCATTTATCTGTCCCTCCCACTACCCTAAGGCTTTCATGCTTCCCAGGTTGCCTACTTCAGGTTCTCCAAAGTGCACCAGTATCTAAGGATAAAGAGGTAATGGACATATCCAAACTTACGACACTATGTTACCAATTAATTTACTTTCCTGACGTTTCAAAGTGATCTTCTACCTTTGTGACCTTTAGAACAATAGATTATTTATGTAGGTATTTCAGAAAATGTACCGTGCATTAAAATTACTGAAGTGTTTTGTGGGCTGGTGGGGGCACAGGGAAGCCTCAAGTGTAAGGAAAATAGTGTTCCTCTTTTAGTTACTTTTGAAATGGCTTAAATCATTCACAGAATAAAGGTTACACTGATAAATGTCTCATTTGTTTTAAATGCTCTGAAATGTGAACACTTCTGTGGAACATGCAAAATCATATATGGTAAATGGGCTGTGGTGAGATACAGTGAACTGTAGTCATTTCTTTTTGAGTTGCTCTTTAATCCTCCTTCCCCTTGACCAAGTTTCATATTGGTGTAGAGTAGGAATGAGGCAGGTATCGGTATCTTTGAGGTTGGAAGTAGTATGGAAATGTGGTGACAGATCTGGTTTTCCTTACTAGCATGGCACAAAGGGATGCTTTGAAGTGCACGTGCTGTGTTCTCCAACTTATTCTTCCATCATTTTCCTCCACGCTCATTACAAGTATGGAATACCAAACTATCTACAGTTCCCCAAACATGGCATGCCTTTGTGCATGTTTTGTCTAAAATATTCATTTCCTTGTCTACTTTGCCATCTTCCATTTACCCTTCAAAACCCAACTACTCTAAGAAGCCCAACTGCTACATAGCCAATCAAAGTTTTCCCTATATTAACTCTGCATCGGCAGTGTATTTTCACACTGTACACGGTAATGCTTAAACACATGGATTCGGAAGTCAGACTGTCAGATTACAAACCTTGGCTTCACTGTATGTTTGTTGTGGAATCATGGGTGAGTTTCTTAACCTATCTGTGCCTTTATTCATATGCAAAAAAAAGGAAAATAAAAATTATCAATTCCACATGGTTTGTGTAAAGATTCTAAAGATATATACATCAAAACATTTTAAAGCACTACTAGGTACAAAGTGTTCAATAAATGTTAGCTCTTTGTCATTCTATCGCCAAATTACATATACCACACAGAAAAAAATATGTGAAACCATCTATATTATTAGTATCTTAACTGGAATATAATGGTTCTTCTGTACTACTCTAATTCAAGACCATGTTGCTGATTCCTTGGCCCTGTCTGGCACCAGTTCTGTCCGACTCTCAGCCCTCATTCAACTCAAGGAATGTTGACTTCAATTTCTTGCTTTTTTATGCAAAGGAGGAGTCAATCAGAGAACATCCCTGTTTTATAGTTTTCGCTAAACATTATAAAATGGAGTTTTAAGTCTTTGGAATGTTTTGATTATACCACAGTTCTTCTAGAATCAAATGACTTACATCTTCCATGAAATCTGTCACCTCTCCAGTAAAAGTAATAAAAACTAAAAAACATTAGTCTGTAATATTTTTCATGCATGCATCAATTCAACAAATTGTTCAAAGATCATATACTGTGCTGAAACAGTGACTCACAACAGGTGCATATAGTAAGCCTAGAGCTGCCTGAGGCCCCCTTTGTTACTTAGCAGAAGTCCTGTTTTAGGAAACAAAACAATAATCCAGCAGAAAGGCAAGCTGAGCTATGAGATAGAAAACAAAAGAGCTTTGAATACATATCCAACTATGTCACTTCTCATTTCTAAGATCTATTAAATAATAATAGTTATCATCACTAATAGTAACACCAGTAGCAGCAGTACTTTGCTTATACTAATTTAAGTAGGTTCTGTAAGCTTACAATTAGAAGAATACTGTTCATACACCAGATGAGTTTCCCCATCTGAAAAAGGGTCATAATACTGCATTATGGTACTAATCAGAGAATTGGGTTCTTTTATTCTTCAAAGTACGTTCTAAGTGCATACCATACTCCTGATGGCTCTTGAGGCACTGGGATACAGTAGTGAAGTACAAAAAGGTCTGTACCCTCATGGACCTTACATTCTAGATGTGCGGGATGATCCGTGGGCCTGGCACGTGGCAGAAATACAATAAAGATGGATCCTTTCCCTTTTACTCCTTCTGACATTATCTGGGTAACCCAGCGCCTTTGTTAGGAATCCAAAGAAAATATAATCTGACATTTAGGAAAACAGGAACTTTCACAGCCATAAAGGTAGAGGATATTCTAGAACACAATATCTATCTTCAATTATTTGACAAAATTCCACAAAGCAAGATATTAAAATGCCTTATAGGGTAAAAAAACAAACAAACAAAAAAAACAATGAAGAACAATTAGATGCACTCATTGTAACTTAATATAAGAAATTCTTTTAATCAAGATCATTCTTCCATGGGGTCAGGAGCCATGTCTGTTTTTTTTTCCCCATATACACTAAGCCTAGGACAGCAGGGACACATGGTAAGTTTCTATAGATTTCTGTTGATGAAAATAATGCAGAATTGGCTGACTGAGTAAATGAATGATACAAGATAAGCTGTCTCATACTGTTTGTCTTTCCATTCACTTGAGCTTTTCAGAGAATCTGTGCAACCTCCCCACTAAAAGTCCTCAGCAAATAGAACATAGAATCTGATCAGGCTAAGTGACATTTAGGGTCCTGTTTGCCACTCAATGCTCAGATCCTTTTTCTATGATTCTATACTTCATCATGGGTTAGACTTTTTTTTCAATTTGTAACATGGAGCTCCTCTCCATTTACATCAACATTACTGTGTTCTGCTCTATTAGTCTCTTAATCTCTTTGCTAATTCCCATATGTTGCTGCATCATTTAATTAAGGGCTACACTGCCATGTGGCTGAAGCTCAACGTCCTTTCCCGCCGGGAGCATACTCAGGCTTGTGGGAATGTAGAGGTTCTGACTCTGTCTGAATTTTAGAAAACCTGGACTACATTTCTGAAATAATTTTTTTCTGAAAGAAATTCATGCCCGTATCCAACAGAATCAAATTCCTGGAACTGTTGATATTCGCTCTTTACTTTTTTTCAAATGGGGAAAGTAGGGTAAAATATTCTTCTAAAATGTTGATATTATGCTTTATAAAGTACCTCATGGATTGGAAGGAAGAGACTTTAACCCAATAAATGGCTTAGTCCTTACTAATTGCATGACTTTAGGAATGGCCATAGCTTCTCAGAACTTAAGAATTCTTGCCATTGAAATGAGTTTTGTTTTACCATTTACAAGATACTTTGCTAGCTCTTTTCGAAATTAAATCTACAATAATTCTCAAACCATCCTGTAAGGTAGGTTTGAAGATTTATTTGCATTGTAATTTATAGAAGATTTATTTTACAGATAGGAATTTAATATAATCTTTTAAACTGTATAACATAAAATGCTCCGTAAATTCTTAGAAAAAATTTAATTTCACTACAAAATCCATAAGAATTACCTAATCTACATTAATTCTACCTCCAAAAGATCTGATGAAAGGGCTCATGATTTTTCTACACACAGGTAAGAATTTTTTTTTTCTTTTTTATAGGGTGCTCTATAAAATCAGCCAGGAACAGCATCTACTGTGTTTCCATGACATTTCCACTATTGTATTCAACATTGAAGAAAATGAACACAATATATAAAGCCACTGAAAAAGACTATTTCAAGCCATATTAATAAGGGAGGTGATTATTTTATGTATTGCTCAGGCTACACCTTGAATATTGTATGCCACTTGGGTTAATCCAAAATTTAGAAAGTGACTGTTTCTTGACCACCTTTAAATATTTTTAAAGGACCTGAAAATCATGAATAATAAAATGTTTGCAATAACTGACATTTAACCTGACAAAGGAAAAACAAATCCTCAAAAGGATATGACAGACTTCTAGTTTAAGCCCCAACATGTAAAGAGCTTGAAAGTCATCATTCCATCTTTACAACAAGAAAAAATTGTACAAACTGAAAATCATTGACCTTAGTTGAGGCCATGTGTGAATGGAATTTTCAAGACAAACCACTACTCCGAAGTGTGGAGAGATAGGCAAATCTAGAGAATCAATTCAAGATCTGCTTACATGGAGTTTAAGGTAGTGGATTTATAAATGGGTAGTAACACTTAAATGGTAATTTTGATAAACTGCTGGAGGCTGAACGTAGACTACTCTTAGGGAGGTCCCCACACTTTCATAGGCTTTACCCCAGAAACCTCACTAGGTTCTCACGGTAAAGATCTGGGAAAAATCCCCACATTGCTCTGGAAGGAGGAGTTAAAGAATAATTATTATGAATATGCCCAGAGCCTCCTCTTTAGTTCTCCACGGGTAAAGAATCTACCAGGACCATGTTGTAGAGCCATGGGGAAAGGGCATGAGTAAATCTTCAATGCATATTGCTAAGTGAAATAGTCTCCTCTGAAAAAAGCTACATATTGTATGATTTCAATTATGACATTCTGAAAAAGACAAAACTATACAGATCACAAAGAGATCAGTGATTGCAAGGGATACAGTGGATGGGGGGAGAGGAAGGCTGAACAGATTAACCACTAGGGATTTTGAGGGTGGTAAAACTCTTTGTATGCCACTGCAACCATGAATGTGAGTCATCTAGCATTTGTCAAAGCCCATAGAAATTTACAAAACAAACAGTTAACCTTATTATATGCAGATTTTCAAAAAATCAATTGAGAGGCCAGGGAATTCCAGGATGGAATATACAATGTGACAAAAAATTCATTATAGATATATGAAACAACTTCACTAAAAAGGATGGATGGTAGAATAAGTTACTGACACAAGTAACTTTGGAAATGAATGGAGTCTATAAGACTAAAGGCAAAATAAACTGTAAATACTGTATTGTAGTTGATTGTTTCCCATAGACATATGTGTTTAAAATTCTAAAACCACTGTGCACAGTACTGGAATTAACCAATTAAGTAAATGGATGAAAAATAGTGGGAGCCAGTTTTCTCACTGTTGGAGAGGAATATTACAAATAGTCAAGAAAAGATGACAAGAATGATCCATGTAGTAATGAATTAGAGCTGGAGATACCAGAATGAACTCATGCTTAGCTAATTATAGGTAAAGAAATATTTGTAGATATGTGTATGTACATGGATAAATATACACACATATAACTCTTTGCTTTGTCAGCTGAGAGGTCCTAGAAGTAACAGCACCCCAATAGCAGTGAGCTCACCTAATACTCAGAACATGGTTTCTAATACCATTCTCCAATACAAAGAATGAGAGTTCCTTGGATAATTCCTTGGAGGCTGATTCTAAGATTGGGGCAGGAAATATATAAGACAAGCTTGGAGAATCTTATACTGTCAAAAATTAAGAAAGTAATACATACATATGCATATAAAATAATTGAGGTATGTCAAAGGAACACAGGAACAAGCTGAAAGAACTCCCAATGACCAAAGCTGGAATGATTTGAGCAACACAATAAAGCAGTAATGGGCTATAACCCAAAGTATAAGTATGAGACCATACTGATATAAATAACTGAATAAATAAGAGAGAGATAGACAAATCTCCCATTTACACAGAATTCCAATCTGTGTAGACTTTTCACCTTTAAGTCACTTATTAAGTGCTGACCGCACATAACAATTGCCTTCCAAAAATTACAATGTGAAAAGGGAGAAAAAAAGAATAACTTTTCAGTGGAGGAACCTGCCAAACACTAACAGACAGGTGATCAATGTTAAAATCAACCATACTAAGTCACATTGAAAGTATGTACCTGTATTAATCAGGGTTCTCCAGAGAAACAGAACCAATAGAAGATGAGATAGATAGATAGATAGATATAATTATAGAAATTGGCTCATAGCAATTACAGAGGCCAGGATGTTCTACAATCTGCCATCTGTAAGCTGGAGAACCAGGAAAGCCAGTGGTATAATTTAGTCTGAGTTTGAAGACCTGAGAATGAGGGGAACTGCTAGTATAAGTCCCAGTCCAAGTTGAAGGCCCAAGAACCAGGAGAGCTGATGTTCAAGGGCAGGAGAAAATGGATGTCCCATCAAATTCATTCTTCCTTGGCCTTTTGGTTCTACTCAGGCCCTCAATGGATTGGATGCTTACCTGCATTGGTGAGGGTGACATTCTTTACTCAATTTACTGATTCACTTGCTACTCTCTTCTGGAAATACCCTCACAGATACACCCAGAAATTTAATGTTCTACCAGCCATCTAGGCATCCCCTGGCCCAGTCAAGTTGACACATAAAATTAACCAGCACAGTACTCTTGATATGATGTAATGAGAATGAGATTTTACCACTGTGGTCTTCCTTCAAAAATCCATAACCTCAGCCTAATTATGAAAAAAATATCATCAAATCCCCATTAAAGGATATTCGACAAAATGCCTGACCAGCAATCCCCAAAACTATCAAGGTCACCATAACACAGAATGTCTGAGAAACTGTCACATCAAAGAGAAGCCTAAGAAAATATGACAAGTAAATGTAATTTGGTATCCTGAATGTTAGCTCAGAACAGAAAAGGGACTTTTGAAAAAAGTGAGGAAATCTGAATAATATATGGACTTACGTTAATAATAATGTATCAAGTTTGGTTCATTAATTGTGACAAATGTACTATACTAATGTAAGATGGAGAAACTGAATTTGAATAATTAGAGAACTGAACTTGAAGTGTATGGGAAGTCTCTGTACTATCTTTACAATAATTCTGTAAACCTAAAACTGTTCTAAATTTAAAAGTTTGTTTAAAAATAAAAGAATAAGGCAGCCATCTTAATATACTGGAGAGATCTCAGATGAAAACTCTTGGCTTCATCACTGCAGTCTCCCACACTGGATTTAACTTAGCATGTGATCACAGTCCAAATGTTGACTCAAAGCAAAGAAGAATCACAACAACAGAAACAGTAACATCACACACACACGCACGCGTGCACGTGCACACACACACACACCGCTAACTCTATTTAGAAAAGTTTGAACTAAGTGGTAGTGAGATAGTCAAAGAATTCAAAGAAAGACTGGATGATTAACTACCAGTGATTTTGTAGTATAATTCTAGCAACCTACATTGTTATATTGTTGTCTACAATGGCCTCTGGGCCGGCCACTTGTTTCTGTAAATAAAGTTTTATGAGAACACATTTTAAATGTATCTTCTATGGCTGTTTTCATACTACAATGGCCGAGTTGAGTAGTGGTGACAGAGTATGGGCTGCAAAATATTTATCATATGGACTTTTACAGAAAAAGTTTGCCAACCCACGCTTTCGACAACATCATCAATCTTTTGAGACCTTACACACCATCATTCCACATGCCCACCTTCTTCACAAGATCCCAGCTTGTATGCTTATCCACTGTCAATGTTCATCCACATCCACTCTATTCAAGATGCTGCTTAATAAGCTGTTCTCTGTAGTATGTCCTATCAGCTTAACCAACGAGAAAGCAAACACTGCTTCCAAATAAACAATGATGATCACACAAAAGCATAACATCAAATGTCTCCCTGATTTGGTCTCTGAGGACAGGTGTAAAAGTGAATAAGCAGATAAGCAGAGAAGCATATGAGATTACCATATGTAACATTACCTGCAACACGTTGTTTTTAATCCACTTCTGCACCTCTGATCCCAGACCTCATCTCCTATCAATGGTAGAAAGGCAATATTAATGCTACAAGACATATGGCTTCACAAACACAGAAAATGCAGCTGTTCATTACTTGCTTCCAGCTTTTCTAACAGAAATTTGCCTCTTTCTTCATTCTCTACTCTCTTCCTTCTTCCTTCCCATCCCTCTCTTCCTTCTTTTTCTTTATTCCTTCTTTTCATTTTCCTTGTAATAATTTCATTCATTTTTTTGAAAACGTATTGCATATAAAAGTGATATCCAGAAGTCAACAGGATAGAATTTCTTCCTTAAGGAGCTCATTTTCCTTTGGAATAGTCTGAGAGTTACTCCAAAAAACATATTATGTCATATTAAGTAGTGTAATAGAGGTATAAATAAGGAACTAATATGAAAGATTCTTAGAGAAACTGATGCTTGAATAACATGTACTTTTTAAAAATTGCTTCCTCCTACCAGGACCAGATATTTGGCCTTACAGATTTAACACAAAGGCATCAGGACTATTTTCCACATATAAGAAGAGTATAGTAGAAACAGTAATAGTAAGTATGATTATTCCTTACGTTTGTATAGTACACAGAAGCTCATAGTCACTTTTATATTCGTTATATCCAAAGACAGCCTTGTGGGATATAAAGGATCTAACAACCACGAGTCAAGTATATTGTACACATGCAATCCGGCCACCATTTTATTCCCAAATCTCTATTCTAAGATACTGTTTCCCACTGACTCCATTCTCCCCTAACATTTCTTCTCAGCATGAGGCTCTCTACAAACTCCACAAGATCTGACATGCAAGTTTAAATAAAAATGTGCAGGGCTTCCCTGGTGGCTCAGTGGTTAACAATCCACCTGCCAACGCAGGGGTCCCGGGTTCGAGCCCTGGTCCAGGAAAATCCCACATGCCACGAAGCAACGAAGCCCGTGCACCACAACTACTGAGCCTGCACTCTAGAGCCCGCAAGCCACAACTACTGAGCCCACGTGCCACAACTACTGAAGCCGGCGCGCCTAGAGCCCGTGCTCCACAACAAGAGAAGCCACCGCAATGAGAAGCCCGCACACTGCAACGAAGAGTAGCCCCCACTCGCCGCAACTAGAGAAAGCCCACATGCA
This sequence comes from Balaenoptera ricei, assembly GCF_028023285.1. Classification (NCBI taxonomy): domain Eukaryota; kingdom Metazoa; phylum Chordata; class Mammalia; order Artiodactyla; family Balaenopteridae; genus Balaenoptera; species Balaenoptera ricei. Next base: position 38,092,810 of record NC_082657.1, on the reverse strand, counting down.
GCAACGAAGACCCAACGCAGCCAAAAATAAATAAATAAATTTATTTTAAAAATGTGCAATCCTTTCCGTAAATTACAACACCTTAAAAATATAGCTGTTATGTAATGGCATGGCCACTTGGGAAGTGTAATCAAGTGAGAAGAAGTAAAAAGTATTAGGTAATTTTTATTATTCCTCCTTCCCAAGGGTCTCAAATCCAGAGCAAACCATCCTCTCTAAAATACTAGAATTGTATTTCCAAGAAAAATAATGTGAAAATATGAATACTATTTGGTAATAAACTTTGCTCCTGTATCTGCAATTTAGGATAATTCTGACCAGTTCACAGTAATTCTTGGATCCTCTACGCTCTTCAAAGTTATAAGTATCAAGAGTCTTAAGTGCCCCATGAAGATCAACATTGGTTAAAAATTTCTTTCCTGAAGATACCTTTATTCTTTCATTCTGGTTTCACTGTGATCTCTAAATATTAATTTTAAGTGCATTGAATTTTGGGATAAAGTGTTAAGGGAACAATTTATTTTCTTTACCTACAGACAAGGGTGAGAAAGTGTCTTTTGACTTTCTCACCATAACAGCGTTTATAAATAAATAAATTCTTCATTTAGCCAGGGAAATATTAATACTACTATGTTTAACATCTAAACCAGGCATGGAACATGATCAATTAGACCCATTTTTCCAGCATATTAAGACAGGAAAAATACCCTTCATAAAAGAAAACTGCTTTGGATATGTTCAAATCTCCCAAGTTCTCTCATGTTCTTTCTCCTCTGCTTTTCAAAGTTACAAAGAGCAAGACTCCAAAGTGCCTCATGAAAAGGAACATTTGTTACTTCTGTTAAAAATTCTCTCACTGAATAACTTCTTGCTTAAAGGTATGTTAATTTCCTCTGCCCACAACTGAGCATCAGGGAGAAGGCAAAAAGAGCCCAGGATTTCTAAAATCCATGTTGCAGTGGGCAGACACTGAAGTTGATTAGCCTTTCTACATGAGAAAATCAGTTTTCCACCCACGTTGTTGTTGTTTTTGTTTGTTTTAACTCTCACACTACTATCACATTCACAACACTCCTGACCCAAGTTGTGTGAGGGTTTTCTCTTACCAAGAAATTATCTTCAACCACAGTTGGGTTTCTTACAATTTAACTCAATTCTAACACTATCTACCCTGAGATAGTGTCAGATCCCACAGGTTAAGGGCTTGGACATGACTGCTTCCACCCCACTTCAGATGCCAATCACAAGTCCAGGTTGTCACCTGTCTCCCTCCTCGGGTTTAATTTGTTATAGTGGGTCACAGAACTCAGGGAAAATACTTCCTCATGTTTACTGGTTTACTAAAGGCTATGAAAAGAATACAGATGAAGAGCCAGATGAAGAGGTCCACAGGGTAAAGTTTAGGAGGGTCTCAAGAGAGGTGCTTCTGTCCCCGTAGAGTTGGGATGTGTCACCCTCCCAGTACATAGATGCCTTCACTGACCTGGAAGCTCTCTGAAATCCATACTACTGGGATTTTTATGGAGGCTTGCTCACAAAGGCATGATCAAATATTAGCTTCATTTCCAGCTCCTCTCCCCTCTTTAGACAAGTGCAGGGCTGTAGGGCTGAAAGTTCCAAGCATCTAATCATGGCTTGGTCTTTCCTGTGACCAGCCCTCATCTAGGAGCCCACCCAGAGTTGCCTCATTACAACAAAAAACACTCCTATCACCCAGGAAATTACAAGGATTTCAGGAGCACTGTGTCAGGAACTGGGGTCGAAGACTAAGTATCAGATAGAAAGCCCAGAAATAAACCCACACACCTATGGTCAATCAATCTACAACAAAGGAGGAAAGACTATACAATGGAGACAAGACAGCTCTTCAATAAATGGTGCTGGAAAAACTGGACAGTTACATGTAAAAAATGAAATTAGAACATTCCTTAACACCATACACAAAAATAAATTCAAAATGGATTAAAGAACTAAATGTAGGAACAGATACTATAAAACGCTTAGAGGAAAGCACAGGCAGAACACTCTTTGACATAAATTGCAGCAGTATCTTTTTGGGTATGTCTCCTAGAGTAATGGAAATAAAAACAAAAATAAACAAATGGGACCTAATGAAACTCAAAAGCTTTTGCACAGCAAAGGAAACCAAAAACAAAACAAAAAGCCCACAGGATGGGAGAAAATATTTGCAAACGATGTGACCGACAAGGAATTAATCTCCAAAATTTACAAATAGCTCATGTGGCTCAATATCAATAAAAAAAACCAAAACAACAACACAATCCAATCAAAAAATGGGCAGAAGACCTAGACATTTCTCCAGAGAAAACATACAGATGGCCAAGAGGCACATGAAAAGATGCTCAACATCACTAATTATTAGAGAAATGCAAATCAAAACTACAATGAGATATCACCTCACACAGGTCAGAATGGCCATCATCAAAAAGTCTACAAATAATAAATGCTGGAGAGGGTGTGAAGAAAAGGGAATCCTCCTACATTGTTGGTGGAAATGTAAATTGGTACAACTACTATGGAGAAGAGTATGTTTAGTTTCTTTAGGTTCCTTAATAACCAAAAATAGAGCTATCATATGATCCAGCAACCCCACTCCTGGGCATATATACGAAGAAAAACATGATTCAAAAGGATACATGCACCGCAATGTTCACTGCAGTGTTGTTTACAATAGCCGAGACATGGAAGCAATCTAAATGTCCATCGACAGATGAATGAATAATGAAGATGTGGTACATATATAGAATGGAATATTACTCAGCCATTAAAAAAAGAATGAAATAATGCCATTTGCAGCAACATGGATGGACCTGAAGATTATCATACTAAGTGAAATAAGTCAAACAGAGAAAGACAAATATCATATGATATTGCTTATACATGGACTCTAAAAAAAAAAACTGATACAAATGACCTTATTTACAAAACAGAAACAGACTCAGAGAACTAACTTATGGTTACCAGGGGAGAAGTGTTGGGGCAGGGGGAAGGATAGATTGGGAGTTTGGGATTGACATGTACACACTGCTATATTTAAAATAGGTAACTAACAAGGACCTACTGTATAGCACAAAGAACTCTGCTCACTCAATCTGTAATAACCTAAATGGGAAAAGAATTTGAAAAATAATGGATACATGCATATGTATAACTGAATCACTTTGCTGTACACCTGAAACTAACACAACACTGTTAATCAACTATACTCTAATATAAAATATTTTTTATAAAAAGGAATTTACAAGGGTTTCAGAAGCTTGCGCCAGGAACCGGGGGCAGAGGCCAGTATGAATATTTTCTATTATCTCACACTTTCCTAATGGGGTGTCTCTTGGATATTCACTTAGAACTGTGTCCCTGCTTTTGTCACAATTATGATAATATTGCCGTTAGATTTCTTAGTTTATAAAATACTTTCAGCAAATTTAAAATGTTAGTTACTAGATATAGGCACACTAAAAGATGCTAAGAAATTTTAAGTGACTTGAAAAGAAGTAACAGATTAACACAAAAATTATTCCAGAGAATTTTAATGTGAGGGACCCTGAAAGAGCAAATCCTAAGGGTCCAATACCATCATCATTCTCTAAGGAAATAATACATTATTGTTGTTTGAAAGATTATCTTGAATTTGACTGAAGGGTTATAATTGTGATGTATTTTATTCTCTTTAAGTTGTTTGTATGTGTTTACTAAAAAATATCTATTTTAATACTTATAAATTTAAAGCGATCTTAAAATATTAATGTTCAAAATATTGCATTGCAACTTTTAATTACCTTTTAGGTGCAATGTACTGTGTACGCAGTGACAGGTACTTTTAATGCACTATCCCATTTACTATATTATAAAGATAAGTGACACGTGTCATGTATCGAAGTTGAGGTTCATATTTACTAAATAAATATTTAAAGTTACACAAATAATAAATAACATATCTGAAAATAAAATTCAAGTTTTCTGGTTTCAAGTCTAGTGATCTTTTCTCTTTATCACATCTGCTTCTGTAAATGTTTTCTTTTCCCCTTTGAAAAAAATACATTGTATGTGAAATTCCACCTATTTATGGATTTGAGAAATTCCAAGAGAGCACAAACTAAAGGGAAGTATATTATAAATAATGATGCCGTGAACATCCTTATAAACTTATTTTTGTTAACTTTGAATTAGTTACTAGAATTAGAATGGATAAAAGGGCATGTGCATTTTAATCTACTCTTTGGTAGGTATTGCTAGTTAGTCCTCCAAGAAGATTTAAACAAACTTTTAAAAAGAAAAATAATTTCAAGTGCATCTTGCATTGTTGACATACTAATCTTTTTTTTTTTTTTAACAACTTCATTGGAGTATAATTGCTTTACAATGGTGTGTTAGTTTCTTCTGTATAACAAAGTGAATCAGATATACGTATACATATATCCCCATATCCCCGTCCTCTTGCATCTCCCTCTCACCCTCCCTATCCCACCCCTCTAGGTGGTCACAAAGCACTGAACTGATCTCCCTGTGCTGTGTGGCTGCTTCCCACTAGCTATCTAGTTTACATTTGGTAGTGTATATATGTCCATGCCACTCTCTCACTTCGTCCCAGCTTACCCTTCCCCCTCCCCATGTCCTCAAGTCCATTCTCTACATCTGCGTCTTTATACCTGTCCTGCCCCTAGGTTCATCAGAACCATTTTTTCTTTTTTTTTTAGAATATATATGTGTTAGCATACAGTATTTGTTTTTCTCTTTCTGACTTACTTCACTCTGTATGACAGTCTCTAGGTCCATCCACCTCACTACAAATAACTCAATTTCATTTCTTTTTATGGCCGAGTAATATTCCAGTGTATATATGTGTCACATTTTCTTTATCCATTCATCTGTTGATGGACACTTAGGTTGCTTCCATGTCCTGGCTATTGTAAATAGTGCTGCAATGAACATTGTGGTACATGACTCTTTTTTGAATTCTGGTTTTCTCAGGGTATATGCCCAGTAGTGGGATTGCTGGGTCGTATGGTAGTTCTATTTTTAGTTTTTTAAGGAACCTCCATACTGTTCTCCATAGTGGCTGTATCAATTTACATTCCTACCAACAGTGCAAGAGGGTTCCCTTTTCTCCACATCCTCTCCAGCATTTGTTTGTTGATTTTTTGAGGATGGCCATTCTGACCAGTGTGAGGTGTTATTGAGGTACTCATCTTTGAAATATGTTCCTTTTGACAAATCATCCTACTAATTCCTAGGAACAGATTAAAATTGATTCAAGATCCAAAGTAATTGTAATTAGGCCAGGGAATGAGCCATGACCCCAATTCCTGTTTTTAAATCATTCTAGCCAAGAAGAAAAGATAACTCTACAATTGAAAATAACAACTCACAGATTCAAAGCTCACATCAAACCTTTACTACATGCCAGATCCTGTGCACAAAATGATGTGCTTGACTTCAAGCCCACATTACATCTGTGGGCTGGGTAGACGGATTGCAATTTTGGCTATAATTATTCTTTTACTTTGTACAGGACTCTTCAAAGTGTAACACTGTGGCTCCTCCCATGAAGAGGTAGAGTTTATTTCTTACCACCTAGAATCTGCATTGTCCCTGTGTCTTGTTTTGACAAGTAGAATGAGACAGAAATGATGTTGTGCCAGTTCTGAGCTGGTACCCCAGCTCACTCTTGGGAACTAGCTTTGTCGCCATTAATTAATTGGCTAGCCTGCTGGATGATGAGAGACACATAGCCCAGTTGCCCCTATCACCCCAACCAACAGCCAGCTAAAACAGAGCCACAGATGCGTGAGTAAACCCAGCCCAGATCATATGACCATCTAGCTGAGTGCAGCTCAGATTGCTAAACCACAAAACCAAAAGCTAATATTTAGTGGCTGTTTTAAACAGTTAAGTTTGGGGGTTGATAGTTATACAAGAAAAGTTATCTGATACCTTCAACATCTTTCCCACAAATTTTAATTAAGAAGAGAGAGGAAAAGAACTCCTATATCCAAGAGAATAGGATTTTTTTTTTTTTTTCCTGTATAGGTATGGCTTTTGATCTGATCCTTGAAGGAGAATCTGAAATTGAAAACCTGATGTTTATAGAGCATTCCAAACAAGTGAAAGAACCATCCCACAGTTATCAATGTTGGAGGCTATTTGTGGGCATTATTAAAAAGATGGAGCATTTTATACCAGAGGTTAAATCCCATTCACGGTATTAACTGTAGGAGCGTGGTAAGATTCTGTTTCTTAGTTTTCACATCTTAACTGAGGATGATATGTAGCACTTGTATCGTAGAATTACTGTAAGAATTAAACAAATCAACAGATGTGAAATACCTAAAACAGTACCTAGTATGTAGTAACTATTAGCTATTAGCATCAGATACCAAGTTTAGAGTTTGATCTGTTATGTTTACCTATCTGATTCTGTATTATATACGTGCATACGCATCCATGTATGTGAGCTGAAGGTAGCCAAGCACAGAAGGTGGGAAAAGAAATATCTGGAAAGACAGAAGCATGAATACAGAATTGGCATATTTGGCTATGCATCTGAATAGTGATTTGTAGTTTACAAAGAATTTTCACGCCATCATTTTATTCACAGCTAAAGAAACCAAATAATTCAGCAAATATTTATTAAGTAACTTCTATATTTCAGGCATTGTATTAAATAATGCTTAGGGAATGTAGGAGCAGCTATAAATAACATTAAATTTATGGACCCTGAAAATCTTATAGCTCAGCAAGCTTCCCTCTTTACATTTCCCAACAGGAAGTTTAAATTTAAAAATTCTGCCCAATTCTACCAAGTGTACATCTCTGTGTATTAACATTGTCCCAGTATAAAATTATTCTCCTAATTATTACCCTTTTATTTTTCTAATACACTAAATTAGTGACTTTTTTTCAGCTTTTTCTTTTTTGAAGGAGGAGAAAACAAACAGTGAAAAAAATCCTTTACAAAATCAGTCACTCCTACATTCCTTTGCTTTAGAATGTGAGTCACAAAGCTCCATTCAAAAACAACTTTTCATAATCACAAATCTATAGACTGAACTGACAGGAGACTCAAACAAATTTGTTTGCATTTATAAAGTTTGCCTCTATACATTTCATGTGTCAGTTACTCCCTACTGTGTCAATATATTGATATTTTAAAATCTGCTTTTTGATTTTTATTACTGATTTAAGAAAGGGTTTCTCAACATCAGCACTATCAACATTTTGGATTTAGATGGTAAGGGGGTTTTCCTATAGAATGTTTAGCAGTCTCCCTGGCTTCTGGCATCCCCTCCTTTCCAGTTGTGACAACCAAGAATATTTCCAGACATTGTCAAATGTCCCCTAGGTTTAGAACCACAGATTTAAGGAATTAACTATGTGGCAAAATGTTTTTGTTAAGAGTTTGCTTCATTCATTTATTTGTTTATTGAAAATATTTTTGGCAATAGCATGGAATAAGCTAAGAGTCTAAATGACCTCACAGCTGACACAATGAGTAAACACATGAAATTATAAAGTATGTCAATGACTTTCAAACTGTAAAATATAGAACCAAACTGTCTCCAGAATGACCAAGTTTATAACCAAACAGTGGGAAGTATATTCCCTTTTAAAGAAACATATATGTTTCATTAATTATTATGTCAACAGGAAAAAATCCTATTTAGTTAGCAAATAGTAGAAAGAACTATGTATTTTTATTCAAGATTTTCTCCTTTTATTTACAAAATACCCATAAGTCAATTCTGCTGAGTCACTGCATTTCATGTGCAATAACACCATTAAGTTAATATAACATATCTTTCAAACTGTCAAACATTACAATTAACTGGAGTGTTTTAAAAATAAGATTAAATTGTGACTTATTTTGAATTATGGCTCAACAAGCTAATGTTCTTTTTTCAAAGACTGAGTATTGACTGATCATGGTAAATAGTGATTACAAGACAGATTTTTTAAAAAAGACTATCCTCAAGGGGAAAATGTGATATTTTGTGTGCTATCTTTGAAGCAGTTCTCAGTCTTTTGCGTGGAATGAAGTATATGTTTGCTACATCCAAAGTATAAACCTGTCTGTATTTAATAGAGGTTGAACAAAATGCCAATTTTCAAATCCCTATCAAGACCTACCAAGGGTTCTAAAATCTTATAATAATTTTTGATAAATTTGTAATAATTTGTTTTTACCCACAGAAAAGAAGACTTTAATTTTTAGATATTTCAAGCAGAAGGCTCAAAATAGTAAAACTACTATTAAATATTCTACTATCTGAGTAGATCAATGTTTGCCTCATAAATGCAAAAATCCCTGAAGTGCACTCATATAATGCATATCAATTTGACTTGTAACCTTATAACTTATATTACAAATTTTACTATAAACAGATATTGAACTTGAATATATTAAAACTATCATGAAAAAAGCTATTCTCTAATGTAGATATTGCTTGAGCTCTGATGACCATATATAACTCATTATTCTAAAATGGTGGGAGTGAAAATTATGTGGTACTCTTTAACCTTCACTAGGTTTCAAATCAAATTTAATCTCAAATTCCTGATGTACCACTTACTATGGAAATCAACATAGGCAACTCGTCTAACCCCTACCTTCATCTAACTGCCTTGTCTATAAAGTGGGGATATTAAAATAATATCCATAAATATCCATAAAATAACCATACCTATCACTTTGCTGTTGTTCTTTGTTTTAATTTGTTGTGTATTTTGCTTTTGCTTAGCTCTATCCTAGGAAAATGTTGAGTGAATATTAGCTCCACTAAGTTTTCATATGGGGAGAACCAAAATTTGACCTATGACCCAGGTTGCCAACATTCTTGGTATATCCCTGGTATTTGTAGACAAAGGATCCAATCATTCTAATAAAAATAATATGTAAGAGATTTTTGAGCTTCTGACCTCCGCAACTGTAGGATAATAATGTTTTGTTATTTTAAGCCACTGAGTTTGTGATTTGTTATTTTAAGCCACTGAGTTTGTGATTTGTTATGTCAGCAACAGAAAACTAATATAGATTTCTGTTTATGCTTTTTCCCAAAGATATCTCTTTTGAATCCACCCTCTTTTTCTTCACATACTTCCCTTGTATCCTTACACTTCAAAGAAAGCAAGCCAAGTTTTTAACTTGACATCCAGCATAATCCAACTCTTGGTTTCAGCCAAACTTTCTAATCTGATCTCTCAGTGTTTCTAAATAACACTATAAACATTAGAGTTTCATCTGAACTACACTGATCTTTCTTTTACTCTTAAAATTAAATGCATACACAGGATTTTGTTATTATTGTAAAAGAGAAAAATACCTCAAACAAAACATTTTGAAAGGGCATTTCTTGGTTTATGTAGCTGAAAAATCCAGTAATAAAGCTTGCATTAATCAAAGCTATATCCAGATCCTTGAATAATATCCTCAGGTATCTGTCACAATCCTTTGTCTCTATGTGTTTCTGTTGACTTTCTTTTCAAACTTTCTTTTCAAGATAGCACCAGGTTTGCATTCTACAGATATTGCAAACTAGTAGAAAGAGTACTTTCTGAAATGCTCCAACAAATGTATCAAATATGGCTGTGATTTAGACTGAATTTCCCAGAAAGCAGAGATTGAAGCAAGGATTAAAGTGCTTACACCGTTTTTTTTTAGAGGTTCAAACTAAGGCAGTGAAGGTAAGGGAAAAACACAAGTGAGATAAAGATGTGCTACATCGCAATACAAGGCTTTAACACACTACTTATTCTTCAGAATGTGCTGCAGAGAGACAGCTGCAGTAGTCCCAGTTGGCATATTCACTGGGCACATGAGACTTCCCAAGGACTGAATGGAGAACCCTTACCTGTGACTCAAAACAAGAAAAAGAAAGTGGAATCTGCCTATCTCCCATTTTCTATTATTTGATGTTGCTCTCACAAAGTCAGATCCTCTATCTCACACTATGGTATTTATCCAAATCTCACAGTGGAGTAACAACCTGCACTATGAGTGTTTTCAATCTAAAAAGAGATAAAAAAGAAGTATGTGGTTAAGGGAATCTGGGGAACACACTGTTTATATCTCCAAACAGGCTCTTAATGGTCCAACTTGGGTTATGTGCCTATTTCTGAACTGGTTGCTCTGGCTGAGGGCTACGGAGTTTTGACTGGGAAGCCTTTGGTCACATGTCTATCCCTGAAGCCAGAGATGGGTGGGTGTTTGCTCACATGTAAAAAATGTGGATTTATAAGATCAAGTGTGCTATTATTGCAAAAAGGGGTAAAGGATGCTGGACAAGCTAAAGCAACAAATATCAACCTCTCAAATCTCTAAGTCAACAATAACACCTAAAACTATCCTTCAAGATTCACTATCAACACTTCTAAGAGATCTTTGAAAATGTCTCATGACGACGCAATACTTACAGTGTTATATCGCTCACATAAACTTATCACTTACTGTTTATCCTGTAATATCTTATATCATGTAGTAGGCTTTAAGCTCTGGATGTGTTATATAAGATTTGTTGAAAAACATGTAGATACACACACACACACACACACACACGCAGAATTTATTTATGTATTTTTAGAAAATATTTATTTAACCTCATTACATGCTAGGCACTATTCTGTACAAAGAAGAGTACAAAGCCATGACTTTCAGAAGATCTTTGTCAAAAAAAAAAAATTAAATAGACCATTATAATTTGATTTGAAAAGTTATTATAACGCTACATACTATACATACTGCATGATTCAGGCCCTCAGCAGGAAACTGAGCCCAATCTAAGAAACTATATATAGACTACATACACATGTGAGCAGGGTTAAGGGGTGTTGAGGTATCCACAGACTAGCAACAATAGGAATACATTATCATCCCTAAGATGAAAAAGAGCAAAAAGAGGAAATAGAATTCTGTAAAATATTGTGAACTAGAGTCATGGAGGAAAAACTGACAATGGAAAGGGGTCATGGTTGGACACACCTACGTTTAAGGAACAAAGCTTAAAACATGTAGAGGTCAGGAAAAAAAGTCCCCCTTTCCCACTGACTCCTTTCTTCTCCCATCTTGCAAGATTTCCTCTGTGTACGTCCCATAGACTTAGCCCAAACAGGTGCTGAAAGGTAAGAGTGGTGAAAGTGGGAGAGCACTTGGAGTCAGGCCCCTGGTCATTGCGCAGGAAAGAAAAGGGTGAACAATGGATCTGGGTACCTGGAGTGATGGCTGGGCAAAGGCAGAAGAAGATGAATGCACACTCACTTTGGAAAAACATGGAAGAATGTGTGTGCCTGGGTGTGTTTAAGTAGCAGGGAAGGGAGACCTTCAGGGAGGAGACTCAGTGGAAAGATAGCAAAGTCATTCCAAGTGGAGACAACTGCACAAAGATGTGAGAAGATCTGGGATGGTATGATCAGAGTGCCTCCAGGGAGCAGGTATTGCCTGGAGGAATCTGGAAAAGTATCCATAACCTATACCATATCACCTCTTTATTTCTTGAAGAGCCACAAATACGGGCAGCTATTCACTGAACAGTATTGTTGAATGAATGACCAAATGGATTAACTAAAGTTTCCCTTATGTTGATTTCTACACAAATCAAGAATGACAGGTCTGGGGACTTCCCTGGTGGTCCAGTGGTTAAGACTTCACCTTCCAACGCAGGGGATACAGGTTTGATCCCTGCTCAGGGAGGTAAGATCCCACATATCTCACAGCCAAAAAAAAACAAAACATAAAAAAAAACAGAAGCAATATTGTAACAAATTCAATGAAGACTCAAAAAATGATCCACATCAAAAAAAATCTTAAAAAGAAAAAAGAATGACACGTCTGGTATTTCTGATCATCATAATACAATTCTGGTATATACTCTCTTGTGAAATATGTCTTGATAATTCGACCTCACTGACTGGATTACCATTTTTATAGCCTTTTTTCATTGTTTAAAATAAATAATTCACTCTGGGATGGAGATATTGAGTAAAACTTTATACCAAGATTTGCATATGATTTTTCTGGTAGTATCTTAAATTTCAAAGGAATTGGAGAATAAGTAGCCCTTGTAATTACTATCACCTTTATTTGATTAAAATGAAGTTCAGAAATTTAGTACAAAATAAAGCCTAAAATACGTTAATAATTATTAGAAACAAAATAAAAATTGAAAAAAAGAACATATAATCAATATTTTTCCATTCCAATACCTACAAAGTGCATCGGTTCTAACAGATAACCCAGTGTCTTTAAAGTCAACTGAAGAAATAAGAACTATAAACTACTTGAGTTAAGTCCCTTTAGGACAAACTGACATTTGGTGCTACCCTATGCAAACTCTACATTTATCAGCTTAGGCAGATGTCATCATCACAATAACTTTTCTTGAGTTTTCTAATGCACTTATCTCTAAGACAATAGCATTGCCATTTCATTTAGCCTTCACAATGATCCTGTGAAGAAGGGACTTTTATAGGTGAGGAAACTGCTTAAGAGTTTGCATAAAAATAAATAGATATTAAACCGTGAAGCTGATATTCAAACTGAGATCAGTCCACACCCTGAATCATTATGCTTTCCTGAATACATGGTATACTGTTTTTCTAATGAAAGTTCTTGACTTATTTATACATGTCTGTAAGGCAACCAATCTTGAGGATGTAGTTCAAATGTTCTACTCCCTGAAATCATTGCCCACTGCCCCAGCCAGAAGGGACTGCTCTCTATCTTTGAGTTTCTATGCTTTGTGATTTGAGCATAATTAATATTTCTTTTGAGCATATCATGATAGAGGCTGTATTTTACAACATTTCTATTGAAAAAAATGCATTCAGAAAAGCAAAAATATAATATACAACTTGATGAATTTCTACATAGGAAACATACCCTTGTAACCAGCACCCATACCAAGAAACAGAACGTTACCAGAATAACAGAAACTCCTTTTTGTTCCTTTCCTACCCCTATCCCCTAAAATAACTGTTATTCTGATTTCTAAGAGCATACACTAGTTTGGGGCAGGTATTACTTTAAGTGCTGTATATATAATTTAACATTCACAACCATCCTAGGCACAGAGAGAGAGTAAATAACCTACTCAAAATAATACAGCTGCTGAATAGTGCAGAGTTAGGATTCAAACTCTAGCAGGTAGCTAGAGACCACTCATTTAATGTATACGTCTACATGGTTCATGTGGCAAATAGTACCTTACACCTTGTTTTCGCATTAATTGTGGCTATATCTTATTTCTCCCAATTAGACAGTAAGCTCCTGAAGTACAAGGTTTATGTCCCATTCATCTTTGTAATGTGTTTACTATTCACTGTAGCTTATAGCATATCTATTCAACAAATATTTTGCTGGTTGATTAAATAGAGGAATGAATGAAATGAAGCAAATGAATGCTTAAATTGTTGTACAATGCCACTATAGAACTTCGGCAATATGGAAATGATTTTTACCCACAGTTTAAGGCATTGCTTTTTTTATTTCTTATAGTCACCATAGAACACGTTTCAGTAAGCCCTAAATAACTCAGCATTTTTCAGTAATTGGGCATTTTCCATTAAACCTAGTCATGTAAGCAGCAAAAATCTGTGCGGAACATGCAATATTGTCTGACGGGATTTAGAAGAGTAGAAGTTCCCCTTCATTCGAATAGTCTCTACTCAGGCAGCATCTTTCAGCCTCAGATTACAAAGTATTTAACTGTTTAATTCACTTTTTTTCCTCTACTGACATTTCTTATCGCCATAAGCAAGATGCCTTTGATAAATACTTCTCCACCACTTCCTCAGAAGTAGCAACTCTGTTCGTTGTTAAAATATACTCTTCTCCCAGTACTTACAACTAATATTTCCATGAGTGTAAAAGATTAAGCTATAGAGGCAAGATCAGTAAATGTCAAGGCTAATCCTTCATGGTTACTACTGGTTAAGATTTTAGAGGTTAACAAGCTGAGCTCTTCATGGCCCAGAGAGGTAACATGAGCTGACCAATGTCGCCAGCTTGCTAAAGGAATGGCATGTTATGAAACGCCGCCTTCCAAACTCTCAGCACTATCTTCATCCCACCCCTAAGTAAATGCAGCGTCTTCTCCCCTCTAGCTGAAGGCCAGTCAATGGATCATCTCTCCTGATCTTGCTCTATGTTCATCGTTCGTTTCTCCTTAACTCAGCTAAGGCAGGAGAGCCCCTCTGCTCTAAATATTGCCCTCCTGTGCCTTCCTCTGCCTCTCACCAGAAGGCTATGGATAGCTCAAACAACATTGACCGTGCAGTAGTAAAACAGAAGTCCAACTTCTTGAAGGTGGATGTTTAATCATACTACACTAGGGGAGTCATGAAGTCTATACTTATACCCAGTGAAGGATTTCTATCTGTGTCTCAGATTCTATTTGAAAGTTGTACTTTACACTAGACTAAATTGAAAAAAAAGAATACCTCCTATGTCTATTTAAATACAATTCTGACCACTTGTTAGGTAGCAGACAATGAGAACTTTTTGAAAATAGCAATAAAGACATGGATTTTAAAATTTGCTAAGCCCCATGTGGTAGGCTGAATAGTGGCCCCCCGAAATGTCCATATCCTAATCCCTAGAACCTGGGAATATGTTACTTTATATGGTAAAAGGGACTTTCCAAATGTAATTCAGTTGGGGATCTTGAGATATAAAGATTATCCTGGATTATTTACATGGGCCCAATATAATGACAAAGTCCTTATAAAAGGGAGAAAGGAAGGTCAGAGTCAGAAAAAGCAACGTGATGACAGGGGCAGAGAGAGAGAGACAGAGAGTGATTGGAGGATGGTGTGCTGTTGGGAGAAGGATGGGACCATAAGCCAAGGAATGCAGGAGCCTCTATAAACTAGAAAAGACAAAGAAATGGATACTCCCCTTGAGCCTCGAGGAGTACAGCCTTGTTAATCCATAGATTTCTGACCTCCAGAACTATAAGATAAGAAAGATGTGTTGCTTAATGCCACCATGTTTGTGGTGATTTGATACAACAGCAATAGGAAATTAATCCACCTTGTGCTAAAAATTGTGGGACAAGAAACTCAGATGTTCAGATTGCATATGGAAAGAAAAAAAAAAGAGAACCTCAGATTAAAGTAGAAAAGTAATTTAATAGCTGGAATAGTTTAAGAATTTACATCAATTATCTAGAAAGAAATTAGACAGATATTAGAATTCACTCCTGTATCCTTTATTGTATTTGAATATGATAACGTTCAGTTGTACGGAATGGTAAAAATTTTATATAATTTCCCGGGCACAGATTGGTTAAGTCTATCTCCAGTTAAATAAAATATTGTCATCTTCAAATAAAAGCTTGTATTGAAGAACTTCTGCAAGATTTACTATAGATTAAAGTATGTTCTTAATTTATTTTTGTAAAATCTAAAATTTTAAGAGTGAGGAAGATTTACAGTGTGCCAATTTAGGCAGGTATGTGTGTATGTTTGTGTGTGTGTGCTGAATCACCATCTGGTTCCATATTAACAAGAGTTACTCTGAGTAAAAAAACAACAAACAAAAATACCTTAAAATTTAGAATTTAAATGTCATGTATTCTCCTATATGAAATTCTTTCAGTCAACTAAATTTTAGAGGTTGCAAAGTGTCACACTGGGGCCAGTTGTGGAAATAACTTGGTACAGAATTGGAGTAGGCAGAACCACAAAGGTTAGGGTAAGCACGTGGTAAGCTGAATAATGGCACCCTAAAAGATGCCCATGTTCTAATGTCTGGAACCTGTGAATGTTACCTTCTACGACAAAAAAGGACCTTGCAAATGTAAATAAGTTAAAGATCCTGAAATGGGGAGATTATCTTGGATAATTCAGGTGGCCCTTAAATGCATTTACATGTACCCTTATAAGAGAAAGTCAGAAGGAGATGTGACACAGAAGAAAAGGAGAATGTGGCCACAGAGTCAAAGATCTGAAGTATGTGGCCACAAGCCAAGGAGGGCCAGCTGCCACCGGAAGCTGGTAAGGCAAGAAACAGATTCTGTCGTAGAGTTTCCAAACAGAGTGCAACCCTACTGGCACCTGGATTTCAGCCCAGTTACACTGGATTTCAGACTTCCGGCTTCTAGAACTATGCCAGAATACATTTCTGTTGTTTTAAGCCACAAACTTTATGGAAATTTGTTACAGCAGCTGCAGGAAACTAATATAGATTTCGGTACCTGAGAATGGGGCACTGCTGTAACAAATACCTAAAAATTTGGAAGTGGCTTTGGAATCAGATAATGAGTAGAGGCTGAAAGAAGTTTGAGGTACAGGATGGAAAAAGCTTACCACCTTAAACAAACTGTTGGTAGGAATATGGGCATTAAAGGCTCTGTTGGTGAGGGCTCAGAAAGAAGAGCATAAGAAAGAAAGTCTATATTATCTTAGAGAACACTTATACTGTCATAAAGAGAATGTTGGTAGAAATATGAACGATAAAAGCACTGCTGCCTGAGAACTCAGAAGGAAATGAGGAACATGATTTTGGGAACTGGAGAAAAGGGCATCCTTGCTATATAGGGACAGAAAGCCCGGTTGAATTCTGCCCTTCAACTATGAGGAAAGCAGACCTCGTAAGCAATTAACTTGAGTATTTAGCTAAGAATTCCAAGTAATGTGTTGAAGGTGTGGCTGGATTTCTTTTTGTTGATAATAAAATATAAGAGGAAAGAGATAAATTGAGAAAGACAGGGCAAACAAAAAGAAAGCAGGTCTTAATAATTCAGGAAATTCTCAGACTATCCAGATTGCAAAAGATGTTAAAACTAGGAAATTCACTGTTAGGAAAGTGTGCTCTGAAGAGAAAGCCATGGGTGTGGTTGGGCAACCACTGGCTAGTGCCTCAAACGGATCAAAAGGTGAGAGCATCACCTCACACAGAGGGTTCTTTGAAGAGATTAAGCCTATGACTCATGGATGCCCTCAAGTATCTCAATAGAAGCCAAGAATAAAGATGAAATTATATAGAAAAGATCTAAAAACCAAACAAACAATATTCATCGGGTTCCTTTTAAGTTTTATTCTCCAAACCAGTAGTTATAATATGTATTATTTTATTAAAAAAAGATGATATCACCTTTGTGAGTAAAGTATAATTGTTCCCAATTTATATGTACAAATACAACCGTTTTTTGGTTGCAAGCAACAGAGACCACTGCAATTAAATTAAAAATGGAAGTTAGTGAAAAGTTATCAGGCAGCTCATAAAAGTGAAGGAGAAAATAAAATATGACATTGGAAGGAGAAAATCCAGGTGAGTTTTGGGCAACCAGGACAAATAGATAGTGCCTTCAGGAAGATTCTACCAGAATGAATCAGTTCTAAATCTTTTCTATATCTGCATCACTTTGCTCAGGAGTTCATTTCCATGTAGGGAGAGGCTGGTTGACTTAGTTCGTGTGAAGAATTTACACCTTGTTCCTCATGAGGGCAGAATAACTGAATGAAAAGTCCCATTAAGAACATACGCCATGGGGGCTTCCCTGGTGGCACAGTGGTTGAGAATCTGCCTGCTAATGCAGGGGACACGGGTTCGCGCCCTGGTCTGGGAAGATCCCACATGCCGCGGAGCAACTGGGCCCGTGAGCCACAACTACTGAGCCTGCGCATCTGGAGCCTGTGCTCCGCAACAAGAGAGGCCACGATAGTGAGAGGCCCGCGCACCGCGATGAAGAGTGGCCCCCGCTTGCCCCAACTAGAGAAAGCCCTAGCACAGAAACGAAGACCCAACATAGCAATCAAGCAATCAATCAATAAATAAAAAAAAAAACTTAAAAAAAAAAAAAAAAAAAAAAAGAACATACGCCATGGGAAAGAGAAGTTCCCAGAAATGAAGAGAGACGCTGAAGGAAAGTAAGATGGATGCTAACCGGACTAAAAACACACAGGAAATGAATGTCTCCTTCAGTGATGGCTAGAGGGTCCCAGTGTCTTTCCCAAAGCTATCTGTCTAGGTCACAGCTGAGCCCTGACTCAGACTACTTGATCTAAATTAGAGTCTATGCATCTATTATATACCTGCTAACCTCCTCCCAGGGGGTTCAGTTCTTCCATATGTACAATGAGGAAATAAGGTATGTATAACTTCTAAGGGATCTTCCAACTTTTGGTGTCCTCCTTATATGATCCAGCTTGTTGCTTTGAGGCACTGGATGGGTTTTTATCATTGACAACAGATATATTCACTTCATTCTTATTTACATAGATGGAAGCTATGTAGTGACAAGGTCTCTTCAAGGCTGGAATACTTCCTAAATAACATGAACAAAATTGCATCTGGTATCAATCTTGTCCTACTGACTTGACTGTAGTGATCTAAAAGCTTTCATTCTTTGAATTCAAAAATCTAATTTTTAATGCACTCTCTGTCAGCTGTCTTCATGGATTGTAAATTAGTTTCTGTCATCCTGACAGACTCTCAGATAAACTGAAACTTAACTAGGGAAAAAGGATAAATGTTAAAAAACAATTTGGTTCTGAACAGAATAAACGTGATATATATTTTGGTTACTTTCCCTATAAATTGTCATTGGTTTCTCTGCAGTGGTGAGCTGATGGGTCCATGTGATGATCAACTACTTCTGTAATTTACTGTCTGACAATAGATTGTAAGCAAATTGCCAGACTGACTTTGAGTGAACCCATTAAGCATTACTCCTTTTCAAACACACTGACCTGAAGAAAAGACTCAAATCATTTTTTTCCCCAGCATAACCTAAAATTACTGAGCATTTCAGCTATTATTTCCTCCAAGTGTTCACTTTAATTGGGTGAGTAATCGTTTTACTTGAAAAAAAAATCCATTAGGTTGACCAAAGGTGGGTAAGAAGGCAATATTGTGGTTCTCACTGGTAAAGAACCAGAAGACAGGGAAATTCAGCTAGGGAGAGAAGGGACATGAAGGAAGGATAGTGTGGGGAAGAGAGACAGAAACATAGAGAAATTAGGAAAATGGTATTTAATGACATAGGAAAGTCTGACTACCCAAGGCTTTCTTTTTTTTTTTTTTTTTTTTTTTTTTATAGCTACTTTTTTTATTTTTATTTATTTATTTTTTTTATTTTTTTTTGGCTGTGCTGGGTCTTCGGTTCGTGCGAGGGCTTTCTCTAGTTGCGGCAAGTGGGGGCCACTCTTCATCGCGGTGCGGGGACCGCTCTTCATCGCGGTGCGCGGGCCTTTCACTATCGCGGCCCCTCCCGTTGCGGGGCACAGGCTCCAGACGCGCAGGCTCAGTAGTTGTGGCTCACGGGCCCAGTTGCTCCGCGGCATGTGGGATCTTCCCAGACCAGGGCTCGAACCCGTGTCCCCTGCACTAGCAGGCAGATCCTCAACCACTGCGCCACCAGGGAAGCCCCCCAAGGCTTTCTATACTAATACTCCAAAGTGCTGGGTTCTCTCAAAATACATAAAATCATCCACATTTGTAAAGCAATTTACTACTTAAATGTAAAGCCACTTCTCTCCTCAGAGTCTCAAACTACATTTTAAGTTACAAAGAGCTCCATTTATAGATGGGGAACCTGAGGCTCCATGAGGACAAGTGATTTAATCCACAGCTGGTTGATGGCAGAAACTACATCAGAACCAGGTCTCTACCTCCTCCACCCAATGTAATTTCCATCCCACCTCACTGCCTTTATATCAGAGTTCCTTAATTCACTTCCACCATTCAATTAGATTCTTCTTCCCACAGAACTTCCTTGAGAAAGCTTTTGCTGTTGTTTCTGAGAATGTTCTCCACCAAGTAACCCTATAATCTTTGAAGACAGCCTTAGATTAAGGCTCTGACATTTCTGGACTCTACAAGGATGACTGCCATCTTTTCATACTGGTTGAGGCTATAAAGCCTTTGTCCAATTTAACCTGAAGAAAACTACTTAACTGGCAGAGAAAATGTGTTGCGTGGGCACCCTCCACTTGGGTAAACTTCCTTCTAATATTTAATTGGCTATTTGTCATTGGAAACACAGTTAAACCATTTAGGTCCCATATCTAAAATGAGAATAGGAATATCATTCCTGTAAGAATTATATGAGCTAATGCATGGAAAAGCATGTTGCCCATGTAAGATACTGATATTAATGAGATAATTCTCCAAAATGAAGACTAATGTTTACTTGAAACAGTCTGTGTGATGACTGAGCCTTGTGCAGAAATGGGGAGAGTATGTGGCAGAATGTCTATAGCAGATACTATTAGCACCTCACCCATGTCTCATCGGGTCTCACCAATCCCATACTCACTGTAGCTTCCTAAGGCAAGCACTGGAGGAATTTCTCTGGCCTGCTTGGCTAGTGACAGTGACACCAGGATTGTAGAATCTGATATCCCCAGAGAATACCCTTCAACCAATAGAGAGTTGAAGGACAAATATTCCAGATTCTTCTCCCCTCAAGTGGAACAATGCTAAGGAATTGTTTTTTAACTACAATGTTTGTTGTACTACAGTGTCAATAACCTTAAAGAAATAGGTCCCAAAGAAGGTGAATAAATCAAATGGAAAATTTTTTATGTTTACTCTCTCCCATGTCCTCCCTTTGTGACTGTCTGGCATCACTGCCTTCATGCAGAGTATGTGGACATGCCAGTTAACTAACCATGGCATTTTATGACCCTATGAGAGGAATAAATGTCAAGAATGTATAAATATTAGGACACTTCCTTCTATAAGTCATAGTGCTGAACTCACTGGCGGTGGTGTAAATCTTGAAAAATCAAAGAAGGTAGCCTCAGGATCTTCTCTTGTATTTTTTTAAATGGTTGATAGGATGAAAGGAGGGGCAACTAGAGTAAAAAGATGGAAATTTATTTCCATTCCAGAGACTATCAAATCTTTGTAAAATGTTTTCTTTATTTTGTCTTTACTTCAAGCTTGAACTAATTCATTGCTTGACTCAAGGGACACATTAAATGTATATGACAAATATCATTAAAAATCTTCTGGTCTAGTGATCTATTTCAACTGTCAATTTTAAGTTACTACAGTACACTAAGGTCATGGAAGCAAAAGGAATGTATCCTAATAGTCACACCTGTATTTGTAAATCTAACTTTACCTGCATATCCATCTATCTACCTTGGAACATAATTATTATTCATGCAACAAACAAACCAACACACATGCACACATACACACACAAATGTACATATATATATAAACATATGTATATATACATACGTATATAAAAATACACATATTTATGCATGTTTGTGTGCGTGTGTCAGTTTATTACAGTTACTAATTATGTAATTATTAATTATAGAATTAATATACAGAGAAGCCCACATTTTTTGGAACCAGACTGCTTGTGCTTGAATCTCAGTTCTGCCACTTATGATCTGGGTGACCATGAGCAAGTTACTTAATCTCTCTGTGCCTCAGTTTCCTTATTTTTTTCCTTAAAAAGGGATGACAATTGTACCTGCCTCTTAGAATTATTCTGAGGATTAAATGTGTTAATATAGGTACATATAGAGCCTCGCAAAGAATAAGGACTATATCAGCATTAGCATTATCTTCACACATATTCTATCAACCTATATTATACACACATTACCCACATATATATATATATATATATATATATATATATATATAAGAATTCATCCATATATGTTGCTGAATACTATACAGGTGTAGTATAATTATTACATGCATGTAGCATAATGAGTAGACAATGTGATTTTGGTGATGATGTTGACTATTCCCATTAACAGGCAATCCCCCTCCTGTGGTGAGTTAAGCAGGGCCTCACTGGGTGCTCCATGATAACTCCAACCCTGCATAATTAAAAGCCCTCTTAGCACCACTTGAAATACATCTTCCAAAATCATTATTCAATTCTCCCCTTACAGGTCAAATTATTTGCTTCCACTTTCAAATGAAGTTATCAATCCCTTTAAAAGAAATAAAAAACAAAAATAATAACATAAATAATCATAAGCTGTCACATTAATTGGAGTCATTTTCCTCCTGGGTGTCTCTAGATAGTATATTCCTTCCCTGATCAGCTTGCTGATCTGAGATTAATATTCAGTGCACCCTGCAGTCACTCTTTTCCACAGAGTTCTGATAGGGAGGATCTAATAGAAGAACAAAGAGAAAACTCAACTATTCAGTGTCGTAGCTACTAAGGAGCTCCCGTGCCATATTATTTCTAGTAAGGACTATAAAGATTTCCATTACACACAGTTGAAATCATCGTGTGTTGCAATAATTATAGGAAAATTGGAAAATAAAAGGACAACAGAAAATTTAAATCCTACCCATGCTTACATCTCTGAACTCATCACTTCTCCCTCACTGCCCTGAGTCTCTTCACCCAAATGACACTGTCAGACCCCAGGTGGTATCTTTGCCTAGCACTCCCTGTGAACTCTGCGTTGATTCTAGTAAATTCAAATATCTGCTCCTTATTGGAAAATGTTAATGCTAGATATGTATGTGTCAAGATAACCGCAGGCTTCATTTGGAGGAAGAAAGGCCAAAGTGAACTAATATTTATTGAGAGCCGACTATGTTTCAGACATTTTACTTTGTGTGCCTTATCTTACTTAATCCTCACCTCAAGTCTTTGAGACATTACTATATTCATTGCATAACTGAGGAATCAGAAGCTTAGATAGGTTGATTAATTTGCCCAATTCCACATACTGACAAACTACACAGGCAGGATTTGAATCCAGGCCTACCCTACACCAAAAATTCATGTTGTTCTACTTTTACGGCGCTGCTGATGTAACAGCAATTTAGAGCAAAAAATCTCATGGCTGGATTCATTGAATATAGAAACTTTACCATGACCATTTCACAGAAACTCATTTTTATACACAAAAAGTAGCTAAATGTAGAACAGTAGTATGGATTATCATGTTCTTTGATGTATCTCCCAACAAAGGCAAGGTCTGCGTGTCCTCTCCTTGAACCTGGATGAGGTTGTGACTATTTCAAGCCACAGAGGACGGCAGAAGTGACAATAAAGGATTTCTGAGAATGGCCATAAAAGGCATTTGAATTTCCCACATGTTTGCTGAAACACTTACACTTAGAGCCCTGAATGGCAGTGAGAAGTCGGACTTCCCTGGGGCCACCATGTCGTGAGGAAGCCACACCAACAGGGATGCTGTGGTGGCAAGTCCTTGTCTTTGAGTCACCCCAGCCCAGAATCCAGACATGTGACTGAATGTAACTCTCCAGCCCTGTCATTTTCCCAGCAGAGGACCTAAACATTTTAAACACAGATGGGCTCTACCTTGTCTGCTGCCTGAATTCCTGACCTCAGAATTCTTGGGGCATAATAAATGAGTTATTTTAAGCTAGTAAATTTTAGTATGCTTTGATATGCAGCAAAATAATGGAAACCAACACCTGAGCTATAAAAGCATGTAAGGCACAATTCTCAACATTGTGAAGAAAACAAAGCTGAAAGTCATTGTGGTCCCTGAATACAAATCTACAAAGAAAAAGACATATACACTATTATTTCTGCTTCTAGAACGAATCCAACAAAGAAGGAAGTTTCTTTCAAGTTAGTTCGTAAAAATGAAAAATGAGTAATAGTTTGAGAGAATCAGAAGTACAATAATGTTCCAAAAAAAAGGAATCATGTGAACTAACTTCATAGCCTCTTTTAAGGAAGGACACTGAGTACAGAATAATCAGACTATTTAATCTACCGGGAAACGTGAGAAGTCAGATAAAGCTAGGTCATTAAGATTTTTTAATATCCTGCTTGGGAGTTTCCATAGATAAGGTAGATCCTTAAAGATACTGAGCTTTACAAGGACATTTCTGATGGTATTCAGAGGATAGATTGGAAGTCAAGAAACAGATGATAGGAAAAATAATTAATAGATTTTTTTAATATTCTGGATCAAGGATGACAAAACCCAAATAAAGTCAGTATTCATGAGAATACAGAAAATGGGAATGTACAACTAATTTGGGTTTTTTTGTTTTTTTTAGGGGAAAAGGAAGTGATTCAACCAAAGAAAGTGAAGAAAATCATGAAACACCTGGTATGTCATAGTAGAGGAAATGCATGGTGATAAGAATATGATTTTCAGATACATTCTGTATATTTTAATAACAAAGAACTGTGTGTGTGTGTAAAGAAATCCAGTCACTGCTGATACAAGGCAGAGTGCATTAGAGATTCATTTCTATTTAACTTTCCTTGAGCCTCTACAGTACATGTGCACTGGGCTTTTGTGTTCCTTTCACATTTACTTCTAGACAAAACCCTTGGAAATGTATTAATACATTTCCCATCTACCCACATTCTTTAATACAGTTCAATTTCACTTAAAATCATCATTTTTCAAAATGGCTTAGTTAATATAAAATTTCTGCACTTTCCCACCTCAGTTCCCATAAATTTTATAATTATTAGCCTAAAGGAGGTGGGGTGGGGAAGGCAGGGAACTGAAGCAGGCTCTTATTACATGCTTTGTAGGACTACATGTGATCGCCTAATCATTGAAACATATCTGCCATATCTTATACTCCTTACATGTCTCATTTTATACCTAATATAATCATATCTGATTATTTGTCATATATGATTATTAAGTAAAGTACTTAAAGACTGGTGTTCTTACTATAATGAGGCTATAGAGATGAAAAATAAACTTTAAAAATTATGAAAATAGAGAAAGAAAATGAAATCAAGAGTGTAAAGGTAAGAGAAATGCATTCATTCACCCAACAAATACTTACTGAATATTTACTATTTGCCAAACACTGTTCCAAGTGCTGAGAATGCAATAGTGAATAAAATAGGTAAAGTCCCTGCCTTCAGGGAGCTTACACACACTTGGAGAGAAAGTGGAGAAAATAAGCAAGTAAAATTCAAGTATATTAATTATATGTACTTTGACAGACATTCAGTAGGTGAAAGAGGAGAGGGACTTCTGGAGAAAATAGTAGGGATGGCATGACATTTGATCAATCAATCAAATAAGCAAATGGAGGTGAGAAATGAAAATGATACAAATTTCTGGGGAGAAGGCATTTCAGGCAAAACAAGTAGAGTCCCTGAGGCACAGGCATGTTTGACATATTGGAGGAACAGCAAGGAAACCTCGGGAGAGGAATGATCTAGCAATGAAACAAAGATTAAATTAGAGAAATGATAGGGAGTGAGAGGCTGTCAGATCATAAATGGTCTTCTAAGTCAAAGAAGCTTGGAGAGAATTAAAAGTAGCCTGGACTCATGATCTGGGTCCTGTCTCTGCTACTGCCTAGCTCTGAAATCTTAACAAGTCACTCAACCTCTGAGCCTTATTTTTCTCTTGCCTTAAACAGAGATGATACTGAATTACACTCATTTCCTGTAGGGGTCAAGTGAGATAATGCAATGTAATGCTAGGAAGTGCTTAGCACGGCATCTGAAAACAATGGGAAAAAATAATGTTACTGCAGTTATTTTAGATAATACATAATGAAAACCTCAAATATACTACTTTTGAGAGTGGGATAGTGGGGTTAGTATCCTAAACTTTTAAACTATAACATATCCTGAGGATTCTTTGACTACAAGAGATGAAAAAGTGTTCAAGACAACTGGTAAAGGAGTTTTGGAAATGTGATGAGGGATGACAAGGATTAATAGAAGTGTAATTTTGTACCTTCATCCTCATACCTATGGCCTCTCCATGATTCACTGTGCCACGTAGAAAAAAGAAAACATAAGTTGCAATAATAATTTTTCAATAATTATTATTGAATCAATAATAAGTAAAAGCATTGGCTAATATGCAATTAATATTAATAGCATTATTAATAAATAAGATTCAATAATAAATAGTTATTCTTATCTCTGTCAATTCTGTTTAACACTTTGTTAGAATCTGAGGAACAGCAAATATTTCTCTTGGATATTTAAAAGAAGTGACCATTTAACTAGTTTTGGATTACATATAATTTTTCCACTTTTCAACCACAAGTTGAAGCCCAATCTTTGGAGTTTATGATTTCTATTCAAGATGGTATCACTCTAAAATCTTACTTGGCATTTGAAAATTTTCCTAATTTTTAGGAATGTGGATCAAGATAATTTTTAGAATCAAGATCAACCTTAATCTTGATGTTTCTGTCTCTCTATGTGTAAGATTGGAAGCACTTAACCATTGATTTCTGCACTACATTCAATGGCTAGTACCAAATGGAAAGGGGTTGAAAAGGAGAGGAAAGCTGTCTGTCCTGAGTATTGTCCAAAAGTGAGGTAATGTCCAGAGGCACCCAAGTATCTGGCAAGGGTCACACCAGCTCTATCTTTCCCACTCCAGGCAGAGAATCTGATCACCTAGAACAGTCTCCCAAAATAGTTTGGGAATCCCACATTTCCAGGAGTTCACTTTACTTCTGATGTAGTTCTCTGATGTACTTTTCTTTGAAAAACTGAACTTGGATATCTCTCTTGCTTCTCTGTTCAATGTCTTTGTATTTGAGACAGGATAATATCACATCCTTGTTAAAAACCTACTGGGGCTCCTTATTGCCTAGAAGGGTACTTCCCAAAACCGTTCTGGGGGGCATCCTCAGGACTTACATAGAAAAAGTTTTCTTGGTCAAATACATATAGGAAATGCTGGGTTAAATCAAGGTAAGCAGATTTCTTACTGAAAGAATTCTCGGATCTTCTTAGTGGTAAATGTGTGTTTCAATCGCCCAAGAGGAAGATATACAGTCAAAAATCTTCTAATTTTATGTATATTGATGGATGACATTTTTGAGATGGCTACTAGGTGTTCTGTGAAATTTAGGTTGGGAATTTCTTAGCTTGGACTTCAAGGCTGTCCACTACCTGGTATAATTTACTACTCCATTCACATTTCTTCTCATTCCTCATAGCAATTTCCATGCTTTGACCACACAAACTAATGCCCATTCCTTGAAGACAGAATGTTTTTAATGTCCTCTGCCTCCATTCCAGAGGGAACACTGACAAGTAAACAAACCATTTTGATGTAGAGACTATCTTAATGTCTTTTCATATCAAACCCATAACCTAGCAAAGCCATTAGTGCTTGATTACTAGAATAAATAATTGAATCAACTGATATAGCTATAGATATAGTCAAGCTAAAGATTACTCTTATTCCTCATATTTCTTCTTTCTCATTACATGAGTATCTAATTTTCTAGACAACATAATCAAGATCATTTCATTTTGATGAAAAAGTTTTATCATCCATTAAGTAAGAATAAGCACTCTTTTGTCTGAAAATGCACAAGCTTTCCTATGAGATTCGATTAGCATTTTTCTCCAAAATTAGAGATTACCAGTGTAAATTTATTACGTTTCCATATTTCAAATTTCACTGCTGTGAACCCACTGAGGGAAATTATAGTATGTAATAATAATAGAAAAATAAAAGAGAGAGAGACAGAAAGCCGAGGAGAAAAAGGAAAAGAGAGGGGCACATTTGTGAACATCATACAATAGATAAA